>NC_087480.1:40800021-41400021 GCF_036417665.1 Passer domesticus
TAGGACACTGCTATCTGAATGGAAAGTGAGACTTGCTTAACCTGGGAGGGGAAAATCTTCCTAAGCATATAATGACAGCTCAGAGGGCTCATGGCAGTGCAGGGTTCTGGGCACAGCCATTCCAGCTTGCACAGTTGACATGTAAAGCTGTTCTTTTTGGACAGAATACTATCTTAATTGTTACTGTGGTCCTGTGACCTCTCCTAAGATTGCCTAGAAATATTTTTGGTAAATATAGTCACAATACTTAATTTCACTATAGAATTTATTTTCATAGATGTCTTTTATTGAGAAGCAATTACTTTTCAGAGGAGCTGGAAAATGGGTCTGCTCTATGATAGTGCTTCTCCTTTTGATTTCAGTCATGTTTGATTTTATTGAAATTAAAATACTCCTTTTTTTCTGATGCCTTTTTAATGGAAGCTCAGCATGGACAAAACAGGAGAAATGCTTCTTTCAGTTATGAGAGGGGCTTTATTCTTTCTATTTTATTTACACCTGAGCGTGGATTTCACTCTACATAAGACAGTGTCTCTAAATGCTCTACAATGTGTTAAGTAACATATCTGAGATGTGAACTTCCACTTTTCCACTATCTGCCCATTCTCATGTCATCTCACATCTTACATGCCCTCCTTCCTCTCCAATCTTGCAAGTCATGTCCGTGCCATCCCCTCCCCATTTCATTTTCCTGGCTGGGTTAGGTGTGTACTTGTTTCCTTTATGTGTATTTGGTGATGGTACCCCATGTGTGTCTCTACTGTCAAGGGCTTATGGGGCTTAGAATCCTTCAGTTATCCTCTCCTGGAGTTGCAGGATCTCAGGCTGTTACTTGTTCCAAAAGGATTGCCAGTTTTGAGTTTTTATGAAGCTTTCCAACAAGAATGTTTATTTTTTGCTAATAAAATTTTATTTGGCTGAAATACGTACAATATTGATAAATGTTATATTAATGTGTACAAAATGTATGTTTGTGGAATAAAATGTGAGCAGAAGCAAGTAGCAGTAAGATGCTGTGGGAGAAAGGACAAGCAGATGGTGACAGAAACCACTCTTCCTGAATTTGTAGTTGCTGCTGAGTCCAGATGACAGAAAGAAGTAGTATTCTTGATTTGTTTTTTATTAGGGTATGTAGCACAATGAGAACTGTTTCGGGTTTTTTAATAGTAACTTAACCAGCAGAATTCACAAAATGGTATGTTGTGTCTTTTCTTCCTGTTGTACTCTTTGTGCTTCATCCTCCCATATCTGATTTGTGTTTTTGTAATTAGGAAGGTAATCATTATTTCTAGCATGGAACTATTTTTCTGAGATGCTGTTAAAATAAAAACAGAAATGAAAACAGAAATAAAAGCATATCTTCCCTACTGAACTTTTACAAATGTCTAAGCTATATTTTGAGTTAAAGAAACATCCGAAAACATCAGCCCCGAGTAAGCTATGACCATAGCAGTGTAACTGGAAACGTTTCTAGGTAAGTTTCTTAACAGGTGCTAAGTCTCAGATCCAAACTGTGCTGCAGATGATGCCTAAGGAAGCAGCAGTGCCTCTCAGCTCCTGCAGCTCTGGGTAACCCCTGCTGCACAATACCTGGGGTACAGTGCAGTGTTCTGAGCAAGGACCTCTCCAAGGGCAAAGTAAGCAATTACTGGTCACAAATCATCTTTAAATGACAAAAGAGTGGTAAATATCTAAGTCAGTGACTGTAAGGCTGGATGAGTTCACTTTAGGAGCTGTTTTTTAAGGAAACCTCAGCTACTCAAAATTTCAAGTATCTAAAGCTGCATATTTCAAGAAAATTTCAGATTAATTGCATTTCTGCCTTACATTGTTCCATCTTTCTTTTCCTTTAATTCCAAAATTGGAGGCCCCACGTTAGAGATTCAGACAATGAATCCTTTTATCTAGGACGTGCATTCATTATTCATTGTACATTGTCAGTGAATTGCTACTTCAGGCCTGAATTACAGTTAATTAATCTTAGAAAAGCACTTGTAATTTCACACTTTATGAAGCACTATTGTCTCAGCACAGCAGTGCTGTGGTGGCAAAATACTCTAATGCTTGTTGCTGTTCAGTATTGTATCTCTTAATATTTATGTGCATTTGGGTCTTTATTTTGCTTCCTTCTCTGAAGGTTTATGTTACAGCAGTCATACTTGGGATTTGGTTTAGAAATGCTTTTTGGTATTTTTGTTGTATACAGAATTTTGAACAGAACAGACATAGGTTTATAATTTAAATTTATCCTTTTCAGTCCTGAAATGCTGAAAAGGAAATGCTGAAAAGGAAAAGTGATGGTCTAGAGCAAGTGGAATCAGATGGATTCCCAACTTGGTGTTTCACTTCAGATGATGGATTTGGTTGGTATCTGGTAATTGATCAGATACAGTTTGAACTTAGAAGCTAGGCCTTGATGTTCTCCATCAGGTGGTTCCTTGTGGTTCTAAACCTTTTTGCTATGCCCATAGCTTTCTGGGAACGTGTATTTAAGAACTTGACTCAGGAAGTTAAACTCAAGTATTGCAACTCATTTGTTTAGTTTACACATCTGCATAGGAACAGATCCTGCTCTGAAGCTTGTAACAGCTAGAAAGTATTCTAAAAATACCAGTATCTCTTGACAGTACTTATAACTGACATTTCTGGAATGCTGAAAGAAAAAGGCTATAATCTATGCTCACATGAAGGTACTAGAGAAGAGACTGAGTGCAAAGTTACCAGAGATCCCCTAGTTGCATAGCAGACAGAAGTGTGATAACTATCAATATATATCTTTGTCCTTCTACTCTCCCTTTGTACACAGGTGATTGCAGGATGAAAAACTGAGAGCTAAAAAGGTTTATTTCACTCAGTGTCCTTGCTAAGTGGGAAAAAAACCTGCTAAGGGCTTTTAAAATGCTCCTTTAAATCTCTTCAGCTGTATTTGCCTAATTGTTTTAAGGAGTTTCATTAGACTTTTTCATTACACTCTTTATGAAAACTGTCACATCATAAAAATATTTACTCTATTGTTTGCTGCTGATGAGGTTTTTTAATACAATCCAAATTAATTTTTAGAAATATTCATCTTGTTATAGTCCTTGAAAATAGAAATTGGGGGGAAAGAATTAAAAGTTTAAATAAGAATATATGACACTGCAGTTTTTGCTGAGTGGAATTGGTGCTAACTAGAGAAGCTTACCTCCAGACTGAATTATCCTGTGATCCTGATCTCATAAGTGGAGTCAAGAATTTGAATTATTGCTAGTCTGATGAATACCCTAGTAGTCTAATCTAAATACAGCAGTTTTTATGGTTAGCTAGTTACAGTGATGATAACACTTGTCTAATTACTGCTAGTTTCCAATAACCAGTTTGTGGAGCATCATCACTGACCTGAGCTCTGCTGGGAGGAGGATGCTGGTAGTGTCTTTACGGGAGACTTTGTTTGGTCTGATTTCAAGCAGTCAGTTTGTATAGATCCAAAAGCTTATTGTTCAAGCCTAGCCAAAAATCCAAAGTTTTTTAGACTTTTCTTGTATCTGCTGTAATTTCTTCCAGGCTGTGCAGTTGCACAGAGCTGAGCTGGATCTAAAACCAGGTTAGACACAAGTCTGCAATGACTTACAGTGCAGTCACTCAGCTGCAGGGCATGTGCTGCTACAGCTAAAACCAAGCTCAGAAAACGAGTGCAGTCCCAGGGAGGGCTGGACAGAAGGATGCAAGTCCTTGGGCAGTGTGTGTCTGGGGTGGGTGGGACCTGTGGCCTGCTGATGGCCGTGGGGTACTGTCTGTGCAGTGAAAGTCGTGTGTGTGGGAGAGATCTGTGTGCAGCACTCATGCTGACCTTTCAGCTGGGCTTGCTGAGTCACAGGAGCTGAAGGTGGAATGAATCTGCCCACAAAGCTATAAAGTGTTCCAGTGGTGGTGGCAGTACTGCCATCCCTCCACAGGGTTACACTGATGGCCAGTCTGCAGCGAAGCCCGGGCAAAGGGCAGCCTCTCCTGCTGAGCAGACCTCAGAGTGCTGCTGGGTGCCCTGTGCAATGCTGACGTGCACTTGAAAGGATGTTCTTCAAGTCTTTCATTGCCACTTCCATTTCACAGGGTAGGACGTTCTTCAGTGTTGAGTCATCTGCTGGTGAGGAACATCCTTGTGTTTACAGTGAGCTCCTTGTGTGAGCTGGCATGGCTTGGTACACTGGCATCCTCTGGTCTGAACTGCAGCAGTTTGGCAAAAGATCATCTATTCAGAGAGAGAATCTCTGAAAGCTTTTTGCATCTGGTGTGATTCAGAAGTTCTTCATAGGCCATGGTTGGAATGATATTTTTCACCTTTTTTTAGTTGTTTTTTTAACAGATCTTGGTGGAGGAAGTTAATGTCTGTGCAATTGAAATTCTGGATTTCTGGGAAATGCTGTTTGTAGTCTTTAGAGGTTACATCGAGATCAAAATCTGAGAACCACAAGAATGCTAAACAGTAAATGTTAAGATTGTTTGTATTTGTGGTTGTACGGATCAGATAAGACTTATTTTTACTGCCTTGCTATATTTAATTTAGGTAATTTCTAAAATACTCAGTTTAGCTGAAGCTGTGACAAGTTTGCAAAGATGCTTATGAAGTGCAGCACAAGTAGAGGGAGTCATGTTTATAAAACTTAAGTCTGTCCTTTGGGGAGAGCAGCTGCTTGGTCTAGTCTATTCCATGCTGTTTAATAACAAATTAGAAGCACTGGCAGTACTATCCAGAATACACAAAATTTTGTCTTTCTTTCCTGTGCCTTGATTCTAGACGTTTCACAGGCCTGAGTCTAGGGTTTTGTTTTTGTTGTTTTGTTATTGCTCTATGAGATGTACTGATTTATATCCCTAGCAGAGGCATAGCTTGTAAAAAAAACTTTTCTTGGAAAACCTGTTTGCTTAGGTGTGTAGGGAATTGTTCCTGGAATAGGTAAATTAGTGTGCCTCTTGGCATATTGGAACACACATGAACAAGTGCAAGCTGCCCTGTTTTGTCACACGATGAAGCTCATTTGGTTTGAATCTTGAAACTGTTTCTGGTCATTTTCCCAATCTTACAAGGAGATGATTTGTGTACAGTTTTTAGTCTGAAATTCTGTCCTGGGTTTTGGTTAGGTTTTCCAGGGTGTTTGGAGTTGAATCTCTGTATCACTTTTAAGGAATGAACTTAGCTCACTGTTGTCTAGAACTCAGAAAAATTGAACCCTCAAGATGCTCTCTTGTTTTTCTCTTGCTTCCTGGTACAGTTTCATTGGTTGTTTTTGGGAGATGCTGTATAAATTTTTCCATTTTCTGGTCTCTCAGGTTATAAGAAAAAATATTTGATTTCATGCCTTCTCAGTATTTCCTCAGTTAATATACTACCTGTAATATTTAGGATTTTCTAAAATGTTTCCTAGAAAAATCATTAGATACCCTATGACTGTAGCAAAGAAGTTGGAGGTTATTTTTTTGTTTTGTTAAATTCAGAAATTAATCACAAATGAGAGAGGAAGGATTCTTAGAGGAAGTAGCATTTTGGTAATTTTTAAGGGAAATAGTGTATGGAGGTGCACGTTACTGAAAACCCAGAGGTGGTGAAAAAGGGAGTGAAAATAGACATTACATTAAATACAGATGTGCAGAATTTGGATAAAGACTCTAATGGTAGAAAAAAGTACTTCAAACAAAAATTGAAATTAGTGAAGAGTAATTCTAATTCTCCAGGCTAACTGGAGAAGGCAGAAATGAGATAGATTGCAAAAAAATTTGGAGTAGTTATGAAGTGGGGGAAAAAAGAAGAGCAGAGATGTCCAACTGTAAAAGCTTATAAAAATCAAGGTGACAGATGAGGGCTTAGAGAAAAGGGCTCTAATAAACAAAGAGCATAACCCAAGTAATTCCTTTGCTAGCTGAAGGGAAAGAAATAGGAGAGAGGGAGTTGGAGGTGACAATGAAGTTTTGATCCCAAGGGTAAAATAATATGCATTATTTAGAATTGAAGATGGTAGTAAGACTAAAGGGGAGAAAAGGTCTGCTCAGTACTAAGGAATCAGTTTGTGAAAAAGGTGTGGCAGAATGGGATAGGAACCTGAGATTTGAAGCATTTATAAGGCTGCTAAATTATTGCTGTGTGTTGGAACAGATATGCAGAGGTGGCAATTAAGTAATTGGGAAGCTTGTACTTAAAATGGATTTTTTTCCTATGAGGGGGCTAAAAGAATGGCCACAGCACTAAATCAGTGCATCAGAGCATTAGAAATATTTCTTCCTGTAATATTACATCTTGGCTATGAAATGCATAATTCAGGTTGCTTTATTGATGCTGTGAAATAATGATAATGATTACTCAATTTACTGTATTTTTATCACTTAATAAAAATGTTTTATCTCTTGTGCACAGATATTTGATTTAATGGATGCCAAAGCCCGTGCTGACTGCATCAAAGAAATAGATCTTCTTAAGGTAAAAGATGTGTTTAGAAAATGTGCAACAGTCATCAAAATATGTGGTATGTTTTTCATAGACATAATTGAGGTGTCCACTGTTTCTTTGTGTAGTTTTTAAATACCTCACTTTGAAGAATTTTATGATCCTTATTACTTTAGAAGTTAACATTGAGAAGTAAATCTGATAGAATAATGAGTAACTTCTAGTAAAAGTTTCTGCCAAAATTTAAATATTGTGTCTTTTGTACAGTAAATCCTGACTTCAAAAATTGGTTTTGCTGTTTACTTCAGAAATCGACTTCGCTGTTCCAGATAAGTTTAGCATGCTATTGGATATATACATGGAAGCAAAATTCCTCTAAAGCTGCGGTTTCAGTCACCACGTAGATGCTAAAATGCCATCCTGTTCTTGCAAAGTATTTGTAAATGCTTCTTATCAGCATCTACTTCTTCTAATTTGTGTCATAGTGAAGTAGAATTTAGGGGTTGTTTTGTTTGCCTAAATAAGACTGTTTCTTATGTTAGTCTTAAAACATGTGGTGTGCTCTGCACTAAAATGTGAATTACTATTTTGCTTTCTTAGCAACTGAATCATCCCAATGTAATTAAATATTATGCCTCATTCATTGAAGACAATGAACTGAACATAGTGTTGGAATTAGCAGATGCTGGAGATCTCTCTAGAATGATAAAGGTAGGAATTAACTTTTTTAAAAAATAAGAGCTTGTAATGTTCAACTTTTTTTTCTTTGTGATCATCACTGGGTGAAATGCAGTGAAAATATCAGAATCTGTAGATAAAAGTAAGGTGTTTAGTCTGATTTTTTTTTCTTTTTTTTAGTGCATGCCAATATTGATTCTTATGTAAGTATTTTTACCATTTACTCAGAATGTAAATGGAGATGGGGCCATAAATAGACTGAAGTTATATTAGCACTGGGGAGAGGAAAAAAAGCCTGTAAGGAAAAGCACTGTCACCATTTAGAACAATCCATTTGAATGGCATTCTGGATATTTTGGCACAATTGTGTTTTGTGTTCCAATATTCTATTCTCAATAATAGCAGTGAAAGCAGAGAACTGTGACCATACAGCAGAAGTGTCTTCTAGATCTTGAACCTGAACTGCTAAAAATATATTTAATATTTCTTTGAGATCACATGAAGTGAGTTTACTGATATGTGGTTGTGCATTCTGGGTTAATTGATTTTTTTTGGTCATATTTAAATGCCTATTTAGCTAATCAGTAAAATTTATCCAAGACCCATTGTATGAAGTTCTGTATTCTAAAACTTCTGTGAAGTTTTAACTGCCTTTTTTAATGTTTCTTTGTCATTTGACAACTACTTCCTCTTGTTCCACTCCTTTATTCCACTGTGTCTTGGGTCTAGTATGTCCTTTTAGCATTTTTCCTTGTGTGCACACCAGCATTATTGCTGTCAACACAGCACAACACCACTGTGGGCACAAACAATGCCAGTCAATTAGTGTTCACTCAGCAGCACCAGGCACAGAACACAGTTGGGCTGTTTTGCTTGGGACCTACATGAATAGAGAATGTTAATTTCTTCATTAGTGACTTTCATGCTGATTTTTTTTTTGAGCTTTTGAAGAATATTCCTTTCTAAATTGATAATTGTGAGGTAGGACAGTCAAAATTTAGTTCTAAGCAGGTTGACAGCGTCTGTTAATATTTATAGCCAAATGTGATATTTTTCTTCATCTCATGAATTATTAATTCTGTGGGCTTACATTTCATAAAACATAAAGGGAGGTTTGTCTTTTCTTTTGAATGTTCAGTTTTGACACAACAGTTACTAATATGAGTACTCTGTGACAGATTGCCTTATGGCATGTCTGGTCTTATGACCCACTGAAGCTTTTTCTCTTTTCCCTTTGCTTTTTTTTATTATTTAATTTAAAATCCAATGTGTGGCTTTTCCAGTGCAGTTGGCCTCATTACACCTTGTTCAAGTCGGTGGGTATTTCTTACAGGCTCGATCTTGGAGGCACTTTGTGATTGTCCTCTTAACACAGGGATCATGTTTAATGTAGCAAACTTAGATTGCTGTTTGATGTTAATGACAGCCTATCAGGCTATTATTAAATATGTATGAGGTGTCACAATGCACTGTCTTCATGCTGCTGGTGGAGGAAATGATTTGGTAGATTACTTTGACAATATGAGTTTAAATGTGGGGCTCACCAGTCTTAAAAATGCATTTTAAAAATTGCCTGGAAAATGAATGATATGTAGTAGTATAGCATGTTCTAAGAAGAGTGGCTGCCTGTCACACTGTTAAGGTAAATAACTATGTTGTGTTATCAAGACAAATAAACTGCTTTGGTTTCCAGTGTTCTTGCTAGAATGTTGCTCTAAGTTGTTGGAGGATGTCGAGACACCCTCAGAACAGTGTTTGGGTACCAGGCTTGTGTGATTTGTAGAGAGGATCAAGGATGTTTCTGAAATTGTAAATGACCACAGCTTGAATGACACTAAAACCAATGTTAATGTGAGGGAAAACTACTTAATTAGCTTACTTAGGTATTTGTTATGACATTATTGGCACATCAGAGAATACTTACAAGGCTGCCTGCCTCACAGTGCACCTTAATGAATTCTTTAGTTCTTCCCTTAATGAACGACATCCTTACTGCCCCAGCTTTTATATTGTCCCTCCTGTCACCTGCAGATAATGCTCTCTTTGTCCCCATTGAGTAGGCAACTGAGGAAAATCACTTGGTGCATTCAGATGTATTCTAATAGAATTCATAGAATCTGCTGTATGTCCAAAAAAAAGTAGCTGTGCATTGGCATTTACATACCACATAATGAAAGCAGAGCTATTTCGTGTTCTCTCTGCCACTGTGTTTATGTATGTACATACACAGATTTAATCCACTTTACCTTAATTATTTTTTTAATTGTCTCTGTCACAGGGAGATGTTTCAATACAGACTCCATTCTCAAAAGCAAGAGAGTTCAAACTTGAGGATTTCTTACAGTACAGTTTTTAATGGCCTGTTAGAATTCTTGAATGTGGTGTACTGGCATATCAGTAAAACTGAGAGGGAAACATCAGTGAGGGAGAAATGTTTGTGCTTGCCTCTCAGTTGGTTTTGCACTGCAGTGCCTCAGCACTGTGTAACCCCTCTGTGGGCATGGTGAAAGAAGGAAAAACTTGATTTTTCTGCCAGTAAATTAAATTCCTGGATACTATTACCTCCAAGATATTACAAGTAAATCATTATGAACTATTGTGCTAAGTCCCAATTGCTCATGATCTGTTGTTTGTCTGTAGTCTCCACTGCAGAACATGTGATAGTGCATGGCTGCCAAGGTTCAGGGTAGTTCATGAGAACTGGTGTTACCTCATAATACAACCTCCTTCTGCAATACAATAATATGTTGTAAGGCAACTTTGAGGCTTGGTCCCTTTTCTTGTTAGTCGTGGTTCTCCTCTGCCACAAACAGTGACAAAGTGAAAATTTTCTGTGAGTTTTTCTGTTTGTTTTCTTGTTTTCAATCAGCAGTTGATATATTGGATAAAGAAATTGCCACAAATAAAGAAGAATCTACTAATTGAATAAAGAAAATACATTATGATAATTCAGTAAAGAGCTAGTTCGTAAAGTCTGTCCTGAAGATGTTGGAACAAGAGAACTTGAATTGTTGTGCAGCATAATTAGCATATTATTTGAGGTTAAATATAAAATTACTAGGCTTGCAAGAAGGGATGTTATCAAGGCACTAAAATCTTGGGGTTTTTTAAACTCAGCAGTAAACTTCAAAGTCTGTTTAATTTCTGCAGTTGTTTTTAGGTTTTAGGTTCTTCTAGCAGATAATCTTAGTGCACCGAAAAAAATTGCAGACTTTAAACTGAATATGTCATACAGATCTTAAGGAAGTTAATCATGTTTTGGAAACAAGCATAAAAGCTTTCATCTGAAAAGTTGAAAATATGTGTACAGCCTTCTCAAGATAGGTGGAAAATATCTTGATTTCTACAAAATGTCACCTAGGCATTTCAGCCACGCCTCAGACAGCACTTTTTGTGTGTATTTTTTCAACTTTATTTAAAGATAACCATACTGTAATTAGCTGGGTAAAAGAACAAGTATTTTAAAACATCAGTATGAAATTCTTATTGATATCTCCAGTTTCTATAGCTAGGACCAGTGAATTCTTTGTCCTTGAACTTGTTTTTTATAGCTTAGTCCAAAGGCAGGAATAATCACTTCTTCCCAGGTAACTGATGCAGATCTAAATTGTTCCTTGCAGGAGCTGGAGCTCTGTTCAGACTCGTTGGAAATTTTGTTGATTCTAATTTCAATGTTTCACTAGTGGTGGATATTTTGGGCTTCACTGTATGAAAGTGCATCAGGCAATTTCTCCTCTCCACATGGTCTGGAATGCAGCCCCTGCTTCCCATGCCAAAGTATATTAGCTCAGGAGTTTGAGACTCCTTTGCAGCACTCTGAGGTTGGCTAGCTTACCTGTGTAAGGGCTGGGTGCCTCAGAGCCCATAATGGCCCATTCTCTCTGCAGTGAAGCTGGTTGTGTTGCTGGGAATGGAGAACTGTCAGTTGGTTTTTTCCGTTTTTTTCCAACTGTTTTCTGGTGAAATGCTGTCCTGGGAATGTGCTAGAAATGGTTTTGCAGAAAGTAGGATTTTCTGATAAGTATTGATAGTACATGTTAGCTGTAGTTTGTTTAATTGCAATAGCAGTAATTTTCTTTTGCTGTGATATTTGCAAGAATTTTGGGAATATGAAGTTAGGGAAACATCTGTGTAGGGAAGAGGTGCAGTGTCAGAATTTAACAGGCCAGGTGTTAAATTTTGCATGCCCTTTCCAGGATTTTGGGAGACTTTCAGCTATTAAATAGAGGGTCATTGTTTGGTTATCTGTCTTTTTATTATCCAAAACATTGATCTAAAACTTGAGCAGTTGTAGGAGATAGTGTTCCTGTTTGGAAAGCTGATGGGAAAAATGATGTTTCCTGTGTCTTTTGAATGGCAGTGTTGCAGAAGCTGTTTTCTGCCATGCACACACATGTCCAGCAGGACTAACTGCTTGCTGCTAGGATTGCCAAATACTTAGTTGTGTGAGAATGTTTTCAGTTTGTCAAAATACAGCAATTTCCTACTAAAATGTTGCATGCCAATGCTTCATTATAATATCTTGCAGCCACTGAATCTGAAATATTTGAAGCCCCTTTGTGCCTTGAAACAGATGTAAAACTCGAGGGATTTTTCTTACAGTAAAGGCTGTGAAAATTTACTTAAATTTCAATTCTTCTAACATATGTGCTTAACAAAAATTGCTGGAGCATAATTCCTGAAATGGAGAATTTCTGTATGTGTAGATCTGTGAGAACCTGCTGCGTCTGTCGGTGCTGACACGACCTGGGTGACTGTCAGTGCTTGGTCCTGGAGCAGGACAGGTGACTGAAGTGGCTTTGCCACAAATAGCTTTTTCTAGATGCTTTGGAATGGCTGAAGCTTTGCTGTGTGTGGAGGGTGTTTATTCTTTCTAACAGCCAGGAAAAGGGAGTAATCAGACAAATGTGGAGAAGACAGAAGACTAGGCAGACCGAGGAGTAGGCTGGGACAAGCAGCTGAGTGATCCTTAGGCACAGAGAGAGGCTCTGCCTGGGAAAAGGAGGACAAGCACACCTGGCAGGGTTTGAGAGAAGGCAGACAGGGAATTTATGCTCCTGGGAGTAGAGACTGAGGAGTGTATGAGAATGAGAGTAGTGTATTGGGAAGTTGTGAGATGGGATTTCCAACACTGAGCATGGGGACAGGGAGGTTGGAGAAGAGCTGATGTGTTGTCAGAGAATGGGACAGATGGGGCAAGGATCCTTGAGACAGACAAACTGACTGCAGGGAGGGAGCCTGGATGGGCTGTCAGGCTGGCTGGGAACAGGATGGGATGTGACTCTGCTAAGGGTGCAGCTACTGTGTATAGAAATGGTTGCAGCTGTGCTGCCTCCTTTGCTGCAATGGTTGTTTACTGGGCAGGCAATTTGGAAGACAAAGGTTTTGTGATTAGTACAATACAAGATTTTTTCAAAGACTATCCTTACTTGTTGTTTTCCTAAGGGATACTGAATAAACCACTTTAACCGCTGCTTTTTGGGGACAATTCTAATTGCCTATTCTGTGTTTATGACGTTCAAGGCAAAACTCTGGGTTTTCATTTGTAGAAGTATTGAGCATTCACAGCTTCATTCTGAGTGGAAACTGCTTTGAAGATGGACTGCTTCATAAAGCTATGTATGTTGAGAAGGAGGTGCTTAAATTGGTGCCAGAATTAATTAACACTTTTGATCTCTATTCTTGGCCCACATTCTAATCTGTAAAATGGGGATATTACTACCTCATCATTTCTAAGGCCATTTGTGAAGATATTTTATTAATTTGATATTCCAACAATGCATACTAGGAAACTGTATCCCTCCCTGAAACTTATATTTAATAATAGGTTATGAATAGTGCACAATAAACAAAGCCTAGAGACATTTTCAAACTGCTCATTAGCTGAGTGTCATGAATGAATGAGTAAAGGGTCTTCTAATATAAAGAAAACAGAACTGAAAATTGCATGCACACACTCTCAAGGGGGAGAAATTATGGTGGCTCTAATTCTGAGATTTTTCCTATACCTATGTTTATGTCCAAATAATTGACATAATGGTTTTGGGGAAAATATTTTTAGAGTAGTCTTTTGTGCATGTTTGTGTAATTTGTTTCTTTTCACGATACTGATTTATCTTGATCCATAATTGGAGATTTTAAAACATGGAATCTGGTAATCTGGTTCTTTTGGCTTTCAGCAGTATCTGTGTCTCTCGTGCTTCTTTTTCTTTCCATGACTGCTAGATTTAATTTAAAGAACAAAAAACCCCAGTACCACCACCCCCACGCCAAACCTCCTCACACAAAGTATTTTTATTGAGCATATGGTTATATTTTATAATATAGAACAGTTTGGCACTTTGCTGAAGTTACATCATTGATATATGTTAAAAGCTTCAAAATATTTTTTCCCTCAGTGGTTTATTTTTTGCTTTCTGTATCACCTTTACCTTAGCTTTTTTCCTTACTCATTTTTGAAAAAAGCTTCAAAAGATAGAGTGTAGTTTGAAGAAGCCTTTAATATAATAGGATAGTGTAACACAGAGTGTGCTAATTACAGATCAAAGCAAAACTATTTTTATGTGCCTTTTCCTAAGGGAGGAACCTGGGGCTTTGAACCAGTCAGGCTAATTTTTGCCACTAACCTTTTTTGAGGCTGCTAAAATCTTCTTTTTCTTTTAATTTTTTTTTTTTTTTTGCCTCCTGTAATTAAAAATTAGTTCATCCTATTCAGCTTTATCTATGTTAACTGTGTAGCAGGTAAAAAAGCAGGGTGGGGTGTTCTGAGAGGAAGTGGCTGCACTGTGGATGGAGCTGTGAAGTCTTAAAAGAAAAAGTGAAGGCACAGAGCCCTGGCAGGGTGGTGGAGTTGCTTCTGGTAAGGTTTTCCTCCATCCATGTGTGCCACTGGGGTGTGTGACAGGTGCTGCACTGTCACCTTTGCTGTCAGCCACGAGTAACCACAAGCAGTTTGCCTTGTGTGGGTTACATACAACTGCTGGCACAATGAGGACTGGCTGCTCCCCCAGTTTATAATCAGTGGGATAATTGGGCTGGGTAATTGCCAGGCAGCCTTGTTAGTTTTGCTGTGAGTCAGCCATTGTGTGTGTCTGCCTCTGGATTAATATGAATAAGGGGACAGGTTTTCTGCTAAAATAATTAGACAATCAACAAAATTTTGTCTTGTGGTCAGTTGGCTTCAGAGACATCACACCTGAAGCTGTTGTGGAAGTTCTGGCTGTACACACAGGAAAATAATGGTGTCAGTCAGCTATGAAATGTTAATGTGACAGTAAACTTCATTTAACTTCCACAGG
Source organism: Passer domesticus (assembly GCF_036417665.1). Taxonomy (NCBI): domain Eukaryota; kingdom Metazoa; phylum Chordata; class Aves; order Passeriformes; family Passeridae; genus Passer; species Passer domesticus. The sequence continues at coordinate 40,814,413 of NC_087480.1, forward strand.
CTGCTCCAATCGGCTTTGAGATTTCATCTCCACCTTTGCCCACTGGTTCTAAAATTGTGAGCCTTTAAAGAGGAGGGAGAGTTGGAAGATTTTATTGGATAATAGTTCGGGATACTTTTATTGTTTGAAATGACCTGCAAACAATACCTGGGGACTAATATTCATTTTTCAGAGTTGCATTTGAAATATTTGCACTGTCAGTGTTTGCACTAGGTGGATAACTTGCTCAGATTTCAAATCTGTCTGCCTTGTTTGTAGAGTAAATAAAAAAAAAGTTTAGATGATAGCCTCTGTATTTACTGTGTCATATTTTTTATTAGGAATTAGAGTTAATGATTCAAGCATGAGTTTCACCTCTTTGTGCTGTATCAGTTTTCCCAAGGGGATTTTTTTGGGAGAGAGATGCATGTAAACAGCTACTGTTGAATTTAAACACGTGGCTGTGTGTTTTAAGAAGTCCCACTCAGCAGTAACAGCAGATACAAGGAAAATGATGCAGTATTGGAAATTTTATATTAGTGGTTCTGCAAGTATATTGGATTTCAGTAGGTGATCTCTATTTCTGAACACTGTGTCCTTGCTGTTTTGCATCAGCAAAAATGTTAGGTGGAACAGAGGGACTGTAGGTGGGCTGCTCAATAAGGAAAATTGAAATGAATCCGTGCAAAGCAAGTTGGCTAAAAATACATTTATGTACAGTGACTTTGTCCAGAGCTTTCTAAGGAATATGAGTTTAAGCAGAAGTCTTGCTAAGTGTGATTATTAGCATGAAAGAATATATGCTAAAATGGAAAATATGAAAAAATTTCCTTGCACTTTTTTACAAGGCTTATAATTTCTTGTAAGTGAATGTCCTTTTTTGATTTTGTCTGAAGTAAGATTCTGTTTGAGAAGATGCTTTTGTCTCAGTTCTGTGCTGTCCCTGCAGCATTCTTCTGGGTTTTTTTCTTTGTTCTTTTTTTTTTAAAGGAAAGACCACAGTTTAATTCTACTGACTTGTCCTTCTGATGCTAATGGGTACTTTTATTAGTACCCTTATTTTGTGAGTTAATTTTTATACTGTATCTTAGTCTTTTGTTGTTCTTGATGAAATGAAGTTTGTTGTATACGAAGACGACTAATAAAGGAAGATTTATTTTTTTTGAATTTTTTTGTGAGTTCTGAAAGGGTAAAAAATTAATGTATGGCATCTTCAGTAAATAGAGATATAAGCAACTGTTAATAAAAGTTGGAGAACAAACCAGGTAAATATTTTTATTTTCGTCACTTTATTGGCTGAATACTTGCTGCTTTTGGTATGTTCAGTTGATAGATGAAAAATAGTTTGGGTGGGTTTTTTTGGTATTTGTTCTCTTTCTGCAAGTAAGAGACAGCTGCTACTCTTGAAATGTAGGCAAATTTGATGACACTGTATATCAAACTGAATGAATGAATCAGGATGTGGTGGGAAGCTCTATTTTTGTTCTGCATAGAGAGCAAAGAAAAATGGCAGAAAACTTGCCATGGTCTAAACAGATGGGCAGCTGAATTAATCAAAGAACAGACAAAACTCCTGAGATGCTGTGTTGTTACTAGAATGATATTGCTTTTAAAACAGAAAACAAGGCTTGGGTACAGACCTCCTTTCCATATTCACGAGTCTCCAAAATACTGGGATGTTGCTGCCCATCTTCCCTGGCCTGTCTTGCTGACCCTGCATTGCCCTTGCCTGTTGTGGTTTGTTTCTGTCGTGTTCACAGAGTGAGAGCTCTTGCCTGTGCTCCCAGAATTCCCTGTTATGGCTCCCTGACCTCCTCTTTCCTCTTTGTTCTTTGTGCTCGTCCATATTAAAAAAAGCTCCCAAAGAAACACAGTCAGAAGTGGTCGAGAGCTTTATTGTGTTACTCAGAACTTCTGTATAATCATTTTGCATCTCTTTCCTCTTGATGCAGGTCAGATTTCTTCCCACTAGTATCTGGTCATTGAATCACTGTGTTACAAGTTTGTACAGTAAAATATAAAAACCTTCCCAGCTTTATATTTTTGTCAGTTGTAAATGAAGTAATGAGAACAAAGTGATGTGATGAAGATTCTTATGGAATCATGAAAGAAAGGAAGGAATCTGTTCAAAGTAATGAAATCATCATTCTCATTTTACTTCTCTTCCTGATACTGTTTTTTAAAAACAGCTCTAGGCTATAGCATGTGCAGGGAAAAATTCAGATACATGTTCTTGTGGGCTTGTTTGACAGTTCCACAGTTCTTTTCTTAAATAATGACTCTGCAAAATTGTTTAGATGATCAGCTCTCTGCAAGAGAAGTTCATAAACATCTTGCTTTCTTTACTCCAGTTAGCTTCTTAAACACTCATTGTGTTGTCTTTTTTCTTATTTATTCCTATTTTTTCTCTGTTCAGTGAGACCTAAACCAGACTGAATCACACCTTAAATTCCTTCAATACACCAGCATCAGAACTGAATGCTAAATTTTGTCCAAGCATGATTATTGAAATGTAGGCTGTCATATCTGAATTTCTAGTTGTGGGGAAATCATATGTGTTCACTCTCTCCACTCATCTGCAGGAAATCTTAGTTTTCTTAGAAAATCCAAACATAGTCCTGTGTCTTTGCTGTAAGTATTGTGAGAGTTGTGCCTTGTAGGCCTAGGTAGGACCAGCTGCTAACTGCTGTCACTTTTACTTCTGGAGTTCGACCTTTAAAGCATCATCTTTAGAAAGTCAGTATAATTTCATGCCTTTATGTTGACTTCAGACTTTTTTTGTGAAGAAACTGAATGGCATTTGGTATTTAGGTGCAGAGCAGCTATGTTTAATTTCATTATTATGGAAACATTTGGAGAATATTTAATTTTTCCTTTAGCAATCCATTAGAGAACCAGGAGAATTCTGTTTTCCCGTGATGAAACTGCTCAGTCATTCTGTAAAAGGGATGAAAATATGAACTGATGTTACAGCCTGCCTGTCTTAAAGCTCTTTAGGCATTTGATTAGCAAATTTATGACCACCATAATGTCCAGTTGTATTAAATGACTGAATTGCAGTTTTATTCACAATGTACTGACATTGTGGTGACTCTTCTAAGTAGTTTTTTGTAATTCCATTCTTAGATGGAGATGGAAATGTCAGGGATATGGCTTTTGAAACAAATAATTCTTTCAGGGAGCCAGCCTGCTGCCAAAGCGTGCCTGGTGTTCTGTTTACCTGACAAAGCACTGGCTTGCAGCACTGCCCAAATTTTTAATGCTCATGTCCAGGCAGCTCCCTTTTTGCCCAGTTTCAGCTAGTTTGAGATTGATCTTTCACCTCAGACAGGATCATGTTTTTTTAATGTCACACCCTAGAAGGTCAGTGGTCTGAGGGACATCGGGACTGTCCTTTGAGCCTAAGACAGGTGGAAGAAGGAGAACAATGAACTCTTGAAGGTGAGAGCACTTCAGAGAGAGCTGTGTGTCAGGCTGTACCCCTGCTCTGGGCAGGTAATGCCAGCCTGGGTATGAGGTTAACGGGTGGTGTGGACCTCAGCATGCTGCAGGCACTAAGCTCTGCATTAGTTCAGCATTGACTGTGGTGTGACTTTGCTGTGCTGCAACAGAGGATCAAAATTATTGTTGCAGCATCATATCTTCTGCATTTTGGCTTCCCTGTAGGGAGGGAGCAAACACCACAATCGTTAGAACTGCATTTTGCATTGTGGACTATTTTAATTAAGGAGAAAGGAAAGGATCCCCCTTTGAATACAGTTCATGTGTGCTATATGAATTTAATTATGCTGTTTGGCATAAAAATAGATTTGCCTGTGTTTTCCATCAGCTTACATTTCTTGTTAGAAGGTAAGGTTCTAAACAGAAATGGAATTTTCCTTTTGACTTTTCTCAGAACTAAGTGTGTCTGCTGGACTGTTTCCTAAAAGTGTACAACTTGTTTCAATAGCTAGTTTTGCAAAATTCATCATTTTGGTGATGTCTTCTTATCACTATTTTGCCTATTGGTAGGCAACAGCTCAAGAAAAAATTGAGAATGTGTATTTTGAGGAAAAAAAAAGTAATTAATTACTGAACAACATAATGTTAATTGAATTTATTTTAAAGATAATTATATTATTTTTAAGCCCATACAAATGAAATTTCTGCCTGTTTCTTTGTTTAGTTTTAAACATTGCTAGCAAATCCAGCAGCTCTTTTCCATCCTCTTTAGATGGATAAATTCTCTGGGGTTAAGTAATGTCATTGATGTTTCAGGAAGAGGTTATTATTGTCCTGCAAAATTATTAATGCCTTCAGCAGAGTGAGACCACTTTAAGTTGCAGCCTTGTACTGTAAGAAACTGAAGCCAGTTTTGTAGTGTACATCAGCTACAGTGCTAGGGATAGCAAGTGAATAAAGTGTTAAAAGAAAACTTGTTCATAAATACTTTGAAAGTACACTGCTGTACTTCAGGTGAATCGGAATGGGAATGTGTAATTGAAAATCTTCCCATTTCAGGCATTTTGTGAATGGCGTTTCATCACCGCATTTGAGTTAAAAAAATAATAATTCAGAATGTTTAAATAAAGTACCTAGTTATAATTATGATAATTTCAGAATGCATTTTAAATCAAGGAACTGTGCTTTCATGTACACATACTTAGATGTATTGTGTATTTGTTTTTAAATGAAAAGAAACCTGGTCTCCATCTTCCTGTTGACATCAAACAATCCTCTGATATGCAAATCCTGCTATGGGGAGAACAGATACACAGGGTTTGTTTGGATTCAGTCCAAGAGTGAAAGAAAATTACATTTAAAGACGTAATTTATATGCTTTGCCTCATTTAAATGAAAATGCATTTTGAAATAATCCCTATAACGAAAAACATTTGGTGGAATGTTAAGATCCTTTGTACGACTGATGCATTTTGCTATAGGTAGTTTAAAAGCATCTCTCTCATACTCCTGTGTGTCTGTAATGTGCAGATGCAGCTGTCAACTTCTCAGTGGCATGTTTTAACATAGGATGAAAATAGGTTTTTTTGCAAATTAATAAATGTTTGTTATGTGAACTTTCTTAAAGCGTGCATGAGTGTGAAGTCTGTCTGTACCCACAATTAAAATACATCAAGTACTTTGCTTTCTGTCTAAAATTTTGCCAGTCTTAATGTTGTTTATGTATTTTCTCCTTGTGTGGAACTTCAAAACCTGACACAATATGATTTCTTTGGAAACATAGGCTAAACAAGCAACGATTTTTCAATCTTTTTCCCTTTAGCTGCAGAATTTATAATGATGAAACTTTTACCTTTTAACATTGAATTTCAGGTTTTCAGTAGGTATCTTTGGAAGACTGTTACTCAGTTGCTGAATACCACATTTGAAGCTGATGTGTATAGCAGAGAGTAATTGTTTTGTGTAGGCTTTAACAGGCCAGTGAGCTGTTACTAGTGATCAGGAATGGGGTTTTAGACAGGACAGAAAATATTTGAAGAGGAGTAATGTCACAGTGAAGTTTTCAGAAATCAGTTCCTTTAATTCCCTTTCATGTGCTGCAGAAGTTTTAAAAACTAATGTGACCAATTCTTCTTACATGGTCTTTGTGACTGTGTGATACTGCTCTTTTTTTTTTTCCTTAATTTTAAAAAATGAGGGTATGGAAATCAATTTTGGTGTAAGGAAGTGTATTTAATTTGGGATGTTCTGTGGCACATAACTTTATATCTGGCCTTTATTTGTTCTGTGGCTACTTTATATTAGATTACTCTGACCACATTAATCCAATACTGAGGAGTGCTAAATACTGTATAAATCCTTTTTTGGGGTAGGAGTTTTATTTCATTAATGTTATTTGTGGCTCTGTGTGTAGACTGACTTATGCATATGCAGTGATGATACATATATTAATATTTAAGGGAAAACTTTTTCTGTGTCAAGAAATTCTGTTAAACCTTTCGTTTATTTTTTAATTTTTTAATTAAGAATTTTCTGTTTTTTCTTTTTTTTCAGTAATTTTATGCAAATTTTAATTTTTAATATTCACTAACCATGTTTTTTTTAAGCATTTTAAGAAACAGAAGAGGTTGATTCCTGAAAGAACAGTTTGGAAGTACTTTGTTCAGCTTTGCAGTGCCTTGGAACATATGCATTCTCGCCGTGTTATGCATAGAGGTAATACAGGATCAAAGATGATTTGTCCTTACTATACCTTTGACTATGTGAGAATTAAGCTGGCTAAAATCAATTTTGACAGCTGAAACGTTGTATGTTTTTGTAAGATTTTGTAAGTAATAGAAAACTGAGAGAAGTTTGTGGTTGTACATTTGTTGTGGTAGGCATTTGTTTGATAGCAAGTTTTTCAAAGTAAGTGATAGTTCTGTGAGTGATGGATACCCTGCCATAGCTACTTCATTTTTCTGGCTCTTATCTTCTGCCCTGTATTTATTCTTCTATATTTGCCTGTTGTCTTGCCCAGGTGTTGCTCCTTGCCTTGCACAGATCTGTCAGTCCATTCTGTACAGCTCTTGCACCTGGTTGTCTTAAAGTATCTGCTCCTGCCCTGCTTGCTCGTGATGTACAGGCCCTTCTCCTGGTCCCAGGTGTGAGCATTTCCTCCAGTTCTCTGCTCCTTTCCACCAATTCCAATCTCTGTGTCCCAACAGCCTTTGTAGTTGCCAGCTATCCCTCTCAGGTACTAAATTTCCTTGGCCCATTTTAAACCTTGGTGCTGCTGTCTCCTCTGGATGTGGTCTTCGTTTTACCTCATAACTCTTGAGTCAAAGAAAATAGATCATAGTATAGCTGCTTCTTAGGTCTGCTATTTTTTTCCCTTTCTGAAATCCCTCTGGTTATGGGATTGTGAGTGGTGTGTGGGCTGTCACCTTTTAAGTTCAGGTGACATTGCCTGCCTTGGGTTGGTGGCTCCCTGGGTTAGAATGCAGCTCACTGCCTGGAAGGAGTAGTGCCTCGATGTCTGCCGAGCTCTGTCATTTGCAGCTGGAAATTTTGCACCCTTAGCAGATGAGCTTAGATACCCTTGCCCCTTGCCTTTCTCTTGTGATTCTCCTTTTTTTTCCCCCTTTGTGCATTTGTACAGGTGCCTGCAAGTGCGAATGATACAAAGACAAGGACATAAAATACAGATTCTTTCCATAGGGTGCAAGTATTTTCCTTTAATATTTTTATAATTAATTAGTTAGTTTCTGTATATTTTAGCTCAAAACAAAAGGATTTAAATTCCTTAAACTGAAATGCTAAGTTCAGAGCTTCTGGCAAACCTGTGGCAAATCTAGTGATTCCATGGTTACATGCCAAAAGCAATGGCAATTAAAGCTATTTTTAAATTGAGCAATATCCGTGTTGGCTTATTGCACAAAGGGTTATCCAAACTCCTGAAAACTGGGTCAGATAGCAGGAGAACATAATTGCTTCTGTCTTCCTCTGAAGCTTGTAAGGTTTTGTAACTTTTTTGCTGGAAACCTGAGAATGCTGGTGTTTGAAGGGTTATTAACCATTCCTTTTACTGTGCCTGTATCTTATGCAAACTGTAATCCCCTCTTATCAAAGTGAACTGATTTCTGTAAGTTTTAGGCTAGGGTGGATTGCTTTTCAGCAGAGTAAGGGCTAAACTCCCTTGCCAAACAAATAACAGGTCAGTTTATTTAGGAGATTAACGAGGTAGGTATCTTGTTAGAAATCATAGAATAAGAGTCTCTGCTGTTGTCTCTAAGGGATTGGATTAAAACTTAAACTGGATATTACTTGTGAAAAATAAATGTCTGGGGTATACATCATTATTTTTCTTTGTTTCTACTTGATTAGCCCAATTCCATTGACGAGTTCAAATAACCATTCTCCTGAGTAAACTTGCTTCATTTTTTAATGCCTGCTCTTACAGAGAATCAGTTATATATTTCAAATAAATGACGTTATGCCACTGTGGGTAATTTGATCAGCAAAAGTTATGAAAAATGCTGTACAGCCCTTGAAAACATATTTAGGCTGTTACTTAAGACATAACAAAAGAGGTTCTCTCTCTAGTTCTAATCTAGGTCTCTCTATGTAGCTTATATAAAGTAGTAATGAACTCACCTGTATATGCTTCTTGACTTCGGGGGTGTGGTTTTTTTGTTTGTTTGCTTGTTTAAAAAAAAAATGCAGTGGTTGTACTATTAAAACACTGGACTTGAAAATCTACATTCTGGACCCATTCTTTCTGAGCACTGTTGAATTTTACAATATTACCTGTAAATAAAATCCTCTTTGGGTCTATTATTAATAGAAGAGTAGCTTTCCTTGCAAGCTCACTGTGACTTCTAAATTTTTAAATTTATTTTTCTTTCAGATATAAAGCCAGCAAATGTGTTCATTACAGCTACAGGAGTAGTAAAGCTGGGAGACCTTGGACTTGGTCGATTTTTCAGCTCCAAAACCACAGCTGCACATTCTTTAGGTAAGCTTTCTCTGAGGTACAGGTGTTGGACAGGTAGATTTTTTTACATGGTGGAAATACTGTGCCCGCTCAGAAGGAAGAAGAAAAGGGTTAGTACCAGGTAAGCTGGTCTTAAGTAATAACAAAAATAGTAAAGATGTTCTTAATAGAAAAAATGGTCAGCACCATGGACAAATACAGAAACACTGTAGCACTGAGGTATTTCTTTCAGCATATTTTGGGTATTTTTCCTCCTTTGTTTGCATAATTTAGTGTACATTTTCTACCTCTGAACAGGTCTTTAAGACAATAGTGTTACCTAGAAATTCTAGGAAAAAATAAGGTGATAATATGGATGCATTTTTTAAAAATTGACTTGAACTTTATTCAGTGTTGGGAGGAATCTCATTCTGTGTGCCTGCATGAGTAGCATTAATGACCTCTTGCTTACCTGGTTTCAAAGGGCTCTCAGAGGAGCTTCCATTTTCTAAGGTGATGTTTCTCAATGTAAGCTTAGGTATTCAAGGGTAGATCAGAATTAACGAAAACACTTCCCAGATAAGTTATAAAAACAAAAATAGAAAAAAGCTTTCTGAAATGGTGAGTTTATTCTTTGCTAGCACACAAAACTAGCAGTGTATTATTGCTATCCAAACAAAATTTTTGTGTAATTTGCATCTTTTGAGTAGGATGTGAATACTAGGATGATTCAGAGGCCTTTAAAAAAGAAAAGTTAAATATTTGGCATATATTTCAAGTTTAAAAGTAGGTAACAGATGAATGACAGAATCTAAGATGATCTCTGTGGAAGAGAAAAACCTTGTGGTTGTGTTTGAGGGTCCCAGGGTGAGGGAAGAGATGAGACTCTTGACTCCATGTTTCAGAAGGCTGATTTATTATATTACGATATTATATTATATTAAATGCTATACTAAAACTATACTAAAAAGAATAGAGAGAAAGGATCCATCAGAAAGCTAGAAAAGAAAGGAATGGAATGATAATAAAATCTTGTGACTGCTCACAGTCTCAACACAGGTGGCTGTCATTGGTCATCAAGGAAAAACAATTTCACATGCTGGGTAAACAATTCTCCAAACCACATTCCAAAGCAGCAAAACATGGAGAAACTGAAGCTTCCCAGCTTCTCAGGAGAAAAGATCCTGGCAAAAGGATTTTTCATAGATTACGTCTGTGACACCTTGTAAATAGAGTAACATCTGCTTTAAAGAGAAATGTAGGAAATAGTGCTTATGCTACTGTTAAGTTGGGGTTTTTAGATACAAAACCATTCTTTTCTCTCACTGCATTGTCTGTGTTTGGTGGTTGCTGAACTCAAGCCCGTTCATTGATTGCATGTTTGTACCACATTTGAGGTAGGAGTGATACATGTGTTAATGGCCAAAAATACAATATTTGGAAGGGAAACTTCTGACACTCCTTACTTCCCTGTCCTCCAAAAAGCCTTTGGTCACTCCTTTGTGCCTTGCAGTTTTTACCATGTTTGGTGCAGACTGGTAAAGTCAAACCCCTGGGTCCCTGCTGAGGTGTTGATAGGAAGCCCAGACACAGAGTGCCATTAGCAGGGGGCTGAGGGGGAGTGCAGAGCCCAGGCTGGAAATGTGCTGGGGTTCCACGTGAGGGGCAGTCAGATGTGACACTGAGGATCTGCTGCTGTCACAGGGTGTCACCCAAAGTGCTGCTGTTCCTGCTGCCCTTGGGAGGCAGTGGCCATCTCTGGCAGCCCTGTGGAGAGCTGGGTTGGGTTCTTGCAGGTGGGCTCTGCTCCTGCCTGCAGATGGAAGGAGAGGGTGAAGAGGGAGATGGAAATCCTAATCTGAGGAGTAGGAGCTCATGAATAAGGCAGAGGTCAGCAGTGAGAGTGGGAGAGAAGACTTGTGTTCTGAGGCACAAGCCAGGAAGTTAAAGTGGAGCAGACTGCTTCAACCCTGGATTATTTTGGCTCCTGGCAGGGGAATTGTTGTGAGGGCTGAGCTGGAAATTAAGAAAAGCTGAAGACTGTGCCAGATTTAAAAACAGTGTAATACCCCTGAGCCCTTTAAAGCTCATCTTTTACAGATCCAAGAATAATCCAGAGTGGGGAAGGAGGGGAGGATGGCAGCTTTGTTTTTTCTGTTGGTGGCTTTGTCTTGGTAGAGGAGTTATTTTTTATTTTCTTTTTTTCCCCATCTCTTCCCATTTCCCTCTTAATTATGGCCTAATGTCAGATTTCAGCCTAGAAAAAAGGATTGTGTCAGCTGTTAACTTAGGCTACAGAGGAGACTGACTTTCTGATTTGTCATCACTAGCAGAGACCACTTCTTAAATTGATTTCTTCTGCAGTTTCTAATGCTGGTTTTGTTGAAATTTCTTTCAAAGTTGTATCTTTTTATGATTCCATAAACCTTTGGTGCACGTAACCTAGTAAATTACAAACATATGTGTAGCAATTTATACTTGTTTACAGGCTTTATAAAAATTTCAGTAGCAAACTAGATTCAGGCTTTCAGAGATAAAGAAATGTAGTAAAATTTTAATTAGCTACAGCTTCTAACTGCTAATTATGAATAATACTGATTTAATTAGAATCTTTACTGATGGTCCATTTGAAACAAACGAAAAAACTGCAGTGGACAGGGTTTTTCATGTTCTTAACTCTTTCTATACAGCTTTATCAAGAATTTACTATTGTCATGCCAATATCTTTTGGAAATGGAAAACAAAAGGCCTTTTTACAAAAGGGCAGAGGAAATGGAGGCATTTGGTATTGTTGATTTGACACAAACTTGACAAAATGTCTTGTTTTCAGAAGACTTTCTATTAGAAAGGGGAATATGATCCAACAAAGACTTCCTACTCCTTTCCCTACAATTCTGTTAGGGTTTTTTTGCTGCTGTTGCTTTAGTGGCTGAATGCCAGGCCTTATGCTCTTTGGTGAAATGGCAGTTCTAAGGCCAGCTCATGGATCTGTGTGTTTTTTTTCTTTGGTAGCCATTCAGTGGGTGTAAAGAGAAGTATTTTCATATTTTGGTTACAAAAAGAATCACTTGGTCTCTCTGCTGTGGCTATGCTGTAAGGCTGCAGTGTGCTGTCCAGGCAGACACTGCCACCGGTGTGGGGATCCCTTCTTGCAGGGCAAAGAAGCAGATCTGCAATCTTCTTAAAATGCTCAAATGCAGAAAATCATCTACATGGAATTCTGGTCTTCTGTGTTTTGACAACTTCTGTCATTTCTGTGGTACTGCTGTCCTCAGCACAGACTATGTTATGTGAGGAGTTTGACTATAAACTCACACAGGTTGTGGAGAATAAAATACCTTGTGAAAATGTGTGCAGATACTCTCCTCTCCTCTCACATATGGGTCTGTAATGCAGCAGAGGGTGTGCTGAGGTGGTGGTTTGCAGCACCATTCTGTGAATAGAATAAACTCCACTTAGATACTCAGCCATACTCAGAACCTGCACGCTCAGTGTACAGTAATGCTGCAGGGAGATCTGCAGCTGAGTCACTGCAGGCATCAAGGAAGCTGTGTTAAAATAGCTCTTGTATTTTATGTACAGAAACATGAGATCTCTTACAGTAGTTTGAAAGCTGAAGATAAATGATTGTGTTGTTTTAAAAAAAATAACACAAGATATTTATAGATTGAATTATGTAGAAGGACTATTTGCACATTGTGGGCTAGGTTGCAGAGTTACTTTGGACAAGTGCAGTATTTTGACTTAGACATCTCCTATAGCTGTATAAAACAAGTACAAAACTCTGAACATTATAGAATCAGTAGGGTTGGAAAGGACCTCCAAGCTGCTCATTTCTGATGTGGTTTGTCTGTCTTCAGCATCCACATTCACCTTGTTAAGCATGTTGTATTGAACTCTATATTACAAAATTGCTGTGATCTTATGGACACTGAGTCATTCATAAACTGTCTCTTGGTTACTGAAATTTGGCCTCTTTAGCCCCCTTCCTGAATTCTGATAGTTATGTATGCCAAAGCATGAAATGTCAGTAATGATTTTGTGGCCATTTTTAAATTGCCTCTGATCCTTCAAATCAGCTCCCTGATGGGTGTTAACCCCAATTCCATTATGTCTATTCCCTCTGCCAGTAACAGGAAGCTTGCATAAAGAATCAACACTTTCTGGATCTACAGCATCTTTAAAGGGAGGGAGCTCCAGAGCAGCAGCAGATTCTGAGGAGATACTGTATTTGACAAGACCATTTTCAAAGAGTTTACTGTTCAGACTTATAGGTTATCACAGGTCTGCAAATGCAGCAAGCAAAACATTGAAGTTACTGATTTTTTTCTTAAAAATGTAGGCACCTCAATGCTTTAGCTCATTTTCTTGTATTATCTCACTTCTATGTCTTCAGATGAATAAAGGAAGTGAGGAAGTTGCATATCTTTATACTATTGGGATGCTGTATTTCACTTAATAGTAAAAAAGATCCAGGAAGGAACTGAAACACATAATCACACTGGTAGTTGCTTACTAACAGCACAGCTATGTCTTGAGAGTGCTCCCTGTGTTAAAAAGGATCATTGCAATGCTTTCAGTAGCTCCTGAATGTCAGAATAATGAATCTTTAGTGTCGTGTTCTGTTAAAAACAGTTTATAAGTAGTAATGATGTCTGAATCTTCAGGTTGTTTGTGTGATTCCATGAGTAACAGAACTAATTTCAATTCCTCTCACTAGTTGGCCATTGGGGGCTGCAGGTTGTATTGCAGTGGAGGTGTTACACTAGGCTAAATGCTGTAAAATGGTAACATTTGTTCTTGCTTTTCACTATCATCAATCTTTCACGGTCATATCAGACCTCTAATGTATCAGCAGGCTTCCCAGAGCTACTGGTTAAAATTACCTTTGCTTTTGGTAGACTATGAACCTTCAAACCTCAGTGTTTTCAGCTGCCCCCTGTGGATTGTGTGAAGCTTCTTTCTGGCACATTACTCACTGCCAGCCACTTGTGTGATACCTCAGAGCAGCAGAGGCACTGCTGCTGCAGCCAGTGAACAAACACATTACTGTTAAACTTATTTCTGTTGTTAGATGAATTCTGCCAACAAAGCATTAGAATATACGAAACCAGTGCTTTAATTAATGGATACAAAATGCAGCTGAAATTTTACGGAGGCATCCAAGCTCACAAGTTGTTAGGGTGTTAAAAAAATTCAAAGATGGAAATAAAACAGTGGGATAATAAAAATATGAAACCTCTGTCAATCCAAATGCTTAGTTGCAGTTCTAATCTTAAGATATCTGTCATTAAGTGCCCATTAAAATACTGATGTGTTGCTTCTGGATATTTTGGTAGTTATTTTGGCCATTGTGGTTTACCCATCTGCTTGCCTGTTGTTTCACAGGGAAAAGACCATTCTCAGTTGTGGGTGGATGCAAACATGTGAGAGTAAATGTCTCCCCAGTACTCTGTGGAGTTGCCTTTCCCCAGCCTTTCTCCTTTTAAGCTCAGTTGGCAGCCTCAGTTCAGAGGTGCACGGAGTGCTCAGCCCAGTGCTGAGGGAGGGGCTGTGGCACTCTGTGGCTTTCCCAGAGCTGGAAATCTTCCCCAGCAGGGTTAGGGGGCCAGATCCATTGGAGGATAGCACATGGGGACCTCTGTCTTTGCCTGTCTGTTACAGAAGCAGTTTATATGGGTTTTTTCAATGTTGTTTGCCAAGAAGCAGATCAGGTGAAATTATGGGCTGCCAGCAGCAGTGGCCTGACCTGAGATAGGGAAGCCCAGAACCACCTATCTGAGATGGGCCCTTCAAGCAGGAAAGTCCTTCTCCCTTCTCCCGACTTCCTCATGACATAGTTTGACATGCAGCATTTCTTAAAGATAGGGCACATTGTCAAAACAAACCCCTTAACTTTTGGAAATTATTAGAGTAAAATTATCTGATTACTTAAAGGTATTCAACCTTATTATTCAAATGTGGAAGTACTTATATAGTCAGTGTATCTTTGTCTTCAGTATTCATACAGAGATCAATTCTGAATTAGCCTCATCTATTCAGAAGAACAGAAGTGAAACCAGATCCTTGTGTTACAATAATATGTGAGGTTCCTACCACAAAGAACAAAAATGAAAAATTAAAAGTGATTTTAATTGCTGATCGTGTTGCAAGATATTTGGTCTCAAAATAAAATCAACTTGAATTGACAGAAATCAGCTGGTTTTCATCATCAGGATTCAGTGCTTAAGAAAATATTCAAACAAGATTGAAATAAAAATCTGTATAGATCTGTGACCTTTTTTTGCTGTTAGGCAGTCATTTTGGGGGATAGAGGCAGCAAGTTGAGAAACAGTGCATTAAAATTGCCATTACCACTATTTTCCATAACTTCTTACTGCTCTGTCACATGAAACCATCACTCAGCTATTTCTTTGTAATAATATTTTTTATAGAGCTGAAACATCTCTTAATATTTCTCTGTTCCAAGTAACTTGTGACACAGATGGGTAGGGTTTGATTAAAATCAAGGGGAAAGATGTTCTAGACTATCCAACATAAATTATTCTGGGACAGTCCTAATAAATGCTGCTTTTCAAGAGCAGACATTTCCGGAGCCCACAACTCTGAGGCAGGATGAAGCTGGGACAGGCACAGGTTTGGGAGCTGGAAAGCCCTTGTGGAATTTCATGCTCCAGCTGATGGCTTGAGTTGCCCTTAGGAACCTCAGCTTCTGCTGGGCTCGCTGGTTTTCCTGCCCTCATCTTGGAAGGACCTGAATCTCAGGCTCAGCTTTAATTTCAGCGGTTCAAAGTGGCTATGTTTTTTGTTCCAAAATCAGCTTTTTCAGATTTATATATTCTCCAAGGAAGAACAGAACTTGTGAAACAAAAAAATTCAGGCCATGGTAGAGAATTTCTAGCTGTTGTTTCTAGCCACAGTGGTAACAGTTTGGAGAAGTAGCAGGGATGTGTGTGTGTGTAGTACCTTCCCTTGGTTCTTCTTAGGAGAAACAAATTACTGATGAGGTTCCTTAAAAGCAGAATTTGGAGGTGTTCTACAGCTGCATAGCTCTGGTAATGAGCAGTGAAAGTAAAGCTGCATTGGATTAAATAAATACTAATCTGTGTATTTCTGTCGAACTGAATTGTCCCAAGTATGAGTTGAAGTTTTAAGTGTAGCAATAAGAGAAAAATGAAAAATATTCTTCTGCCGGGAAAAGGGTAATTTAACTACTGCATAACAACAGAAATTTTCATTCAAAAATACTTTTGTTTTTTTTTCAGTTGGTACACCTTATTATATGTCTCCAGAGAGAATACATGAAAATGGTTACAACTTCAAGTCTGACATCTGGTCTCTAGGCTGTCTGCTGTATGAGGTAATACTGATACGTACAGTGAACTTAATAACACTCTTGTACTTCCCCTTCCACTGCCCTCCTCTCCTTAACTTAAGCCTGTGAAATGCTTTTATTTTGTTTTACTTGAACTTGCCTTTAAATGGGCTTGCTCAAAGATTTTACAGCAATTTCTTGAAGATTGGGCATGACTGAAGGATTAGTAAATGAATAATAGCAAGCACATGCAAAATTGTTCTAGGTGTTTTCATGGCCTATGATGGTTATATGGTCTTGTTAATAAATGCATTGAGAAGTAGTAGGACTGATTTGAATATGTAAGTAATACTTCAAAAACTGCAGTATAGATACTTTAATAGAATATAAAGACTTTAAACCTAAGTAAAATGATGAAACAAGTTTATTGTACTTACTGCTACTAGCTTGGATGAATTCTCAGTTTAACAACTTCTGCTGCACACACATGTAATTTTTCTTCTCTTGTGATGGCTAAACTGCAATTGTTTCATTTCTCTGTTGGTACAGTCGAGATTGGTAGGTGACACATAATTTTAAACACCTACTATATTTTGAGAAAATAAAGGTACAGGGCTCATTGAAATGGATGCAAATGAAGGTGTGAAGAACACGTAGGCTTCTGAAACAAATATATCTTCCAGTTCTTTGCATATAATTTCTTAATTAGAAGTAGTAACACTTGTGTTGAATGATGCTGGGGAAAAAAATGGTTCCATCAGGAGTGGCAGAGAAGCCTCCCCAGTCATGTTCCAGGTAGAAACAAACCTACTCAAGTCATTTTGTGTTTACCTACAAGCCACCTGCCTCAGTGGGTCAGCAGAACTCATCTAACACATACTCAGCAGTATCAGCACCTCCTTGTTTATTTTAGGATTGTGCAGAAGACACTGGCAGCCTGTTGAGGTTGGATGTTGCTGCCAGGTGAATCATCTCCAGTAATGTTTACTTTCTATCACTGACATGTTGCTTTGAATATTAAAAGGACAAATAGCTATACTGCAAGTCTGCAGTTTACAGATGTGTCTATAGCTGTTGCTTTAAGTATTGGGGATCATTCAAGGAAGGAAGTCCAGCTGCTAGCAAGTATTTTGAAGTTTGAATCCTGAACTAAAACTTAATCCTGTATTGGGATTCCTCAATAGTGACCATGGCAGCTGCCTTGAATTTTAGTGTTCTGCTTTGCACACTTGTGCAAGCCCTAAGGTGGCATAAAGCTAGATGAGCATTTTTCAGTATTACTATTTCTGTGCCCCTGGTTGGTTTACTTGAAGATTTTTTTAAAATCTGGAAATAAGCAAATAAAACATTTGAATTACTGCTATGTAAAACCCCAACAGTTTAAGGTTAATTTTTATTTTATGTTACATGAAATTAAATTGCTGGATATAAATCAGTAGTACTTTTCTGAAGAATTTTTTAAGCTTGCTGCCTTAATGCTGGTAGAGTATATTAAACACCTGTGTGAATATTACATTTTTCTTTCATGTGGTGGATAGTCCCAAAATACCTAAATAACTCAGTTCCAGTGATTAACTCAGCATCTTGAAATACCATTCTTCTTTGATTTTAGAGGTTTTACCATGATGCTATTTAAGCCAATATGGGGTAGTGTTTGTTTTCCTTACTGTAATAATAAAGTAATTATTAGGACCCTTGTTATTGATACATAGATACAGTATTGGGCATTGTCTTCAACTATAGCTTTTAATTTCTTTTGAGGTGCACTTACTTGATTCTGCAACATACTGGATATTTGTGGTGCTTTTTCTTGTTTTGGAAGTTTATCTTGAGCATTTATCTCTAATTTTGAAATTCCAGTTATAGCGAATTCCAAATACATGCTCAGCATTTTTCTCACTTAGTATTTTTTCTTAATTATTGGAAGGTGGTTACTTAAGGTTCTTCAAGACTTGTGAGGACTAATGAATGGTGTTTTTGAATCTGTGCACTTTTGTGCTGGCTGTCTTTCTGATTTGTCTATTGCCTGAATTTTAGCATGTTTTATTATGTTGATTTCAGGGTGATGTGTGTTCATATGTACTCTGGATCGTCTCCAGCTTAATTGGAAAAAAGCTGTGGCAAGTTTATCACAACTCAGTAAATGCCGAATTGCCACTAAACTCTTCAGTTATGTTTTAATTTAGGTTTAAATAATTTGTTTTTAAAAATTATTATTTCTCGTATGTATAACAATCTATTCTTCAATTCTAACTGCGTGGCCAATAGGATTTTTCAGAAGTATGTTTTAAAGTCTGAATTTTTAGAGCCCCAGGTATTTCTGAAACCTCAAAAACACTACCAGTGGAGTTTTAATTGATATGCAACAAAGTAGACTTTACTAATTAAAATCAAGATGCTGTGCTTTTGCTACATGGACCTTTACATGGAAAAGTAGGTCTTACACATTTCCTTTTATTGTTCATCGTAGCAATTGCATCCTTACAGGGTTGTAGGTTGGTGGCTTACAGTTCAAAAAAAAAAAAAAAAAAAAAAAAAAGAAAGGGAAAAAAAAAAGAGAGAGAGCGAGCTGCCACCAGCCCTGAAGACAGACAGTGGGCTTTCGTCCCTCAGACACCCCCAGAATACTAATCAGCAAAGTCAGACCCTGGAGGTCAGGGAGCAAGTCAATCATTCTAGCGATCGTCTCAGTGTGGAGGATCAAATTAGCCTGAAAAATTCAGCTGCTGGGAGGAGAGGGCGAGCAGCTGTCAGGGGCAGCAGCGAGATGCACTAATGAACCAGATGAATAGTGCAAAAGCTTGAAAATAAAAACAGGACAGTTGACATTTTTCATCTGTCAAAGCAGGAGATGCATGAAAATATAGTATTCCTGTTTTAACTCCTTAGGGGACATTCAGAATTTTTTTAACACTCGGCAGCATTCAAACAAAAGTACTTTTTAATGAACACCTAGAGTATGAAAATGAGTATCTGTGAATTTATTTAGAATTTCTGCATGCGTACAGACCCTGCAGTTGATTTTTCTTTTTTTCTTTTTTTTTTCCTTTTCTTTTTTGGTCTTCAGCTTGCATTTTTAACATTCTTTTTAAGGTAAGAGACAATGTAATGTAAATACAAAAATAAACATTATCTTAGTAATACAGTTTGGGAGGAGTGTAGGATGAAACTGCAGCATAATACTTGTTTTGGGAGCATTAAATTTTTTTTATTCTTCCTCAAAGGTAATATGAAAAAGTACTGAACTATTTGAGAGCAAATTAAGGAGAGATAAAATAAATGGAAGGGAATTTTGGTAATTCTTTTCATACATTTCCCCCAGTGATACTGATGCTTAGACATGAAAGAGTTAAACTTCTATCTGGAAGACCACAAGACAGATGAGAGCCATTTTCAGCTTGTCCTGTCCCTGCTGAAGCTCACTGAGTAGCACAGCATGGACTAGCGTGTTTCACACACACTCTGCCTGTCTGGGGAATGTACACATTGTCCTTCCAAAATCAAACTTATTAGCACATGTAGAAAAGGGTGACTGACTTTGGGGCAGCTCTGCACTCAGAGCAGCATCCGTGCTGCTGCAGTTAAAAGATTTCTTAGGCTTTGAACAGAATGGAGAGATTTTAAATGAAATTTTAAATTTCTAATCCTGCTAGCCATAGCATTTGTTGCAATCTCAAATGTCAAGTTGTAACATTGTCTGGAAATCAAGGGTAGGTTTATTAATGCTGGCTTTAAGCTGATCAATTACGTAAGTGCTGTGCAACAGATTTTTCTACTTCTGTATTGTAATTGTAAGTTATTGCCATAGGTGCTGGTTCTGTGCTTCTGATGGAAGTTTGAGGATATTTTTTTTAAAGTATTTTGGAATAACATCCTGAATGATGAAGATTTTGGGTCTGAGATTTGGGAAGTGTAGATGATAGCTTTTTCTTGCTTTCAAAACCCCCAATTATACTGAAGTCTAGTATCACAGCTGTGGAAGGTTACAAAATCTGCTATGATTATCTAGTGTTACCTACACAATGCATTGCTTTAGGTTAGGTAATGTTTTCCTGTAAGGTACGTGTTTGCTTACAAAAGGTCTTCCGAGGAAAAGTACAGGTTTGGGTTTTTTTGGTGTCCCTTGTGGTGCAAGGACCCTCCATCTCAGCAATTTCCCCTCATAGACAATTAATTTCCCCTCATAGTCTATTAATAAAACCCTAACAGTGTGCAATTCAGGTACTGCACTGCAAGGATTGTGACAGCTATGGTTGTATGACATAGAAAAAGTACATACAGTGGTTACAGGAATAGTTTTGGAACTTCTGTTATCACTGCAGGGCTCCCTTTAAGCAGAGCTTTGAGAGTCATTAAGAATCACTTTTGATTTGTTACTATTACAGTTTATATGACAAAATAGCTTTACTTAAAAACGCAAAAGAAAACTGTACATTTTCTTTAAACAGATGGCTGCACTGCAGAGTCCCTTTTATGGTGATAAAATGAACTTGTACTCTCTGTGCAAGAAGATAGAACAGTGTGACTACCCACCTCTCCCTTCAGATCACTATTCAGAGGAAGTAAGTAATTTTCCTTTTCATGGGCTGGATCTCCAGTTTATGTAAGCTGGCACGCTTCCAGGGAAGTAAATGAACTTGTGTGATTTTATGTTATTTGCAGATTATGCCTATAAGTGTTTGCTTGTTGAACTCACTCAAATGTTGCTGTCAAAACAAGTCTCTCATGATTTATATTTGAGGGTATTAATGATGGAAACGTCACACTGTTAGATTCCTAATTTCATTGGGCTTCCTTGCAAGTATGACAAAATGCTTTCCCAGAATGCACAATGATATGTTCCTCATGCCAGGATGGGATAGAGCCTTACATCTGTAGGGTGTTTTTCTAAAAACACAACTATACACGTTTATGTTGCACAGTAAATTAGTGCACTGGTCCTGTTCCTCTAGGGGCCTGCACTAAAATAGATATAATGTAACTCCGTAGTAAAAACAAATTGTTCAGGTCCCATTTGTCTGCATTATAAAACTGGGATGTGCTGTTCAGTACAATTGAACAGCAGTTCTTTTGCAGGGTGTGGTTCTTGACAAGACTAAGAGTAAATTTCAGAGAAATACAGGCAAACATAATATAATTGAATTCGAACAATATACTTCTGCAAATCTCAGCAGTGTTTGTTTTAAGCTGAGAGCTAGCAGTTCTTACTGTCATTAGTGCATTTAAGGGGGAGTACTTGCTTTTATAAGCTCTAAAATGAAAAGAAACTAAACAAATATTTTTCTTAGTGTAACAGAATGAAAAATATAAATGCTTGCTTGTTAACATTCTGAGATGCCAGTTTTGAAATACTTTCCCACTTTGAAAAGAACAGGGCAACTGATAGAAGCTGTAAACCAAAGAACAGTTAGTTATTAGTAACCAATTCTAACTGAATTCAGACTGCATGAATTAAAGATTACTTTGAAAACCCAAATAAACACCAGCAGTGAAGTACTTTTAATAAATGTAAAGCATGATACAATTTATAGAGTAGGGGTTGTAATTCAGAACCTTAAATTTTCTTGCATTCACAGACAGTGATTGGACTATTAATAAAAGATTACTGCTCAGTGTTTTGTTTTGTATTTATAGTGACAATTTTCCCCTTTTATGAAACCAACTGGACTTAAAAAGATAATTTGATGATGTTACAAAGGATGAAATAATGATCTATTGTGTAGTTTATACTCTCTAGCTCTTTGTGGGTTTGCCGATTAGTCATTTTACCTTGGCCATTTTTAATTATTATTTATTGTAGACTCTAAATATGGCAGTTCATCTAACCAACTTCAGAACTGGAGGCCTGGAAATACAGTAGGGTGTGAACAATAATGCAAAATGATAGCGAGAATGTCAGGGGCCGTTCTTTGTTGTGTCATTCATGCTGTCTTCCTTTTTCCATGAAGCACATGAATATTTCACATATCTGCATCCTCATCCTCTATTCTTCTTGACTAATTTTCAGACTGTCTGAATTTGCATTTCACATGGTAGCTGATTAGGAGATGCCGAATGCAGCAGCGAAGCCTCAGCAGGCGGTTTCCATGGTGACCTTCAGCAGGA
Source organism: Passer domesticus (assembly GCF_036417665.1). NCBI lineage: Eukaryota > Metazoa > Chordata > Aves > Passeriformes > Passeridae > Passer > Passer domesticus. The sequence goes on from NC_087480.1 coordinate 40,836,207, forward strand.
TTTTAATGATGATACCACTAGTGGTTCGTTGAAGTTGGCCTGCCTGCAAGGCTACTTCGCTGCAGCTAAGTGTGAAGTGGGAGATGTGGATTCCTAGCCAAGGGGCAAATATCAAAGTCTGGCCCAGATAGAAGGTCTTAGAGTTTGGGTGGGGAGAGAGATTCCAGCTTTTCCTTACATCTGGATAGGGTTTTTGTTTTGCAAACACATGCAAAGCACAACATGTTACTTGCTATTTATTTCAAAGCAGACATGTACTTCTGCACCTTGGATGAGGCAGTTATCTGCAAAATACATGTAAGTTATTCTTAATGAGATAATCAGAGCTATTATAGGTATTAAGATAGGTAACAAAACAGTTTCTTAAAAGCAGCCATTGGTTATGGAAACTGTAATGGGAGTATTTTTCATGTTCTGCTGTGAAGACCTGTGCCTTCACTAAGGTACCTAGAAAATATACAGTTATTATCTATTGCACTATTAAACCATTTTTAGCTTGTATGAAAAATGCTGTGCTGGCATGAACTGTAAAAAAGAGAAACAAATAAGGGTGATCTGTCATATTAGAATACTGTGCTAAATGTTTCACCTGTACTGGAAATACAGATGTCAAACCATTAACCAGGTGGGAAGGATACTCAGTGAGCACTAAAGATTAGGGATCACTGAGTAGTAAAACCCACTTCATTTTTTATGAAAAAGAATTTTCTGAAATAAAATCTGCACTGAGTATTGATCTCTGCATCCTCTAATATAAAAGTGTAAATAATTATGAATTACAAGACAAGTAGTTTTTCAATAAACTTTTTGTAAGTAGATTTTAGTGCATTTGAAGGTGTGACATTTTTTCTAAGTTTTGAAACCTCTGTAAGAATAATGTGTTAGTAATTGTGTCACATCTGTGCCATCAGAGAACACTGACAGAAAGATGCACCTTTAGGTGGACAGATGGGTAATGTTTTTAAAAAACTTTGATTAGAAATCCTAATAGTCTGAGATTTATTTTCACAAACTATTGTTTCAGTGGTAGATACAAGCCAAGATTTTCAAATGCTTGATGACACTGGATATCTCAATTTTTTAATATCCCTTAAAAACATCTGGTATTCAGAGTCAGTACTCAGCATTTACTGAAAGCTGTTCTGCTTTTGGGAATTCAAAGCTGGGGCTCCCTTGCCACCTCCAATCAATACTCTTAAAATCTTGTCAGCTAATATTAGTATCACTTTGCTTTCATGATGAAGTTTTAAAATCTTCCCTTTGATTGAGGTGCATTTCTTCTAAAGTCCATTGCTAACCTCCTACCCAGATGTGAAAGCAGAAGGAGCCAGCAGGTCCACAATGGTAGTGTTAGTTGCCAGCAGGTCTTGAGAAAAGCACTCAAAAAAAGGCTTTGAGAAGGTTTTATTCAGAGCAAGAGTGGTGTTGTGTGTGGTTTTTTAATCCAAACTTCCCTGTATGAAAATTTCTCTTTTTCAGCTGGCTAGCAATGCAAAGTACTTGCCTGTCATATTTCTGTCTTTCCCCACTCCTCCTGACTTGACTGATAATTATTTATTTCATAGCTGAAAAACCTGCTAAAGTTGAAGAAAGTGTGTCCCACTGCTCCAGTGTCAGGCTAAGCTCCAGGCTAAAGCCAGTCACTGTGCTAAGTGCACAGAGGAGGTTAAGAACAATAAGCAGACAAAGAAGTTTGCAGCTTGGGGAGGCAACAGGAGGTCCCTCTGGCTCAGTCTGCTCTGCCTCTTGGCCAGTCTGTGCCAGGTAGTAAAAAATCACTTCTGTCTCTAATGATAGTCTGATTTTTAGACTCTTCCCATGACATTGGTGAGCTTTTCTGATACACTGGAAGTTTTATTAGTACTAGAGGGGCTGACAGATAGATTTCAGGTTTATTGAAATGGATATTCCTGTAGGAGTAAAGGATCAGTGCTATAACCAGTGCTATCCAGTGTCCCAGTTTCAGTCCTGAAAGCTGTGTTCCCATGTAATTTTTCATCCTGTATAGCAGAAGTAATTCACCATCTTCCAAGGGTTTGCTGTTCAGTTACAAGGCTCAAAAGAGCTCAAGGATTTTGAAATTACTCAGGAATCTGCACTATTGTTGTGCAGTGTCCCAGGCATGGTCAGCTCAGCATTCCTGCCTTACCAGTGAGATTCTGGACCTGCCAAGGGAAGAGGGACATGGAGATACTGCAGTAATTGCAGTGACTGCCATTGAAAGAGGTCTGTGACAAGGCTTCTCAAGTGCCCAACAGGTCAATTTCTTGAAGATCTATTTCTGCTGCTCTACAAACAGTAAAGTATTGATAAACAGCTAGAAAAAAAACAGGAGAAAAACCACTCTGCTTCCCCTCTGATGCTGGCTTTGTGGGTTTCAACCCTTCAAGGTCCTTTATGAAGACTGTTCACTGTATGCAATTCTGTTGCACAGATGGAAGTTTTCACCGAGAAAAAGAAACCTTCAGGATTAGATGTATTTTGCAGATAAATTATACCTGTATTCTCTTCACAAAATGTTTGCTTATTTGACTCTAATTTCTGGCTTGGTGGTGTTGGATGTTCCTCAGTCTTTCCTGTTTTCTGTGCAGGCTGTCTGAGGTGTTGCATGGCAAGCTGTTCATCTCTGCTTATACTGTGCTTACCCTGTGTCCCACCTGCTTCTTCTGCAGGAGATTGTTTGGCTTGCATGTTTGTATCGCATGCTGGCAATTATTATTTCTTACAGTAGCTAATGATTTCCAGCATTCTGTTCTTCAAATGTTTGGGTGTTATTGCAGGCTAATAGTTTTTATTGCCACTGGCATTGTATTTTATTTATTGACTGCCAGAAGCAATATGATCGCTTTTATAACTCCATTAGTCAGAATATACTTAATGTATTTAAAATGCAAATAGCAAGTTTGTTACAGATTTTGATTTAATACACTTCGTTTCAATCTGGTAATCTGACCACTATCTTCAGAATTATCTCGTTTTTAAATATTAAGCTCTTCTTGCTAAAGAATGGGATGTCTAATGACATAGATTTTATTCTGTTGAATACAAAAAATCTGTACATTATGTACGGTTTATCTGCAAGGGCTAATGGACAAAGCTTTATAGAGTGGTATGCAGTGCTTCTTCTTTAACTTCAGGAATTCCTATTCCTGTGCATTTAAATTAATCTTCAGAAAAGTGAAAGGAGTATAATTATAATTTAAAATCCTTCTTGTTCTTTTTCTAAAAAGCAAGTAGGAAACTCTCCAATGGCAGGTCTAAAGAGGCAGCCTATGTTACTTTTGAATAATGAGGGTGATGAAGTTGCTCTGTGTTAGTTGCAATAATTACAGATTTTTTTCAATAATCCTACCTAGTAGTACTGGCTGGGAGACCAAACCAAATTTGATATATTGCCACAGAAAAGTGGATCACAATGTGTTTGTTGGAGTGTCCTCCTCCCCCTCCCTCCCTACCTGTCCCAAATGTTATAAGGAGGTCCAGGAGGATTTGGCAAAGCTATTTAAAAGCATAGGGGAAAATCTTCAGAGTTGGTTAAATTGTTGTTGCCAAACACTGTGAACATTTCAGTATGTCAGTATAAAAGAGTATGTTCCACATTGAAAAATGCTTAGGAGATGCAGATGCACACAATTTAAAACAGATGCCCTATATGAAGTTCTAATGTCATAAATTTTTAGGCATATCAGTGGAGGGAGAAAAGCCTGCAAACTTCCTGACAGTTTGTGAAGGCAATGGGAAGTATGCAGGTGCTGTGGAAGCTCATATTCAGCTTATGCTGAATATGTCTATTAAAAACACCCAGTAGGTTCTGGTGCTTCTGGAAACATGGGATTTTCTGGTCATAGCGATTTGTTTATTCCCATATAGAGACTTTTGCGAATATTTGTTAATTATGTGCTTCTTTACATAAAGAACTCTATAAACAATCTAATCCTGGGGATACATATCAGGATGTAGTAATCAGAGCTTATTTATTCCAGTATTGTCTTCAGTGGTGAACAAGTGGAGTAACAGGGCCCGCATAATATGGTATTTGCCCAAAATACTTTCTCAGCTTCCAGTTTTATGTTAAGATATTTCCTCAAGAGTGGAGTTCTTGTAACAGGTAGCCCTCAGTGGGTTTAATTTGTTCAGTAGCTGAATTGAATGTGTGTGTATTGGTAGCTCCTGGCAGCAGGAGGTTCTGGGGGTTAACTGTGTGTTAGATGGAGCACCACTGCCTTTTGTTTGTTGGGCCCTGTCAGGCAGAAATGCCATTTATTGCTGGCTAACTCCTGTACCAGACCGAATGAGCAAAGCAGCCCTCGTTTACCTTCGCTCTGTGCTCCTTTTGCTCTTGTGGGCTTTGCAGGCACAGCTCTCCAGAAACACGGGGAATTTCCTATAAATCATGTGGCACTGGACTAAATGCATGTCTAAAGTTGTGTATTGAAAGGATTAGAACTTGAATTGGCTCATCATTTTTTCTGGCCAGCAGTGCAAAATGCAGAAATCAGGGGAGTGCGTTGCATACGTGTTTGCACAAGGCTGTGTGTGAGGGAGAGGGAGGGCTGCCCGTGTGCTTGTGCAGAGTCGCCGTTTGCCTCATTTTTGCCAGTTCTCTTAATTTGAATGTGATAATGCACAAATCCTGCTTGTAAGAAGGCCAACGCTCCTGTCATGTTCTCTCCCTCTGTAGCTGCGACAATTAGTTAATATGTGCATCAACCCGGATCCGGAGAAGCGCCCAGACATCACCTACGTGTACGATGTAGCGAAACGCATGCACGCACACACCGCCAGCAGCTGAGCGCCAGCAGAGCCCGGCACAGGAGCAGCCAGAACCAAGGGCTTCCAATGAATCATCCCACCTCTCCGTGTGTGTTACACAAATGTAATTATTTGAGGCTTACTGTTGTGCTTTGAATTGTAAACCAATTTATATACAAGCTTCGTTGCTTTCTGTTTATCTCTGGGTTTTGTATTTTTTCCTAAATTGCAGCTGTACAACAGGTTTAAATGTGTAAAGCGCAATTTGAAGACGCTGTGAACCGCTGTTTCCATGTGAGTGGGTTCAAGTATACTTTCTGTAATAACAAAATTGTATTCAGTTGGGCCTTAGTTCTAAAACACAGTTGCACTTTTGCACATGATACAGATATTAGGCTTATTATCAAGAAGCAAAATGTCTGAATCTCTCACCTTTGTAGTAATTTATGGGAAGTATGAATCAGCACAGTTAACTTTATTTTAATCTTCGTTCCAAGAGGAACATAATTATTACGGGAGCTTATTGTATTTTATATTTAATTGTAGTTTGCAGTTCTTGCTGTAAGAGTAGACAAGGAATAGAATTAGTTCTCTGCTTGCCAAATGCAGAGGAAAAATAATTTCAGGAAAATTGTCGTGCTGAAATTTTTGCAATGTCCCCTTTTGTTTTGTTAGTCTCTCTTAAAGCACAAAACATTTGTTGGAGGTTTTCTGGGAAAATTCAAGGTGTTGATTCAGCATTCGGGTCGTTTTCAATAGACTTGTGCAGCACTGCCCTGGGGCAATGGGAGTCTGCATAGTTCAGTCTTAAAAACATGCAGATGCTTCTTGTAGCCAATAGGGTTCTTTTGTGGCTGTCCTTTGAGCAGGTCTGATTAAAAGATGTGATCTTTAAGTTACAACTTCCCAACTGTTTGTGTATATGTCACTGTTTGTAGATTTTTGTGTTTAAAATAGTTTTGAGTGACCTTACAATATATTTAAATTTTAATTTTTTTTAAAATACTGAAATCTTTTGGCAAAGATGTAATAGTCTGGTATAACACAAAAGGTATTCTACATAAATATATGATCTTTGTATACTATATCCTGAGACTTAGTTTTATATTTAGCAGAAGTAGATTATAGTTTTTATGTTTAAGAAAAAGTTGCCACGCCTTAATTTGGAAAATAATTGTATATGCAAACTATCTTACAGACACTATGTTAGTTTAAAAGGAGATTCCGATTATTTTTGTTAGACCTTAGTGCCTTTTGGGGTGTGCTTATATAATATTTTCATTGTTAGGGAAGGAATGTGTCTAATTTTTAAATTTGGTAAAAATGGAGTGAAATGAAATTCCTTGAGTTTCAAGACTGAACTTTTTTACGGAACTGTCAAAAGGTAATTATCAGTGATAGCAGCTAGGGAGCTGTTACTGTCAGTGAAGTCTTTTTCTTTATGTGGGTAAAAAGTTAGTTCAAATAAAAGCAGAAGTATGTACATACATATATAGGTTCTAGATGCAGTCACATCCAAGCATTCTCAGATTTTTTTTTGCTAGTTTCTCTGTGCAGGTGTAATTTTTATTTGGTATAATGTTCAAAGAATAAAACAACATTTGTGGAGTTTGTGTTCAAGGGAGGGGTCAGGGTTGTTTTCAGTTTTGTATTTTTTAAAACTACAAATACTATGAAAATTGTGTTTGAAAAAAAAAAGGGGGGGACGTTTTTAGATGGGATGTGCCAGATCATTGGCTTATCTTAATACATGCTTTTTTATTTTTTGGTTCCAGGTTTTGTAGGACAAATTGTATGAAACTGTAGTTTTATTTCTCACTTCTGTGTGCACTTAACCTTATAGAACTTCAGTGGAACAGTTTGATAGAAAGAAGTATTTGAGAAATTTTGGTTTGTCTTTAGCAACCTTTAGATTTGTTTTCATTTATTAAATGGTTATATAATTTAAAACATGGTTATATTCTGTAACAATGTTTCACATGTCATAGAATGAAATGCTTTGTATTGAAAAAGGCAGCACAATATTTGCTTGACTCCCTGAATTAGTTCTTAATATGCACAAGTACGGAAATATTTTTTTGTCTGAAATGTGCTAGAACATTTAAAAATCACTGAAAAGCTCTCAAATGCATTGCAGGCTATTTGTATCAAATATTATGCATAAAGTATTGAACTTTTCCTGCCAGAAACTGCTGATAGATATCCCTCCCCTGGAAGGGTATGTTGAGTAAAAGAATAATGAGTTAGGAGTTAGCAAATGTGCATACATAAGCATTTAATTTTTTTTTAGTAATGTGGAGTTTTGATTTTTTTTTTTAGTATTTATGATTAAATATTGTGCTGAGGAAAAGAAGCTGTTATTTCTGACTTAAAATCATGTGAAATGAATGGTGTACCTGACTTTGATACCAAACTCTATAATTAAAAAGCCAATGTGGGTTAATAGAACTGCTTACATAAGTGGGGATTGTAGAATCTCTTCCCTAAAGTAAAATACCTGGTAACATAAAAATTATAAGTCTTGTTATAACACTCCAATGTATACTATGTGCTCTTGAAATATTTTCTTTTGTAAACCACCATCCTATTTTTCATATTTTAATGATAACATTTGACACTATTTATTTTAAGCTATGGCATTATGTGTTTATTTTCTTTAAAGAAAAAATGTTACATTTCTATCCAAAATGTCTGACCAGATCCTCCTTTTATTTCAGTAATGCTCCAGTATTAACTTGTGTCAGGAGTGAACTTTTTGTGCTTCAAATGACATGGCATAAAATCCCTTTGTCTCAGAAGCTCTCCTGCTGTGCCGTAGTCCAATAGAAATAAAACATACAGATATTAAATGTAATGTAAAAATTATAGTGTTTCTATGATATTTTTTCAAACTTTTCTTTTTTAGAGATATATATGCGTTACAGTAGATGCTGCCTATCGTGTGGACAACTTATTGCTTCCAGTATTTGATTCTAGGTGAGATTTCTTGACTGTAACAAAAGATAGTACACTAAAAAAACCCAAAAGTATTATTTGTTAAAAGATTACCTAAAAATACTACATCCAGTATGTTGTGTGTTTTAAACTAAAATTTTAAACTAGAATTTTAAGCTAAATTTAAAATAATTTTCAATATTAAAGTATGTGATAAAGCATAAAAATAACAAAGAGCTCCCATTGTGGCCCCAGTCCTGTGAGCTCTTGTTTATATTTCAGCTGGTTTTTATGTAATTTCAGTAATTTTGAGTGAACCACATCTACACACACGAATTAACAATAATCAGTAGGGTAGATAGAAATTATGTGTTCAGCTCACTTTTTTATACTCTCTGTGTGTCACTGGTTTTGTAGCAGGAATAATTTGGGTTTTTTCCCCTATTTTGTTGCACTCCTAATGATCCAGCTCCCAATTGTATGAGCAGGCAATAGAAGTGTGTTGTCTTTTTGTAATGAGCAGAAACTTTAAAAACATGCCAGTATAGCAGAAGATGAAATGCAGTATTAGAAGTGTCTGGGAAGGCTGGTGTTTTATTCATGCTCATGATTAAGAAAGCCTTAGAGTGAAATTCCTGACAGTGGCTTGGAAATGGAGAAGAACTTTTATGCCAGTGGTTCTCAGATAACTCTGAATGGGACCCAAAATCACAGTGATGTTTGTTTGCAGCAATCTGTCTGCTTTATCTCTTATGTTTGCTGTTGCACAGTGTGGGGAGGATCTTAGCAGCTGAGTTGGAGTGTTGGTGAATGCTGCATTGGCTGTGTGAGCTGGTAGGAGCAGGAGGTGATGTGAGGCAGGGGCAGCAAAGGCCTTCTGGTCTTGTTTTGTGAAGACATAAAGGTGCTGGATGGCAGAGGTCAAATTACTGGTTTTTAATAATTTATAATAGTCTTTAATAATCTTTATCTACTTCAACAATCAAATTTTTCCCAAGCCAGCCATATCTCCACATTATCTAGCCAGTGGCAGTGTTGGCAGTAGCCTTTGAATTTCTGAGCTCTGGTTTGATCTGGGTGAGTAAATCTTTCTGGAAGGATGGAAATAGAGGTGTGGACCCTGCTTGGTAGGGTGCTACTTATGTTTCTGAACATTACTCAAATACAGATGTTTAGAGTTGTTTTTTAAACTTTATTCTCTTCTCTGATGCTTTTTAAAAAGTATTTTCCATTCATATTGACCACTAAAGTTCTGTGACTCCTGACTTCTGCTTTTACTTTGTCAGTCCTGTAGCCTCTTCCTGGTTTGAAGTCCTGTCTAGTTTTCCTAGTGGTCATTAGTTTCCATCTTTCTTTATTGTTTGTTAAACTCAACACATTTCAGTCTTTTCAAATTTCAGCCCTCCCCATGGGCAAGCCCAGTTCCTTTCCCCTGATCAGTACTTTAATCCTTTGTTCTTCATCCTGTTTTTCCAGCCCCATGCCTGTGATTTCTAGTTTTAGATAGATTTTCTTACTGCCTCAATCATTCCCATGACCTTGTCTTTGCTAAATACTGTTCACTTTATTATCTCTCATTTCTAAATTCCCTTTCTCTGATCACTACCTGCTCTCTTTCAGCTTATCTATCTTTCTCTCTCCTCTACCCTGTCACTCACTCCTTTTGGGATCTCCAGTCTATTAACCTTTTTGACTCCTTCGTCTTCACTGCTGCCTCCTTCCTTCATTGGCCTCACTTCTTTTTACTCACTGGTCTTTATTTTTATCTCTGTCTGGTTCTCTGTACATGGTTTCTTTGGCTGCTTCTCACACTGCCCTGTTTCCATTCCTCCCTCCAGACATATTCTCTTGTAATTTCTTAATTTCCATTCCAACCTTTCTGAATATCTGAAGAGTGTGTCAGCACAACACAGCTTTGGACTCAGCTTTGCTTTACCTCCTTCAATGCTCTTCCCAAATGGACTTTTAAACCACTTTTATCTCCCCTTTCTTTTCTTGTTGAGTTTGCTTGCAGATCTGCAGTTCATATTCATTTTCAATTCATTCTTGATACAAAATCTTCAGTCCTGATTTTGTTGCATGACAAGATACTTTTCAAAGTTATTTTTATTCTCATGATCTGTTTCTCAGCTGAGCTTCTCTGCCTCTTAACTGTGTAAGTTTGCCCTTTTTATTTCTGTATCTTTTATACCTCTCATTCCTTTCATTGAATTACTTCCTTCAGTAGCAGCCAAGTTTCTCCTTCATCTGTCTTTATGGGGGTGGCACTATCATCATAACTGTTTCTGGTTTTTAATACTTTGTCCTTTTTTCACCCTCTCATCTGTTTTCGTGTACCTAAACACCCTCTCTCCAGTTTGTTTTTGGATCTTTTTTATGTTGCACTTCATTTGAACGCCCCAAAAATCCAGTGCTTCTCCCCTCTAGTTTGGTTCTCCCATGGTTCTGTCTCTGGATTATTCCTTTAGTATCCAGCCAGCCTCAGACCTGTTCAAATTCAAAGGTCTAATTTTTATTTCTGACTCCCTCTAGACTATTTTCTAACATCCCTGACAATTTTACTTGCCTGTTTTCCAAGGCCACAACCTTTCTATCTCTGACACTTCTCCCATGCCTGCGTATCAAATGTCTCAGAGTTAGATGTATCAGAATCCAGCCCTCTTCACTATCTGTTCTTTCTTATCTTTTATCTTCACTGATTTAACCTCTGTGTCATTTTGGCTTCTTTTCTCCCTTCAAAGTATCAAAATTGGCAGGACTAAACTGTCATTGGGCTTTCACCGTTTTGTGTGCTGAATGAAGAAGGAGCTCCACCAAATTACTACTTGTTTTGTGTTTTAAAGAGACCTGAATCCCACAAATCTGATCTTATTTCAGTCCTGTAGAATTGGAATAGATTGCTTCTCCAAATACATCAGAAGTCCTTGAATTTGGGCCTTTAGTTTTCTGTCATAGAGATAAAGAGATTTTTCCCTTAATTTCTCTTTGTATTTACTGTGTGTAACTTTATCTTGTCGCTGCACATACAGCTAACAGTTGTTTTCCTGCTACAGCAACTTGATTTCAGTGCTTTTAACTATTGCTTGAAATAAGAACGTGCCTATGAGCTTTCCAGGCTGGGCCCAGAGTTGGGCACAACACTCCTCTCTGTTGCTGTGCCACCCAGACCCTCCAGGTGCAGGAGTGAGCTCGGTGCTCTGCTGCTTCTCTATCCACGCTGCCCTAACACAAAGCCAAACCAGAGCTGCCTCTGTGGTCTGACTTCACACTTCTAGCAGGCTTTCAGAGGTGGAAGATCTTCTGTTTGCAGAGATTCACTGTTGGTTAAATTGTCTGGCCTTTGCTCATAATTATCCTGAGATTTGTTTGGATTGAGAAATTAAAATCTCTGTAAACCTGAGAAGTTTGGTGTTTTGGAACTGGGAGTTAGAGAGCTCAGTGTTACATTTGGTGTGGGTATACACACATTTGTTGACTTTTTATTTACACCAGGGTAATTACCTTGTTTTAGAGGATCAGTTGTTTGCTGGCACAAAAATATTTCTAGTACTTTTCAGGTTTTACATTTATTCCTTGTTGCCTGCTTGTATCACTTTGTGCAGTTTGTTCTTCTACAGCTGCCTTAGTAATGGGTGTCGGCCTTAAATCTTTGTCTAATTGCAATTTTCTGTCATATGGAATTAAAAATAGGAAATTGAGTCCTTCCTGATAGTTTCACTTGCTTTTCACTTAAACCCTAGCAATAGCTAGAGGTCCCAACCAGGAAGAGAAGTGGTCCCCAGGATAAAAAGATGTTCTGGGATTCCTTGCTTCCTTTCCACCTCCCAGTCCTTGTTTTTCTGGCTTCCCTGGGACACTTGCAGGGAATATGGCACTGCCAGTGTATCGAGGGCCAATAGAAACTTTCTCAGTGTGGACAGGAGATCTCCCAGTTGAAGATGACTAGGAATATATTTGATATTGTTATACAGCTGATAATTGCAAATGTGTAAATTTCAATTAAAAAATCTGTTTGCTGTTACAAAAAGAATTTTAAATTATGCAAAGGCCTTTTAATGTGGTGTTGGTTTTCTTCAGTAGACTTAATTTGCTGCTTGTTCCTTTGATTTCAGTCATGCTGGACTGTTGTGAAGATGATTCATTAAAGATGAGTGTTGTTTTTTGTTGGGAGTGGGGAAAACAAGAGGCATTCACTGATTTGTTTGTATTTGGCTGCTGACTGTGCTTGAATCAAATTTTATAATAATTCAGGTTGGAGTGGATGTTGAGAGAAGTCTCTAGTCCATCTTCCTGCTGAGGGCTGAGTCAGTGCTGAATTCAGAGCAGGGCTTCAGGCTTCAGTAAGATCTAGAAACCCTCAAGGAGGGTGACTGAGCATCTTCTGTGGGCAGCCTGCTCCAGTGCCATGCTGTAAACCTTGTTTGCCTTGTGTGCAGCCAGAAACTCCTCAGTTACAAGCTGTGGCCATTCTTTGTTCTTCTGCCACTCCGCAAATGTTCTTTGTATTGCAAAAAGGTAAGTCAAGTATTGGGACAAAGAGAGAACTTAAGATGTTTTATTTTCTGAAAATTTGTTATTGCTAACAAATATGTTCATGTAGTACTTCTGCTCCTGTATGATGTGTACACCATATTCCTTTGCCACTCGAGTGTAAAATAAAACTTTTGGCAGTAAAACTTGATACAAACATTTCATGGTGTTTATGGCCTGGATTTTCTCAATTGTTACCTTTCAAATCAGCTAAATGTTGTGCCCACCGTGGTGAAGCAGGGAAGTTGGGGTCCTGAAATAACTCTGCTTCTATTTTCTGGAGCCTGCTCTTGGGGAGGGAGCTTAGCACTGGGATGGGATGGGAAGAGGATGAAGCCAGCAGGTGTGAGATCACTGCTGGTTATGGGAGCCTTACTTTAAACTCAAGTATTGGTGGAAACTTGCTTGGAGAGATTTATCAAAATTTGAGGAGGAAAATGCCTGGAGCAGGGTCACCTTTCAGAGCAGTAGTTTTTGGGGGGGTTTTGGGTAAATTTTGCCCTGTATTAAATAAGAACTTGAAACTTCTGACAGCAGACTTCTTGGGAGCAAACAAAGAATATGAAAAATAGATTCAGTTTCAAATCTGTCAAGTTCTTTGAGGAAACTATTTCTGTAAACTAAGAATAATTTATTGATGTTATAAAATATCATTTTAACAGTTGCCAGTCTGGCAGGAGGGTGGTGGTGGCTGTGTAATTCTTTTTTGAACACTTTTTAAAAAGTGTTCAAAGGTTAAAAAAAAAAAAAAAGGAGTAGCAGATGATTTAGAGCTTTTACTTTTGTGGGAGAATATTTGAGAATGTAATTACAAAATTTGGTGTGCATTTTAAATTTTTTAATGGCTTTTAAATTCAGTATGCATTTGAATCAATAATAATTTTTGTTCTTCATTCTGGAACAAGTCATTATGATTCTGATTTCTGCATGTTGTGATGTATTAGAAGCAAAATTCTTCCTGATGTACTTTTCTTTAGTGGCATAAAGTTTTCCTGAAGTGTCAATAGTGTAGTTGCATTGATTTCATCCTCCAAAGATGGATGTCTTGCTTGAGTCTGGGGTGAGCAGTTAAAGCCCTGCTGCCTGTGGTGGAAGGCAGAAGCGCTGCTAGACAGACATAAGACAACTTTCTGAGGACTACCTTAAAAACTTCTATTGAGTTGGCAGGGTAGAAAGGCATCCTAAAATGTTACTGTGGAGTGTTTTTAGTGTTGTGGCCTCTGAGACAGGCTTTGGAAATATGGGGACCTTCAGCTGCAGGATGCACTGGCCTGAATTCAAAGGAAAGGCTCCTTGTCCTTTCTCCTTTAGCTGAGAGGTCTGGAGTGCATGTTTGGGGCTGAAACAGAGCCTGGCTGAACACTCTTGCCTTGAGTGGGAGAGTTGTGTCGGTAGTTTGCATGGAATGTCCAATAATAATAAGTCAGTAATTTGAAGAACCTTGTACAGTTATCCCATTTCCATAATTCAGTTTTTCCACTCCAGAGCATACATGGATGACTTTATCTGCTCCATCCTTTTATCATATAACAGGACAAGAGCTCCCCTGTTTTGTGGTTGTATTTTCCTGTGGTGCGTTTTTTGTTGTTGGTTGTTATTTTTTGGTGGTTTTTGTGTGTTTACCAAACATTTCTCACCTTAAAGCGATACTAAAAGTTGTTCCATAAATGTGAAATTTATATACATTTACGCACACATAAGGAAGGCTTACAAAACACTGCATTCTGCTTTGTAGCAAACCTTTGTAAGTGGATCTGTAGTCACACAGATGCTGTTGGCTGCCCTTGGCTGTCACATGGCACCGTTGTGAATGTGAACATCTTTTCTTTGTTCAAATCTAAGGGCTGATCCCAGGAACATAAAATGCAAGGTGTATGCCTTTAACAAAAAACTCCTCATACTGCAAAATGAGGCAATTACTTGGCTTTAGCAGAGCCCTGTGCCCTGTGTGTGGGTACCTGTGGTAAGCCTGGCCCGGAGCGAGGCTAGCGCTGGCTCCAGCATCATTAACTGGGAGCCTGCTGACACTGGCCATTGATCCAGCAGCCAGCACGGGGCCTCTGGGCTGCTGGGTCTCCTCCCCCAGCTCCTGCTCCTCCCTGGGGATAACCTATTGGAAGGAATGACCCACTTGCCTGGAGTTTGGAGAAGCAGTGAGCAGTTCACTGTGAGTTGTCAGCTCAAGAAAAAGGGCAGAGGATCATGTGGGTGACCCTTATCTGTTATTGGTGTCCTGTAACACTGGGCCATCCCTCACAATGTCACAAATCCCAGGAAGACCTTGTGAAACTCCACCAGTGCAATAACTGGAAAGCTCTCATCTTTACAGCAGTAATGATACAGAAGGGTGGTGATGGTTTTGAGCTAAAATGCTTTTTTGAAAAGTTCTGCCTGTGCAGTAAGTGTTTGTGATGGTAAGCAATCTATTTCTAAAATTATATTTTATTGGAGAATTGCTTTATTTTTTGTTTTCTCAGTGTGCACATGTTGATGACGATGGTCCCAAATGGATAGAAACAGATGGCTGTTCAAGTAATATCCATGAAATTGCACATATTACTTCTCATAGGTACCATATTCTTCCCATTTATTGTTGCCTTAAGTCTTGGATATTTTCTTTAAACAGCACTGATAGCTCTAAAAACCATCACAGGTTTTATAAAGGCAACCTACACATACACTGTGCATTCTAACAGGGTGGTATGAGAATTTTGTGCATGTTTTGCAATTAATGATTTATATTTTTTTTCTGAATGAAAGTTAAATTAGACATGGTATGATTTTTTTTTAAGTAAGAGTAGCATCTAAGTGCCATTATAATTATCAGAATCCCATTGTAACTTAAGTGGTGTGTCTGTGTGAGAGTATTTTCTGTATTGAGCACAGGTACATCTGCAGTGTGTTGCCTCACAGCTTGATTTGGAATGCTGGCAGCCATTTGCCTGCAGCAAAGCACCTTCCAAATGTATAACTTCTTGCTTTATGGGGCTCTTGTTGGAATTTGGCCCTTTTATTTCCTCATGATATTGAATTTCTGGCTTTGTATAAGACCATCAAGCTACTGCTAAAAGGACTAGAAAAAGAAAGTAGATCATAATTGTAATTTATTTCACAGTAATTGAGCATAAAATTCTGTGCTTAAAATGCAGTCCTAAAACACAACTTCCTTTTAAATCAGACACTCTGCAGTTCTCTCATAAACTTTAAAATATTGTCAGCATTATATCTTTACATACTTCATAGTCTTATGTAATGAAAACTTGAAATAGAAATTCTGTTTGAGTGCATGAAGTGTCTCAGAGTTTAAATTGCAAGAAATCAATCGTGTTCTTCAGACCTCTCAATAATTGTCTTTATATTCATTCTTTAAGGTCCTAGCTAAGTTGAAATGCAGTATTTCATTCCTGACATTTAATCCATTAAAATGTCCTTGGAGATGTATTATTCCCTTAAAATAATTTACGTGTCCCTTAAAATAAACACAGACTGCTGGAGGTATTTCAGAATAATTTTTGCTCTGCTCCAGAACATAAATAGGAAACATATACATGCCTCTTTTGAGATTAGTTACATAATTGTCAGATGAAAACCATGTCATCATAGTCTCGGGACTACTTTTTGTTGCCATATTTGTTAAAAATACGGTATTAAACCCAGATCATGATTGCATGAATTAATATTGTACCTTTAGCTGTTCTGGCTTGTGTGGCATTTTGTTCAGTTTGTAAATGAGTAAAAGTGGTAGTTCAGTCTGCCCAGAGTACTTAAGATCCAGTAGGTCTGTCCATCTGCACTGTCAGAGTGACAGTTTCCTACCAGACACCGAGCCGTGAAGGAGAGGGAGGCCGGTTCTTGAGAAGGCTGTGGGATGAGCTCCCCCTCCAGCAGCCAGGCTCGTGCAGCCTCTGCCGAGCTCCTGCCTGGCCACGGGCTGCTTTACAGGCAGGGAAGTGCTGGCTGGGTGTTTAAGGTGTGTGCCATGGGAATACCTGTTCCATTGAACTCCATGGGCCACCATCAAGGACTTGATTATTCATGTGTACCGAGCGTTTATTATGTGGATATGCAGATACTTTTAAACTGGGTATCTGAGAAAATAATTTGGCTGTCATTGGAAAGGCTGATCTGCTGCTCAGTATGGAAAAACATGGCACACTTTTACCCTAATGACCTGTGTTGTACAGTTTGACCCTAATTATGTCTCATTTTCCATTTCATTTTTGCGTGCAACTTGCACAGTGCAGGCTTCCATCATGTTCCACACAGACGTTCCCAGGCAGAACACTTCACAGCAAATTGCCTGAGTGAGCAGGAGTCCTGGGCCCTGCTCCTTCTGGAGTGGAGCCAGTTCCTACAGTGCTTCTGGCCTTTTTTTAGCATTCCCAATTTCTGTGGGATCCTGCATTTCACACCATGCTTAGCTGGCACTTCTGCATTTTGCCCTTAGCTTTGCTCCACCCTGTGCTTTGGGAATCTTCTCTTTCCACGTTACACCCTTTTCACAGCATCTGGCTTGGTAACCTTTTCTTATTCTCCAGTAATTTTGTGCTTGCATTCTCCCCCACCTCTGCTGTGATTTGAGGGTGAGATGGCTTTGGTCATTCCTTTCCCCATCTCCCTAGTGGGACACAAAAATCAATTTCCATTCTGGGAATCTGGTAACATTGCCGACTGTTTTGCCAGAATCGTGGTCTGGTAGAAGCTGGCCTAGGAGCCTCTGAGCAGGTTTTGTTAGCTCAGCTGAGCACAAAGGATGATCACCAACAATTTGCACATGGCAGCTGTTGGGAAAATGGAGAGGCCACAGTATGGAGGATTTTGAAAATTTGCCTGAATGAAGATCTCAAGTTGTGCTCCAGGACAGTGTGGGATTAGATCTTATGCAAAAACACTTGTGAAGAGTATTTGGCCAGCATTAGAAGGAACAAAACTATTACCCAGAGGATAGCACCTTTCAAAATAATTGCTATAATTTGGCTAGTACTGGTAAACTTGCTGTTTTCTCTGTCTGTATTGTCTCCATTAAGACTCACTGCAGAGCAAAGCAAACAGTGATTTCTTTTTTCCTGAGAGATTATTTTGTTGATAAATGTGGACTGTATAAAAAAGAAGGATTCTTCTGTGCTTCTACAACAAATGTACTTCTCTTTGATTCAGAACTCGTCTTTAAGAACAAATGAGGATCCAGGCAGACTTTTTTTAATAGCACTGCCTTTTACTGTTGCCAGCAAAGATAACTGCATGTTTGGTTATTGTTCCCTAATATTTTTATTAGAACATGTAGTTTCTTTAGCTTTTCTTTCATCACAAGATCTGCTGCCCTTAAAAGAAAGTATAAAGAGCAGCAGTGTTTTGCAGAATCATATTTGATCTGAGATGTTGTCTTCCACACAGCTACTAATACACAAATACTGAAATGCTTCTAAATCCTTGAATCTTCTTAAGAGATTGATACATTACTCATGATCACTCACTTTTGTGGATCAATATTTCACAATCTATTTACTAATACAAAATGAATGTTTCTATTTTTGGCTTAAAATGTGGTGGGTTTCATGGGTTTTTTTTTCCTTTTCCCAGTTTCTAACAAATTGCTGCTTTTGATTTTTCAGGCTTGATGGGCCACTGGCATTGGCAGGTGGTGGAATGACACAATGCAATATGATATGCCAAAGTGGTTGGGCATCACTTGTCATCTTGTAGACAAGTGAGGCAGAGGAAATAAGAGAATACACGAGTCTCTCAAATATGCAGGCAAAAAAAGGGACATCTTCCATAAGATAGAAATCTTTTTCTAGAACTGCCTTCTTCCATCTTTTCCCCAGAATGGTGCAGTCTCTTGTGGTATTCTATCTACACCATATTTGAGGTGTTGTAAATAAGCAAGGAACACATTTTACCTGTAATAAATAGATCTGTGTTTCTTTAGATTCTTTTTTGCTCTCTATAATGCAAATAAGAGCCCATGAAAGATAGTAAAAATGTAAGTAATGATCTTTAATATTACAGCCTTTGCTAAATACAGTATATAGGCATGTAGCCTGCTTTGAAGAATTGCTCTGTTCACTGCAGTTTCATAGGGATTGCTTGGCTTTTGACCAACTGGGATTTTTTTTTTTTTTTTTTTTTTTTTTTTTTTTTTTTTTTTTTTTTTGTTTCAGGCAGAGCCATACTTCAATCATTTGTCCAGTTGTTCAAAAGTACAAATGCTGATGCATGGATTTAACAGGGAGCAGTCTATTAGCATGTTTCTTGATTTTTGACACCTCATGGTGACAAATACTTAGCAAATTTCTACCTCGAATTATCTGTTGTCTCCTGAAGTTTGAGCTCTGCCAAAGCTCTATGAAATGCATCACAAGGTGCAAACAGGATGAGATGGAAGAGCAGCCTGCGTTTGTCCAGCACGTTCTTCCCGTGTGCGGGTCCTGCCGAGAGCAGCCTGGGGCCGCTCCCGGGACAGCTCCCGCAGGGCCGGGCAGGGCCGGCCCCGCTCGGCTGCGGCACGCACCTGTGCAGGCAGCTCGGACTGCGGCTGCAGGCTGGCATGCAGGATGGCATGCAGGCTGGCATGGGGGTTGAGCTCAGGGTGGGGGCACAGACGAGAGGCCGAGCCTTTGCATAGCCAAGGGCACGGAGAGGTGGCGCAGCCAGGTGAGGGAGGCACGGCAGGAGCCCAGGAGTGAGGAGGAAAAGCGAAACTTTGCGGCGTTTGGGCTGTGAGGGGATAAAAGCCCGGGGGCGTCCCTTTTGGGGATGTGTTCTTGTTTCTGTGTTACTGTGCCGTGAATAAATGGTTTATGGAACGAGGCTGAGGCAGTGCCAAGGGAGACGTGGGCCGGAGCGGTGAGGAAGGGGGAGCCAAAGGGGCCGCATCCCTGAGGGAGCCGTGAGGGCTCCGGGCCCCGGCCTTGGGAGTGACCCCACAGCGTCTCGGGAGGTTCCCGGAGCTTCAAATTGAGGGAAATACAGTTAGGATGCTGAGGAAAAGGAGGGACCCAGCTGAGAAGCAGAATTTCCTTTGTGTACTAAGGGTAGAAAATTCTAAAGGATGGTTTTGTCTGTGGGTTCTTGCAAATGTTCCTCCAGAAGTTGGTGTGGTAACTTTTTCTCCCGACTGCCCTACTTTTGGATTCAGCACGCTGTTATGTGCTTGAGGTTGTTCGGAATCCATCTTCCAGATTGAATCTGCATTGCTAAAACTGCTGCCTGGTTCCTTTACTTTGGAACCTTCCTCATCTGATCTACGAACATAATATTTTTAAAGATCTGTCTTCAGGTGTGTCTACTTCTACAGTTGCTTTAAAATAAATTCTGGAACAAACTTAATTTGGATGGAAAAGAATTCTGCTTTCCATTATTTTTTCTATAATGCATTATCTTATGTTCTACCACAGTGAAATTTTTTTTTTTTGTTCTGGTATGCGTTGCTCTTTTTTTCCTTTTGATAAATGAATTTTGCAATTCCTCATAGTTTTCTCCAATTTTATGGTTCTTGATGAAACTGTAGTATTTGCAAGTACTTCAACCCTATTTTAATTGCAGTAGTGTTTATGCAAAGCTTAGTATTCATTCCAGGTTTGCTCTTTATTCCATGCTGTCTCATAGACTGAGGCAAAACCATTGCAATCCAAACCTGCTGTGACCCAAAATGCATTTTTTCTTGTGATCACAGGCTTGTTTCATGCTTTGGGGTGGTGCTGATTTAGAGAGAGAGGCAAATGCAGAGTGCACTGCTGCTCCAGAGACTTAGTAGTCAGCAAGGCATCCTCATTTAATCCTTTGCTTTTTGAAAATAATCTTTCCCAAAAGGAGCAGGTGTAAATTCCATGTATTAATGACAGCCATCATGCAACAATAGACAAATGTGTCAGAAAGAAACCTCTTTGAAGGGATTTTGTTACATTTGTGTTGTGAGTGAAGCTTGGTTGCAAACAGTTCCTACAGCCTATGATGAATGTGTTGGTCCCTGTGGCTGGGTGACTCTTGGTGCTTCTTGCACTTTGGAGTTCCTTTAGAGTTCATTTAATATCGAAATATCAATCTTTGCTGTCTTCATTTAATTCCATTTCCAGCATAGCTTTAGCAGCACTGTGAGGGAAGAAGGAATTAGGACGTGGTAGCCTCTAACTGGCTTCATTCCTTGGATGTGTTTGTCTGCCCTGGGGCAGAGCATCCCATGCTATCACTGCCACCCTCCCCTGTGGCAGCAGGAAGGCATCCATGCCACTGTGCCGCCTTCCAGGGCATGGGAAGCTGTTCCTTACCCACTACAGGCCCTTGGCACTGCCCAAGGTGGGAACCATTGTTTCACAAAATATTGTATCCTCCTCTGTGGATATTAATGTTAGATGTGTTTTGGTAGCAATGAAGTTTTCTTTGGTTCCCATACTGGCCTTATTAGGCAGTTAAGGAGAAAAAATATCTGTATCTACCCACATTTATCCTTAATGATGAGGAATATAGAGGCAACCTTTCCATATATGCATATTATCCCTGCTGAAAATTAATGTTAAAACTGCTCTCAAAAACCTACACAAAGGAAGAACTTCAAGGGTATTCTTGAAGTAAGCTGTGAGTTGAGAATTAGAGACCCCCATGCCCAGTAAGAAATGGATTTTGTGGTCTCTTTGTACTGTTAAAATTCCTTTTGGAAAGGAACTCCCACTGTCTAAAGTACCATAAGGTTTTACAAGTGTTCAGAAGATGAAATGCTACCAGATGTTAAGTTCAAGAAGCAAGTTAACTACTGTTGTCAGATGGAAGAGCTTCTTTGTGTTTGGTAACTTCTCCTTACCTTCTGTCCCCCTCTGCCCTCACCCCCTCTGTTCTCTTGACCACAGCAGCAGCCAGACTGCCCATCTCTTCTGCAAGGAAACTGGTGCTCCATCACACAGAAGGGAGAAACCTCTCTATTGTACTGGGCATACAATTAAATCGATGGTTGCTGGGATTAGCAAAGTCTTTTACTGAAATGGGTTATCCAACTAAACTTCTGTGGTTAAATTTAGCTCACCTTTAAATGTATATTCAGAAGCAGAAGAGAAATCTCTAATAGCACAGTGAAAATGTATTAAGGGCACATGAAAAGGATTGCTCATGTCCAGCACTCTCACCTTAGTGCTGCTACAATGATGCTATTTTTGCCTTAACACTTTTTTTTTTCTTCATAATGTGATTCAAATACATAAAAGGTGCATGGATTTGAAGCACATCAGAGGTCATTTCCTCCTGTGACTCACTAATCAGCCTTGGTACTTTCATATGTACAGCAGGAACTTTCAGACAAAGGTAAGATTAGTAGCTAAGCAGACAAAGAGAAAATGGAGGAAAATAATAGTAGTGGTGAGTACATGCATCAAGTAAGTGTGGCCCAATATTTTTATGTCTTTTTTGATAGATTGCTTTGGATGCTTCTGGGCAACACTGAATGCAGCATTTTTTCATCTCTATCCCAGAAGGATTATTCCAATGGTTCACCTTAGATTCTGCACAGAATATTACTTTGATACTGTAATAGCTTTAGAAATGCTCTTCTTTGATGTCAAGAGCTGTATGGAACTGTTCTTTTGATTAAGACACACTTACACACTTGAAAAAACCTAATAATAGATAAAAAAAAGAAAAAAATGATCATCATTTGTGCTTTATTAAACTAGATCTATGGGAGAGATGCAGAACATGTGTGCATCTGTATCCCCTGTCTTGATCTGTTATCTTTCTGTTGGAAACCCTCACACTGTGTCTGTCTCTGTCTTGAATAGCCCAGGAGCCTATTTTTTCCCTCTTCATTTTATGACTTTCACCTTTCTTCTGCCAATGAATGCTTGCAGACTGAACAACCTGGCTGACAACTGGATTATTCTATCCCCCCTTCCCTCATCCTTAATTGATTGCTTACAATTTCAGTTTAAAACCTAGACTGGTCCATATCAGGAAAACTTGTTTTTACAGTCAAGGGGTATGATGGAACTGGTAGGCAACAATCTGACTTTGTTCACTTGTTTGCATCAGTGCCATTTCATTTGGCACAAGTTGAGGAGGTACTAAATTAATTTGTCACTTGAATGGGTATTGAGGTTTGCCCTGAAAACATATATTATTACTCTCGTATCCTTAATAATAATATGTTTACCAGGAGTTTTTTAATGCTTTTGCCCCAGATTTATTCCTGGAATGCTGTGCTCCATTTTTGCAAGTTAATCTTGTAATTATTTTGAGAAAAAAATTTTAGAAACTTACTGGTCCTGTATTGTTGGGAAAGAGGGAGATTGGTCCAGTCTCAAGCAATGAAATTCCTTTTTAATTCTGTGCTTTGCAAGTAGGCCTTTTCTTATGAGTTTATTTTGCATTGAATCCAGTCTCTGAAGAATTGGACTGAGAAATAACTGGGTGAACATTCCAATTCTAGATGTAGGAACACAGTATACATCAAAGATGGCCATTTTAATAATTTTACCTCAGAAAAAATGAGCTTTATAGAAATAAATATATACTCAAACAGAGGAAGTGCTTTTCCGCAAAGCAAATTTGGGATGGTTAAAGTGGCAGTGGAACAATATAGTGACCTGTGATGCAGACTAGGAAAAATTCTCATGTTTTGGGCATTTGTCTGCCTGTGGTCAGAGCTGTGCTAGGCTGCAGTGGAGTTATAAGAACAGAGAGGACTAGTGAAATAATCATATTTTCTGTTTCAAACTTTACTCTCCTGTCAGGGAGAGTTCCAGGCTAAAGCTGAGGCTTTGTAGGCTGTTAGACCCCTGCTGCTTCTCGCGGAAGCTCTGTGCGAGAGGGGCAAAGCCAGAACATCAGTTCGTGTGTTCACAGCAGAAGATGTGATTATTTGAGTGCCTCTTCATCCCCATGCACGGGGCAAAGCTTCCAGACAGCCCTCGCTGCACCCTTCGAGCCCTTTCATCCGGCACAGGCTCCGATGTGCCTCGGGCTCGGCAGCCGGGGAGCCGCGGCACCGCTGAACCCCCCCGGCTCTCGCTGCCGGGTGGGCACCGGGGATGGTCAGAGGGCTCAAGGAAGGCTCTGTGCTCTCAAACTCCTGGCGTGCCCTAAGCGGTGTCTGGGGTTTTGCTGAGCACCAGCCGGCAAAGCAGACTGATGTGTCCTGAGAGCTGTACCAGAAACACATCTCGCAATGCTCTCTCTGCAGCATTGGGAGAAGGGTGTGATGAGCCACAGCTTGGTCATTATTTTTGCTAAGAATTGCCTTCTCTGAAGAGAACAACTTCAGATTGTAAACTTGGCTTTTCTTTATGGTATGTAGTCATACAAGATTTCTAACTTGGTTTCAAGTAAGAGGTTTTGGGGTTTTTTGAGAGCAGTGTAATACAACGTGCCAGACATTATTTGATTGGGAGTATTGTACTCTGTTGATATTTTACTTTTGCAGCCATTGTTAATTGTTTACATGGCTAAAGGAGCATCCTTTAACTGTTCAGATGGAAATTGTTTTTTCCTACTGTTGAGAAGAAGAAACAAAGCAAGAATAGAAAAAAATCTTATGAAAAAAATATCAAGAAGCTTTAAATATTTAATGTTGGCCTAAGAGAAATGTAACATAAAATAAAGGAATGAAGTGAAGGAGAACAGGAAAGATTGGCTTTTAAATGACCAAGGTAGCTTAAGACAATCTCAGGTCACAAAAAATAACTTTAGTAGCCAGTATTGGTAAATAAAATAGGTGATTCCATGACACTCACCAAGAAAAGAACCAGACACAAAGCTAGATAATTAAGTAGGAAAATAGATGTGCTTAAGAGACATTGAGCCAGTAGCTCAAAGATTATTAAAAAATTAGGGGTAGCAACCGGTTGGCTATGTTATCCTTTTGGATTTTATCCATATGAGTTGTCAGGGGCTTAAAATTTGTAAGTCTAAGAGATCACCTGTAGCCTTGCAGTACTGGCATATTTGTTCAGCCATAAGTACAGAAAATGACTTTGGGAGAAGTCACCATCCTGTGAAGAGTGGAGGCAGAGCATGTCTGTGGATGTGCATAAAACCATTCCAGGTGGGAATGGAAGCAGCTTGGGCTGGCTCAGCTCTGCATTGCATCCCCAGGAGACAAGAAGCATCACTGTGCAATGCTCCTGAATCCAGGTTTATTGGTGGATCTCTGCCCCCATGGACTGCCCTGGGCTGCAGGGGCTCAGCTGCCTCACCATGGGCTGCACAGGGGCTGCAGGGGAATCTCTACACCTGGAGCAGCTCCTGGGGCAGCTCTGGCACCTGGAGCACCTCCTGCCCCTCCTTCCCCACTGACCTCAGTGTCTGCAGAGCTGCTGCTTTCTCTTTTCTCTCTTCTCTCTCTCACTGAAGTTTCTGTTGTGCAGTTCCTGCCTGTCCCCTAAATATGTTATTCCAATTATGGCACCACCAGTGCTGCTGGGCTCAGCCTTGGCCAGCAGCCTGGAGCTGACTGGCATTGGCTCCATCAGACTTGGGGGAGGCTTCCAGCAGCTTCTCACAGGAGCCACCTGTTGCCCCCCTGCCAAAACTTTGCTGAGCAAACCCAGTTCCCAGGTCTGGAGTCTTATCTGTCAAAGCCTACTGTCACATCAACATCAATAAGCCAGTCTGGATGTGTTTAAATGGTATTTCTAATTGCTAAATGTTTTCTTCCTGCTAAAAGTGTTGACAAGCACCAGCCCTGAGCTTCCAGTGAGGCAGAGGTGACTGAAGCAGATCTGTGTCTGATCAGATAAGAAGGAGCCAGGACAAGGCCTCTGCCAGGAACTGAATGTTTTGGGAAGAACAAAGGAGTTACCCTAATTCATGTGCCAAAATTAGCAAAAAAAGTTTGACTTCTGAGCTCTTTGTCCATGCAGCCTTCCTGGAAAACAAGGTATGATGCCCTCTCAGGCACATCACTGATGAGCAGCACCCTCAAATCCCCACCCCTGCAACTTGCAAGGTGCTAGCTGTAGTGTCTTACCTAACTTTATTTTCTCTTTTCTGTGCATTCAGGATAATGCTTTTGTTCCATTTTCAGCCCACACGCTGACACAGCTCTCCCTCTCTCTCTCTCTCTCTCTCTCTCTCTTTCCTCTTACACTGTTTTTTAAGCATGCTGTAAACTTATTCATTCCCTAAAGGCAAAAGCAGCTATCTGAGCAACACTTTGTCAGCATAATACATTTACAGAATGCATATTTATGAACCTTTGAGCCTTTATTGTTCCAGAGGGCAAATAAAAAACATGAAAAGTAGCAATATAGTGTTTCAAAGGTCCCTCAAGGAAAACAAAAGTAGTTGGAAATAAATTTAGGGGAAAAAAAGTTCTACTCCAGAAGAGAACCTTGAATTAACACATACAAAATATGGGGTGGGAAAGACTATTCTCTTCTTCCACCTATCCCAGACTCTCCTAATCCAACTTTTAAGAAATTTTAAGCTTGAAAAATGGTTTAAAGGTTTACAAAATCGTATAAATGGCATAGTTTAGATATGTAACAGTAAAGCAGACTTTTTAAAGCAGCATGTCTTGTTCAGTCATAATAAAGTAAAACAGTTTTTAAATAGAAATGATCATCTGCATTGAAATATACAACACAGATGATCTGTGGTATGTGCCACAAAATTGCTACAGAAAAAAGATAGCTGAAAAATCAATAAAATGGCCTAATTGTTGTTATTTTAATTGACTCTGGGTTCTCATTAATTTTACAGTGTATACCTCAACTAATGGGTTGCTACTCATTATTGCTGATAATAAAATAAAGCAGGTTAGGCAGTATTTGTGTTCTTACATGCGTCCATTAACTCAGCTGCAATGAAAAGATAGGGATAACAGTGTTCCTAGATTATGCACCCAAAAAATGAAAACACAAAGTGTTGTTTCCCTGCATGCAGAGTCCCATTTTAAAATGAGTATGGCTGCCTGTAGATTTCATCCACAGTAAAAATTGGAGTCTGTGTCCAACAACAGAGATAATCCAGAACTGTCTGGCTGTAAAATTGCAATGGGCTCTGGGATGACCCTGCTTGGACAGGAGTTGGAACCAGGTGACCCACTGTGCTCCCTTCCAATGGGGCCCATGTCTGCCTCTGTTATTCTGTGAAACTCAGCTGGACTCATCTCTATTACTTTTTTTTTTTCCTCCCTTTTTAGGGAAGGAAACCCATAGAGCTCCCATGGAACGATGCAGAACACCCCTGACAGCAAAAAGCAGCCTGGGGAGAGAGCCAGGAGCTGCAGCACCTCTGCCATAAGGTACCAGATGATTTGTGTGGAGGGATGGGGACTGAAGGGAAGGTTTGTTTCCTGGCTCTCACAATTTCACCAGTGGATCCTTCCTTCCAAAGGGCTGGTGCATGTGTGGACATACAGGTTGTTTCTGGTGCTCACACTCGAAAATCTTGGGTGGCTCAAAGGAATGAAAAGGGTTGACTTTGTATGGGATGGGACACTTTGCTGTGAGCATGGCATCTGAGATGGGGGTTTTCTGCTGAGAGGGTGGTTTTTTTTCCCCCAACATATTTTTCCCATTATAATGGCACACTAGAAAAAAGATGGGAGAGTTGCCATGTGGAAATTCAATGTTGCTCAGAGGAGGGAACTTTAAATTTATGTGTTTAGTTGTTTATATATTTATGTATGTATTCCGCTGTTTTCAGTCATCAAAATGCAGCTGAATTCACAAATTATTCCGTGCTTCTAAGGCTGCATTTTTGGCCATTATTTGCAAATAACAGATTTTTTGTTCTCCCCTTCCTTCCTCAGGAATCACTGTTTTGCCCTGTGTAAGTCCTAGACATTGAGATCCCAGGAAGGAGAGTGAGGGATGGATTGCCTCTCAACATCACTTTGCAGTGAATTGTGGTAATCATTTTTTAAACTTGAGAACAGCTTGAAACATTACAACTGCTTAGGAGTAACTGCACAGGTAACTGCACTGCTACCATGGTCCAGGGACTTTAAAAAGAAAAGAAGTCAAAAAAAGAAGTGTAGTTATGTTTCATTAGTTTCTCACATTTTAGGTGTCACTGGCAATGTTACTTTGCAGCAAGGCATCTATAATATCAAATGGCTATTTAAAAATCACAAAAGAAACTAAAATTAACTTCTTGCAAGTTCTACAAACATGTTTGCCACTGGTGATTTCTCTTCTGACATGGGAGGATTCAGGCTGCCAAGACTGGGCAGGTTTCTCCTGGCTCTGTTCTGCTGTTGAAAAGATGATGTCTTTCAAGGGTATGTAACCCCATTTATAAATATGCCTTTAGCAAACACTTTTCTGTTTGTTTTTAAGAATCTCAGGAAAGTAGCATGTGCTGTTGGTGCCCCAGCCATTGCCTGATGCTTCAATTAATTGTGAGAGTCTTCTTTTTACTGCCATTCATGCTGCTCCTCCCTCCAAAACAGGACTGTGTCTAGTTTTAAACTAGGACCTCCTAATAGGAGGTCCTTACAAAAGAAAGGCTGTGAACATACAAAACCTCTAACTAAGATGAAAACCACCATGAGACATAAAGATTATTAAATTAAAAAAAAAAGAAATCTCAGTTTTTTGTTTCCTACCTTTCTAAACAGCTTTTCAAAGCTTTTTCGCCAGTGTGAATTAAGCATGGACTATTTTCATTCTTGACTCATTGTGAGAAAGACTGATAAATTAAAACATCTACAAGCAAAAAAACATACACGACTGCACTGTCATCTTTAAATTCCCTATACATAACAAAAATGGCAGGATGCAAATATGAGGCATTCTAGATCAAAGCTATAAAAATATGAAGATACTATTAAAAAAATACAGTGAGTGACAGTAATGATTTCTAATCCAGTAAAATGAAACATCTATAGGAATCTTGCTATTTCAGTAGTTGTACACTGGGGTTTCAGAGTTCCAGATTACAGCAAGTTTTCTTTTAATCAGAGATGTCTAGCACTGAAATAATGAAAATAAAACATTTTACATTATTTCCTTGCAATAAAGGAATTAAGGGATTGTCGTCTTTTTACAATTTGCTTTTCTCAAAAAAGTAGTAGAAGTGTGGGAAAGGCACCATATTGCCAAAATAAAGACTGAACTGGGCTTCCTTTATTACAATGAATTTGCTGCCCTAAGAATTTATGTGTCATTCAAAAAAATTGTATTTGTGGGTATTTCCCTCTTTTTCCTGGTCAGATTTTTCTTAAATAACCAAATCTTGAACATTACACTGGAAAATGGGTCCTACCTGGGATTCAATGAGGTCAAAGCAGTTAGGATCAAAGAGCAGAAACTGAGCTGGGACAAATGCAGGCCTTTTAATGTACCTAATGTTTGCTTTGAGAGTTCCTATGGTATGAGTATATTTTAAAACTTGTAGCGTTAATATTGCACCCAAGTTGACAATATTTTGGAGAGAAGCTTCTCAAATTTGTCTGACATGTTTGCTGTTGAAGTTCTGGTTGGGCTGTGTGCCCAAGGCTGTCCCTGGTGGCGGGGCTGGCTCTCAGAGCTGCCCATGGTCGGTGTCAGTGCCCAGTCTGCCATTCCTTGTGGTTCTCCTGCTCTCCAGTTGTCACTCCGTAAGCAAGGTGGAAACTGAACCTTTTCAAATGGGTGTGTCCAGCCCCTGCCAAGAAGGCATTTTCCCTTTGAAAAAGATAAAGTTTGCCTCTGTTCATAATCTGGCTGTGCATCAGTGGCTCTGCTGTAAAAACAGTTAATGGAGAGGCTGATGTGAGAGTTGGGCCACGTCCCAGCACTGCCTGTGTGTGAGGAATGAGTTGAAATATTCCTCCTGAATTACATGTTTCTGTCTGACCAGAAAGACAGTTGGTAGTCTTCAGGCTGGCTCCTCCTTCCCTGCCTCCTTATTTGGGGCTGTTTGGAAGAGTGAAGATCTGGCCTGATATTATCAAGGATTTCCTGGAGACTGCATGCCAAATTAAAGGGGGAAAAATAAAACAAAAAGTAAGTTTGGAGAACATGTTTATCCAAAAGAGGCCATGCAGTTTTTGTTTTTGCTGAGATCACAATAATATGAGGTACTGCGAGCCTAAGGTTTTAACAATATTATGCACCTAAGGTATTAAAGAGTCTGTAAAAGTGTGTCCAGCCCTATAAAATAATTTTCCTAGTGGAGCTGGTACCAAGATAAATGACAGCCTCGAGTGCTTGTCAGCTCTGTGGGCTCATTCCTCTGGAGTGCAGCTGGAACTGCCACACCAGGAGGTAGATTATTGCCAATAGTCTCTGCTGTGCATCTGCTTTTTTTGTTGTTGTTGCTTTCCCCCCCCCTCCAAGTTAGGTCAGTGGCTGCCTTTTTTTGTCTCCTTCCTTCCCTGTTTCTCATTTGTGCACCGTAGGGATACATATTGAATGAACTGAGGAAAAACAATGAAGAAAATTGGTAATCCTGGCAAATATCCCCAGAGTTATCACCAACAGGTTAGATGACTTCTGTGTCAGGAGATTTTAGGGAGTTATTGTTAGCTGGTTGCTCTTACATATCCTTTTTTTAAAAGCTGGCTTAATAGTAAATATGAAGATTGACATTCACTGTTTTTATTTTGGGGAGGGCTCAGTGATCCAGTTTCTTAAGAGCAGAAAATGAGTTTGGTTAGAGGGTAGAAAGCCTTTTGTTGCAAGCTTTCTGTGAGCAGGTCAGTAATACCACCCATAGGCTAAACCAAAAGCATTGTGCTCCTTGCTCAATAATTAAATGAGCTCCTCATTTCAGGGGCAGTGTCTAGCACAGGCTGAATCCAGCAAGCCCACCAGCTGTGTACTCGCTCGCAGAAAGTTACTGCTATGATGTTGTACTGAATTTCTCCCAGTCATCCCAGTCTTATTAATGCCTCAGTGTGGCATAAAGCTTCATTCATTATTCATAATAATCCAGTCAGAGGGCACTCTGAGACCTGATAAATTCTCACCTAAATGACAACAGCTGACAGGGCCTAGGGTTTTATAGCCTTTCTCTTGCCATAGCAAGGTGCTGTGGGCAAAGGTCCAGAATGATCCTCTGCTAATGACCACTGTGATATATGAGCAGCTGCTGGTTTTCTGACACAAAGTCTACTCTGCTGAGCATCCAACCCACCAGCCGTGAGCAGCGGATAAATATCTGACAGGCAATATACTTCAAGAACAGATCACGAAAGAAATCTGTCTCAGGTGGGAGAGAAAAAAAAGGGTTAATCCTGTGCTGGAGCACTGCAACATCAACAACAACAAAAATATCCTAGGGGCAAAAAAACCCCACAAAAACAAAAACAACAA
Organism: Passer domesticus; assembly: GCF_036417665.1. Taxonomy (NCBI): domain Eukaryota; kingdom Metazoa; phylum Chordata; class Aves; order Passeriformes; family Passeridae; genus Passer; species Passer domesticus. The sequence continues at coordinate 40,866,650 of NC_087480.1, forward strand.
AAACCTAACAAGAAGTCTGTAAATTCTGGCTGTGCTGATGTGGAAATGAGAATATGATTCCTACTTCTGAAAACTCTTCCTTTTTGGCCCCTGGAGGGTTGAATAATCATGACTTTAGAAGCCTGTAAATTGCTTTATAAAAATCAATAATCATCTGCTGAAGGATATTAATTGCACTTTTTCACAAAGGGAAAAAGCTTCATAATATTTTATTGGTTTTTAATGGGCTCTTTGATACCACAGGAGGTAAGTGAAAAGCCTCTTTCTTTTGTTCAGGCACAGATCTAGCTTTTCAAAGGAACGTATGTACCTATTTGAGTTTTAACTTCTCCCTTGTGTTGCGGGTTCAAATTAAAAGCAGGTGGAGTCCTTTTATTTAGTCCTTCTGTTTTACTTTCAGTGGCGAATATTTCTCTATTATATCATCTTTTCTAAGCTATATTGATGAATGTATGACATCTCCTGTGTTTCGTTGCCATGCAAATTGAGAGGTTAACTCTGGAAGTTTGATCTTATTGACACATAGCAGAAAAAAATCAAGCTCCAAGTACGTCAAAAAGATGTGGGACTGACCTGGTCAAGTCTGATATCTTTTGCTTGTTAAAGTAAGTATAGTGAGTACTCATTTTTCACTCTGCCTCATCTTTGCTTTGGAATAATGAGCCTTTGAGGCTGTTTAATGGTGCCATTATTGCATTTTCCACATGCACGGTGTTGGGTCTCTAGGCTATGAGGACAATTGGTTGTTCTACATAAGAGCTTTGCTCAATATGAATTTCTGTCCACTCCATTCAAGAGGCTAAACCAGGCTCCTCTGGCCTGAAATCATAGGGACGTGGAGGTGAAAAGGTGGTCTTTGCATGGCTAAAGTTCAAAGCTGGAAATTTATATTTTTTCAGTGGTGTGTTTTGACCCTACTTTCCCCAGGATTTGTATCACAGTAACAGAGATCCACAAGGTCAATGAGGATGTTTTCACCTTTTCCCTCCTTGTGGTGCATTCTTGTTAGTTAATGGAGACATGGACTTCACCTGGCTCCTAGACTGAACCAGTAGCTGGGGTACCACCAGGCAAAACTCAGGTTAGAGGAGATGGGTCATGTCTGGCACTGATTCCTAAGCTCATGTTATGTTGTGAACTCACAACTTCTGTGCATTGTGGCTGTTGGGACACTCCAGGACTCAACCATTGACAACTACTTCTATCACCCTAAGGCTGCAGCACTGTGACTCACTTCAGGGACCAGACTTCGATGGCTAAAGGCTACAGAATTTTACCATCTACTGGAATTATAGGAAAGTTTGATTTTCCTCTCTGAAGTAATTCTGGCAACCTTATTTGACCTTGTTTGGAGAACAAGTTTCTCTAGTATTTCTATTAACAGTGACACAGACTATTTACATATGAGGTGTGCCTGAACTATAAGAAACTTCAATATATTTCAGACAAGTTTAGGCTTTGTTATGGGCAAAAATTCCTGGAATGTCCCATGGTTGTCAGAGCAACTTGCAGCTGTAACCAAAACATATATCACTCTTGATGGGCTCTTCTGTTGGCCTCCGCAACACTTCTTCCAGTAGAAATAAACAAAACATGATCTTTACTTGGAGTGACCCACACCAGTCAGAATACTGACTTGTTGAAGGCAGCCTGACCTGCAATTTGTCAGGCCAAGCCACTGGATGTTGCAGTTGTCCTCTGTTGTCTTTGCTGATGTCTTCATTCCATCTCCTTGCTGCTGCTCCACTGGATGAACACAGTTGGCCAATGGGTTCTTTCTTTGAGTGTTAGGAAGGTGATGGGAAAATGTTCTGATGGGTGTGGTTGACCAAGGAAGACTTCTCCTTGTTGAGGTAGAATAGAAAGGTATGTCATTAATCCTCATGGACTCAAAGAGTTTCCTCTATGATTTTTTTGACTGTGCAGTCAAATAATCTCTAATGTGGGATTGTCTCCCTCAAGAGTCCATCACTGAATGACTGAATGTCTCCTAAGTTGCTGACAACCCTGGGGGTTGTTCCATTGCCTGGGGATTTCCTATTACAATTTTTCAAATGCTTTTCTTCCTAAGTGTGAAAATGGTGGTTTTCCTTGTGGTTTTGTGGCTTAGTTAGGTTTTCCTTTTTTTTTCCCCCAGTAGAATATGCATGTTCAGTTTCATCTGGAAATTACTTTTGTTCAGTTGACTCCAAATTTCCCACTCCCATAAGCAAGGGCAGACAAAATATGGTCTAATAATACTGAAAAAACAAACTAAAAAGCATTGTAAAAATAAATTTATTAGAAAATAAAGCTGCATTAGTAAATCATTAATTGTAGCCTATGCTTTTGAAAATCAAAGTCTATATTTAAATGTGAACATTCACAGAATCATGGAATGATTTGTATTGGAAGGGATCTTAAGGATCATCTGGTTCCAATTCCACCTTCCACCAGACCAGGCTGCTCAAAGCCCCATCCAACCTGGCCTTGCTTCATTCACTTTCCCATCATTAAAAGCTTTGTCCACAGATCTCAAGTTTTCCTATGAAGTAATTTAATAATGAAGGAGAGCAAAAGAGGAGGGGAAACTACACCCATCAAAGATGTAGTCAGAGGGAGAAGACAGCTCCATCCTTACTGCTTCCTTCAGAAGATTTTTGTCCCATCCTGCAGGCATCATGTACACCATGGAGCAGAAAACAAATGACTTGATTTCTCTTGTTTTTTGGCTTATGGTAGGAGTCCTGCAGAGATTTAGTGGTAAATATTTAACAAGGGGAACTCACCTTTTCTTTTATGGTCTCATATTTTGTAAACTGATTAACATAATAAGGAAGCAACATTTCCCTTTGGTTAAAGCCCTTGGTTCCTCACAACTGGGCATTCTGATCCTCAGCCATTTCCATTGCAGGGCTCTCCCAGTAAGCAGTTTGGTTTGCCTCAAGTGGAAAACAAACCACTTATTTGGCAGGAAGGAAATCTCACAACTAATCTCGCAATTAGAGGGACAAAAAGGGCTTTTTAAACAATCTATAGACAATGTTTTAAATTTTTGTCAGTACTAGAGCTCCTGTAATACTTATCAGCCATCTAACACAGTTCTGTAATGTGCCCATGGAATGAGCTCAGATCCACAGTAATTCCCACCTTGATGTCTGGTAGCAAACCCAAGGAAATATTTTACCTCATAGCATTGTATCACTACTAATTTTCAGTTAAATTAAAACATTTTAATGAGGTTGCCATACCATCAGAGAAATAAAATGTTTCTGGAGTGTCCCCAGGTATTCCTTTCCTTCTATGGACACTCCATGTAGATTTTTGTCTATGTGTTCTCTAGGAGCCTCTCGTGTGTCCATGCCAAGCACACAGTGCCAGGAAAGGTATTGTTTTCATTGTGCCCACTCTCTCATCTTGGTAGTTACGAGCTGGAGTTAGTTAAGAGACCAGAGACATTCCTGGCACTTATAGGGGGCCTACAGCTATTTAAATGAGCACCTGTGTAGGTTTTTTTGTTTTCTGGGAAACCATTGCACAACCTCCTTGCACAAGCTCTGCAGGAGCTGGGTGTTTTAATCACCTGACAAACAGGGTGTTGCTTCCAGCTCAGCTTGGTGTGCAAGCACCAGCCCATACCCTTGGCCTCTGTGGATCCATGGCTCCCAGGGAACAGAGAATTTAAAACAGGCTGAGCTGTTCATCTGCAACACAGATGAACAAACTGGTCATGCACAGGTTAAAACCTTGCTCACATATGGGTTATGATATAATTACCAAATATCATATTCTTTTCTACTGTGTGGAAGAAAATTTGAAATTTGGTCAGTCTGAGCGGGTGCTTCCCTGGCTCTTGGCCATTACCAGAGGTGGTATTGTTTGAAATTAGGTGATCTGGTGTCACAGAGTGTGCCAGAGCAATGTGGGCAGTCAGATACACACCAGTGTCTCATGTTGGTGCTCTGGGGGCAGTTGTTTTTTCTTGTTTTCTTTAGTACTGTCCAGTGCTGTGAGTGCAGAGCTGTGTTTTGTGTGCTGTGGGTGAATGGGGAATTTTCATTTTGAAGATTCTGGGAGATAAAAAGGCAAGTATTTTTTGACAGTTCTGTGGTTTGTCTCTAGGCACATTGGGTGCTGATTTTCATTCCAGTTACATCAAGGCAACTGTCTGAACTACAATCCAAACAGAAATTCCTCCAACAACAAACCACTAATATCACATGTAGTTCCAGTTGTTCACACTTTCTTGTGCTCTGTCTTTCCATGAGATCTCACGTCCCCAACCCACTGCCTTGGGCTAATAGTTTGTAACAAAGCTCAATCTCTAAAATGTCCTATATAAATGGAGAAGGGAAGATCATAAAAGAGAAAGATGAAAACATTTACCACTCCAGCTCCCACACTCAGAGTCTCTCTAGAGTTTCCTGATCCATCAGCCAGTTAGGAGGGCACGCAGTCACCCATGCTGCCTGGCTGCTGTTGCTCTCTCCAATGCTACAGGGTACCATTCATCACAGACTGCTAGCTGAAGGATGCAGTGTCAATGCTGGCAATTGATCCAAGAAAACCTGCACATGTTATTGTACCTCACTAAGGGCCCTCTTCTTTTCTGCCTTTCTTTGTAACAGAAAAAATTAACCCGTGAGGTGTTTTTGTTCAGATTGGAACAGGGAAAATAATACCTGCGGGGGAGGAAACATTGTGTGTTCAGCCCAAACTTATGTGCTAATCTTTATTTAAGGCTGTAAATTAAGGAAAAAAAAATTGTTGTCTTCTAACATATGTGATTTAGAAGAAAGGAGATCTGAGGGTATTATCAGTTTATAAGAGTATGTCTTCCTATGGTAAAACTGAATTACCCCAAAGACAAAAGAGGCACTTGAGATACAGAATTGATATTTTGTACCACCATGTGCATTCTTGTGTTACACCTTGGGACAAATATCAGACAAATTCTGGGGAGGGACAGGGCTGGGGTGGGAAATCTTACTTTTCCTAGGTCAGTAATACTAAATAAAGTTGTTGTTCACAATAACATACTGTACAGTACCTACTCATATGATACTATGGGATATTCATGAAGTAAGGTACTATTAAACCTTTGCTCATGCTTTGAATCTGTGTTTGGAAATCTGGAAGTGAGAAAGGAAAGATTCATTAGTAATTCAGACTCCTTTGGAGGGGGGCAGGAAATGCAGAAGCAGCCAGTCTATGGGGCACCAATTTAAAGCATCCCAAGTCAACCATATCAATGCACACTTTGGTGTCCACTGGCTTAGGTATGTGCTTACCTCCAAGTAATTTGCTGAATCAGGAGTGTCAGCAGTGTCCTGTCTCTGGTCCCATAAGGTACAATACCAAAGCAGGAAGTCAGGCAATTTTGAGGGGTTTTCTTTATAGCAAGCATTACATTTTATAGTGGTTTTCATTGAAAAATCTCAGCAAGCTAAGCTACAGTGATTAATTAAATTTTACAGCTACCCTGTGCACTATGTAAACAGTGCATTATTATTTTTTGCTTTAATAAAGAGCAAATGCAGGATGCGGAAAGGAAAGGATTTAGATGTGTATCCAATCAGCTGGGGTGGCTCCTTCTCTCATTTGTAATCTCCCCTCTGACGCCTGCTAGGATCAGTATTGCTTTTTTTGGTAACTAGAGTCAGATGGACAGTTTCATCCTCAGCGTGCTGGAGATCAGAGGTAAACTCCTGGACAACAACCAGGACAGATATAAATCTAACCCAAAGGAGAGCAAAGTCCCCTTGTAAATGTAGTTAGGCTTTTTAGTTCTTTTCTCCCTAAAATGAGCAGATTTTGGAGCTTATTGTAATCAGCATGACTATTTAGCCCCAAGGATGCAAGTCTGAGTAGCAGATGTTGGAGGAGCCTTTGTGCCTTGCTGGACGTGGGCTGTACCTCAACATAACCTCTCCCTGCTAGCTCTCAAAAGAGCAGGGATAGCCCTTCCTGCCTGCCTGTGGTTGAGGCATGGAAGGTGTGGGAGAGAGCTCCCACATGAAGTGTGTTGGAGAAAGAGCAGACATGGGGATTCCTTTGTTTCAGCAGCTTCTATGTGTGAAAGTCCTTGAACAGAATACTCTTCCCATCTCAGAGGGAATACAGGAGATTTAGAAAAATATCACCAAAACCAAACAAAGAAAAAAGCAACAAAAGAGGGATATTGAATGTTTCAGAAATAACATTAATATTTTCTCCATAACCCTTTGGTAACAAGATAAGCATACCACAGAAAACTCTTCTGTTTGAGGGAACAGTTCCTATACTATGTGCTATTTTGAATTAATCACTAGGGAAACACCACATATTCTAAATGAGATCATGATTTCAGCATAGGTGGGTATCTACTAGTGAGGGTTGGAAAGAGTGCAGTAATTGAAGGCAAGATTCACCAAGGTTTTTTAAATAGAAGGGCACAAAGGTCACTCAGAAAAAGGGAGTTAGCCTCTCACCTGACCAGACATGTGGCTGTTTCTGTATATAGTTAATATCCTGTACCTTGCAGTAGACTCTGTAAAGTCCTCACCTCCATGAGGAAAGAGTTAGGGCTTTGGTTTAATTGTTGAAAGTGACAACTTCAGCTAGAGTGGCCAGTCTAGAGCAGCTTCTTTACTTTCTATATCCTGGCCAGCATCTCTGCCTGCAGACTCTGTATGGGATGATGAAAATAGAAGAAAGGCTGCCCCAACATGTGCTTTCAGCTGTGATGAATTTTGGGTTGACTGTAGCTCTCAAGGAAGCAGATGCACAGGTGGATGTAACCAACTCTCATCCAGTGACTTTCTCTCCTGCCTGGGAGCAGTGTCCTCACTCATGCTGTTGGTGGGACACTCATCTTTGCACCAGGCATTTTCCTGTGTCAGCCAAAGGAAATCTCTCCTGGCAGAGCTGCCTGAAGCGTGTTGAGCTTCAAGCTGTTCTTGACATTATTTACATTCAGCTCATTGAATGAGCACACCTGTCACTGGAGGTGGTTTGTGTGCATCTCTGTATTGTTTGTTCATAGCCAGGCCAGCCTGGCCTCTCCAGGACCACTCCTTTCTTCCACTGTGCCTTCACAGGGTGGTTTTTGCCCTGTTTGTTGGACTTTCAGGTATTTCCATAAAGCCCCATGTGCTGTGCTGGAGAAGCACACGGAAAGATGCAGAGGGATCTCCTAAAGCATGGGACAGGTAAGTCCTTTATTGCAGTTGAATGCAGATTTGTCTGTGTGTGGAACAGTTTTTGTTCTGAATCTTGGTCACTCGTGGTTGCAGGTTAGCTGGGCAAATGGAAACGCATTGTTGTGGCACTGGTTCAGATACAGAGCTCAGAGCTGCAGCTTTCTTTCAAGCAGGCTGGGGACAGAGGGAAGGAGAATGGCTGTGAATGAGAGGCTGGGAGGCATGGCGGCAGGGTAACAAGAGAGGTAACAAGGAGTGAAAATCTGGAGTCAGATCCCAGTGTCCACGGGATGCAGGTGTGAATGGGGGCCTGTTTCTGATTCCTTTTTTCCACAATAGAAACAAGGGGTTGATGGGATCATGGATACAGGGATAAGCATCCCCCAGATGGCAAAGGACCAAATGATATTGAATGTGGGAGGATTTGGCAGCACCGTAGCGGAATTACAGGTCTCATTTGTCAGAGGTCTTTAGGTGAAGTGCTGCAGTTCAGAGTGACTGTGGAAAAGCAGAGTCTGAAATGTGGCAGAGAGAATGCTGGAAAATGCAAAGCTCAGCCATCGGGTTTGATGAGCAAGACTGTTTTTTTGGGAGGACAGGGAACTTTTCAAGTAGGAAATTGCCACTGAGGTCATTCTGGCCATGCTTTAATACCTTGCTTAACTAAAATATTTACTTAACCAAAATATTATTTTCCGTTTTATTTGGTTATGGTCTTAATCATTCACTGTCTTAATACAGTGTTTGAGGCTGAGTTTTACTGAGATGTGGCCCCAAGATGACTGGCACTTGGGTGCAAAAGAAGTGAATGAGTCCTTTGCATTTTCAGTAGGAAATTTGTGACACTTAATTATTTGAACCTGGAAAACATCAGAGAAATTAATATTAAATATTGTTTATGAAGTGAAAGATAGTTCTCAAAGTGTTCTGTCCTGTTCCCCTTCTGTGCTAGTGCTGCTTTAGGAATGTGACTGCCCAGAAATCTCTCACTGGTTACAGGCACTGCAGGGCTGAACCTGGAGAGATGAGTTTGCCATCACAAGGCTGTGTGACCTCTGTGATTTTTGGATCCAGGTTTCCTGGGCAGCTTTGGGAATGCCATGCCGAATCCTTTTTCTTGTTCTGAATTGGCTTTGGCTGCTCAGAGCCTGGTACGTGGTACCATCTGCCTGGCTTATTGAATGTGTGAGGGGGTATAGCTGCTCTGGGAAAAAGGGACATATGGAAAATGATATTTGGTGAATCCCAGGAAAGAAAAGTCACGGGAAACCACCTAATTACCAAGGCTTAATAGCCAGTGAATCGACAGTAAGGAGCTTGGTCCTGAGGTCCTGTGGCATAAATGCGTGATTACGTTAACGCCCCACTGCTACTGGGATACTTTTGTGTTTACAGGCCTTTCTCCCTTATTGCTAGAGGCCTTCAAATCCCAGATAGTCAAAATCTCTATTCAGTGCTGCCTGCTGGGCGTTTAACAAGGGTCCTTGTAACGGGACTCAGTACAAGTACAAACATGAATGAAGAGTGCAGGGGCCACCACAGCACCACAGGCTGCAAGGTAGCCAAATGGAGGCAGCCGCAGAAAAGCAGGATAAAGTAGACAATGACCCTCGGCGCCTCAAGGCATTGCTTCAAAAGGTGTCAACACCAATTAAATTGTAAAGGCTCTGTCAGCTTCTGAAAAGTTATCTAGGCAGGGACAGAAAGTACAGAATCAAAGGGGCTGCAATGAGGTTTTGTGTGTCTGGCAGCAGAGCGGGCGTACACATGCTCCTGGCAGTGTGGGATCCGGCTGGGAGCCTCCCAAAGGCAGAGCCATGCTTGGGGTGGAAAAGAGGCAGGACAGCCAGTGTGGGGTCTCCTGTGCCACTGGTTTTTATCAACAGTGCGGGGAATGTTTAATAACATGGACCAAGGTTGGTTAAAGAAAAAGCTGAACATTTCTCCCCCATCTCAGCCAGGGGTTAATACATTTGAAAACTGGATCAGTGTCTTCCCTGATAAATTTGCTCTCCGTGTGCTCTGAGCATTTTTAATTTGCTTGTAATAAATAGCACCTCTCAAATTTATTTTATTCATTGCTGTATAAATGTGTTCATTAGAAAAGGAAGTGGTGTTTTTGCAGCTAATTTCTTTTTGTGGTTAGATATGTATAACTCCTAAATTCTCATGCTGCCTTTCTCCTTTACTCATGGGACTGTGACAGAGTCCCATCCTGTTCTCTAAATGAAGTGGTTGGAAGGACACGTAGGCATTACTCTGTGCCATATTGATGAGGCTGTTGTGATGCACATAGATGTGTACCACGGTCTTTTCAGTGTGACAGGCAAGCTGTGGAGTCTAAGGCACAATGAAAGGGGGTAAAGACTCAGTTTGGCACTCATGTGGTAAGGAGGGAAGAAACGCCTGTCTTCTGTGTGTAGTGCCTTAATTTCTGTGCAAGAATGTGAAACGCTTAATTTACAAACTAGTTTAAATTGTTTTTACTAAAACAAAGCTTCTAAATATAATATTTATTCTTGTCTGTTGTTCATAACAAAACTGCAAAAAGCTGTTTATGCTGTCTTTAAAACCCAATTTAAAATGTGAATTAAACCAAGGAATTCAAATTGTTTTTAGCCTTAGAGTTTGCTTATGAAGCATTGTTACTGCAATTCAAATGGCTGGGTGATGTGATATTAACTCATCTGTGCAGGTTTACACAGAAAATCAAAGAGATGGTTCATATTTTTTGTACAGTGACTCCTAAATACGTTATTTTGCCAAATCCCCCTTGTATTGTAACAAATTGTTTAATGAAAAAGCTGATTTGCAAGGAGGAATCTGAGTTGAAAGGTTTGGGAATACTGTTTAAATGAAAAGATGTAGAGCTAAGGGCTCATTGCTGAATTATTTTAAAGCATTTTCCAGAAATGTGTGAGAGTTGATGACAATAATTTAAAAGCAACAATCAAATTTGCTGGAATACATTTGTCTATCTACAGACATTTTTTTTTCAATGACTAGAAGTGTGGATGCTGTTTGTTTTTCATTATCTGATTATTATCATGTCTTTGGAATTCATCATTTTTAAATGTCTCAATGCCTCAGAAATCAAAAGGGCACTTTCTGATGAAATTGAAGGATGTGTCAGAAATATTCTGAGTGTCTTTTTCTGGGTAGCAGCTCAATTTAGCAAATACAATCTCTTGAAACTTGAGCAGAAGTACTGTGGGGGTGGGTGGGAAGTCAGGCTGCATGTGGCAGTGTTAGGCAAACAGCAGAGAAAGGATGCTGAGGATCCCCTTCTCTGGCCTTGCCAAGACCAGACACGTCCTGGTGTGTGAGAGGAGAGCAGGTGTATTTTGTACCAGCTGTGAGGACATTTCTCAAGTGTTTTGGGCAGTCAGCCATGCCCCGTGGCTGTGCCAGTGGTGGGCAGCAGCTGGCTGGCCCAGCTGAGCAGCAGGGTGGGCTTTGGCACAAACACCCAGCTGATCTCCAAAACCCATCTGAAACTGAGCAGCCCTGACAAGGAAAGAGCCTGTCCCTTCTCCTGCTCTTAGGGAAGAGCTGGCAGGGGAAGATGGCCTTGGCAGCAAATTTCTCTCTGTGCATGGGGATTTCCAAACTTTGCATGAGTCAGGACAAGCTTTTGGGACTGGCACCACAGTGCACCTGAGGCAGCACGCAGTGCTGTAAGCACCTGACATGCACAGGGAGCAGGAGTTGTGAGTACAGCTGTGTGCAGGCAGCAAGGAGGCTGGCAGGGAAACTGGAGCATGCTTGGACAGGTGCTATTGTATTTCTCCCCAAATGATGATGAAAGTGTGGCTGTGCTTTGTGTGGGGAATGAAGAGAGGGATGTGCCAGAGCTGCCATGTCTGCAGTGCTGCTGGCGAGTCCCTCCACGCAGGTGTAACTCATAGGGAAGGGGGATCATCAGCCTAGTTGCAGCTCAGGACCAATTTCATCCTGCCCATTTGTCAACTGTTTCTAGGTAACTGCCAGGTGGGAGTGGAGAAATGGGATTATTTCCACACTCCCCCTTAAAATGGTGTATTGAAAATTGCTGTCCTGTGGAAATGGGGAGAATCCTCCCAGCACGGCTCTGCTGCTGGCTCAAAGGAAGCATGGATGGGAGCTGGCTGTGCTCCTGTCAGCCTCTGTATCCAGGAGACAGCACGGATCCTGTGCCTCGCCTCCAAATTCCTCGTAAGCAACTTGTAGCAGGCTTCTCTAGTTTACAGGAGCAAAGGATTGGTGAGCAGAAGGCCACCACATTATGGTAGGAGACTAAAAATTATAGTAAGGTTTTGCTGAAGTTTGGGGCAGAGTTCCTCAATCTAATGCTGGTTTGCTTTGTACTGATTAATTTTTAATGTGGAACAAAAGAGCTGAGAAGGAAGATATAATTTCCATATAGTGTTTTGCTCTATAAAGCAAAAGCATTGAAAAATGATGAGAGCATCAATTGTGTTGGTAAATAACACGATCAGCATTACAATTTTCGCCCTTCTGTGGACATTGAAAGAAATTGTGCAAAGAGACCATGACTTTACTGCAAAGATAAAATAGTGCTGCTTCTTTTAAGAATTGTCAGGGTGTGACATTCCTTGTGATTTAGGAAAGCTCCGCCGTCTCTCCCGGCCAGGGAGGAGGATAAGGACCGCGCTGTCCCTCGGCCGGCGGGTGGGGAGGGACTCCTGAGCATCCGAGGGCTGCTCCCAGTGCCCTGCCTTTGTGCAGCCACGCAGCACAGAGCAGGTCTTACACGGCTGAACGCATTGTAAACTCTGTCACTTCAGGGTATCGCCCACTTAAACAACATCCTCATCATTTTTCTTAGGAAATGATCTGAGACAAAATATTGAATTATTTAGAGTACCGCTGGGAGAGGGAATTGATTCCTTGCTGTATCAGAGAGAAATAGCTGCTCTTTTGAGGCTTGATCCAAAGCCTGGAGAAGTCAATGAGAATCTTTCCATTGATTTCAATAGGCTTTAGATCATGCTCTTATTCACTCATCAGCTATTTCTCTTTAGTTTGAACAAAACAATGCAGCCTTTCCTTGCAAGATACTTAGTTTGCTGTAACTAAAGGAAATACATTCTGTCCTGTTCTGCTGAATATAAAAATCACTTACAACCTGCCAAAATAAGTAAGTAGCAAACAGCTTTTTAACACTGCTGGAACTTAAATCCTATCTCCTGTGCATTTGGAATTTTTCTAACATGTGCACAGCTACTTGCATATGTACATTTTAAACTCAATATGTGATCTTGTGATAACGTTTTCTTTCTTTGCAATTAATTCTCTTGTTTGGAATCAGAAGATACATCCTACTTTTTCTCTTTCCAGGCTTTCAGATGTGTTTCAGCCTCTTTGCTACCAAAGGAAAAACTGGAGTAGGCTTTCATTAGTTTCCACTTTATATCCTGTTCCTGGGAAAGTCAAAATGCAGCATCTCTGTTGGACAGCACTGAAATTTTCCATTTTGACACCAAGAAAGGAGCAGCAAAACTAGGCAGGGCTTCTGCAGCTGCCAGCAGCTTTTCCAGCAGCCTCTTTAAAAACAGAGATGCAAAATTTATTTTCTTCAATGTCTGACTTACACCCTCTCTTTCTTGCGCCATGCATATTTAATCAAAATTTAGCCACATGAAAAACACACCATTCCTAAGTGTGCTTTCACAAGGGAGCCCAAGAACAGATCCATAGTCAGATCTCAGTTTGCCATCTGTATAAAAATGACTGAAAAATGGACCTAACACAAAATATAATAGGCAAATAAATAAGTGAGTGCTACACTCAACTTTTGAGCTCTTAGGTTGTGTTGGAGTCAGGAGCTGGGTGGATTCCTTGTTGACCACGGGCAGTGTGCCTGCTTCTGAGTGCAGGCAGCAGAACACACCTGAGAGCTCTTCTGAGCTGGATGGAAATCCAGTGTAGGGTGCAATTAAGAGAGGTGACAGCCCTGAGTTGTGGCTCAGCCTGCAGGGTGACTGAGGGCTAGTGGCAGGGTGCATGCAGCTTGGGCACCCTCAGGGCAAGCCCAAACCTGGGAGGGAGCCAGAAACCCCAGCCAGCCTGGGCTCTGCAGCAAGAAGCACAGCTTACAGAATTACCTTCTGTTCTTCAGGAGGGCAATCTTTTCACTTTCATAATTTAATGTTTTCAGTAGGTTTTGCTTCTTATCTTGAAGGAAGCTATATAATCGTTCTCTCATCCAGAGGGACTCTAAACAGCAGAGTTTTAGTATGCCCAACAATGTTATTCAGAAAATGGGTTGTATCAAATTGTAAACATTTTAAGGTGTAAAGAAATCATGAAAGCAAGATGAGGTTATCACAGCAGGGACAGAGATGGTGTGTTAAAGCAGCACCTGTGAAAACTCCTGCTTTTGGGAGCTATCTCCACAGTCAAAGGCTGGTGAAGAATTACGGACCCTTTAAAGATAAAAAATTGAAAATATTGTTGATATTGCCCTATGGTGCCTACCTACATGTAGATTAATGGGAAGACTGGACTGGGTTGAGGTTTTTTTTTTTGTTTTTAAGATGTGTGAAGTGAAAGTTGATAGAAGAGAAGCAGAGGGTGGTTTCAGAAAAATGCCAGCCAATTTTCATAGCCAGAGGGTTTCTGTTAGGGAAGAGGAAAAATAATAGCTTATATAAAATTCTGCAGTTTTATAAATATTTAATAATACCAAAATATCCATCAGAATCATCACAGAACTGGTAACAGGAGCACATTAAGTCTTGGTACAAGTTCTACTGAAGGTAATCTGATTGCTTGCATTGATTTTTCAGGGAGGGATGAGAACGATGGAGATATTGCCAAAGATTTTGGGAAAGAAACCAAGATATTTCAGTGAGCAGTCCTTCCAGCTTGGCAGTCACAGGGCAAGGCATGGAGGCTGTAATACTGAGAGATGTTGCTGAGAAATTCTAAGAGCCATTTTGGGGGGAATTTATCAGCTCCCTCTGTCAGTGAACTTCATCCCTCTGCTGAGAGCTAGCAGAGAGCCTGTTTTGTATTTCAACATTTCTGATGCTGCAGAGAGTGGATTATAGCCTGTTAGTATGATATAACCATAGCTTTATCAACAAGAAGGGAAAGAAATTAATCCTCTTTGGATAGGATAATTAATCTTTGAAATCCTAAACTTGCCAGGATGTGATTACTTAGGCAAGTGAATCAAGAAAGATATAAACTGTTAAATACCACAGTAATATTATAGAAAGTTTCATTTTCAATGATTTTAATGAAAAACTCTGAAGCATACACATTTATTAAAAAAAAAATCTTCAGCGTTTCAGATGATCATTATTTCTGTTACCTCTTTAAATCTGGAACTCACTGGCAGGAACATTTGTCATTTTTGTAGTTGCTCAAATCCGCTTTCTCTTTAAGTAGGTGATAGTTTAGCAATAAAAAAGAGTTTCTTTCCAAGAGCAAGAACAGGAGCAGTTGTGGCAAGAGAGAGTGGTGGGTTTATTTTCCTACCCCATTCCTGCATAAGCTGTCTCTTTCCCCTTGCTGCTTCCCTTGCACTGCAGTAGAAAAAGCAGAACAGCTTTCAAAACAGGCTGACAAACCTGGTCTCCAAAGCAGGCTGCCTTTATTCTGGGACTTATTTTCTACTAATTAATTGTCTTCTATTAAGAATTTTCTGTCCATGCTGGTGACTACATTTGCAGTATTTGAATGAACCTTTCTATACAGTTATACAGGCACACTGAATTTAGAGCAAAAATAGCTTTATCATAAACCAGAATTTACTATTTCCTTGAAATATGAGAGTAAGAAGAAGATTACCAGACCAAAAATTTGGAGATGTGCCTGAGTGTATGGATAAACAGTAAATAGTAAAACTGAATTTTCTGGGAGTCACCAGGGCTGGCTGGGGCTGAGCCAGCTTGGTGCTATGGCTGTGCTGAGATCTCGCTGGATAAGAGCTGGCAGGATGGGAAGCACTTGAGTCTCTTAACAGCACAAAGCCAGAGCTCAGATTTATTTGCTTGTAAAATTTCTCCTTCAAAAAGAAAAAGTTCAGAGCATTCAGTGGAGCTAAAAATCTGTCAGTGACTGATATTTTTGTAAATACAGAAAGAAATGAAAGATAATATTAGACTCAGATGTCTTATTATTTTCTTTCTTTCTTTGACTGTATTATAAACTTCAGCAAAACTGTGATTAGCCCTGGTTGTTTGCATATCTTGACAGCTATAGATATGTACTTTGTTACCCATTTGTAAGCTTAAAACATTAAATAAATGAGCTGAAAATGGGGTATTTATTTGACTACTCCCTAATATACATTTATCCTCAGTAAATTGGAAAGCTATCTGTGTTTTTTTAACTTGTGTTTTTAGGAAAGTATTCCTCCCAGGACTTGTAGAAATGAACTTTTTGGTTAACATTTCAATTTTAGATGGAAATGTTAACCAAACTAGGCAATCTGACAGAAATTTTGATAGGGTTGAAATTACCTTTAGTTCTTTCCTTCTTGTATAAGGTGAAATCTTACTCTCATTTAGATTAAAGATGTTAATACCTCCATATGAAAACAAATCATATTGATTTTGGGTTTTGGAGGTTTTTGGGATTTTTGCATATAGGAAAGAAATTATATGGGGAAGGTTTAAAAATCCCTTGTTGAATCGATGCTTCACAATTAACAGCCATGATTTTGCCTATGAACAATGGCTAGAATTCTGATTGTTGATTATGATTGTTGATTACAAGAAAAATTTTTGCTTGATCATCTCTTTCCTTTTATATGCAGTTATTTTCATTAGAATCTACAATTAATGAGCTTGCTGAGTTGAAATTCCTTGGTCTTGGGAAATATTTCATAATTGCAAATATTCATATATCTGTCCTCCTATCTTTGGCATATTCAGCTTAAAAATGTTCCTTATTATTTGTTGATGAATAATATTCAGATTTGGTTGGGCCAACACTGCTGACTTAGACCCACTGCTGTTTTCAAAAATATGACTCTGAATTTTTTGCTGCTGGAGTCCATTTCTGGAAGGAGACCTAGATCATTAGCTGACGGGAAATGGCATAATTACGTTGAAAACAATTTTCACTAATTGATTATCTGGCTGATTCAATTTCCAGTCTTGGCTCCCACTTGGACCAGATGCAATACTATCTCTCAGTATAACTCATGGTTAAATTTTACTGAAACTATATCCCTATGAAATTTCTATCTGTGCAACAGACTTAGTATTTATCTATCTATCTTGTTAAAATCTAAAATAAATTGGGGCAATCCCATCCCACATTCAGCAAAGTGTCCTATTTTTGGTCTCCATGCCAACTCTCTGGAGAAGTGTCTACTATTTTGTACCATCATTATGAGTACATTCTCTTGTTACAGATAATAAACCTGCTCTCCTTTATATCGCCCTAGTCTATTCATTTAAAAATTGTTTCATTTTTACTACACTAATGTTATTCTCACCAGCTTGGCAACCCTGGGATAATAGCATAAATCAGTGAATTATTATTTTTGTTTAAGGCATTTCTAATTTTTAATTAAAAAGAAAAGTCAGACTCTTGCTGATCACCTACAGGATTGTGACTCTCCATGGTTACCTGTCACTCAAAGAGATCTAGCTCTGAGGAATGCTAATTAGCACTGTTAAAGCACTGGTAATTGAACTGTGGAGACAGCCTGCAGAAGGAGGCTGTTTGCATTCAGCACTGCTTTGCCATTTAAATGGACGAGTACAGTCATGAAGGTAAGGTGGATAAAAGCGAAAAAAGCACTCAGGCTGTAATTTTTCATTTTGACTTCAAAGTTGTTTACCAAAGTGTTTCCTAGAAACGAGTGCCCGCACCAAAAAAGTGTCAGGCGTAGCAACTTTGCTGACAACCTACGCCTAAAAAGTGCACAATGCCCTTCATCTCCAGCTTCCCTTGGTGCCTGGAGCAGCTGCTTGCAGCACTGGATCTCGAGATGCTGCCTGGGATGACCCACGCTGCTCCCCACTCAGTGCTGGCATTCCAGGCCAAAGATTAAACATTAAGGAAGCATCAAATTGAAAACAAGCCACTGAAAAGCCTTGAAGGAAATTAGCGTTCCCACTGAGGTTGATGACTTTTCCAGATATTTTTTGACTCCCAGTGCTGTGATATCCACGTGTCCTGGAGTAAGGCACCTTCATGGGGTTTTTGGAGGCTTGCTGAGGTGAGGCAGAATGTCTCTTGGCACAGTAGAAGTGAAACTCAAGGGTAGGCTGACTGTCTGGCACCTTCAGATGGGCTTGATTTTTCTCTGAAGGTAAATACTCAGCATCTCCTGAATATCTAATACTTCTCTTAAAAGCACCCTAGAAGTGAGGTAGCCATGTCGTGCTGATCTTTGTCATCTCTTTGCTTGTGTGATCTCTGTTTCTTTTTCTGTTGTACAGCTTAATCTCTCAAACTTTTCCCCATGCCTTCAAAGATTTGTATGTTTCTTTAGTTTAGCAAATATGAACAATCTCATTCAAAAATATGAAGCTGTACAGTGCAACACGTACATGAGTCATACATTTAGATGTTTTGGGAATACTGATTTTAAAATGTGTCATTCTGCTAATAAACTCAGAGTATCCTATGTTGGAAGGGGTCTACATGGATCATCAAAGTCCACCTCCTGGCCCTGCAGAAGGCAAGCCAAAGAATCACATCACATGTCTGGAAGTGTGGTCCACATGAATGAAACCCAATTTTTTTGTTTGTTAGGTAAGGGTGTGCACATTATAATACCTGCAAGGTCATGAATAGGTCATTTGATTATGTGAGGTATTTGCAGCATACGACAGTTATAGTTTAATAAGCTATGAATATTTCAGAGACATACTAACTTAAATATTTCAGGACACTTTTGAGTAAAAAAGCAAAGATCTGATAAGGCAGGAAATCTGCAGGTGTTATCACCACTGATAAATTTGAAATCTCTTTTCTCTTGAGTGGAAGACCTCATCTATACTCAATGGAGGAAACTGACTTCAAATCTCAGTGAGTCCAGGACTTCACAGAGACATTTCAGTGTGTGAAACTGTCCAATGGATAGCATGCAAATGCTACCTTTATGTATTCCCACCTTTGCTTTTATTTATCAAAAGCTGTTCCTAGTGTTTTTCATTTTAGTGGCTTTGTGGAAAACAGTATGGATGCACATCTTCCATGTTATGAGGAAATAAAAATGTTGATATTTCCATGTTCATGTGCTGGCACATTCACCATGTTTTTTTCCTCACTGACCTTTCACAGGACACAATCTCTTTTAGCTGCTAACTGTGACCTGTGCTAGCTAGGTGGAGAGGGACACACATACCTCTCCACATGATTTACACTTTGCTATTCCAAGATACTAGGGGAAAATTTCACATCCCAAGGTGTTCTCAGGAGTATAATGGCAAATCACTGAATTGTCTTGGGCTATTGCCTTGGGAGCACTGTCTTTTTTCATTTATTTGCAGGTTGGGTCTGAAGGGGGTACTGTCTTCCTCTCGTTTATGTCAAGCTGTTATCTGCTTAGAAGTTCCTCATGCCTCTTTGTCTCTGAAACACTTCTTCCACACCAGGACCTGGGTGAAGCATGGCCAGAGTGCAGTGTGTGTTGAGTACAGGGCATTGCACAGGGTGCAGACCCCAGCGAAGGGCACAGGGCAGCTGAGTTCTTGGCTGGTCATTTTGCAGCACGGCGTGGTTCCCCCAGTGGTGATGCCAGGCTGAGCGTCCCCATTGTGTCACTCCCTAGCAGGAATGCCTCAGGGGACTGTGGGGCTTTGCTGCTTCTCACCATGACTGGGCACCTGCTGGAGCCTCTGTGACCACATCGCTGTATGCTGCCAGGTGCCTGAAAATCAGAAGGAAGATTGTCCCTAGCTCCTACTTGTCAGTTAAGCCAGCAAAGAAAATCAGTCTCAGAAAAGAATGTTCTGACTTAGCTACCCCAAACAAAAGGCTTTTGCCTCATTTTGATGGTCCAGGCGTCTAGACCTCAAGTACATGACATTATATATCCCCTAATTTTGAAAGCCTCCTTTAAGTTAGGGCATGGATTGGTGCCTATGAAGACCACATAGAGCCTTTCCTGGGAATAGGGCTGGCAAAGGAATGAGATATGTTGTATAAGGGTCTCCAGAGGCACAGGGGCTCCCACGAGCCAGTGCTTGGCTGGAGGGTGCTGCTGTCCCTGCAGCCCATCGTGATCTGGAACAGTGGCACAGCACAGCTCTTGGGTTGTGGTGAGGTGTGGTTTTTGAGACTAGACCAAGACTGACCTATCAGCAAATAGACTTCAAGGTCATTTCAATCAGATAGTGACCTACTACACGTCCCAGCCATTCTAGCAGGGTGAGCTAATGTAGAAAGAGTGGTTTTTGGAGATCTGTGATGGTGTATGCCTCACTGCAGGTCACCACATGCATCTCTGCAGCACTGCAGGTAAAATGCTATGTTGAAACAAAGAACTGCTTCCTCTTTGGCTTGAAGGTAACAGTATTGTATCAAACGTGGTTTTGCTCTTCCTCATCTGTCTCCAGAGAATTACACTGGTTGGACTCACACACAGGGCCTGAGTTTTTAGATAGTTTCTAACTTTGCAAACCATTTGGAACTGTCAGCGTCAGGTGCATTGTGCAGAGGATCCATAATTCTGTGGGGAATGTGGTAACCTGGAATGCTGGAGCAATAGATATCCTGTTTATTTTAATCAGTATTAAGAAGAAAAAACATTTGAAATAGGAAAATTAGACCGTGACTATTAAATTGGCATTTTGCCTCTACTGACTTGCCAGAAAAAATATTGGTGCTACTAACTAACCCAAAGGCAAAAAAACAGGTGACTTACCTGCTGTCACTCAGCATATGAAAACCAGAGATGAGACACTAGTTATCCTAAACCCATGCCCAGTCCATTAGCTCAAGCTTCCTGACATGCAGGCTGTTAGCAGAGACAGATAATAGGAGCAAGAAAAAAATCTGATGATTCATTATTTGTATGTGCCTAATCTTTTCCAGGGCAGAAAAGCCTTCCGCTCCTTAGAACTTGTCTGCAAAGGGATATTTGCTGTTATGATTCTGGCAGTGTAATAATTATATTGCATTCAAAGCAATTTAGTCTGAACTGCAGATAAGTACTTCAATACTGAGAGTTGCAGCAGTGTGACTGTAGCAGGTTAGTGCCCTGTTACAGGAAGGATAATTGCCTCAGTAAATCTCTCCTATGTTGACAGATCCTTAGACAAGCAGAGTGTTTCCCATAAGTGGCCACATCTCAGAGCACTGACTTGCCCCCCATGCCAGTGACACTGACAGTTGATTTTTGAGCAGTGGTTTATGCAGACACCCCTAAAGCAGCATGTGGCTGGATTTCACACCCATGGCATGGTGTATGGTTTGGTGCCTTGCTTTGGGAATCAGGCAAAGCAAATGCATACAACGTGCTCCATAGGACAAACCAGTATAAAGGTACAGCTGTTTTGCACCAACAGTGATTTTCCAGTACTTTTTGCACCAGATGAAAAGTTGCAGTGTGTCCATTTTATTTGAATGTGCAGAGGATGCTGGAGGCTGGATCCTTTGCTCCTGTAAATAGGCATTGCTCCATTCTCTTTGGTGCCTTTGTGTTACGCTGTCACCTGATAACATTTGGTTTAATTCTCTGGCAATAATCTATGCAAACCTTCTGCTTTTGCAAGTGAACACTAAGTAACTGTACCAGTTCAAAAATAGCTTAATATGAACACTAAGAAACCTTTCTCTGATAATCACAAATGAACCTGAGTTTATTTACATGTATATTTGTATTCTCTTATCAGTGGAATTTTCAGAAACAGTGGTGTTTGAGATGTCTGTGCAGGCAACCTTAGCTGCCCAGGGGCCTGTGTCACATCCTGCCAGGCTCCAGAGAGCCTCAGTGCTGGGATGGTTATTGCCCAATGTGCCAGCCTGATGGAAATTGTTATCCTCTTCAAATGGAGTCTACTCCAGCAGGCAGAAGCAATGTGCGATATTTAGAGCTGCTGTGTCCCTCAAATGATTGCTTTTTGGGGTGTTCATGTGATGGAATAAGTGGTCCCTTGTGGATGATTGCTGGAGGCTGCTGGGCAGCTGGAGTTTGTGGTGAAGTGCTGGGGGATGCAGCTGCAGCCAGAGTGCTGCTCACTATTGACTGTTGTACTGTGCTGGGGCAGGGACACCAGCCCCAGTCCGCTGGGCTTCTGTCCCCCAGGAGCCTTGTTCCCTACCAAAGTCAGCAGGTAGAAATGTGTGACTTCAGCAGGTGCTGGCATGCAAAGCCACTCAATGCTAGAATATTTGCATTTTGTTGTTCAGTGCCGTTAGGGCAGATGTCGCCCCATCACCTTTATTACTGAAAAATTTAGCCATTTGATTTGAATATCACATTTCCTCTTCTGATTGTTAAGCCATTCCTAAAATAGACTTGGAAACCAATTTGCAGTTTTGTCCCTGGAGCTCTTACACTGGTTGTGGGACAAAGGGCTTTGTGTCAAAGAGATATCTATCTCCAGCACCAGGCTGAAAGAAAAAATGATAATAAAACACTTTAAGGAATGCATTTCACAGCTTATCCTTGGTGTGAATTGTTTCTTACACTGTGAACTTTTTGGACCGTAGGGCTGAGAATTTTCCTTCAAGTCTGTCATGGTTTACAACCAATAAAGATCTCAGAGCAGACATGGCAAAGCTTCTGCTCTGAACTCCAGAGAACGTGGAAATGGAGCTCTAATGAGTCCGTCTGTCCTGTGACAGCTTTCCCAGCAGAACAACAAACTGGTCGTGCTGTGGTTGAGGACTGGAAACCCTGAGGGGATACTAATATGGCATGTACTCACTTCTTGATTAACCATACCTGCTGAAAAAGCTTTTTTGTTCTTGGGATCTTATGAATTGCTCCAGTCTGAAGGATTATATTACAGAGCAGTTCATCAGTATGGCATTTCCTGGAACATATTTAAAGAAATATGGTGCAAATGCATATATTGGCATGAAGTCTTCAACCTTCCTGTAAATGAAATATTACCAAACCCAGAAAACAACCCCTACAAAGAAAAAAGCCCCAAACCATTAAGGGTCTCTGAGGTGTCTAAATCTAGGTGTGGACTAGGTCATAAAGTGCATTTTGTTAGTATGATACTTTCAGCTTGCTTCTGAAATCAGTTCAAATTGCTGTTATACAGCTATATGTTTCTGGGTTTATGCTGACATTAGCTCAATGTTCCATTCAAGGAGTTAGATGCTTCTTTGCAATGAAATGCAGAATTTTGGCAGGTTGTCCACAGCTCTGTGGTTGCACATTTTTAAGGTGTTCATGCCTCTCAGGCTGAATTCAGTAGACTCTGGTACTAATCTGAGGGAGAGCTCCTACAGTTTTGTGCATATATTTCAACCCTCTGGCTGTTCTACAGCCTGGATACCTTTGGAGGATTGTTGTATAACTAGCAGGTAGATATGAAGCCTTCTGAGGCTGGGGGAATTTGTTTTCATCACCTTCTGTGGATGTCTCTGCTGCCAGGTGACTTCTTTCCTCCTGTGCATTGTGCAGCCCTGCAAGAGGAGGTGCAGTAAAGCAAGGGCAGCTGCAGAGGTGAAGGGGGCATGGGTTGGGAAGGGCTCTGGAGGGACTGTGTGTTTTGGAGCACAGAGTGCAGACAGAGAACTTAAAAAGATTTTCAGACTTTAGTTATAAATCAAAATATGTAAGTAAGCTCTTGAGAGAAGGTCCAGCAAGCAAAGAGCTGTTCACAAAGAAATATCTGTGATAATTTTAAACTGAGGGAACTGAAGAGAGTTGTGGATTTGGTGTGGTTGCTTATCACCAGAGATTGTACTGCAGTTTAGCCACTATCTGATTGATTCAGCCTTGGTTTCTTCATGTGAAATATTAATGAAAATTCATGCATACCATGTTTACATTTATTAGATAAAATTCTCCCAGAATTACTTAGCTGCACTTCTAAGGGCTGAGCAGCAGTGCTTACAGTGAAAATACTGCTTTGGGCTCGAGACCAGGCATTGCAGCTCTCTAATATTATAGAAGCTGTCTAAACAACAAGCAGCTGCAGGTACAGGAAAACCTGGCAATAGCAGCAGTTTGGAAAGCCATGGAGTGGTGCTAAAGGTATGTCCCTCTCTGCTGAGGTGTGGTGGTGGCAGCAGGAGGGTGCCAGCCTCACGATTCCCCCACGGGAAGCAGAAGCTGTGCGGAGGGACATGTGCTTCAGGGGTCTCGAAGATGTGTTTCAGTCACTAGCCTAAACACAGCCTTTCTGGCTAAACAAAATCCCCAGTGATCGCCTACTAGTGACACGAATGATGTTAATTTTCCAAAGCCATGCCAGAGTTGAGTTTTCTCCTTTTAAGCAGCTAGTTTTAAAAGCTGGGAGCAAATTGCATAGAAAACCTGTTTTAGTGAGGAGAAAAGGGAAACAGTCCCATATTGATAATGAATGAAGTAAATGTGAATGAATGAAGTAAATGATTTAATATTGCTGCTGATCACTTTTCCCTTGTAACTGCATTGTGTAACATCAGCTCCTGGTTTGTTTGAGCAGAGCAGCAGTTGCAGCTGGTGTATTTCAGGCTGACTCCCAAGCAGGTGGTGGCTCCTGTTTTGTAACTTTCTCTTATGTTTTAAACAGAAGAGTTACACAGGATGCTGTTTTAGTGAAGATGTTGAACATGGCTACAGACTCTTTGGCACCAGTTGAAGATCATTTTTTGTACTGGTGGGGGTTAGAGGTCTCATGTTTCAACTCAGACCCCACAATCCTTGCTATCATGCAAAGATAAGTGTATTCCTTCCATATGGGCACAGCCCTGTAACCATGGAAAAACATCAGAGGAACCTCCTTGCAAACTCAGAAGTTTGCCAATGGGACATTGGTAACAGGACTGTGCCAGTTGTCTGTGACCTTTCCTGCCCTGATGTTTTGAAAGTAGGTAAATAATGAGGAGGAAAAGGAGGATGGATTCATACCTGAATGGATTCATACCCGAAGCTCTTTGGAAATTGGGGCACAGAGAGACTGCCTACAAATACAGTTCGTTTTCTAATATTAAGTAATTACTATTGTCACTTCCATTTTACAGGCCAGAGATGGAAAAGCTACATTAAAAATTCAAGTTTACCAATGCAATGTTCCTGACAGAGCTGAGAGCAGATCACAAGACCCCTGAGTGTTGTACCAAGCTGAGGGATGGTCCAAAGAGGCAGGGAGGTAGTGGCAGCACACCAGCAGAAGAGGCATACAGAGATGAAAAGTGAGCAGTGCCCATGCATTCTGAATTAAAAAGAGCCAGGAGCTTCACAAACCAGCCAGAGCCAGCCTGAACCATTGCTCCACAGAAGTAAATGTTTTTTATTCAATATAAGGAAGCAGTAAGTTACTGTAATTTTATCTGGAACTTATTTACTAAGACTTTGAAATGCTGTTGTTCACTCTTGCACAGCACAAATCTGGGAAAGGCAATATAAAGGGTTAAGTTCTCCATCTGACTCAGACCAGGGGTTTGTCTTCATGTCTGAAGCAAAGGTGTTTTCCCTGTGGTCTGGGAAGATATGGTAGCTATCAGGCTGCTATAGACAGAGCAGACCTCTAGTTTTCCCTTTTCCCCCACAGTTCTTTCCCTGTCTGTGGAAAACTCAGCTTTTCCCTGGCACTAGGCCTGGAACTGTGGTTTTGTCTCTCAGGTGACAATCCAAAAATCTCTCATTACTGTCTTCCCAGCCAAAATATCTTCCATGTAAGCACACAAGAGCATGAAGAGCATCTGGAGGAAAAGATGCTCATGCGCAGAGGGCTCTGTTGTGGTGGTTTGGGCACACTGTTGAAGGGCAGGTGTGGGTTCAGGGTGCCTCCTGTCTTTTGGAAGAACGGAGTTATTACCAAGTTAGAAGTGTGTAAGTGGCCTACACAATCTCCTTTGATTTATAGTAAGCAACTATTTTCCTTCTGTTTTACCACTTGGAAGTGAACTACACTAGTACAGCAGAAGGGCAGGCAAGAGTTATGCTGTTTACAGAAAGAAAAAGTTAAAAAGGCTCGAATTCAAAGCAATTCTACTGTTGTTTTCCAGTCCAGTTTTCAGACTGGAAACTGGCTGAAAAGTAACTGTGCAGCTGGACACAAGGTTGTATGGCCCATGATTTTCAGAAGAGCCACAAGCGATTTTGCAGGTTTTCCATCAGAGTGTTGGTACAGACGGCAAGACTTCCACAGGGATTTGCTCCAGGTCTTCCCCTGTGCCTCTTGCAGGTGTCATGGGGAAGCCTGGAATAGCTGAGCCTCGGGGATGATTTAATTCCTTGCTTCTGCCCTGTCATTTAATCTCCATTGTTCTGCCTTTTCCCTGTGAATATGGCTTCTGACAGTATGTTTGCTGCCTTCTCCATCAAGATCACTTGTGCCTTGCTCTAGGGACAAGTGACATAAAGCCCTTCTTGCTCAACAAGCGAGGCCCCTTGTGCTGCCATTACAGAGCTCTGACTGAATGCAAAACCCAAGCTGGTATTGCTCATACTTAATCAATTGTGTCACTGCCGAGGTATTGGTAATTCCTGAGTTGTGCCTGCTAGGCAAGCTGGGAAAATAGTAAGGAATGGTCAGGAAGAAAAATCACTTTGCAACAACCAGACATGCAGAGTCTGAAGTGGCAAAAATTTATGGCATCTGCTCCTTGGGCCTGAGACAGGATGACTCCATGCAATGCAAGGTAAGCTTGTTTTTTACTTTTGTGCTGCTTTCCTCTCTAAATTTCACACATCAGTTTTCACTTTTGTGCCATGGTTGAAACTGTTGATTGAATGCTCTCTTCTGTTGGGAAGATTTCTGGTTTTTGCATGGTAGGGCTATTGCTTCTTAGAGCAATACTTCTTTACTGTACTTTTTAATTTTTGCTCATTGAGAACAGGATAAATGGAGCTTGAAGTCCATAGCATTAAAACTATCCACAGACAACCTAACTGTGCCTGTTACTGTGCTTAGATGATGTCAGCAGCATACCATTTACCTAACCCATAAATGTCACTGATGTGATTTGTGCTGCTGAAGAAGATTTGGGGAGAAATTCTAACACGCAGCAAAAGAAAGAAACCTTTAAGGAACAGATGGACAGGCAGGCTTTTCACACTCACTGTTCATATGTAAGAGCATGGAGAAGCCCATATTTAAGGCAGCAGATTTCTGCTGGGGATGAGCACATCTTGCACATCCTTTGGTGCCTGTGCCAAGGAACCACCTTCCCATGGCACGCCGTGCCCACAGCAGAGCCCTGTGTGAGCCTGGTGGGTGTGAAGAGGTGCCAGGTGGGTGCCAGCCCCGTGCCTGCCAAAATAGTTATCCTACCAGCAGGGGTTGGGATGAGCGTGGCTGGGCCAGGGGAAAGGCAGACACCTGGACACACCGAACTGCTGCTCTGAGCAGAGCTTTTTTCCTGCCTCTGCTGGAGCTGTGGGCTCATGCTGTGCTCCTTCAGGGATGTAGGGCACTGGTGAGGGACATTGGGGAGGCAGCCTTTGAATTCCAAGTAGAAATTTTGCTGTTTGAGTGGAAGAAAAAGGCAAAAAATCTTGCAAACTCTTGTGCACTTGTCTGTTCCTCAGCCTGCGGTTCCCTGGGTGGGCTCGGACCCCTGTGACTCTGAACCCATGCTTGCAGCATCTGCAACTCTGCCTCCAGCTTCTCCTCTCAGCTCCCTGCTGTGCTGCTCCTGAGTCCCCCTTCCAGCCCAGGGGAGGCCTTCTACTCCAGAGGTGCTGTTCAGGGCAAGGGGAGGTCAGAAGGAGAGTTGGGATATTTTTGATTTATTTTTTACAGTCTCACAGTCAGCCATGAGACAATGTAGGTCAGTGACAGGGCAAGGCTGGGGACATTATAGGTGTAGCTGCTCTTTGTGCATCAGGGTGTCACACAGCGTGTTCCACAGCCCGTTTTATTTTTGGAGGGGTGGCGTGAGGGGAAAGTTACACCCTCTGAATTTAGTTCCTGATTTATGTATGTCAAGTTGGGTGTATGCTTTTTTTTTTCCTTCTGCTTTTCCCCCCTCCTTTTAGGGGATAAATTTATACTTCTTTCTGGTCTCCACCCTGTTTGACGAATTCATGGTGCCATCTGCTGATTAGAGATGGAATTAGCACGGAGTCCTGGTCGGGGATAGCATTCTGTACTACAATTCAAAATAGAATTTAATTGTGATTAAACAACATTATTAAACATGGAAAGCACAAAATAGGTGGATTTTTTTTTCCTCACAAGAAAAGCTCAGCACCTCTAAATTTCCTTGACTGCTTTGGCGTAAGTTCCTGTCTCTGGAGGAGCTGGAATAAGATCCGTACCTCTGAAATGTCATTCCAAAAGTACAGTAGAGGTTGAAGGATTTCTCCTTGCCCCTGTGCTCAGAACATTTGTATACTTCTGCCCCTGCTCTCCCTCTCAAATGGAGAAATTTTGAAAGCTCAAAGCATTTTGAGCTTTTTGAAAAAATGGAAGATTATGGATTTTTCCCTTAAAAAAACCCAAAAACCAGCAGTAACAAATCCAGCAGATCAAAATGTATGCTTTGAATTTGTTTGTGAACCAGACAAATTTTTTCCCCTTTTATCTGGAGTCAGTAATATTACACAACATGACCAGCAAATAGGCAAATCTGTGACTTAAAAACCCCAAACAAACAAACCAGCAGTGAGTGGGGAAAAATTGATTTTGCCTGTCTTTACATATGTTATTTCTAAATTTCAGATTTCCAAAAGCCCCAAACCTCTTGATGGGGAAACAAATAACTAATTTGCCAGTTTTACTGATGGTACATGAACAGGGACGAGCTTTGCTCCTGCAGATCTCTCCTCCAGCTGTCTCATGCTATTATTGTCTTTTCTGAGCTGACTGCTCCTTCTCTCCCAAACTATCATTTCTCCTGAAGCAGCTGGCTCTTCAGGAGTTTTTTTCCCTGTCCCCAGGCAGATGCACAGCATTGCCAACCTAAGAGTCAGGCAGTCTACCCAGAAAACAGGGTGTGGGGCTAGAGTTAGAGATCCAGGACACCTCCATTCCCAGGTTGCTGTTGTCTTTTGACAGGCTCTCTATGAAGAGTGAGCAATAGAAAATATGTAGGAATCAAAGGGAAACATCTTAAAAAAATATAAGTACTTCACTGAAAGCAGAAGAGCTGAGAGGCTTAATTGAGACACTTTTGGCTTTGCTTCTGAAGTATCTGGTTATTTTTCCTTTAGAAGAAAACACAAAATGTATTCAAAATGGCAAACATTTTCCACATACGCTTTTAAAGCACATTCTGTCCCTTTCTGTCCTTTTTCTGTAAGCGCAGTGATTGCTCATAATAGCTTGCCCGTGTTCCTAAGGTTAATAGATAAAATAGATAAGAGATAATAGTGTTCCATGTAGCGGTGCTTTAGGGAATACTGTGAATATTGAGGTAATTGGGGAAGTCTGTAACGGGGAACGGGGGGGTCACTCAAGAGAAGTCAAGGTAAGATTAGAAAAGCTGAGCTGCTGATCTCAGGAATACCTGATAAAGGTCAGAACTAGAGGCCACCAGATCACTTTCTCTTGAAATACAGAGTCAAATGAAAAAAGGAGAGGGTAGGACTAGAGCAGAACCCATTATTTCTGACATCTAATTATTGTATACAGATTGTTATTTTAATAGGATTAGCCAGCTGTAATGGTAAAGCAGAAGCCCCTTCCCTTTATATACCTGAGAGATTAGTCTGCCTACCAGCGGTGCAGTGGCATGCTTAGAGATGGCCATAAAAGAGGATGGATTGGCTAAGAAATAACTTTGATGGTGTCCTTACCTCTTTGTACAATTAGGTTCAACTTTGAACAAGCTGTTAATGGCAGGTGGTGGTGAGCCAGCTACAAGTTAAGAACAGGCTTCAGTTAGGCTATAAATGGACAGCCAGGATTTACAGGAAGAATGTTTGGAATTTGGATGGTCATTATTTTTAATCCAGGTCAGACCTGTTAAATTGAAGTCTTTCAGTAAAAACAATGCAAATGGGATTTTTTTTTATAATGGGCCTTTTTAATCCCACCCCAGGGATAAACACATGGAATATCTTTTGCTTTCTACTAAGTGTAAGAGGGACAAATTAGCATTACCTATGGCTTCTCAGTTTCAAATGTTCCTCAGTCATTCTGTTGTATCAAACCCTATGCAAACTCTGTTGTTTAAAAGGAATAATTTGTGTTTGATGACTCCTGGGTACCACAGCTGTGGATCAGGACTGCAGTGAGGGTGGGGCTTGGAGTTGAGGTCAAAAGGGTGGATGGCTCCTGATGCAGGAGTTTGTAGCACAACGTGGCTACACATGAATGGGGAAGTCAGAAAACAAAGAAATTGAGATGCTGTTGGATAGTAGCTTCAAAACACAATTTGTTTTAGGGTTGCCATGCTGTTTTGGTAGGATTACTAGGAGTGTAGAGAAGGAAAATGAAGCAATGTGATGTGTGTCTACGATGAATTCCTGTTAGAGAAGGAGAAAGCATGAAGATAATTATTTGGAAAAGTAATGAGAGGATATTGGAAACTGGATGCATAAGTGAAGTGGAAATTAAGAAGGTTATGGTGGGAATAAATTAGGGTACACGCTAGACATAAAGAAAAGCAGATTCCATTTTGTGTGAGAAAAATGTTGGCCTGATGAAAGTGATAAACCAGGAAAGTTTTGGAGGGCCTTATATTTTTGTTTTTTTTTCTTTCTTCACAGTGGCACTTGTAGCTGTGCCAAAGAGACTAATGAAAAAAAACATTACTACAGCATACCTGCACTCCCTTGGTGAGATACATATGCTTAATTTGAGCAGAGATCCTGTGAAAGGCAGATGAAATCTGTATACAGAATTATGACGAGATTACTTCAAGTTTTTCAGTTACGTCAGCAGTGTGATCTTTGTAAATAAGCCTTCTCTGCCTCATTTTATTAGAACAAATACACAAAAAACATAGGGTACCCCAATGTTTGGTGACAGCCCCCACTGTGCATAGCAGCTGGATATTGCACATCTAGCAATTTCCTTAGGCCAATAGCCTGGGGCTTTAAGTCAAGAACCAGACCTCCTACAAACCCATGCTGTTGGAGTGTGCCTCCTCTCGTTTATAGGTCTGTGTTAAGATTGCTCTTTCAATTCCCAGCTCTTCCATAGACACGCTGAAGTCTGAATGCCAGGGGTGGCCTATAAGGTCAGCAAATGCCTCTGTATGTGCAACTGATGTTCTTTTCTCCACAAACATTTGTAAGCTCTGCAGTGCCAGCTCCTGGGCTGACTCCTGCCCTCGGCTGCTGTTGGTGCTCTGCATGCTCCAGTCTTACCTGAGCTGCTGAAGGGAAGCAGGGCACTGAAACACAAACTCAGCCAGGCTTGTTAGGTTGCTTGCACCTTCACACTGATCTTCACCTTACATGGACCTGAATTTACAAGGCAAAGGAATAGTTAAAAGACTTGGAGCCAGTTGCAGAGGAGTGAGAAAACAGAGGCTCATTAAACTTTATGTTTACAAGTCAACTGTAAACTGCATTGTGCCATTTTTGTTAATGCTTTCAATTTTAATTGCATGCTGTCTTAACTAGTACACATTTAATCTTACCTTTTCCACATGGAAATAGAGAATGAATCTCAAGTTTAATTTAAAAGGTGCACAAGATTTTGAGGCATGCTGGTATCCATGTTAGTATGTAGGATACACGTTTGCTCTCCATTTCAAGGAGAGGAAAGATATTTTCACTCTGAAGTCAGGGACTTGATTTTACTATCCACAAACCAATTAATAACATATTAGTATATATGACTATATTCGGTGTTTGCTGACAAGTCCACATGCTTCTGTGTACAACATATTTTCTTCTGAATAAAATATCCTTCGTAACCACCAAAGAGTATAAATATTGGTCTTAGTGCTTGAACGAGTCACATGTCAAACAAGTGAATCATTCCTAAACACCATGCTTTACTGTGAAATTGCTGAATTTCTGTGCAGATCAAAGCTGTGATAAATTTTCATGTTTCACTGAACATGGCTGTATCCATTTGTTCTGTTCAAGCAGACTTAGTCCAGAGAGTATTGCAGTGTGTTTCAGAATGAGTTCTCTTTATTAAAGCTATTCGCATTGAAAATAATAGAGCAGCACAATTTTAAGCTTGAGCTGATTGAAAAACTTTTCATGGAAAGTTCTCTCAGACAGTACCAATTCTCCTGAGAGGCACTCCCACTTTGAAATTCTCTTCAGTTCTCCAGTGTACCCTGCAGCCTGTGTCATTGACAGTGGGCTATTTTGGGCAGCAGAGAGCCTGCACACAGACCTGGCACAACCTGTGACCATGCACTCGTCTTTCTTGTGCCTTGTTAGGCTGGCAACCCCCTCCATCAAAAGGTGTTTTTCTTACTGAATCTAGTTTCAGATAGAGCAATAGCATCAGCAGAGCAGCAGACGTGCTGGGACATTGTGGAACAGCACAGCACAGAAAGTGCCTGAGACAGATGCAGAGCTCACAGGTTTTCACAAAACTGCGTTGGTTGCTACCCTGTTGATATCATCTGACTTACAGCTTCCCAGCAGCTGACAGTCAAGCCTTCGGTGGTTTTCTCACAGTTGTTCCACAGAAACAAAAGTTTGGAAATAATATTTCCAGGTCTGAAATCCTTTATGGTGAATATTGGCTCTTTTAGGCAGTGATTAAGTGGAAACTGGTGAATCACTCAGGCTTGAATTTGACACAAAAAAGTAGAAACGTAGTTTTTGTTTATTTTTCCAAAGTAGGTAAATACTTAGGTTCAGAAAGAGAAACTGAATGAAAATTACTTCAACTTCTTGAATACAAAGGATACATATGGGATGTATATATTTGCTCATATATACAAATGTATCAGTCAAAATTGTAGCAGTTAATAGGAACTGGAAATGGGTGTACTTATGGAAATGGGTGAGGATTCTCCAGACTCTTCACCTTGGAGTAAATTATTGTCTCAATGTCACTTTTGTGGGTGACTCCAAAGGATATGGAAGAAAAATGATTTAGAAACAGGAGAAAAGTGCTGAATGCTAATTTGCTTACTCCAGAGCTGAATGGAAAAGACATTAGGGAAAATACTCTGAATGGACTTGGCAGCCTGTGCCATAAGAAACGTTACCCATAGCACATACAGACAGAGCAGTTAAGTGTTAAGAGGAAACAATACTTTGGTTTTTATCCTTGAAACTCATCTTGGTAGATATGTTGTTAAGAAGTGTAAATCTGTTATAAGACACAATTATTTCATTTATTAAACATTCTTTGCTGCTGCTAACAGCTGGGAAACCACGTGTAAGAGGTAATACATATCCTCCTGATGCTTGGGGAGCCAGGTTATTGGAAAGTCAAGGCTGTGTGTTCATGGGCTGATAGAAAGAGCAGTGTTGGTGTGAGGTGCAGGGCAGCCACCCTTGCACAAGAGATGTGGATCAGAATGGCAGGAGCAATTCTGAGCACCCATGTGGCCTGGCAGTCTGTCCTTGCTGCTACATCTCACTTCTGCACTTGGAGCTGCCTCCACACTTCACCTTTATTCCATTTTGAACACAGGTATGAGTCATCCCACTGCCAGCATGGGATTGCTCATTTCCTGTGAGTGAGTCTGCATGGAAACAACACTGACACAAAATACTTGATTTATTTGCCAAAGACACACATGATTAGATTACATTTATGTTATGTATCTGTTTTTATCTATCTCTTTTCTATAATAAATCAGTGCCACAGGATTGTTAAATTAATATTTACATGAAATACATAGAGAAGGTTATACAAATTAGGTTATATTGACATTGATGATCTGTTTTATATTAATATTTATGCTCTTTGGTTTGTTACAGGTGAATTATAAATACTGTGTTTCTTAAATCAAGGTTTATTTAATAGCAAGTTTTGAGGTAATTTTCCTGGCATATTTTGTGGAAAGCTTGTTTTTGAAGCACAGCTCAACTCAAAAACCCTGTATTTCCAAAAGTGATACAGAAATTTGGTAGCATATTGGAGTCTGATGTCCCTGGAAATAAATCAGATCTGGGGCCAGAGGAACTTCCAGGAATCACCCAGGGTCAGGTAGTTCAGTTGTGGCATATCTTTCATAAAAGCAATGAGGAATTTCAGTAACTTAATAAGCTTGCAAGTCATCAGATTTTCCACATGCAGTCATGTAGTGCAAGTGCAATAGAGTGTATTAATAGTACTCCAATGTAACATTTTCCAAGTGCTTTGTAGTAATACTGGTTGGGTCATGTATTTCTAACAAGCATTAATGTTCCTCGGGGAAGACTCAGAGTATAAGTGCCTTATAGTACTATAAAATGTGGAATAATCAAATCTGTGAAGGACAGGCCACAGTGAAGCTGACAGGAATACATGATGCTTGTGTATTGTGGAACAGGCATTCCCTCTACTTCAATGAGGAGCTGGAGGAAATTATTTTGAAGAATATGCATTGTATACATGAAGCAGAATGTAATTTTACATAATGCTCAAATTTCCTGCTTAACCAACATGTGGCCGTGGGGGGCTTCCAGAACAGCAAAGACCTGGAATTACTGCTGTCACCCCAAAATCTTTGCCCGCTGTTCTTTGCTCCCCTTGTGTTTATTTTCAATGGCACCTGGCTCTGCACTGAGTTGTTGGACAGTCTTTGCCCCAGAGTTTGGAGAAGGTGATGATGAGATGCCACATGGGTACCATTCCCATGAGTTAGTCTTTTGGTGAGGACATCCTGGAGTGTGAGCCTGACTCATGGCTGAGGCTGAAGAAGAATTGTGTCTTGACAACATTTGATTAGTCTGCATGCTGTTGTTTTGAGAAAAAACCAAACCCATAGTTGAAAGATGCACCCAGTTAAGAGAAGTTCCAGTTGAACATAATGTATTTCCATTGAAGGACCACAGGGGTAAGGTTGATTCTTCCTTTTGTAAGGACTGTTACTGTTCATGTGTCTTTAATTGATGGCAGCATTACCTGCCTGTCAGTATAGCTAACAGCCAGTGCTGCTGCAAATGATGGAAGGTATAGCTTAATAGCCTAACAATGTCTTCAAATTTCAGCCCCAGGCTCAGTCTGGTGTCTGACCCTGCCCAAATTTGTACCCAAAGTTTGACCCCGTCCCCTGCTGCAGGGATGCCCAATATATCCTTTCACATAGACATCTTTCCTGCTTTGTCTGCAGTTAAGGATGCTTCTGGGCAAGGCTGCATGTGGAAGTATGGATCTGCAGGTTCACATCTCTTGTGACTGTATGTTATGGCAGCCTGTTGTCACCTGCCCTGTGATGGTTCCTGAGCTCTGCAACAGCAGAGCATCCTGTCCCAACTTAGAGGAAAACATTTCTCACAGCCCTGGAGCTACAAAATCTTTTAAGTCAGGGACTGAAGTATTTTGTTCTGTTAAAACTTCATACACACACATATGATGATTTACAAGAACAACTTATGTTTTACAGATTGTATGAACTTCCAAGTATATTTTAATATGGAAAAATTTCAGTTAATATCATAATCCATGTAATGGATTAACATCTGGTTCTGATTTCCCAAACCTCGGCTTCCAAACTCTTCAGAAATTAATGGGAAAGTCAGTAGACAACTTCAGCACAGAGTGTAGTATTAATTCTTCATGTCTGTTTCATTTTACTTTATTTAGACTTGAAAGATATTCTGTCTTACTGGCATGAGTTCAGAGATCTCCCCTCATCACCCATGAATGGGAACCACATCACTACATCCTCATATATTATAACTCAAAGGAGAATTTTGAGGGAGAACAGCCAGAGAAATTCAGCCCAATCCATGTCATGAGTTGTACAAAACAGTTCTTGTACTTTTCACTAGTATGACCCTTTGTTGTTATTTATGATCTAGTTGTTATTTGAGATATTTAATCAGTGGATTAGAATTTATTGATTAATACAGATCTTCATTTCCAGACAGAAAGAGCCTTGTTAACCCCTGTCCTGTAAGCCAGTGAAGAACTGGGCCAATCTAGTTTGTTGTTTCAGTCCTAATATGTCACAATATGGGAGTTTTGCAGTTGATTTTAATGGTAATTATGAAACAAAAGAGAAAGGTTTATATAAGTGTTATCTGTTTGTGGCTTCTTCTGTCTTAAAATCTGTTTGTGTTGTGGCATGTGAGATACTGCCATTTTATTTGCAACTGCATTGGTGCACACTAGGTAATAAAGTGTCAGGGCACTGTGAGGACTGGGGGCTCCTGTGGGCCTGGGAATATCCCCAGGAGATGAAAGGGCATTTGTAATCATTCCTTCCAGGTGACTGCTAATTCAGAGTAACCATTTTTACCTTTCCTTTATGCATTACAAAAAATTTGAAATTAACCATCCTTTTTTTCCTTTTGCATGGAACAATTTTTTGCCATTATCAGGAGTATGTAACTGTCACATATAAGGTATTTTGTGTCCTTATAAACTCAGCTTGTGCTTTCTTGGCACCCCAATATTCCATTGCTGCAGCTAGTGATTTAAGCTCTTCATTTAATATAATATTGCCAAATAATATGAAGTCTATATGAAGTCTAATATGAAGTTTGACCCTTACATCTAAAAGTGATGGTATGACCAATTTTTTTATGTCCAGAAGTAGGACTGAATGTAGAGGAGAGTAAATGCTCAGAGTGCTAAATGTTCTCAGATTTATATCTCGAGATCAAAGACCTAATCTTATGAAATTAATTATTTTTATATGAGTGGTAGCTACGGAGTAGCCAGAGTTCAAGAACATATTCATGTTCAAAAAAGTTTTATAACCTAAGACTCAGTGTGTACCTCAGGTATGCAGGTGATAACAAGGATACAGGCAGGTCATGGCTGTGACTGCAGGGCAGAGGATATTTAAATAAGAGATGTGTCCCTGGCCATTAGGACCAGAAGGGTACAGACAGCCTGGAAGGGTACAGACAGCCTTGAAGGCTTTGCAAGAGAAGCAGCTGGTGAGAGAACAAAGATTTTGTTGAGAATGATGGAGAGAGGGATTGTCATAAAAAGAAGCAGGGTAGCAAGGAAGACAAACCTTTATTTCAAGAGGAGGTAGTAAACCTATTTCAGGAGGCAGTACCTTGGTTGCTGCCTCCTGAGAAGCTGCTGCTTGGTTTTGCTGCCCACCATGCTGTGGCAATTCTCCTGTCACCATAGTGGGGGTGGGGGTGTTTTATCCCCCGCAGCAATGGGAGCCCCATTGCTTCAGTTCTGCAGTTGAACCTGCAACATTTCTGTCTGTTTAGAAGTGATAGCTGGAGGCAAGGGTGCTGAGGTAGTCCATAGGGAAAGCAGAGCAGTCCTGAGCATGAGTCAGACCCTGTGAGGTGTTAGGTTCATTTGGTGACTCTTTAGGCTCACAGATCTGTGTTTCTCAGCTGAGCACTGCACTGGGGCTGCAGCCATGACCCAAGCTGGAGGCATGTGCCCCTGGGCTGTGAGACAGCCCTGACTGTCCCAAGCTGTGCAGGAAGGTGCCTACATTGGCTCCTGCACATGGGCTGGGACTGGAGTGCCTTCATCCCCTCAGCAAATCAAAACTTATCACACATTGATTCAAAGAATCCTAAATAAATGAGCCTTTCAGCTGCTGTCAATAGGATTTCTAGTTTCTTTCCATTCCTCAGCATCCTTGGGTCCCCAGAGAATATAATCAAGCACAGGAGACTGCAACAATCAGGGCTTGGAGATTATGTACTATCCAGGCACAGCCTTGAGGAGTCATGTTTGCTGACATTAGGTTGGCTCCAGCTTTACGGTCATTTTACACATGACAGCACATCAACTGTGTAAACCTTGCTGGAACAGGAGATTGCCTATGACTAGCTGCTGTGAAATGGAAACGATTTGTCTGTGTCTACATGGACTGAAAATCATGGCTACTGTTTGCTAGTCATTTCTCAAACTTCTTTTCTAATTTGGTGTAATTTTGTAGTAATTTTTGGAAACAAGGCGTTAAAGGAGCTCACAGTGCAGGTGTGTGTCAGATCCCCACTTCATCAGTGCCTCCCATTATACTGAATGGGCTTCACCTTGAGAGCACAGATCATATTGTATTTTCACAACTTCAGTAGAATTATATTCCAAGGGAAATCTGTGCTCCTGCAGAGGGAAGTATTACCCAAGGTTGCTTAGGGTAACAGAAATGAGCTGTAGCTGATGTGATTTCTGGACAACCTGTGGATTCAGGTACCATTTAGGATAACTGGTATAGAGTTTGAGCCCTTGGGTTCCTGTGCTTTCAGGGTAACTGTATAGAAAGTAGATGTGCTAGCCTGGCCCTTGCACCATAGCAATTTTGTAAATAATGATTATGCCTGTTCTCATTTTTCAGATTTAACAAAGCTATATAAAGTTTGTGGTGTAGTTAAATTTTAGTATAATCATTTAAGTATGGCTTTTAAGCATGGTTTTGTACAAGTTAACTACATTTTGCTTTAAACTAGCATAGAAAAATTGAAAATACTTTGACCTATTCTTTTTGACCAAAATCAAATGTTCCTGTATGGTCCATAACCTGACCACTCTATGTGTCACAAGAAAAACAGAAAAGTTCCATTTTAGTTTTTTGTGATATTCTATTTCATGTGACTTGAAGTACAGTAAAGGTTAGGAAAAACAGACCTTATGCAACATAACATCCAAGTACAGAACATTTTATAAGACAAAAGGAACAAAGACTCCCACTGAAAACCTGCTGGTGTCAAATAATCATTTATTTTGCTGTTGTTGACTTGTCCCTGCCTAAATGACAGGGACTTAGCTGTGGGAAACAATATTGCAACAAATGCTTGTGCAACCCTGTATAATTCCTGTCACATCAAAAGCCTGTGTGGAATTGTGTGCTT
Source organism: Passer domesticus (assembly GCF_036417665.1). Classification (NCBI taxonomy): domain Eukaryota; kingdom Metazoa; phylum Chordata; class Aves; order Passeriformes; family Passeridae; genus Passer; species Passer domesticus. The sequence continues at coordinate 40,904,702 of NC_087480.1, forward strand.
TTGGCTCCAGTGCTCTTTTTTTCTCACACATACAGAAACAATACATGAGGAAGTATTTATACTTATATCAAGAAAGAAGGCTACTTTGCTTTGCATACACAGCACATCAATGAATCTTAAACTGCAGGTCTGAAGTTTGGGTGAATTTCAGGGCTGATGTCAAATATTGTGCTCAAGAGCTTTTTCATCATGCCCTCCATGTTCCTGTGGTAGCTGCTTGTGAGGTTTCGGATGGCTTCTGTTGTTTGCTCTTCTATTTTGGCAGAGAGGTTACCTTGGGAGCCCATTACCTGAAAAGCAGAAGACCTCTGAGCAAAATGATAGAGTACATATAACCATGTTTATTGTACTTTTCTTCATCATGTAGCACAAGCATAACATAAACACATCATACAGCTTCTGAACAGTGAGGGTTTGATCTGGGTTCAAATGTAAGCATAAAAACAGGATTAAAGGCAACTCATATGCTCATTAGCAATGGGAATCTCCCTATGTAATGAAAGTTTACCAGCTCGCTGTGGGAAAAACATTGTGTATGTTTTGTCTTTTATATGGCTCATTTTAATTTGTTTTCTATTTTAATGACTAGGCAGCTAAGTTCTATCACTGTGTGCCTTCGTTTGGCCTCACTGAGAATGCCTGTGAGTGCAGCTAAGGCCCAAACATGGAAAAGCCTTCCTGAAAATACATAATTACAGTTTCAGAGTACTTGAAATGTCTTCAGCAGTTAGTGATGTATAACCCTCAACAGGCCTCAGACAAGGTCTTTTAATGTTACATTTTCTTATCTGGCGAAATACCAGACAGCTTCTGGCACAGTTAATATCAGGACATTCGCTTAGAATTTAATTGACTCTAGACTCACTGAACATTTTAGCAAGGTTATGTTATAAACAGATGCACACATTCCAAATCTGTGACTTTGCTCCCTCCTCCCCCACTGCCCCAACATCTCTTGAATTCTTCCCTTATGGAAAAGTCCTTCTGATACCAGCAGAGAAATTGGTTTCCAGCTAAAGAATTCCATGTGGAGAGAAGAAGACATTTCTGCATGCTTGCAGAGTAAGAAAGGAATAAGTAACGTATTGTTCTTGTTCCTGCCATGGCTCTCTGGGGTGGACTAGCAGGTGGAGCTAACCTGTGGTGTATTAGTGGGGTACCTAGAGCATGACCAGAAACAAGGAAGGGGTTGTTAACCCTATTTTTTGTGTGGTTTCAGCCCAACTTAGTCCTTAAAAGAAGGAAAAGCATATTTTGCATAGACTACCTTCCCTGTTCCATTTATCAATACTTGGCAACGTAGTAAGACATTTGTCCATAATCCACATGTAAACCATTTTTCAGTTTGGAAGAAATGTAGGTTGTAGACGTAATAATAAGTATTGGGAAAAGATTACAGCTTTCTATAATAACTATTTTTAGCCGACATTTTATTTTAACTTTTAGACAAGTTGCAAGTGTTGCGTGTGGGAAAAGTTGTACAGCTTAGACCAGATTTATGGAACTGAATTTTTCCACTGGGGAAAGTAACTTTCTAGAGATCCCAGATGGTTGCATGTTATCTAGCCACTAAATACTTTTGAAAAGCCTCAAGAAAAGTATTATAATTTTAAGAAGAGCCTCTGCAGACCTGCTTTCTCGGCTCATGATAATGTAATTTGAGATAGTAAACTCTTACTCTTCTGTTTTTCCCTCTCTTCTTCAGCTTCTGAATTTGAGGACCTTTTTCTTGCAGAATGCAGGCAATGCTCTGCTTAGTTTATGATTTCTGCTGACCTTGAAGGTTTTTCTCTTATTTTTCCCATACAGGTTTTATGCTAGTGTCATTTCAAAGCTGCTAAAATATTACATTGGCTCAGAAGCCACAAAATTCAGAACTAGGCTGCACATCTCCAGAGTTAGGTGACCTCAGATAATGAGTGAAAAAGCAAAATTGGTTTGAGATCCAGGCAAAAAATTTTGTGTGTTTTGAAAAAAGATTTTGCATATTGTCATTCTAACCTCAATCTTTATTCTTCTGTTGCTCTTCTTAATTCTGGATGGATATGAAGCCTCTCATAGTATGAGAAAATTTGCTCCTGTTTGAATATGAGCAATACAAAGTAGGAGGAAGAATGGCATTAGACGAGACTGTGACAGAGAATTAAAAATACTTGTGTCCAAATACTTGAGAAAGTAAACTGAACTGGGCATCAGAGCTCCCTCTGCACTGGCTTTGCTGGAGCTCCTGACTGCCTCCAGACACAGGTTAACAGTGATGGCTTTTGTCTGGGTAGGTGAATGTTTGACATAAGGGGGTCAGGGAATGTGGAGGGGACTCCAGCAATCTTGTAGAGCATGCTGTCATTTGAGGAGCAATATGTGCTCTGTCCTGCTCCTGTGAAACCTCCCATTGACAAATAGTGGCCTTTCCCTGCAGCTTTCATTTGGTTGTGGTGAAAAAATGGAGTTCACAAAAAAGTAACATCTTTACTCTTCTGCTATCAAGACCTAGAATAAGAAGTCTGGCTTGACTGAAAAGGTGGACAAATTTTAGAGGTCTTTATACTTTATTTTGGTGTCAGTAAACAACTTAAACTGTACATTTGAGACATTTCTACCTGGCCTGCCTGTGTGACAGTGCGTCTGGGGGTTGGCACAGTGTGATACCAATATTTTTGTGTGTATTGATATTCCTAAGGGTTGTGAGCCCTGCTGGAAAATGTTTTATGTGAAGTGTGACTGAAATGACAGGTTGGTAAAAAAGATTTTGTTCGACCTCTTTGGCTTTTTCTTTTCTTTTTGTGTCTGCTTTTGCACAAGTACTTTCCTTGTCTTTGCAGGATACAACCTGAGGGAAAAAAACAAGACCAAGAATGTAGGAGGAAGGTCACCTGGTAAAAAGAGAATGGTTTGTGAATTTCATGGAAATACTAGAGAAAAATGCAAGCTGCCATAAATGTATAAAACAGCTTTATTTAAATATGAAAATATTGAGCCAGACCACTTTTACTACAGAAACAGTGAAAAACTCCAAACTATTAGTGACTTCAGTTGACAAAGGATGCAGTCTTATATGTAATGGAAAGAGGCAGCTGAAGTGGAGCAGAAATGGAAAGAAACATTTTAAACTTTTGCTTTTACTGACACATCCACCTTACTGAATCCTCCAGTTTCAGGACAGGAAGTAGGTCTGCCTGTGGTTATAGAAAAAGGACCCAAAAGTATTTTTCCTTAAAGGACATACATCTTCAAAGCCTAAGTGTGAACCAAATATGGAATCTGGACCATTTTAGTGGGGAATGTTCACAATTTTTTCTACAAATGCATTCAAAGTCTGTGAAAAAGTCCAAATGAAGCATATAGATGCTGTAGATGACACCCCTCTGTTTAATCAGTATGACCAAACTGGTGTGCAGGAGTCTCCAGGTAATACTCTTGGAAACAATTTGATTTACCATTGAGCAGTTTGGTAAGACAAAAGAACACATGCAGGTTTCTTACTTACATTTGTTTCCTTGTTTCTAAATTCCTTCTCCCTCTGTAGTCTGTAGTGGTCTATCTCGGCTGTGGCTTCTTCCTTGGCCTGCTTCAGCCTTTTACCCTTTCCTGGAGGGGGAAGAAAGAGGCATTTATTTCATACATCCCTGTATCCCCACAGATGAATCTCTCCAAATCAGAGATATTTCAGCTGGCATAGTAGAACACTGACTTTGCTGAAAGCCTTGTCCATCGGATTTACACAAGAATGCTCAGAAGAGATGAAGTCATTGACTTAGAACACTTTTTGACTGCTAGCCAGTCATGCAAGTACCCCTCTTTTGAGACCAACTTCCTGTGCAGAAGCACACATCAAGTGAAGAGCTTCTTGGTTTGCTGACAACAGAAGTCTTTCTGCAAGTAGACATCTTCCCGCAACACAAATGCATTTTTTTTTCTAATCACAGCTTGGTGTTTAAATAAATATCTATCTTTTCTTCATCAGCAATAGTAGCAGCCAGATAACAGATTTTAGTTGTCATGGATGGGAAAAGACGTTATTCTGTAAGATTTCCTGCATTGATTGGTTGCCAGAATCCCTTCATCCCACACCAACTGGATTCTGCTTAGAGCTGGCAGATATCCAAAATAATGCAAGATGTCTTAACCACTACCAAACTGAGTTGCAACTTTCAGGCTTTGTCCTTTCCTCCCGCATCCTCTTCTACTAACCTTTCTTAAATGCAGAGGTGAGTGACTAAGATAAGGAGGTCAATTCTTTGTCAATGCACAGAAAACATGAAAGGGATTAATTTTTTTTTCTTTTAATTTTAAACAAGGTGATCTGTAAGGTGACATTTTAGCGTGTAGTGGAAACTAGAGCCTTCCTCCTCACCAGGCTTGATTACATACCTAATTTTGTTTGCTGTGAATAGTTTGTTTTAGGTAAAATGCTATGGGCTTGTCAAATTAAGAGCATGTAAGTCACTGCAGGACTGGACATAAGGACCTCTCTGGATCTAGTAGGGTTGTCATGTAAAGAATAAGAGTAAATGGTTTGATGGAAATTTGGTGTTTAAGGTTGTACATGAAGAAACCCTCTGGGCTTCTCTGTCATTTATAAAGTCAGTAAAGTTGCATGGATCTCCTCAGGATTCTGCGACACTACCTTGTGAGGAAACAGTCCATTTAGAAAAGCAATTTTCTAAATGTAAACCTCTTGCATGGATTGTTGGTATGCTATACTTGAGACACCTGGGCTGGTGCTGATTTTTGGGGTCTCTTTATGCTGTACAGCTAGAATTTTAGGAGCAGGGGGAATAAGGTTGCTCTCTTTTCTTAACAGGGCTGAAAAATTGTTTCTTATCAGTGGCTGAAAAATTGCTTAGTTGCTTAAATTAGGATATCACAAGAACGTGAGAGTGGCGGCCTAGGCAGCTGAAAGAGCCATGTTGATCTCTTGTGGCACACTGATTTATTTACTTACAGTAACAACCTATTTAACACCACTATTTCCTTTCCTGAAATCCTAGGAAACATTCTCTGCCTAGGCTAGGAAGATGAAAGATTTCTCGTTTTCTTTCTCCAAGCTGTTACACTGGTTTGGTTACATCTGAGCTGGGCTTCTCCAGCCTTATCAGGTGTGTCATATAGAAACTTGCTCCCACTGAGCATGGCATAATGAGGAAGCTGACGCTTGAGAGGAAGATTGCTTTTAATACACCTGAGATTCAGCAAAAGCCTGGGTAAAAAAATGGATTCAGCAGGAAATGACTTCTCCAGCTGAATGCTCTTTCCAAAATAATTATCTGCAGATGGGTGAGTAGAAGCAGAGAGATGCACAAAATGGGAATTACTTTTAAGTCTTGATTTCTGGACTACTGGCTTATTGTGGAACCTTGGGAGTGGCATGCACACAGGCTTTTAACAGGAAGGAGCAACCTACTGAGGAACTAGATAGCTTTATTGACTCCCAGTCCATCAGTGCAGGGCTCTCGTGTGTGGGAAATTATATTTATCAGAGTCCTTCTCCCACTGAACCACTGTGCTTATGTATAAACGGGAGAGAGGCTGTTTTAAACCTAGTGGGTACTTTTCCAGAGTTTGTATTTTTTTGAACAAGGCTGATTTCCCCCAGCTTCTGCCACTCACTGTATGAAGTGTTGGGACTAGGATGAGTGAACTGACAGATCTGTGTGAGAGCCTGACATAAGTCTGGACAACAAAATTTGGAACCAGGTTCAGGTCTGTATTTTGAAGTTTCCCTTATTCTCCTCTCCAAATTTGGAGCTGATCAGCCTTTTGTAGAGTTTCCACTCTGTAGGAGTGGAGCTGGGGGGTGATTCTCTGGAGCTGGCAGTCAGGGGGAGTGACTACGATGAAGCTTTGCCAATTTCACCAGCTGAGGAACTGGATCTCTATGGCAAATTAAATTATTTCAAAATCAGTGGGATTTTAATTTCAAATTCCATCTGGGGGGCCATCTGTAGTAAATATGTTGCATATTTGGCCAGCAGATAGATAAATATATCCATTTAAAATGCAGAAAATTGAAAGAGATTAACTACAAAACAACAGTTCAGTTGCCTCTGACAATGTAGATAGTGAACCAAAGAGTATATGTATACATACGTGTCAGCTCTTGACAGTGCTCTGGAGCAAGCACAATACATAGGGTGTCACTGTAGAGTGGCAGCCATTTCATTTTTCCATGATGCCTCCAGGATTGGCACAGCAGGAACCTGCTGCTTCCTATTTAATTAAGTGGAAAAGCTGTGAGTAAATTACTGCTAGTCCAACAACGTTGTGGACAGAATCGGCAACTGCCAACATATGCGACGGTGCATATGCTGCACCTGATTAAGTTAAGCAGAAACTAGAGCTTAACCTGCTGTTCCACTAGGGACAAACCAAAATTAATTAATCAGTCTGTTGTTAACCACTTGTCTGCTACTGTAGTTGTACAATACAGGACTGCCTTTTCAAAGCCTTACTGATCTGCTGGGCTGGTTCTCTGCAGAGCACAGCCAAGCTAAAATCAACCCTTACACACTGAAGGGTGGTGGAGCGCTGAAATTCAGCCAAAATCATGCAAAAAGAGGGCAAGAAGTGCAGGAGGATGGGAAAACCAGCCCGGTCCTATGACATTTCCTCAGGATCAGAGGTGAGGTACAGAAAGCCCCAAATTTGAAGAGATTTTTGCCACAAAGGTCATGCTGTGGGGACAAGGATTACTGCTGGCCCTCTGTTCCTCCTTCCATCCTTGAAGATGGAGAGCAGCAAAGCAGCTGTGCTATGCCTGGTTTCCTTGTCCACAGCCTATAATTTTTTAGGCATTGAGTTAAATTGGCCAAATTTTAAAAAACTTGCTGTGACCAGTCAGCACTGTGGAGGATTTTCTTGCCTAACATGGGAAGGTGTTATTAGCATGGAGAAAGGCTGTATTCTTCTTTATTTAGGTATTTTTGTGATGTTCATGAAACACTTTGCTCTGGTTAGATCCATAAGAACTGATGTCTTTTAAGCTGTTGGAGTTTTTTAGATCTTGGAAGAAAGGCAGTAGAAGGCAAAAATTTTGCATTCTAATTTGTTCAAACACTAAGTTATCTTACTTTCCAAAAACTGCAATGCTAAAATTGGAGTTTTGTTTTCAAACATATCATCTAGGCTTCTAGCTGAATTTCTGCATAGAAATCAAGTCATTTGAAGAAGTTGCCAAAAATTAATCATATTTTCTTAAAATAGAACCATTTCAGTTGTCTTTGCTAAATTGTCTGGAAAATGGGATTTGGGGATGTGCAATGTGAGAAAACTATTTTGTACTTTTAATAAAATAGAATAGAGGCAAGCTGAGCATTATGTATAGCTTTCTCAGTAGATAAAATATGTCTTGGATATTGTCCAAGAAGAGCGCCATGGATATAATTCTGTTTACAATATCTTATTTTGATTAACATTTGGTTTTAATCTGATTTTCTATGATCTTTCATCAGAGTTTTCTTTTTATTAGGCATGAGAAATTCAAGGGAAGATATAAAAATCTAGAGGAGAATGAGTTTTGCTAAGCCCAGTGTTCACGACACATTTGTTTCCCTTATTTTACCCAAAAGGATTTTCAGGAATTGATGGCTTGGCGCTGACAATGCTCAGTTATTTCTGGGATCCAAATTGTGCTTAAAGTAAAAATGATAGATAAAGCAGCACCATGTTCAAATGGTCAGAGGATTGCAGACTGGTTTGGCTTGTGTTTAATCAATCTAATTTCAGCCTTGCATGTGTTCATTTAATTAATTATTTAAAACATTAACAATTTTTCAGGTATAAATTATATCAGCTAGTGGTATCATGCCAGGCAAAATGGTATTGGGCAAGAAGTAAGAAAAAGCATGTACAGAGGAACTTTAGCATCATATTTTTGCTTTGTTTTGTGTGTATTAATATAATTTTATTTGCTAATTTTTTCAGTTACTTCAAATGGCTTTTGCATTACTAACAAGTGCACATATGTCAGCAAAACCTAGGCCCATTAACTGTTTATATACAGTATTATGTGTGTTCACACGACATTTTGATTGGTTATGTGAGTATCAACTGTAAACACTGAAGGATTTGCATTAGGGTAGTTTTGCTAGTCCCATTTCCTTGCAAATGCCTTTCCTGGTGTGTCCCAGGAACAAGCTGCCAGCTGATGTCCCAGTGTCAGCACAGCAGCCAGACCCATGGGTGCAGTGGTGTGTGCAATGCCTGCTTGGGGTGACAAAGGAGGTCACAGTGAGGCTTCAGTGCGTTCCCTGGCAGCCCAGAGCTGCAGAGTGCAGGCCCTGAGCAGCAGCTGCTGATCCCAGCTGGTGCCAGGTGGATCTGAGCTGGTGCCAGGTGGATCTGAGCTGGTGCCAGGTGGATCTGAGCTGCCCGTTCTGGGGTGAAGCAGCACCTCCCTCCTCGTTCCACCCAGCTGTGTGTGCACAGGGCAGCCAACTGCACTGCACAGATCTGTTGCATTTCATGTATTGTCTTTCAGCTTAGCTTTATGCTTAGAGACAAAATTTGCAATCCTTTGTTTTGATCTAACTGCAGAATCCATGTGGGGAAGAGACTGCTGAAGTAACCCCAACTTAGAATAGCCAGATTTGCCTCTAAAAGAATTTCTTTTGCCCTTGTCCCACAGTATTTAACTTATGGTGGCATAGTTATCTAAGGTGGTGTAGCGACAGTGCTATGGAGATACTTAAATTAGGGACTACATGGCATTTAAATTTTGCTTTGTAGCTTCATTGCAAACTTCTTGCAATGTTGAACAGAATGGTTGTCTAGGTAGAATTATGCTGGTAGATTACCTATAATGCTTGGTTTAGAACAAAATCCAGAATGGATTTGTTTAAACTGTTTGCCCTTGATTGACTAATTTTGGAAATTCTTGAGGTTTTTCATGGAATCACAGTGAACTGCTGAGGCTGGAAGGAGTCTATAGAATACACTCCCTGATGGAAGCAAGGGCAGCTTGACTGGGGCCATATCCAGTGGGTTTCGAATGCCTCTGAGAATGGAGATTCCCCAGCCTCTGGGCAGCCTGTTCCTCCCTTGCAGTCACTGGGTTGTTTTCTTACGTTTACATTTGTGTATTGAAATTTTAATTTTTCTTAATAATTTTTATAAATGCAAAAAGAAAGTGATCTTAAAAGTAATAGAAAAGAAAGCCATAGTGATGATATATTTTTATTCTGAATTATTTTGCTGAGAGAAAAATTCTTAATAGCTGTTTTTCTGTAGCTGGTTAATAACTCCTACTAGTGTGTTAGTGTTGAGAAAAACACTGGTAGTGGTTTAGTTCAAGCTTCTGACTCAGAGGGTCTGAAGACACTTTATCTGTAAGAAATCCTGTTCTTATCACAAGCACTCCAAGTGAGGCTGAGGTGGTGACAAGGTAGTGTGTTTTTTGCAGACTAGAGCAAATGCATCCATAACTGTATCTGGACTCTGCAAGACATTCGTCTTTGATTATCACTTTTACATTATAATTATTCTTTTCATTTTTGGAGTTCCTTAATTTATGAAGCTTCCTTTTTAATTGACCATTATAGAAAAAAATTAAAGTGATTCTTTTGATTTTAAAAAAACCCTACAAACGAAATTAAAGCAACCAAAAAAACACCAAAAACCCAAACCCAAATATAATCCACTTCAAGCTCAGGCCTGATTCTGCAGTCTGTGTTCAGGCCAAACTTCTTCTCCTTCCACCAAGGCTGTGCCTTTCCAGGTCGTGTGCTCTCTTGCTTTGAGGGAGCAGTGTATTTCCTCTGCTCTCTGAGGTAAAAAACATCCCTCCCAGAGCTCCTGGTCTGGCTGTGTAAGAGGTCAAAACACTACTTAAGTATCCCTTGCCTTCAGGTTTCTGCCTGAGAGAGTTCTTTTTTATGAAGATGGGAGGATTTGTTTTAATCTCTACTGTGTCTGCAAGGCACAGGCAGTGCCTGGGTGCTTAGGGAGGGGACTTGCCTTTCTACTTATTTGTGTGTGCTGCTGTACAAATTGACACCTCACACTAAAAATTAATATTAATGAGCACACAACAATGCTGATTCACATGTAAAAGGGATATGGAAGCTACACAAATTATTCTGTTTAGCTTCCATTCCTCCCTGGAAAAGAAAATATATTCCTTTAATTGTGCTCTTGCTCCACATGACATCACTGTCATCCATTTTCTTTGCATTCTGCTGCTGGTTTCTGAAGCAAGATCACTCCAGAAAACAGTATTAATGTTTCAGTGCTAGTGCAGGTCAATGACTCATGTGGTTGTACCTGCACTCAGGAGAATAATTACTTGTGCCATGTAATAAAACTTCTGTGAATGATCATTACAGTACTGAGAGTGCTCATGGTTTTACTGTGACTTTGATTACTATCAGGGTGCTGAAGTTTCCCCTTAGTTTTCATATAATTTTTTGAAGCCCAGCTTCAATGAGGAGACAAGTTACTGGATTTTGCAAGTAAAGAGGAACACTAAAAAAATCTTAGCAAATCCTATTGAGAAAAGTAAAAAGTTTGGAGTCTAGTCCTCCAGAGCAGGCAGCCAAAGGCATGTAAGATTTTAATTCGAACAGCAAGGCAGTAATGGCATTATCAGCATTGAGATAAAGGAAGAACAAATGCAGCTGACAGGATGAATATAACAAAGAAAACAGTTTTTAATGTAATAAGGCACGTGTACACGTAGGCACAAGCACACAGGGTTTTAAACAAACTCTGAATGTTCAGGCTTGAGTTAATGCCTGGCTGCAGTCAAGGCACAGCACTAGTGCATGTATACAGATGAAAGAATCTTTTTCTCTGAGCTACTGTAATTCTGAAGGGCTTGCACTTGAGAGGTACAATAAAACCAGGCCAACTACTTACTTTTCTTGGCTTCCTCCAGTTTGTCCTTGGCACGTTTTTCTGCCTGCAAAAGCTGCTGGATTCCCTGAGACTGGCTGGTCATGCTGCTTGCTGGGGCTGGTGAACTTCTGTGAAGACTGGAGCTCAGAGGGAGTTTTATACAGCTGCCAGGCTCTTCCTTGTGTTTTTTGTTCTGTGTGTTATTGCAACAAGCTTCCAGATTGTACCAACCCAGCTGGCTGTGCCTGGATTGCTGCTGGGCGCACAGGCCTGGGAGTGCAGTCAGGAAAACACAGCAGCAAGGCTGAAGGGAATGTCCTCCTCTCCTCAGGGTCACAGAGAACTTGAAGTCTCTGATTAACACATTGGGGCAAAAAAGAGCACTTCAAATGGCTTTTTATGGTATTTTAATGGGGATTTTCTCTCTTTTTTTGTAGGCTCTTATTTCTGAAGCAGAATACAGTTAATCTTGTCTAGAAACTGAGGGGGAAAAATATTTTCTTGGCATTTCCTTTAAATAAAACTTCCCCTCAAAGTGAAGAATCAACCTTAGTCAACAATTAATTTTGGTTGAACACCAAAAACTGCTTGTAGACTTCTATTTAATGTTACTTCTTAGCACAACTTATTAGGGTTTTCACTTAAAAAAAATATTCAATAGAAATTAATTCATTGGGGACTAAAGTTTAAAAAAGCATTTAGTGATTGAGGTATGCTCTGCCTTGTAATCTGCCATGATGGAGGTGAGTGGAGATGAGATGGAGTGAGAAACTCTGGGCTTAGCTCTAAGATCCAGACTCTTGCAAGGTATGAATGGTGGGCTAGGTTTTACTTTCAAGTCATAATGCACAAAACAGTCAAATGAATGCCTGTGCGTGGCTGTAAATGCACATCCCATTCCTACAGAAGGAAAGAAGGCTTTGTGAGCTACTGCATGAATAAGCAGCATGTTCATCTGAATCCTCATAAAAAAACCCCAAAAATCCCACCTGTTACAGGTTCTTCAGCCATTGCACAGGAGAGGGACGTCACATTGCATAATTAAGATAGATTTATTTTTTGCAAAAAAATACATCACAGCACGAGTAAAGTATATTTATTACAGGTTTTTGATAGAGCTCTGCCAGGACTGGAAATCATCTCCTGATATAAATGTTTTTTCCATGCTGCAATTTTATACACAGTTATATATTTATACATGTGATATGATTTCTGTCTATCTTATACATAAAATACATTTATATAAAAATTAATTGTTGCCCTCTGTTAATGGTTCTTATTCTAGGGCCCTTTACTTTCTGGGGCTTCCCAGGGCAGCTGTGTCATGCTGCTACATTGCTGTGCTAGGCTGTTGCCTGATTCTGATGAGGAAATATGTACTACAGGAAGTAGTCTATGAAGTAGGCTATGAAGTCTTTTTTTCTCCCTGCCAAATAGCTGTAGGTTTAAGAGAAAATGGAAGGAGAAGCCTCTTGCCTTATTATTGTCTTTGGCAGTGTTGTGAACAACAGCAGCACTGAGACCTGGAAAAGGAATTTGTTTTGTTTTCTGTTCTATTGTTTCTGTGCTAGTGCAAAGTCAAATTTCACTCAAGCCCCGCCTTTCCTACAGTGTATCAAACGCTGAGTTTATTTCTTCATCCAGAAGCTGCGTGAGATGCTTGCTCATCTCCAGCACTGAAACCAGAGGTTCACTCTAATGGTGGAACAGCAGACATGGCACTGTTTTTAGAAGATTTTAATGAATAACCTTGAAGTTTATTTTATTCAGCCACAGAAGTGATGATCAATTTCACAGAAAATGTGGAAACTGTAGAGTTAGGAAGCCATTTGCCACTGCGATTCAGCTACAAGTGGTATTACTGGCAAAGAAAAGCAGAAGTGGAAAATGAAAGTAAAAAATGAAGAGATCTGGTTTACTTGGGGCAGGAAACTCGAGCTCAGAACTTTAAAGCAGAAGTTACTTAAAAATTAAATAGGAAGTGGAAATGTCAGGCTCGTCTCAGACATCAAAAGTATATCCCTTTTCAGGCAAAGGGTCTCGTCAAGCAAATCTCACTGCAGTGAGAAATGTTACAAAACTACAGGCAAATTAAACTGCTTCAATTTCCGGACTTGGCTGGAAGCATTATGGGTGAGACCCTTTGAATTTTCAGAGCAGTTCTCAATACTATAATTATAGTATTTGGGCATCACTAATGAACTGAATTTTGATATTAACAATCAATTAATATTTCACAAAAATGGTTCTATATGATGAATTTTTAGGGGAAAAAGATACAGTCTTCAAGCAACTATAAGGTTCTTCCATTGTGAAAAAATTAATATATTCCTTAGGCAGATCATTTGAGCTGCATACGTCACAGTTCACACTTTTAATATTTTTCTGAATTAAAAAAAAGTTTCAATTTATAATTTTCCTTGTGGCTGGTTTCCATACAGTGGGGTGGCATGCCATGCTGGCCCTTATGGCATCAGGCAGGCACTAGTGCACATCTGCAGGGGAGAAGATGGTAATTTATTTTGGCTGATGCTTATACACATTTTGTTAGACTCCACACGAAGTACTGCCACTTAGAACTAAATTCAAAGCTTGTCTGATGATGTTGGTGATGACCTCAGACTATGCTGACATGGCACCTCTATGTATCCCACCTCATGGATAATTCATTAAAATAAAGTAGGTTAAGCCATGGACTGGCAAACAGGCTCCTACTTCATCACACAAACCAGTAAGAAACTTCTCTGTGTCGTAGTTGCTGACTTTCTTTCCAAGTCAGCTCCAGACTCATTTAATTAGAAAAGAGAAGCTGATGTGCTGACTGGTGATGGGGGCAAGAGAGGTGTTACCAAAGTGAGAAAGGGCAGAAAAAGGTTGTGGGGTTTTGTTTTTTTTTTTTTTTGAAGTCTCCTTTTTCTTCTCAGTATTTTGTCTATCTGTCTTGGCCTCCAGAATTTCCTGAGCCTCTTCTGGTTATCCCAACTGACAGAAAGGGAAAAATGGGCTCAGTTCTGGCATTCGTACTCCTTCAAAGCAAAGCAGTAGAACAAGAGCTCTTGAAGAGTGTTACAAGGGATAAGAGACCCTGCTGAGCTCTCCCTGCTGACCCACAGCTTGAACAGCAGAAACACTCTAAATCAGGCATTTTGAGTTTAGATGCAGGCTGCACAGCTGCTGTTTTATCTCTGCAGTGGGAAGGCCAGGGCCAATGGCTGAATTCACCCCAGGTAATTCAGATTATTTGGAAAAAATCTGTTTGCTGTAACTCAGATTGAGCCTTATCTAGCATGAGTTTACCACCTTCTCAATCCACCTACTATTGAGCAGTAAAGGTAGTGCTGTGGCATCCTTTTATTGTGGTTTAAGTGTGCACAGACTCTCCTGCAGGTAGGAGGGCAGCAGGCAGAGTTTCCACTGAAACGTGTTGAATGTGAAGGTCTCCCATGCATTGTCTCTGTGCCTGTACTTCCCAAGGCACACACTTGTTAAATATCTTTGGTTTTTTTTATAATTATGAACCAAATTCTTTCCAAATGAGCCACTGTGTGCCAAGTAGCTGCAGTTCAGGCTGCAGCTTCAAAGCAGCGACATTGATTCACTGATAAAACCTTTAAGATCAGTGTGTCAGGCAGGGCAGCTGCCTCGGGTGCTTTTATGGGTCTGTGTGCCTTTTGTTTCGTTGCTCTAGGAAGGTCTAAGTGAGGAAAAGCAGGGTGCACACCTGCATGGCTTCCTGCAGCATGGTGGGGACTGTTCCTCGTGAAAATGGAGCACCTTCTGATGCAGTAGGATCTGTCATGCTGAGAAAGAGAGATGGGCTTCTGTTAGCATCAACAGCAAATTTCTTTGTACACAAATTCATAAGTGTACAGTGAAAACCATCACACATATATGAAAATCCTGCCTTTTTCTCTCTGAATTTAAAACCCCTGTTTGCTTACATTAGAAAAAAAAGTTATGAACTTTGTACTGAAGTTGTAATTATGTCTGCAAGCTGAGATTCTTGCTGCAGCTATTTTCTGACACTGACAGTTTCACTCTGATGACATCACCGCAACTGACCTCAGCAGCCTGAATTTCACCCATCAGCCTGAAAAATATGGGAACAAAAATGTATGCAAAGATGAATAAATATTAAAATATTGCCAGAGGCAGCTTGCTGCCACACTGTCTGGGTAAGCTTACTGACTGCTGGCCAAGTCTGCAACACAGCCCCAGCTTCAGCTGGCATAGCACTCTGATGACCCTATATTGAACACATACTTTAAACCAGCTCATATTTTTTCCTAAATTTGGCCTGTGTCCTAATAGAATTTTTTTTTTTTTTTTGCAATATAGGGGGTTTCACATTCAGAGACAGCCAGTGTGAGTTGTATATTTAATTAATTTTCCTAAAGATCTCTTCAACATCCAAGAGAAAATTTAAGAATTAAAAAAGTGTCCTTTAAAAAAAAAAAATCTAACTACCCATGTGAAAATTCAGGTAAAGCAAATATTAATTTTAAAAAGTGCAAAAGAAAAAGCAGCAGAAAAAAAGGGCCATAGTTTCTGTGTCTGTAACTTCCAGTTTAATTTATAATTTCACTGTCATTAGGTTGTGGTTATTTCCTATTCTCAGTTTATGGTGTGATCACCTCAGCTGGCAAATCCCCACCCAGCAGATCACATACTCCCCCACAGTGGCATGGGGGAGAGAATCAGAAGAGCAACAGTGAGAAAATGCGTGCGTCAAGCTATAAAAGCAGTTGTGAGGGGAAAGGGTAGGAGGACACAAACTGACCAAAAAGAAGTCACTTCTCACCTCCCACAAGCAGCCCAGTGCCTAGTCAGCCTCCAAAGAGGGAGTACTGAGGAAGGGCCAAACCCCAGTTCTGTGGCTGAGCTGGCACTGTGCGACACCCAGCAGCCCTTTGGTCAGCCCGTGGTGCTGCCCTGGCTGTGCCCACTCCCAGCCTCCTGCCAGCCCCGTGAGGCACAGAGCTGAGGAGCAGAGAAAGCCCAGACACCCTGCAAGCCCTGTTCAGCAGCACCTCCAACGCTGGTTCAGCACAATCTTAGCTGCATGTTGTGATGAAGCAATTAACTCCATCACAGCCAGCCCCAGCAGCACACAGCTTCATTTCAAGGACCTTTTCTTTCTTTTTTTTTTCTTTTTCTTTCTTTCCCCAGTGCAGCTATTTGCTGTCTTTCCCATTCTTCTGCACCATGGCAGTGCCTCCTCCCTTGTTACATTCTCTCTCTGACTACTCACATTGCTGCCTTTCCCAAAAGAAGTCTGTAATGTCATCAGTGTATTTGTGCACCCAGGCAAGCAGGGAGGGGAAGTGGGGAGCCATGTAAGTATATTTTGAACTGTGTAGGCTAACCAACAACTCATATCCGTGTCACAGCTCAACATTCACTTGAAGAAAACTGAGTGTACTATATTAGAAAAGTTCAGCTCTGTCTCAAATTAGACTTAACAAGATCAACAAAGACACCACAAAGAAAATAGTTCAACTTTGCAGCCTAGAGGAGCTGAACCTGTGGTCCTCTGCATTGTACTTAAGTGCTGTTGCTTTGTGTACAGCTTAAGGTTGTTTAATCAATTTTCTAACTTGTAACAAAATCTTAATTTTCTACTCAGTCTTTTCACTATATCTCATTCCAGCTCTGAGCAACACTGGCTTAAACCAAAAGTGAGAAAAACAAGTAAGAATTTCCTTTCTTGTAGTGAAAGTATTAATATCTCAATAGGAAGAAGGGAAGCTTTATTTGGAAAGGTAAGAAAGAAAAGAGGGGGTGGAAAAAATGAGAAATACTGGCAACCTTTCCTTTAAGACTAGAGTAGAAGTTGCTTTAGCCAAGGTAGTGTGTAAATTTTCCTGATGTTATTTTGATAAAATTCTGAAGGTGAATAGGGTGTTTTTCTCCTTACTTTTTAAAATCAGCTTTTAATTAGTGCTCCTAAACAATAACATGTGCATGTACTCATGTTAGTACATGTGTGTATTGAGATTTAAAAATCTCTCCTCCACCACTTTCCAGTGGCCTCTAGAATTTTTGGTGCAATTAAAAAAATAAAAATAGAACTTAATCCTCCTTTCTCAAAAGAAGTCAGAACATTACCTAAATTTTAGCCTATCCACCACTTTACATCACGTCTCTGGTATTTCTGTTCCTTGTCATGTGGCTGTGAGAGTAGTGAGTCTTGTCTCAGGCAGTTCCTCATTTTAGAGGGGGAAGGTTTTTTATTATCAAGCCTTTGTGCAGTGCAAACACTTTTCCACCCCTTTTTTTTTACCATTCTCTTGGTAGCTCGTACAGACTTGAGTTTTCCTCAGCTGAAGGTAATTCTGTTGGTGAGGATCTCTGTGTGATTTAACGTGGAGCCTCTTACAGGCTTGAAAAGAAGGTCAGAATTCACGATTAGTTCTGCTTTCCTTCCGAACACTTCACTTGCCAGCCCCGTCAGAGCTTCTGAAGCTCAGCACCACCACAGCGTGTTAAACACGTCCGGAAGCCTGGCTGCCCACACGGCTGCGTGCGGGCCACGGCTGCCGCTGCCCTGGGCGCCCTTCCCGCCTGGCCCTGGCCGGGGGCTGGCCTGCAGGGGAGGAGCGGGCAGGGCAGGGCAGGGCAGGGCAGGGCAGGCAGCCAGAGCCGCGCTGGGCCGGGCTGCAGGCGCTGGGAGCGGAGCTGTGGAGCGGCCGCGGGGAAGCGGGGCGCTCGCAGCACCTCCCTGCAGGCAGGGCCAGCCTCGGCTCCCAGCTGGGCTGCAGCCCGCGCTGGTTTGAAATTCCCCTTGGCCTGGGATGGGAAATAGCAGGAGTGGTGATCCAAAGATAGGTCAGAGGTGGTTGGTGTCGTTGTCCTGGAAGTGGAATAGGCTGAAAAGGTGCATTTCTGACAGCAGTGATGCTTGCAAAGGTGAACCGTGGAGCATGGGCCTCCCTCACAGCTCTGTGGGGGCAGTTGGCTCCGTGTTCCTGTGGTTATGGCACAAAAGTTCTAGGGGTCAAACTTTGTCTGGGAGAACAAAGAGGAACAAAAGATTTTACAGAAGAACATCTTGGAAGATCCTCGTCTATCCCAGGGAATATTTTCTGGCTCTGCAGAGGGCCACAGGATTTTTGCTATCACATAGCATTTAAAGGGGAGCCTCACTGCTATCTATGCTATTCTGAAGTCATAACAAGAATGACATGAATGACTTAAAAAATATATATTTTTAATATGAAATGGAACTTCCTTTACACACAGTTAATGTTAATATGAAAAGTTTGCTCTAGTAAATATGTGGTCTGATAGGAGCTGTTGGAAGCAAAAATAAAGGCAAATTATTATCAATTTGGCAATTCTGAGAAGCTACCTACTTTATCTTCGAAATAAATGCCTGGATTTTGGGTTTTTTTTGGAGAAAAAATTTGAATTAGGCTACTATGAAAGCACAAAAGTATTCTCTCTACTTCTGTCTGAGGTTATTGTGAATATTTGCACTGCTCTTTTTTGACACTATGGGTAATACAAGAAGCAGCATGGATTAAACCTTTCTCACAGAGCATGGCATAGGCTGTAATAGAAGTCTCTCAAAAGAAAAAAATCATTGCTTTGAAAAACCTCAAAAGATACATTAAAAAAAGAAGCTTCATGCTTATGGGTATGGTAACCCTTGATAAAAGGCTACACAGTCTTGGCTCTCAAAACACTCTTGAAATTAAATTAAATCCATTGAAATTCTTTAGTAAAGGCATAAGAAGTAATAGCTTTTATTCTGTCAGTGTGCCCTACTGGATCTTTCCCTTCCAAGCCACCTGAGATCCTCCTCTTAATAGCAGAGATGATTGTAGATATGTGTCCTAGAATCCACAACATGACAGCAGTTCATTTGTCCATTTCCCTTCTCCCCCTTTTTGAGGTAGGGGTGAACACTGTATGCAAAGTACTAAGAATCTCAGAAATTACTCTTTTTTTTTGCCTCTTTCTGGCCACTTGACTCCTCTGTGCCTTCAGAACAAAACCAGCTGTGCATTTATGAAATAAGCTGTGACTGTACGAGCCGCCCTTCCTGCATTTTGCCCATGCCAGCAGCTCCCTCTCAGTGCTGCTGCCCAGGGCCTCATGCTGAGGCTGACCTTCAGGCAAGCTTCTGCCCCCAGCTGCAGGTGCAGCACTGCAGCCTTTTGCTGGCTCCTGCAGATGTGTTTTTGATGAATGCCACATGGGAAGAAGAGGGACAGACATGGTGATGAAAAAACAAGGCTTTCACCTTGCAAGCTTCAGTGAGGAGTGGGGGCAGGCACTCACCTGCATATGTCAAATAAATGTTGTGCTACAGTGTCAAGTGTGGATGTTGTGCAAACTGAATGTAATAACAACAGGTTGATATATTTTTCATAATGTGCATATTATGTCCCATGCACTCCAGGAAAAAACCCCAACAGGAATGTGTGCTGTTACTCTGGGGACTGCTCTGAAGCATTACAGGTAAAGCACTATCATTTCCTTGAAATTTCCAAGTATAAATTACCCCCTCTTACTGTAATATCTTTGATAGCAGTGTTTTCTTCTGACTGTCTCACGTTTCTGTTTCTGCAGTTCTGCAGTATGTGAAACACCTGTTATTATAGGTATTGATGATACTGAAGAAATAACAAGGCACCTACAGCATGGAAACCTGTGTCAATAGGTATGTGAATTAAAGGGTGGGAGGGGAGCTGACGGTAAGAAGTTCAGAAACCTGACTCTTTACAGTAACTTCGACTTCCTCTATATAAAATTTTGCTGTTTTGAAGTTTGCGGGTTAAATATATAAAGGGATGACTTGGCTATGGGAACTTTCCCCTTTCCTCAGACAGTATCTGATAAGGTTGCTACAAACAAATCAAAGGTTTGTGTGAAAATATGCTTATGCCTGTGGTTAGGTATATGTTATCCTGTTATTTGGCTTACAAATCTTCATAGCAGCTTTTCAGCCTACCTTGTCAAAGAATCTGTTTGTTTTAGAACACTGACCTAAATAATAATTTCGCAAGGAAAACTAGAGTTCTGTGCAGGAGCATGATTTGAACTCATTGACTCCTACTTGAGAATGAAGGTGTTTTAGTTCCACGCCCACCAGCAGTTTGCTTGACCCCTGAGGCAGCCGCAAAGAGGCATCCTCAGCCCCCAGAGTCAAGAGCCGTAAGTGCTGTGGCTTGGCAGGGCCTCTCCTGCAGTCTGTGGAGAGCCTTGTCTGTGTCCTGGTCTAGAGAGGATACAGAGATGACCCAGTCCTTTCCTGCACCCCATGATGTCTCTCAGGTTGTCTAACAGCTGCAGGTAGCAGTGGGGAAAAAGTGGTGAAGTTTGATTTCTAAGGTTTGTTCAAGGCATATAAAGAGGAAAAACTCCTGCATTCATCTAGGCTGTAACTGTTAGAGTTAGTGTACTTAGGTTGCACTAAGATCCTTGTGGGGAAATGGAGAAGCCTTAGAGGCTGTATTTCTTCTTCTGTAATTACCCAGAGCTCAGTTAAATGTTTTCAGGCTCATGATTTTCACTCATGTTACTGAATCACAGGCTCTGCACAACAACCATACAGCAGCAGGCTTTAAAAGTGCAACAGAGGAAAGTCTAAGTACTGGGAAATGGCTTGAAGATTTCATTGCATTTACTGATGTTAGCAATGAGTATGTTGGTTTCCATGTATTCTAGCTAAAGCTAAAAAGGATGGGACAGGCTTTTCATCTGGACAGCTCTGTGTGGAATGGTGCATGAATACACAAGCATATATGTGTCTAAACAGACATAGGTGTAGTCATAGAAATGTCAGAAAAAGCTGCTCAAATATGTGGTAATAGGTCTTTAGTGTTTATTTGGTGCATTTTAAATGCAATTTTTCTTTCTTATGGATTGTCTTTTCAAGTTCCTTTTCTTTCTGTCCTTCACCTCACAGGAGTATTCAATTTCTTTCCACCTAAGACCATCAGGAAATCTGCCTTTTTTTTTTTTTAGTAAGAACTATAGGATTTGTTCTATAGTTTTAGTGTAGGTGAAAGAAATAATGGATTTCTTTGAAAAAAAAACCAAGGAAAATCGGGACCATTTTGTTCAATACTACACCACTGTTTTCAGTAATTGCCTTGTACAGTTTGCAAGTCTTTCCACTTTATGTAAATAGATTAACTTCTGAAAACCCCTTATAGCTGTGAGGTGGAGCCTTTTGAAGGAGGTGTTCTTTTGAAGGTTCGAGGGTCTCTTAAACACACATTTTCTTTCTTCAAAGTAAATCTTGTAGACTCCCTGTCACAAATCCTTCTTGTTAGGAATTCTGCTTGAAGAACTGTTTGAATTTCAATATCAAGTATTTCAAACAAATACATCTAATGCCTCAATACATTTTTCTTAGGGTCAGTCAGTGGCCCTAAATAAGAAAGGGAACCTCTGATAATTTGAATTCTATTCCCAGCAACCCTTTGAAGAAAATAATAAAATAAAATTTGAGCTTTTTTTATAGTTACTCCTGAAAACCAGGAAAGAGAAAGTAACTGCAAAGTAAACTTCAGCTACTTTGCTACTTTCTTTGCTTCTTTGTTTGGTGCTCCCATTCCCTATATTTTTGTAAGATGAGTGAGAGGTGAAAAACTGTAACAGAAAATAATGCAATAACTTAAGGCTTTGGTTTTGGTCTTGACTCCTAAACAGGAAGGAATAATTAAGTATAAGCATGTGTGTTATTATCAGTTTAAGCTGTCAAGTGAATAGCAGTGAATATATTTGAGTTTTCTGTAGTGAAATCCTGTTCTAGAAAATTATAATGATTGCAGGACAAGTGGTCTGTTTACACATCACTGAAAAAGTGAGTCCATAAGACTGTAAAGCATTTACTTCTGAATTTTATTGTAGCTAAGAATGGATATTTTTCTTGATATAAATTTGAAAATTTGGAAATGTTATGATGCAAAGATTGTGTAGGCTACAAATCTTTGTGTAGGCTACAACTCTCTTTCTAAAAAGAAAGAGAAAAGGTACTTGTAAAATTTGGATATTGAGAAAAAGAATATCATACTCTCAAGAAATTTGCATAATACAAGCTAGAATTTTGCTCAGTGCCTCTGCATCTGTGGATGTGAGGAAGTACATACCTCATCTTGGTTTTAAAGCCTTTAGCTATGAGACAAATAAGGAAGAACATAGATTTCTTAAAAGATTGTCTGGTTTATGTTATGAGATTATACAGCTCAAGGACACCTTGTTAAGAAAACCAGAAAAGTACTTTCTTCTTTAAGTCCAGCCTCATTTTTATAGTCAGGGTCACCAGGAAATAAAATCATAAATCTGGAATGTTATAAAGTACTTTCCCATAATTCAAGGTCAGGTTATAAATTTAAGTTACTGTGTCTCTTGCTAGATATGTATTTGCTATGGTTCTTAGAGCTAAAAGCTTCCAAGAAGAGACCCTTTAAATGCTATTGACATTAACTTTAGCAGCAAATTTGAACATGACCCTTGCTGAGCTGGGCAGTGTGAGCTGCTTAAAAGTATATGCTCAAAGGTTTTTGTGCAGCATGGAACACAAAAGATTTAAAGGATCCTCTTTGCCTGATAACCCTTCCATCGAAAAATGGCAACTATTCTGCAACATCACCATCCTTACACGCTCGTGTACATGTTCCTGTATGTACCTACTGGGAATCCTGTGAATCATCCTGAGAATCCTACACTGAGAATCCTGTGGATCATTGCCCTTTTGGAGCACTTCTTGGAACTTCACAAACGCCTTTGGAGCTGAGGGTAGAGCACAGCAGCCTGACATCTAGGTGGAGCTGGAGGTAGTGAAAGCACATTGCATTGTACTGGTGTCAGTGCTTTCTCTGCTGAGATTTTTACCAGCATCCTACTTGCATATGCAGAGCTCTCAGTGGCCACCACTTCTTGCTCCATGATCTGCTTTTGTCCTGTGCTCTCCTCTTCCTCTCCTCTCCTTCCCTTCCACTCACAATTGCATTGCTTGACCAGAACATGAGTGTGGTGCACAGAGCTGGCTGTCAAAGGGTGCCTTTCCTGAGCACTGCTATGTCAAGGGACAGCTGGGGAGAAAAGAAAGCCTCTGTCAGTGCTTGTCCTCACCTTAGGAGAAGGACAACACAAATCTCTGCACTAGCAGTGTATGTCAAGCAATGATGAAAATGTTCAAATTATTCCAAGTGTTTTGGGGAGGGCTGTGTAGAACATTTTGCTCTGTACATAAGTTCTATCATGTCAAAAGGAGGTATTGACAAGCTGAAAGAGCAGTCATGGACCAGGAAGAGCGAGAGATGTGCTCTCAGCACTTGGACTGGACAGAACTTCAAATGTCTGCACATTTCTGCAACTTCTCCCCTGCCCCAGAGCAGGGTTTATAGGTCCTGCAGCACCTGGGGTTCAGTGTCAGGTGTGCTTTAGCTCAGTGCAAGCTTCAAATAACCCAGTGTATCATGACAAGAACTAAGAGAGCAGCTTATCAATTGAGGAAAACCTGAGGCACCTGACTCTAAAAGTTTTTCCAAATCTTTAATGTTGTTCTTAGATGAGAATATGCATGGTATTTATCTGTCTCTGTACTTTTCTGCTTTCAGTAAGAAAGAGCTGGCACCTGTGGCAGGCAGATTGGTGAAAAGGAGCTTGGTACCTCTGATGTAGAGAATGAATGCTGAGATATCAGATAGTTGTCCCCAAAGGATCAATGCTTTCACCCAAACAATCCAAAGGTAAGAAGTCATGCACTCACCTCAAGTGTTTCAGTGTGTTAAATTGAGGTTGGGGATTGAGGGCCAGGATATCAACACTGCTATTTTCTGCTCCCAGAGTATTCCTTACTTCAGGGACCCACAGTGGGCTGCATCAAAATGCCTTAGCTGATCTCCAGAAACTCTATCTGCAAAGATACCTACCAGAGACAGCATAAATGAAAATGTGGCTTCACTGATGTAGCTGGAATTTCACTTAGCTGGAAAAGAAGGTTATATTCAGTTCCTCAGTTATGAATTTTGCAGCTCTGCACCATTTCTGGGCCTTGATAATTGTTATAGAGGAACCAGAAAGTGAAACCAGCTTGGAAAGCTGAGAGCAGCATCGATTTATGGGCCAAGCTGAGGCAAGAACAAGAAGCAGCAGTCAGAAATTTTTATTGTTTTTCAGTTATAGCTTTATTTGGTCTGTCTTAATCTGACAATCCTGAAAAACACTGCTGGTGATCTTTCATGACAGTAAAGGTATTAAATATATCTGTTGTTGCAGTTAAACAAAACTTGCTTCAACTACATAGATTTTTTTACAAATACAGCATAAAAAGTACTGTAAGTAGTTTAAGTGGGTATTTGCTGGGATTCAAGATAAATAATCTATTTGACAGGACTTTGGGGTTTTGTTTTTCCTTTTGAGCTCTTACTTGTTCAATAAATGGTTGTAGGTGGTTTGGATGATTGGTAGATAATTTATAAAACTGGTTTTACAAAATTTAACTATTGTAGATCATGAAAACCAAACTATTCTGCCCCTTATTTAATCTGAATGTTAATGAAAGCATAGAACTATTTAAAATAGGTAAATAGGAATAGATGCATGATCTTCAGAGAGATCGCGTGGTTATATGGTTATACAAAGAATATGTACATTTTCAGCTGCTCAACTTTCTAACATGAGCTAGGACATGTATAAAACCCAGGCTTTCTCCAAATTCCTATTTCTACTTCCTGTTACCTCTTGGAGTAGAGCAGAGGCCATTGTGGAAGCAGCAGAGAAAAGCTCTTCCCACCTTGTTTCTGAACTTCTCTTTTCTCACCCTGCTCATGTTCCTCATGCAAAAATATGCACGGAGCTTGTTTTCCTCAGGACTTGTGTTTTGGTGCCCAAAAATTGTAGCAGTATGTGAAAGGTATTTGAAGATACAATACAATGTATTGTAAGGCTGACCTTAAAGATTCATGATTCAAGAAGGTGAACTGTCTGTGCACAGCAGGGAGACAGTTCAGGAGTTTTTTCAGACTGATGTGGGAAATTTGGAAAAAGGAAGGTTCTGGGAGCAAGGAGTAGCACCAAGGATTCTTTGATCAGGGACAGTGGAGGGCAGGCAGGTCTTGTTTTGTTTGCTGTCATCTGTCTTTCGTTTGTTCCTGTTTACAGTAGAAGAAGGAAAGGAAAATGAACAGGTTATTTGCTTTTCTTAGACAAATTTATTTGTGAATCTGTATTTTCCCATGGTCTCCTCCACCTAGAATGACAGTGTGCTGATGGAGTGGGTAAAGTCTCTCAGGAAATTCATCCCTCCAGCATGTGTCTCTATTGATCAGTGTGGAACAACTTTCTGAACCTCAGTAAACTGAAAGTTAAGCTGGGATATGGAACTAAAATGAGGTTCAGATAGCTCAGCATAGCTTTTTCTGAAGGAAAAGGCTTAATTTTTGTTTACAAGATTGCAGGCTTGACAGGCCGACTTTGTTCTAGGAACTGGCACTTTATTTTTGGTTTGCATCAAAATAAGTTTTAAATAATGCCTCTGTATTTTAACTTAGAATCTCACAAACTCTAAAGAGGATCTTCTTATGAGAAGAAGACAAAAACAGACAGAGACTCTTGCTAAATAATTGTTGCATGAAGTTTCATCTTCTGTGATATTTCCTAACGCACTAAGTGTAGGAAGTAACACTTGCTGTAAGGCAGAAAGAGGATGTGCAAATATTTTATGCTGATCTGGGGAGTGAGAACATATTACCAAATTAGTATATCACCCTGAGCTTGGTATGGGAAAAATGAGCTATTCTTGTTTACAATTTATATTGAGAACATTTTATCACTTTTTAGAATAAAACTTAGAAACAGTAGTAGTGATACTATGTTTTATTATTTTTTTTTTTTTTGACAGAGACTAGATTTTTAGCAGTGTACACACAAGCACATATAAAGCAGTTATGAAATTGTGGTGTTTCTTAGGGTCCTGTTTTATGAGAAACATGAAAGGGTTTTTTTTTCGTGAAACAAATGAATCTGGTACTGTTTTGCTTCTCATGTGATTCAGTGGTTTACACACTCTGAGAATTCCAGGTGTTTGGGGAATACCACAGCATGGGATTACCAACTTCCCCTCCTCCTCTTCCACCATCCTTTTTTGGTTATTTTTGGCACTTCCGTTGCACTGTATGCACAGATTGTATGTATTTATAAGGCCTCAGCAATATGTTTTTTGAGCTTTGTGACCCAGTTAAAATAGCTCATTTGTGCTAAGTGTCTTTGAGTGCTTATTATGAAATGTCCTATAGTGAAATAGAAATTAGCTATAGAACCCAAATAACAACAACAAAAAAAAATGTTTATTTCAGTGTTTGACTTCCCAGTGCTGTCTTTTCTCTTACCTGTTGTAAATCAGTCAAATATTTGCTTGACTCTGCCAAAATTTGTCGTGCATGAGTCTACTGTTTATATGATTGTTACTTTAAAAGTATATATCCAATATTTTTGCACCTCTGTTAGCTGACTCTAATTATGCCCATTAACTTGAAGTGACAAAGAAATATTTTCAATTACATGAATGACTTTTGCATTACTCTTTTTCTTTAAAGTTTAGAATTTATTGCCTTTGCTAAATATTCTGTTGTTTTCTTAGTGTGAGAATAAACCAAGACATCCAGTGCGTCTTTAGACTAACTTTTTTTTTTTTGCAGAGTATCAGCACTATGAACTCGTGACATTTTAAGATGGCTTGTAGTGCATGTGAAACAAATAAACTGAATGGCTTAGAGGCATGGAAACTGAGGGAGGGAGATACAGACCCTGATGTACAAGGTAAATAAATCAGTGGGATCAGTTTGGGTTCCTAACTGTTTCAAATTCAAAGATGACTATTGTGAGTTTAGATTATAGAAATCTTCCAGACTCTTGTAGATTTATAGCAGTAGTTTCTTGACAAGCCACTGAGGAAGAAGTAATGCCTGCCACATGCTTATCTTTGGAGACATTTCTCTAACCCTTTTGGACAGCCCCAGAGAGAAAAATCTTGTCACAATGTGAAGAAGGGCGGGAGATGGGCTATCAGAAGATGACCGACAGTATCGCTGGAAGCAGACCAGCCTTCTGGGTAAATATTTGTGGTTTGTGCTCATAAATACCTTGCTCAAAGGCATTTTGTGCTTCTATACATTAATGACTACAATCAGCTGTGGAACTGCATGTCCATCCAAAACATAATCATGGCTGGGATGTTAGAAAAACATTTGCTATAGAGTAATCCTGTGTTTTATTGGAAAAATGCACACAAATAATCTTGGCTATAAGCACTGTCATCTGACAGATAGTGAAACACCAGGACAACTTGTAGACTACAGCTAATAGGGTATGACAATGAATCTGGCACCCCAGGTGAGGAGCAGTCTGGGTGGAAGCAGAATACAGTGGTAGAAGCAAAGGATATAGAAGTTAAAATCACAGAAGATATCTCCTTGGGAAGAAGAGAAGATGGGACAGAGAACTCATAGAAAGCAAGCTGGTCTGCTCAACAGAGACTAGAGAGCAGTTAGCATATTGCAGGAAGATAGCCTGAAATACAGATTCAGTAGCCTACCCTGACCCTGGTCCTGGCCTGCTTCAGCTGGAGTTGAGCATTAAAAAACAATGAAAAAAAAGCACACCGTGTGTATTACCTTCAGAATAAACAGACTGGTCTTAATTTTTGGTGCAGGGCACACAGGAAACAATGTTCAGGAGATATAGCAATACCCAGTGATCTGCAATGAAACCAGAATGTAAAGACTTTGAAAAAGACTGTAAGCATTTTCTTCTTTTTCTATATGGGCTCTTTTGTGTGTTGGCAGGTGCTACCATTGCTTTACTTGTGTTCTGTCAGGCCTTCTGAAAACATGGCCCAACTGTGACTTTATGCTGCAGGTAAGACAGCGTTTACTGCAGAGTGTTATGTAATTAAGTATAAGTCTGCATATAATTTGGGAAAATTCACCAGCAGGTATAGATTAGCTATAATACTTACTTGCTACCATCAGCAAGTAAGTAACCAGTTTAGCTGAAGACATGGTAGATTTTGTGAAGGTGATAGGGGAGACCCTGCACAGAGGGAGCTTGTTTAGTACCTCCAGCTGGGGTGGTATTCCTGACTTTCAGCCTGATTGTTCAGAGAACAATGCCCTGCCTGGAATTCAGCTCACTGCCCTTTAAAATTGTGGTTCTTCATTTGTTGAGAGAGTCATATGAGTGCCTATAGAACCCAGAAGTTTGTACTAGGAAGTGAAAATGGCGGGGAGGGGGGAAGCAGAATAGGACTAAGAGGAGGAAAAATCTGACACTGTTGAAGAGCTCTTCTAAATGAGAGTTCAAGAAGTGGTCCAGGAGAAGCAAATATTCAATTAATTGTCATCCCTGCTTTTCATTTTCCCTTTCAAAGTGAATGATGGAAGGATACAAAGAAAAGATGCTATGGGTAAAAATGTTTATTTATGTTTCATAATATAAAATTATCTCATTCACAGTGCAACATTTGAACATCTTAGACAAAGTTAAATCCTGAGCTGTCCTTAGCATCCAGCACTCATTCAGAACCAGGAGACAGAGCAGATGTTCAGCACAAATCTAACAAATCCCAGGGCTTATGGGTATGCTGACACTGTTTAAGGGTAGCAAATTCTAAGTGGGCATGTTAAAAGGAGCTATTCAAGAACGTTCATTTCACAATAACTGAGCCACTGTTATCCTGCCTTGATTTTATGTGTAAGCAAGAAGTAGGTGTCTGGCACTTCCAAGAGCTTCTCGTCGGCTTATTGCTCATTTTGGGCCAGATTGTGCAGAGTGCCTCAGGGATACCAGAATACGTTCTCTGTCCTGAGCAGGTACAGCACAGATCATGCAGGCAACATGTGAAGTGAAGATGTCAAATCATCCTTGCCTGAGGGTTGATAGCAGCAGAGCAGTATGCTTGCACAAAGAGCTCTATTGTTTACTCTTGACCTTAAAATAATTTGATCCAATATGACACATTAAATAGAAATGTTTTCTTTCTTCAGGAAATAGTTCTTGGCAATTGAAAACAAGCCTGGAAAAGTATGTAAAAAATAGATTCCTTAGCAAATGTTCAGTGAAACATTAAGACTGCTATAAGATATGTTCTCTAACACGAACAATGTTTTCACAGTAAGACTGTCAAATTAATTTTACTGGATAAAATGCTTAATGCAGGTAGCCGCCTTGATTTAAACAGAGTTGCCCTTGGGATAAATTTATGCTCTCTCCCTTTGTGTTTGCAAAAGCATGTGACTTCAGTTTCTGTGAACTGTTTAATTCTGGTATGCAGTATGCTGAGCATCACTCTAACTGAGCTGAGTCATATGAGATTACTTCAGTGCAAGTATGCACTTATGCAAAAAGAAGTCTGCATTACTTTAAATACAAATGATGTATGGAGTATGTAGATAATTTATTTTTTATTTAGTTACATGCTTTGTAATTTATTCTTTCAAGGCCTCTGAACAAAAGGAAAACACAGGTGAGTTCTTGAGAATACATTGATTGAGAAAATGAATTCATACTACATTTTGTCAACACATTTACACAAAGCAGCATTAGGTTTAGGTGCCAGTGAAGAACACCATTGCCTGAATTAATCCTCCCCCTCCACGCCATTATACCTTCCAAAAAGCAAATAAATCTGAGTTAAAAATCCTGGTGATGAATGCCAAAGTGAAACCATAATGACTTTGATAATCTGGACTTGAAAGATGTGTTGTGTGAGGAATGTGAATGCTGCAGTGTTATCTGGCTGAACTCTTAGGGAAATGAACATAGGGTGAAACTGAGCAGCATGAAAACATAAGAAGAGAGAACAAACATAGTGAGGTTTCACTGGTGTCTTTCAGTCCTGCTTCCTATGGCATTAAACACAGTGAGCACCAGGAACGGTCCTTTGTGGGTGGCAGAGTGCAGGGGAAGTGTGGCTGTTGATATCTGGTGGCAGATGCAGGGGGGGCCAATCTTTGGGGACAGGCTGTGACAATCCAACCTGAGACACAGATTTATTTGGCTTGTGGCTGTATCGAGGTGCTGTTTATACCCTGGTTATTGCTACTGTTGCCTTGCTTTAGTCTTTCCAGTCTATTTCCTCCTGGCTCAGTAGTACCAGGCAGAGATAGGGAATGGTTTGGAGAACATTCTTGGAGAAGAAAAAGGGAATCTCAGAATAATATCACATAGTTGAAGAGTTCATGCTCTCCCTTCTTTTAGGGTAAATAGTGGTGAGTTTTATGGCTGTTATGTACTTTGCCCTTCACTGGAATAAGAAGCTACTCCTTGGCTTCTCCCCAAAGAACAGTAAGGTATTTTTTAGCTGCATTAGCATATGGTGGAGTTGTTCTGGGGCAGAAGTGTCATGCATGTGTGCTTGCTCCCTCCCTCTCTCTGTCTCACCCTGCAATCTGATGTCTCTGGGCCATGCCACTTACAAAACAGAGCTAAACACCTCCTGGTAGAAAGCAAGTTAGCAGGGACTGTGGAGGCTATGAGAGACCTTGGTGTCTCTCAGCTAGCTCTAAGACTGTTTGGGATCTGGGCAGAGCTTTTGCACTGTCTAACATCAGTCACTGAGCACCTACAGCAGTTTTGTCTGATGTCTTATGAGAGGCTGTGCACGTAGATGGGTGTGTGGAGTGTTTTGAGGATCACAGCTCCTGGCTCCAATGCTGTGGTCTTATTAGCAGTGAGAGAACCAGACTCTCACTCCTAGGTTACCCAGGGGGATGAGTACAAAAGAGAAAGATTTCCAAAGAAATGGGTAACTTAAGCAGCTGCACATTTTTAATGTCATTTTAGAAATCCTTATTAATACAAATGGATGTTTCTGGCTTTGATTCTTTCCAGGACAGGGGAAGTATACTGCTCTAGTTACATACTGACATAATCATGTTGGCCAATTAAAAATTCAGGCTCTGTCCTGAGAAAGGATTTATTTTAAGTTCATTGTTTAATGTGCAAGTGGAGTAAATTAATTCTCTTCCCTCAAAAGGAAAGTTTTGGGTTTAACCTTGGGAAAGTAGACTGCAGTTTATGTCTGGAAAAAGACTTCATGAGTTCTAACAGAATCATAGAATGTTAAAGGTTGGAAGGGCCCTTGAAGATCATCCAGTCTCAACCCTCCTGTAGTGGGCAGGGAGGTCTCCCACTAGCCAGGTTGCACAAGGCCTTATCCAGCCTGGCCTTGAACACTGCCAGTGTTTGGACACCCACAACCTCCCTGAACAGCCTGAACTTTCCCAGCCTCTTTTCATAGGGAAGGTGCTCTAATCTTCTTATCAACTTTGTGACCCTCCTCTGGACTTTCTCCAACAGTTCCATGTCCTTCTTATATAAATTTGTAACTTTGGTCATTAATTTTGACAGCTGATGGTTTATGGTTAGCAGTATACCTAGAACAGTGGGATCCCTGGAGTTTGTGATGTTCTCATTAAATAGACAGGGTATTCCACAGCAATATTTCAGTGCTGTGGAAGCTCTGTAAATATCACACAGCCAGAATAGTCCATTCTGCACAAATTTGTCTTGGGGTCACAGCTTGAGGAGTTGAGTGGAGATTGTATAAAATTACTGGGGGATGTCAGGTGGGAATGGAGCCTGGTTCTTTTTGAGAACCTTTACAGGAGGTTCTTCACAGGATGTCATGCACTCTGCTCATCAGATGGCACACGTCAGCCATGCTGGTATCCTGCATTTGTCTAGGATAAAAGGGACTAAGATGCCAGAGTTGTATATGTATGACTATAGTACAGATTTAATTTGTGACAACTCCAGGGTGATGAGGTTATTTTATATGAAAATTGGAATCTCTGAGGTGTCAGATCAATATCATTGGATCAGTTTTGTTCTGAACACATTTACAATATAATTATTATTACAGCCACTATTACAGTATGGAGACATGCTGCTTAATGAAAGCTAAGATTTTGGCCTGTGTTGTAAGACTTGACTCAAAATTGTAGAAAATGTATTTAATCTTATGAGGAATTTGATTCAATCATGTAGATTGTGAATTATTTAGTGAATTTGTGCAACTTTTTCCTGTGTGTTGCTTAGGAAGCCTGAAGGACTTATGAATAGGCAGCACAAAAGTATTCTCTTCCTTTCTTTATCTGTCTTATGACAGGGTTCTGCTGGTTCTTTTAGAAACTTGGAGATTTTCAATAAGAGAAGCAATAGAACATTTCATCCCCTCGTAGTCTACTATATAAGGGATATTTGTTACCAAGTTGTTGAGAACTGCCTCACTGCATGCAGTGAGGGAAAATGTCTTTGCTGTACCTTGTATTAAGTCCATGAAAGCGACAACATTCCTCTTGCACTATCATGGTAAAGAATTGTATTGAGTTCTTCAATTCTAAACATTACAGAAAGCAGAATTGGACTGCCTCTATCCATTTGTTGTGTATGACTGTCATACCCAGAAGAATATCCTTGTAGAAGGATTCAGAAATATATCCCACCAAATCATGAAATCAGTGGGGCTGGAATGGACCTCTAGAGATCATCTAGATCATCTAGATCTAAACCATGTTTAAAAGGTTTTAATTTAATCATCAGTTACTTCACCTGAGGATGCATTTTTATGAAGGCCTTGTTGTCAAAACAAGTGTTTTGGTGATCCATGGTTAGGGTTTCTCTTTCTCTCAACAGAAATCTCAAGAAGCATACATAACATATATGGGAATCAGTGGATGTGTGCAGAAAAGTGCACATGAAGGAAAAAAAATGACTTTGCTAAATCCAGTCCTATGAAAAGTGAGTCTTGTGTAGCTCCTAAGTACAAAGAAAGAAATAGCTGAAAATAATCTACTTTAGTTGAATTAAGGAAGCTAAGTATTACTGCAGGAACCTAAGAAAAACCCCTTTGACTTCCTGGAAACTGAAAGAAGTTTTTTTTAAGAAGTAATTGTCTCTGACATCACTACAGTGCATTGCGAGTTTGCAAGTGGTTAGTTAGGGTAACAGAGGAAGCAGCTCCTTCTCAGATAAGCAGGCAGTGCAATGTATGTGCCTAGTTAGTCTCCTTCTGGGTTCAGCTTTTTTGAAGAAATTCTTTTGCAGACAGATAACCTTTATTTTGCTTTCCAGAGAGACACATGCTGTTTCATAAGGATACGCCTGATTTCCAGAAATAACCATGTTTTTGTGGCTTAAACTCTTAGCATTTGGTGTTGCATTTCTGGGACAGGATGCTTTTCTCAAAGGTAGGTCACAACTGATCTTTCTTTCTTTCATTTTGATCCCTCAATATCCTCTGTAGATGTAAAACCAGTGAAAAGCCTTGCAAAGTGCAGAAATACCATCTTGGCTCAGAAATTAGAATACAATTGTATGAAATGGTGTAAGAACCTAGGTCAGGAAGATTGGTGCATCATGTACTAGGCTAAAATGTCTCCCGCGTGGTCCCATGTGAGACTTATACGGACATTTAAAAAAAAAGCAACCACATTTGTAGCTGAATTTGAAAAAGAATACATTTAGGTCTCTTATATAAACCTGTTCCATGTAGTTTTCATGTTCAGCTTCATCTCATCATATAGTACTGGTTTTCTGTGTTGAAATCCTTCAAGAAAAAAGTCTTCCCATCAATATTAGCCACTCCCTGGTCACAGAATCTGCTTACGGTTCCTCCAGTTTTGATTTTTTTACTGCAGGGTGGATAGTAACAAGTTCTAAAAGTTGTAAATTAATCTCTACTATTGGTAAATTACTTACTTTGTAATACATTATTTTTTATTTTGCAAAAACTGCTCCTTAAATAGTCTTTGAAATATTTAATTACCCCACTGCTGCTGAATTTGTTGCTTGACTTTTTGAGAGAAGGATAAAGCTCAAGAGGATGATCTTGCAAAACATGTTAGATGTTACAGATAAGGAGAGTAGCATGAAAAGCAGTTAGTCTTGAGGTAATACTTAATGTAAAGTCAAAAAAAATTCCATGTTCAAGAAAATATTTTCTTCAGAAGAAAATGCAACGTTTTATGTATATGTATCTTCCATCAGTTTAGCTGATAATGTAATTTGGAATAGTTGATGGTAGACACAAAGTGGCTTGAAATATTTTTCTGAAATGGCAGCGGCTGAAATCTCTTTTCACTTACATTGAATTTATTAATGTTTCTACCCTCATGTCACTATAGTAACTCCAGGTTTATTCTGATGTAAGCAACAAAATGATCTGCCTTTAGCTGATAACCAGCTAAGAACATTTGAAGCCTGAGTGTTAGCTCTCTTGTCCCTCAAAGTCTCTGAACAGAGACAGCACTGCATAAATCTGGTTGATAGCTGCTGGAGATTATAAGAAAACAAGTGAATGCTGCACTGTAGAGGAAAAGAACATAATCTCTTGGTTTTCCTGACTTTTTTTTTTTTAATCTGCTGTCCTACTTTCCATTTTATAAGTCCTTCTGAGACTTCCCACTGCTACCTTTTCTCCAGAAAAGGCAGGTTACTGTCTGCTCTCTCAGCCACCTCCACAGTCAGTCAACATGTTAGCTGACAGAGAGGGCTGGAAGACAGATAAATGGGTAGTAGCATTTTATTTCAAGTAATAGTTATTTTTCCCTGTTCACACACAGTAGTCTGACTTGAACCAGTTCCTCTCTACATTTTCTAAACTGAAGAGCCTCAAGGAAATATTTTAACTCCTCTCTACGACACTTAAATCAATTAATTCTCATGCTGTAGTATCAAGTACACAACGCCAGAGACCTTGTTTCTATGATGTCGTTTGGCACAGAGATTGCATCTCCTCTCAGGGTGCCAGAGCCATTTTACTTCATATCTGCTGTGCAGATTGCTCTGCCTTGTGGCCGAGGGACACTGGGCAGTCTCTTAGGGAGGGGTTTGTTCACGGAGGAGCAGCATTTCAAAAGGGTGGTGTAGGCTTTGGCTTTATGGCAATCACTTTTCAGGCACTTGATTGTAAGAGTTTGGTGGCTATTTGGACTTCTTTTGTTATTACTAAAATTATTTTCCAGCAGCCTATTGTACCTAGTGATTTTGAAAAGATAGCAGGAGAAATTTTAAGATTGTCTTACTTCCTCCACAAGCTCAGATATCCTACAGAACATCACTTATTTCCAGTAATCACCAAGCCACATTTAAGAGCCTCAAACATGAAACTAAACAAAATAGAAGTTAGAGTCTGCACAAAGGCCTTTTCACTGTGTGAATCCCTCAAATAAAAAGCATGTATCCAACTAATTTTTCTGATAAGAAAGAGATATGTAGTGGTAATCAAACACCCCAAAAAAACTGACCAATACCCCCAATCCCTCCCCCAAAAACCCCTAACCCAAGCCAAAAATGTCAGAAAAACACCTTTGCTTCCCTTTAGAAAAAAGAAATACTTGCAGAACAAGCACTGTTTCCATTAGATCACTATTTCAAGTTCCCCCCTCCTCCACTAAAGTTTTAGCAATTTGACAGCTTTCAAAAGCTTTTACTCACTTTTGAGCCACTTCCTTTATTTCAGGAAACTAAATAATTGCTTGATAGTTTGGGGTGTGACTTTTTTTTTTTCCCAAGTTAAAAGTATCAAGCTTCAGCAGGCACAGTGTGCTGGTTTTGTCTGGGATAGTATTAATTTTGGACACAGTAGCTAGTATGGGTTTGTGCTGAAAACCGTGTTGATAATAGAGGTAGATAACCACCACCTGACTTCCCATCCTTTGGTGTAATACACAGGTAGCACTGCAAAGTGTTCATGTCCACCACACATCCATTGAGTCCATTTAGTCCATGACTTTGGGCTCCATGTTGTGGTGATACTCAGGACAGGAGAGGTGGTTTGTTTTGTGGTTATTGGGCACCAAAGCCAGCTCAATTTGGGTTCCTGATGCACTTTCTGTGTTTCTTGTAAGGCTTTTCCTCCATAGGTTTGGTGGTTCTTGTTATAGTAATTCCTATAACATGCAATTCAAATAATGGTTTACAACAATTTAAAGGTATTTCTTCTACAATCTCTTACCCACTCCCTATCGGGTTTAACATTGCAATGAACTCTTCCCCTTGCCCTTATTCCAGCTTGGGTTTACCCATAGACTGCAGTCCCTTAGGGTTGTATGTACTCCAAGTGGAGCCTTGTCCGTGAGGCAGTCTCTTCAGGCACACACCTGCTGGTGCTGCAGCACAGCCCCATGAACAGCCGCTGGTGCTTCAAGCTGTACCTGCAGCATGGAGCTGCTCTTGGGCCCCAATGCCTTCAGGGGCGCCCCTGCTGTGGCACTGACACAGCCACGGCCACAGGCACTCCCAGATTACCTGCTTTGGCATGGACTGATTCATGGCCAGAGAAGTTTCAGGATATCCTGCTCCCATGTGGACTCACCCACAGGTCACAGTCCCTTTGACTCAAGCTCACTCTGGAGTTCCAGCGTGTCCAGTACAGCAGCACAGAAACAGCAGCCATGCCCTGGCCATGTGCCAGTCCCTGTGCATCACCCCAAAATGTCCCCAAGCACAGCAGAGTGAGGGGATCAGCAGCACAACAGAGGGAAAGCAAAAAGCAGCCACAGATGAGCACAGCACTGATGTACTGTAAGGCATCAAGCACAGGGCAAGCACAGGAGCAGCCAAAGAGCAATAACAGCTCTACCTTCCATCTAACACATTCCAATCAAAGCTGTTATCTCGAACCTTCTGAGCCCCATGTTGGGCATCAAAATGAACTGTTGTGGTTTAACCCCAGCTGGTAACTCAGCCCTACACAGCTGCATGCTCACTGCCTCCCAGTGGGATTGGGTGGAAGAGTAAAAGTGAGAAAAATCATAGGTTGAGTTCATTTTATGTGTAGGATAAAGTATAAAGGGAATTGCTCTGGCAGGAGAATGTATATTAAGGTAGAAGAAAGTGAAGAGCATCACCACTGCTGTTGTTCTCTTACAGATGCCCCACTGCAGGTTCTGTTTGGGACTGGTTTTTTTTTGTTTTTTTTTTTTGTAGTGGTGCACTTGAGGGTTTCAGAAATGCATACCCCAGAGTTCTGCACTCAGGGACCCTCTTAACCATTTACAACAAATTGCCTGCTTTACACGTTGTGCACCACCCCAGTGCTTTATTCCCAGTGAATGGAGGCAGGGATGGTGTGCACACAGGTGGCTGGCAGCTCTGGGCTAGCCAGACACAAACAACTGCTGAAGTGGAAGCAGTTCAGTTTCATTATGGTGTCATACCTAAGCTACAGGCAGAACACAAGTTGGTTGGAGCTCAGCAGAACTCTGGCTGAACAACTTGGTTTCTGGACTGAAATTAGATACAGATTTGGACTAAATATGTGATTGATTTTTTTTTTTACTTGTTAATCTAGACCTGTTCAAACACAACAAGCAGATGGCTGTGCTGTGGATGTGCTGTAGGTATATCTGTTGATGTAGACAGCTCAAGAGACACTGGTTCTGGACTAGTGGGTCTTTCTTACATAGTAGGGAAAATACATGTTCTGGTCATTTTTATTCACTCACATCACTATATTGATGTACTAAGAATCTTTTACTAGTGTAGAACTAAAGCAAAAAAACCCTGTCATGCAGAGACCAGTTCTAAAGAGGGTCCAGCTCTTGGTGGCTTGGTATTTGGAACCACTTCCTTTAGTTTCAATTTGGTGAACTTATATTTATATATTAAGGTTCTGAAAAACAAATCAACAGCAACAATGTTAGAAACACTGCATATATAATTAAATAAGGCTGAAGAAATGGGGGGAGGAAACAGGATGAAGTGACTTTCCAAATGTGCTGAGTGTCAGGAGTCAAGCTCTGTTTTTCTGACTCCTGTGATCTATCTTCAGAACTGCCTGCTAGTCCAGTAGCACGTGTATGCATTAAACCAGCAGGAGCCTCCACGCTGAAGATAGGAATACATTGTATATATGCTGTTTTCCTTTGCTGTGCAGCTGCATTGTGGTATTGACTGTATCTTGCTGGGAGCTAGGAGAGAGCAGCAAGCCATGGAAATGTTCGTTCTCTGTTTACGTTCTCAATCTACTTTAAGAGTTAATATTCATAAGCATAAATCTGGTCCACCAGGAAGGCAGAAGAAATTCACCCATGTTGAAGTCTGCTGGACATAGCTTGTCTTTCTGTACTCAGTCAACTACCTGGTGTGGTTTGCTCAAGTCTCTCTGAAGTGTCTCTACAGCCCCCTGTGAAGGGCCAACTTACTCAGTCATTCTGCCTTCTTTGGGGGGCTGTTCCTCCTCTCTGCCAGTCCCAGGGTGAGAACCAAAGCGGGGAGAGCACAGCACGGGGGTGGCTGCCGAGATGGAACCCAAGACAGCAGAGGAGTGAGAAGTGCTGCAGGAAGGTGTGAAGTGCTGGACAAGCCTTGCTAGCAAGAGTTCAGCTTAGGAAGGTGTGAAGTGCTGGACAAGGCTTGCAAGCAAGAGTTCAGCTGTGTGGCTGTGAGTTCCTCTGAGCCCCAGCAGAGGCTGTGTGTTACACAGCACATGGCTTAGGCAGGGCTGGGCCGGGTGTTTGTGCCTGCTCCGAGCAGATGGGCTCACCCAGCTGGCTGCTGGCACTGCGACTGCCAGCTCTGCCTGCGAGACAGCGATTGTCCCCGAGCTCTGCTGCCTTCTGCATCCTCCTGAGATACCCATCGTTCACACTCATTTATCTTAAATCGTATATAAGAGAAATCAAGCAGGTTTTTTTTTTTTCAGACAAATTCATGAAGTGCATCCAGTATATTTTGGAGGAAGTAGTTGACCCTCTTCAAAGCTCAGTTTAGGCCCTGAAGCACTTCTGTAAAAAAAAAAAAAAAAAAAAAAAAAAGGTGAGAAGTTCTAAGGAGTGGCAAAATTCTGACTTCCTCCTGTAAATATCAAGATTAAAAAAACAGATACAGTTACAAAAGTTGTTTATTTCCCTGCAACTTGACTGTTCTTTTAGGCTGCATGTCCTAATGTAATTCCAGGCTATCCATGCACTTGCAAACAGGTCTTTTTCACTGGTGTTTCAGTAACTGTTACAGCATTTTATCTATTTCTAGGCTTTTTTCCCTTTCAAGTAAAGCAGTTTGGGGCCTTCAATGCCAGGATTTTAGAAACTAGCTGTGAGCACTTCAGTGCTAGCTTATATTAGCCATAGTGTTGTATAGCTAACAGGATCCACTTCTTTTCTTTTATACCACTACTTTGCAGTACTGTTCTTGCAGTTATTCCCTCTGTGTCAGTGCCTTCTCGGCTGGCCTGCTTGCTTAGGTTTCTATTCTTTAGTTTCAAAGACTTCTCTCTCAATCTGTCTGTTCTTCATTCATAATCCCACTGCCTTGCAAAGAGCTCTGGAGGTACCTTTTTTAGGGCATGAATGACTTTTTTGTTGTTTCAAAAATGTGGACTCCACGGAGGAATATTTTTAATTGCCTTTTGAAATAGATTCTTTTCCTGACAGTAAGAGAAATAATCAAAATAGGTGTCTAATAGAAAAATGAACCCATACAATGAAGCTCTTTGTAAAATATATAAAGAAATAGTAGTTCGTTAACTGGACCATATGTCCTATATGAGCTGAAAGATTTTAGCCTCAGAGAAGTCTATAATACAAAACCTCAGCTGAGATGTTACAAAAATATAGGGTTAGTATTGCCTTTCCAGGTAATCATATACACTGCAAAACTGAATTGCATATTTAAGATAGTATTAAGCCCTAAGCTGTTTCTGGAGGCTTGTAAGTTAATATTTATGTAGGGGAAAAATAGGGTAAGATAAATGACAAAGCAGGGTTACACTTCTAGAATAAGATCTGAGACAGAAGTCAGCTGCAGTCTAGGCTGTCTCAGAAACTCCTGGTGTGAATAGTTGCTTTCATTTCTCCAGACTTCAGTTTCATCATCTGTCAAGCTGAAGATAGTAACACTTACCTTGCCAAAAATGTAGAGTCCTAACTCCTTAAATGTTTACAGGTATGCCTCTGTCTCGCAACATGTAAACTACCACCAATTAATGTGATGAAACTGGCTGTGCATTAAAGTATTTTGGGTAGAGTATCTGAAGAAAGAAAGCAAAAGTATGGAGCATATGACTTGTACATAAATTTATACCTTTTTCTCAGTCCTAAAGCACAGGTCAATGGGGAGCCGATAGTTTTGTGCTGAGTAAGAACAACCCATACTGTGCTTAACCCTAGTAAATCTGAAATTTTGTAAAACATGATCACATCAACTGTGGTCTCTATTTTAGCCATTAATGGATGAAATTATCTGAAGCTGGTCAATGAATTCTTGAGACACCACAATAGGACCACCAGCCTTTTACTTCCTGTGTCTGTGGATGACCTGAGGTGTGCTAAACAGACCACAGCTGCAAAAGGATTTATGTTATAAAGAATCCTCCACACCTAAGGGTAAATACAAGAGGAAGCCTGTCTAGTAAATTAGGTGTTTTAGGAGTCTCAGTGGTAGCAGTTATAAACCTGAACAACTGTTCTAGAGAAGTGCAGGCCAAGTTGACTTTGTCAGCATATAATGTAAAATCATACACTCACATAACCAAAGGAAAGATGACCAGTGTTGCTACTGCAGCAGTTTGATTAACCTCTTAAGATAGACCTTTGATGTCTAAAATGAATGCAAAGTCACATTTCTATACACCTTTGAGAAGTCTTCCAGTTTTAATGAGTTTTGGATAGAGTATCTGGAGGATTTCTTTTGGCAGTAAGAGATTATTGCCCTAGATCTCTTGTATGCAGTACACAAGGTCCCCCCTC
The DNA here is from genome assembly GCF_036417665.1 of Passer domesticus. Classification (NCBI taxonomy): domain Eukaryota; kingdom Metazoa; phylum Chordata; class Aves; order Passeriformes; family Passeridae; genus Passer; species Passer domesticus. Next base: position 40,945,249 of record NC_087480.1, read on the forward strand.
CCAAAATACTGTGAATTTTCTGTGAATATTTCTGTGAACAGTGTGTGAATATGCATGCCTGCGCAATGTGTGTGAATGGAAGGGTAATATTTGGGATACCTCAGACTGTTGAACAAGTACAGAAAAAAGCTTGACTTGGTTTGCAGCTTCATTAATGCTGCTGTGCTCAACTGTGCCACCTCAACAGAAGTGAAAGATCTTTCTACATCCTGCACACACCTGCAGTCTGGTGTCTTAGTCTGAGGTAAGAAATGTGGTTGAAGTTTGAGGGAAAGATGTGAAAGAGCAGAAAGAAACATGTGTTAGTAGACATTAGTAGAATTTCTGATTTTGCTGTCTGTCTGCTAATGAAATGACTTAGAAATAAATGTTTCTGAGAGACATCCAATATTGCTGTTCTTAGAAAATAATGTATGAATAATAACAGTTTGACTCAGTGTCAGCTTCCTGTCTACAGTTTAGAAGGTTTACAGTGGAATGGTGCTGAAAACAAGGAAGGCAGCTCAAGGATATGAATATGAATTCTGTAAAAAGTTATTTAACTGTGACAGTAACGGATCAAGGCTTTGTAATACTCAGACATGAAACTTTCATAAAGTCCTGTGTTGTTTGGCTTGTTAAATTTAGCATACTTTACTTTTCTGCAGACTGGTCAGTTTAGCCATGAGGATTAAGAACTGATAAAATAGTTAAGTTTTAATATGTAGTGAGATATTATTTATAGAAGTGTAGAGTTATGGAACTCACCTACAGATGCCTTTTAAATCAACAAATGATGCATTAAATTAATTATAAATTATAGAACAGTTCAGGAGAAAAATGCTGAGATATGTGGATCAGTTATTCCAAAAGTTAATAAAAAAGCAACAGCTGCATTTGTCTTCCTTCTGTAATTAATTCTGGGCTCAATGGCCTGCTAAGATGCAGTTTTGCACTGCCCTGAATAAACAGACAAATGTTTGGTGCAGTAGCTGGGTGAAGTTTTTGTGTTAATATCGGAAAGAAAACCATTTACAATGTGGATTCATCAAGTGTGTCATTGCAGGAGAGTGCCTTTGATGGCAAGGGAAGGACTGCTTGCAAACCATGGCTTCTAAAAACCACACCCTTCACCAAGCAAGGAAGACATTTTCATAACAAAATGCGTGTGAGAAATGCCATTTTCAGCTGCTCTCACTGCAGCTGATGCTCTCTGTTTCTCTTCACAATAGAATTGCTGCTCACCTGAGTCTCACTCAGTGGTGATGTCAGTGAAAAGGCTTTTAAGTGTCTTATAGAATTTATTTTATCTGTCTGGGTTTGCTGGTTTGGGTTTTGGGCTTTTTTGTTTGCTTTTTTTTCCTCCCTTTAAACCTACTGGGGGTCTTTGAAATCCAAATTCCTGTTAGTTGCCCCAGGAAAGCTATTTGGAAGAGATATCCCTGGCTTTGACTGTAAGCTCCAAAATACTTGGGAATTGTTTTTACATAGAATAAAATTATCAGATTTTCAGAGGACCTCCATGAGTTGGTCACTGAGACAATGTGAAAAATTGTAGTGTTCAGCTGCAAGGTAATATTTTCTGAAAGTGTTTCTAAAGTTGTGAATACTGAATACTTGGAAGGGAAAGAAAGAGCTACTTGGGAAGTCAGGAAGGAGCTGCTTCTCTGTGTGGTTGTGACTGTCTTCTGTGTTTTTAGGAGGGCTATTTTCCATAGCTGTGCTATTGCTGGGCCAGGTGCTGGACAAATGTAGGATGAAATATGGTCTGGTCCTCAAAGGATTTCTGATCTGATTCTGGACAGCATGAATACGGGGATAGATAGAATGTAGGAGAACAGAGATAGTGGTGAAGGTAATCTCACCCCTAAGGGCTTACAGCTGTGTTAATTGCCAAGCATTAGGAACAGGCCACAGCTGGATCCAGTTAGGGTGGGTATTGTAAAAGAGTAGGTTGGCTGGTCGAGAAGGGATGATGGAGTTTGTTGGCTGTGCTGAGAAAGAGTCAGTGCTGTGAGGAGCTGCCCATGAGAAATCACCAAGAAGGTACAAAACCTTTGCAATAAGATGGCAACATGGATATTTCTTAAAAGGGAATGCTATAGAGGTGAGAGGAAAGACTGATCGTGGAAAAAGTGATAGCAGCATATGTGGCCAGCCAGAGAAGTTGCGTAGTTCCTTGAGCTATTTATTTCCTTTTGTGAGAAAGGGACATACAACACTTTATTCAAAGCAACATGCAATAAATTATTCCCAAGATTCAAGATAAACTGTCCTACATAAGCCCATGTATTGCACATATCATCACATTGTGCTCTTAAAATCTTTATACATGGCAACAATGGTGTAAGTATTCCTGGAAGATAACACTTAATGATAAAACTACTGTGGGTAAAAAGGTGTTCCACAGCTCTTCTCTTTTATTGTGTGGAAACAATAAAAAAATCAGGTCACATACAAAGGCGCTATATTTATTTGCAATGATTATTTTCTCCAGCTGTTTAAACCTTTCATTAACATATTGCATTCTCCCACCAGTGAGTGAAATACAGTAAACAAACAACAGAGTGTGTGGATGATGTGTTACAAACACACACACATTCACTGTCTTGTATGGGAGAACATGTAATCCCACCCTCCTGATTCTCAGTTCTTGTAGCTGTTCCTCCACCTGCAGGAGATGAGCTAAACATGAACAGCATCTGGCTGTGGAAGAGAGGTTCCACATCTCTTTGGTTAAAAAAAAAATTAAATTCCATTCAGCACTTTCATATCTAAGTGCTCCTAAATAGTAATAATTATAATAAATTAATTTTGACATGTAATTGACCTAACTGGTTTATTTAGACTGTAAAGAAATAATCATGTTTCCTGATTATCAGAGGGTGAATTCTGTAGATACAAGATCTGGAGATACAAGCTCTGCAATGAATTCAAGTGTGACCTGGATACAGTACATAATATCTTTTTAGACATCTGCTGAACACTATAGAGGGTTGGGGGGGGTTGGTTTGTTGTTTATGTTTTGTGGAATTTATTGTTTTTAATTTGTGGTGTAGGATTTCAGGGTCATGAGGACTTTTAGGTTCTAGATGGTTGCAGGTTTGAGTGAAAAAGTTTTGTTATGAAGTGTTAAGCATTTGGAATGGCTCTGTTTGCAAATGCACTAGTTGATAATAAGATACAGGTGTAAGCAGAGCCTTGAATCAAGTTGTATTGTCTAATCTGTGTGTGATAACTGTTTATTAATGTAATCTTTCTGTAAAACCTGATATCTGTCTGTTATGACAGCCCTTCCTCAAGATAATGAGTAACCATAGGGGGAAGGAAGCAGGTACAGTAACCCTATACACTTTTTAAAAATTGCTTTAGGTCTCTAAGGTAGTCTTTGAAAAGCACTGCAATGATAGAGTGATAAAGCTGACATATGGCTGATAGCAGATCTTTGCAGTGGTGGTGGATGCAATCAGTGTATTCACTGAAAGAAGTTCTTCAGAACTTCAGAAAGAGGTTTTTCCTCTACTGGATTTTCTTTTCTGTGAAGAGAATGAAAATCTGTTCAGTGTTTTTTATCTGTATTGCTCAATGTACAGTTCAGGCCATATTTACAGAATTGCTGCTGAAAACTTTCTACAGGTAGAAATACTTGTTACTTTTTATGTTTTTGAAACTGCTGCTGCTCATCTTCTCTAGCTAAGTGCTACACACATATAGATTTTCATACTTGTGATGATAAAATGGCCCAAAGAGAAGATCAGGCTAGTAATCAGAAAAATTAACTGAAGTTAGGGGTGCTTTAAGGAGAGGGGGTGCTTGTCTCAGATTAATTTTCAGTTTTGAAAGGTCACCACTTCTGTCAGTCAGATTGGTATAATTAAGAACCTGTTAAATGCAGACCAATTATTAATGATTGCTACATGTAAAATTTAGTGTGAGTACATTTTGTAACATCATACAAGAATTCTGTGATGACAGCTGGGATATTAATCCTGTTTTACCTAAGCCACCATTTCCCTACTTAGCTGTGAGATCTCTGTGTTCTCAGGGTTCTTTGCCTCCCTTACTCCATGGCTCAAGCACAGAATGAGCTCTGCAGGTGAAAGGCACCTTCACCACGTGTTCTGGAGCTGTAGTCTAAGCTGGACCAAAAGAGCAGTCTGTGATCATGGAATGAAACCTCTCTGTGGATGTTCAGCAGTGTTAGGAAAGGAAGAAGTACTAGGGCTTTGCATTGGCAATACAAATGGATATTTGCCAGCTTTTGAGTCATTGCCTTTGCTCCCTGGACAATGACTTGTGGAACAGATTATGTGTGTATGATTTTATTATAAAAAGCAGTCCTGATATTAGAGGAAATGCAAAAGAAAAGAGCCTTGGGACATCTGTTCATCATAGCAAATTGTCATCTCATATGGCTGATATAAAATATTTCTACTTCATAAATGGAATTCAATGCACTTTTCTAAATGTCTTATTGTTCCACAAAGCTCAGAACACTTTAGCAAATAAAAGTTATTTTACTTTATAACAAGTAATTTTTTTCCCAGTAAATCAGGGAGTTTCTCATGAAAGAAGTAAATTAGTACTGCAGGCACAATCACCTTTTGGCATTAGTCTAAAGAGGATGGCTTATCTAAATGCTGGCTTATCTCCAGCATTTCTTCAGTGATAGCATTTTTTTCACCCTTTTCTCTTTAGCGTCTTTTTTCTTTTTTAAAATTAGTGCTGAGTGTCCCATACTCATACTTTCTTACAGCTGTCAGAACTAGTGCAGAAGTCTAGTTAGCCCTTCCTGACTGATTTCCTGCTCAGCCCCTTGTCCCCTGCCACCAGCTCCAAAGCCAGGGAAGAGCTGATTGGAGAGCCACAGTGGAAGAAGCTGTGGAATGTGCTACATTGTAATTCTGAGCATGCTTGGAAACAGTCATGGAAATAATGCACTTCGTTTTCTTTGTGGTTATATCTGATCTGTTTTGAGGGAAAAGCACTAACACTCTTGAACTGATTCATCAGGATAGGTAGCATCTTTGTCTCTAGATGAGTATGGAAAATTACCTGACCTTTGATGGATATTTTGATAAAAGCAGACACACAGGCCTAGGCAGAGTTTCCAGGAAGCGTAGGCAGAACATTCTCTTTCTTCCAGTCTAAGAAAAAGTATAGGCAATTCTTACAGGTGTGGGGGGAGGAATTCTGCTCAGAGAAAGGATTATAGTGCCTCTTCAGAAGATTGTTACCTGGAGAAGTTTTCATGATTGTGAGAGTTTTGCCTAAAACGACATAGCTTGTCTTTAAAATCAGTGTTAATAAGGTTTCAGCGTTTTACTTATTTAAATATGTGCCACTAAGAAAGCAGAGGTATTCACTATTTAAATTTGGTCAAATTCCTTATAGAGAATTTAAACTACATCATTTATCAAGCCAGACACACAAGGCTTGATCTCTTGGCCACCCCACAGACACCATTCAGGATTCACGAGCCATGAACAGGCTGCCAGTTTTTACAGTGTGTGGGTTTCTGTATGCGACAAGAAACACAATGGTTCTTCCAAAGGGTTTAGAATAGATTCCTGCTTTCAGGAATGTACCTGAATCTTGATTACTTCACGCACATATAAGTGGTTTTGAGTGAAACAATGTAAGTGATGGTCATTTTCATCTTTTAGGTGAGACAAAGAAATGTGATTTCCTTAAAAGACCAATAAACCATTTTTTACAACAATATTACCTTGTAACATATTGGTGTCATTAGAGGGAAAAGTAAGTTTTGGTGGAAATCAGATCACATATTTATTTTAGTAAGTGCTGGTAAATATTATTTATTAAAGGAAATGCAAAAGAAAAGAGCCTTGGGACACCTGTTCATTGTAGCAAATTGTCACCTCATAGAGCTTATATAAAATATTTCTATTTCATAAATGGACTTCAATGCACCTTTCTAAATGTCTTACTGTTCCACAGAGCTCAGAACACTTTACACTTTACCAAGTGAAAGTTATTACATCTGTGTTAAATGGAAACATTCAGATAGGTGACTTCCAAAAGGTCACTTGGAAAGCTACTGAACAAAAAGAAATGCTATGGACGTTTTGCTGAGTTAGAAAAGGATCAGAAATGAAGACAAAAGAAGGAGCATTTTTTAATCCAAACATCGAAGTTGATTGTTTGTGACTGTAATTTCATAAAGAAAGTCACGTACTTTGCAGCAAACTAAAGCAAACAGCCAAACTGAGAGTATAACACTGGTTAATGCATGAAATTAACCATTAATTTAATGAACCCTGTTGGTCAATCAGCAGCATGGTAAGAGGCCTGTACATCACCTCAGCCAGTTGCAGAAATCCTGGGTGAACCTTCTTCATAGAGTACTTGTCATCTGAGTAAGGGTGGACACAAAAACTTAATGTGATATTCAGCAAAGACTACTGCAGGAGGACTTGAGGGCATTAATCCTTCTTCCTGGGAGAGGATTACTCTCATCTTCAACAGAAAATTTCTGCCTAATTCCAGTCAGAGGTATCAAATTGAGCACAAATGAAAGGGTTGCTTGGACAGTTGGATCAGATCAGAGGGTGGCATTTTCTAATGAACATGAGCAAGAGTAAATCAAGAGCAGAGAAATAACAATGATGTCCCAGTAATTTTATAACAGGGCTCAGTATGTTTAGCAGTTCCATTTATTTTCTGATCTGGAATTATTGTGGCATTGCAGGAGGCAAATGCAAATGAGAATTACCATGATCAGGATGATGGTAGGTCTTAGGCAGATTGTATAGAAGTTACCATCTACCTTGTGAAATAACTCCAACCCCCAAATCAAAACATATCAGCTGTGCTGGTGATGCAGACTCCTGACCCAGAACTTAAGTCAGAGTGACACATTTCTTTGAGTCCCCTTTCAATCTAAGGGACTGTAAGAGCCTTTTCACTGGAGGTAGAAAGTGTTGCAGAGTGCGTGTTGTTGCAGTGTTGGTGCAGTCATGGAGGAAGATGAAAAGTCTCACTACAGGGAATGTGATCATTAGGGAAATGATCTGTCGCAGAATTCATTGTGATGCCACATTTCAGAACAAAAAGTGCTTCAAAGCTTTTGGCTCAAAAACAAGCTCAAACCCAAATCCCTATGACTTCTTGTCATATAGAGACAGGAGATTTCACTCATAATAATCCTGGGAATGGCTGACTGTGTGATGCTGAGTTTTTGAAATGTTAGATGTTTCTTGACCACAGATTCCATCTAGATGCTTTACAATGCAGTTGCTGGAGGAGAAACCAGTTTGATTGCAAATACATCCTAGCTTGGTCTCTCTACTCATTATCTTTATGGTACACTTGCTTTTCATATTCCTGCTGTTGTTTTAATATCAAAAATTCTTTCTGAATTTCATCTGTTTGATGATTCTTTGCTAAAAAGAATTAGATTTAATATTGTTTTATTGTCCAGTGCTTGCAGTCTTACTGGTGAGTCTTTCTAATATTGTTTTTGATAGATTTATTAATATAATGATCAAGTTGGCAAGCAGCAGTCCAGCTTGTGCCTTCTTCACAGGTGAAGCCTTGTTATGAGGAAAACAGAGGAAGTCAAAAAGATTGCTTAGTTTCTCAATTTGGATAGGAGTTGTCTGCATGCTACAGGAAAAGAAAAAGAGGTTTAAAGACCACAGGGGTCAGATTTTCCACATCTTGGAGGTTCAAAGGATTCTGTGGAGATGCAGGGGTTGTTCATCTTCTGCAAAACAAATTCTGACCACTTTCCTGCTTACAAAGGTTAGAGGCATTTCAAGGACACACCCAGGTCTATTGCACTACCTTTGTGCTGTCAGCAGATTAATAATTAAACAGAATGAATTTTCTGTACGTCTTTCCACTGGCATTTATGATCTGTCTGTCAGGGTAACTTTATTGAAATCAACTGATTTTTGCTGTTTTCTAATATTTCTAATTTTGTTATGCAGATACATTTTTTTTTCTTTAATAATAAGGGGTTTTTAATGTAAATCACAGAAACTGTATCAATAGGGATCTTTTCAAAAAGCTTAATAATGCAAATATGAAATTTAAAAAAATCCATAAAAATGATAAGGTAGGAGAGGAGTATGGTGTGACATCCTTGCTGGCTGCCAGCCCTCTGGCTGTCCAGGAAGTCACCCTGACACGCCTGGCTGCTTCCATCTCTTCTGCAGATTTAGGCTTCCTTCATGTAGAGCCAGTGTGGCTGGTGGAGGTGCTTCCCCTTTGGAGTCAGGTGCTTGGTCTGGACCTGCAATCTTGGAAGTATGATCAGGATTGTTGGTATAGTGATATTCATCCATTTCTACTGATGCATGAAGGATGGAACTTGAGGCCATTTGGATCCCTTTCATCATACTCTTAGGCAGTGTGTAATTTTTCCAGCGATTGATTTGCTCTTGCTGTAGTAAGTCACCATGTTTTACCTAAAAAAACCCCATGACTTGGTTTAATGTCATGTTTTAATTGATGCTTTTGCACAGAGAATATATTCTACTTTAAAAAAGCACAGGTAACAATGTGCAGATGCAGTGATTTGTTTTAATGGTCTGAAAAATCCTCCATTCCCAGTGCTTGGGAGTGCACAGTAATTGAGTTTGCATTCTTCTTTATGAGGACAAGGCACATATTTGTAGAATCTCACTGCAAACACCATTAAGTTAGACTGGAAATTGGTCATGCAAAGAAACAGAGTTAATTCACTCAGTTGCATCAAGCTCCCAGCATACCTAACCAAAGGACTGCTTGCACAGTTTAAGGCAGTGGCAGAGATATACCATGAAGAGCTTCTGTGTTATAAGCAGTATTTGGAGTGAGTATTGTAAAAATTTATGCACACTTAGTATTAGAACGTCAGAGATGTGAGTATGTTACATAAATGCAATGTATTGAAAATATATATGCTATCTTCTGGGTGTAATTTCAACAGTAAAAGTTACATCTCCTTTGAAATCCCCAGTGCTATTTCTGCAGAAATAAAGCTCTAGTCTTCTCTGGGACAAGAGTTTAAAAGTTAGCTCTAGGGGAAAGCATTTTAGAATGTATGGAAAGAAAGTATACAAATATAAACTGAAATCCTAGAACCTGTCAGGAAGTTATGACAACACGCTGTGCAAGTGTGTGCCTCAGGCTAAATGGAGAGGGAGCAGTAAAGCCAGGGAAAAAAATAAAGGCTGGGTTATGAGTGTTTGTGTAGGTAGTAGTGGTTTTCTGAAGATGAAAATGCATCTAAAGTGATATTAACTAAAGATAATATCTACTGCTGTAGATCAAATTCAAAGTAATTATTACCAAAATGAAGAAATTAATTCAAGAAATCACATAAACCATAATTAACAAATTACTCCAATGTATAAGAAAAGCTGTGAATAATTCCATGGGTCTGCTAGATTGTTAAAAAGTACTAGAAGCAATAAAACAGAAGACTAAAGTGCCTTTTTACCAAGTTTTCATGGAGTCAGCCCCAGAGAGATTCTTGTTCAGTGCTGGAAAGTATAAGGCAACAGTAGAAGGCAGGGTTGGCTACAATTTGTTAGTGGTGTGAGGAGGTGGCCCAGCAGCTTAACAGCACAAGTTGTTTGCTTCTGGGAGCACTGGGGAAGAGCAGAAATGGGACCTGTTGCCTTTTTTTTTTTTTTTAAACTAATGCTAGATTTTCTTTTAGGAAAGAAAAGCTTATGAATAAGCTTATAAAAAAATCTTCTGGATGTTGTCTTTAGGAAGTAAGTTTAAGAGCTGAATGTTGTGGAATTCACCCAACATTTCTTGAAGGACTTATGAATATGAAATTCCAATTAAAAAAAAAAAACCCAAACAAAACAACGAAACAGCTGCCTGAGCATCAGCTGCTGTGGTAGAGGTAGCCAAGGAATCATCATTTTAATAATCGTGGCTCTTTGGACTTTAGATAGATCAATGCAGCTTCAGTAGTTAAAAACACTTGAAATAATAATAGCAGAAGGATAAAAGAAAAAAGTACTTTGGATGTTTGTACTGGGCAGCTCGACTCATCCTGGCCCAGGACAGTCTCTGGATATTCTGTGCAATGCTCACAGAAGGCAAATGAGAGTCTTTGTTCTTAGATATTTGCCATCTCATAGTGTGCCATGATGTTTGTGTCATTGTGGTGGTTGCCTGTGTTGTGCTTTGTAGCTAAAAAAGCACCCTAAAAATTAAAACAGAATCATTAGGGAAACTACACTTTCTGGTTCTTTAGTTTTGCAATATTCTGTGTCGTCAAACAATGTCGGCTGAAGTGTGAATGCTTCTGTACATTTCCACCATTCCCCTTACCTCAGTGAGGAAGTTCACTCATTTGTGGGTTGACAGGCAGCCTTGCCTGGGAATGGGAAGGTGCTTGCTGGCAGTGCAAGCTGAGAGCTGCTTTGCTAAGTGCAGACCAGTGCTCTGCTAAATGGAGATAAAATTCAGGCACCCACATCCTGTCACACCATTTAGTTCTTGCTGACTGCCATTTACCAGGAAATTGAAATAAGTCCATTAGCTCCAAACACTGTTAAAAAACAGCAAAGACTAAATAGTTGTACTTGATTTTTCTTATACTGTGCACAGTTGAAAGTGTGCCTTGTGAGCTTAACCCTCTGCTCGTGCAACTGTTCCTGGTGGTGGCAGAGGAGGAGCAAAACCAGCTCTGGCTATTTCTCTGCCATGCTAGGTTTGCAGGTGAACAGGAGTAAATTCACAGAACTGGTAGCTAATGCAACTCTTCTTGTACATCTGTAATCATTATTTGCTGCCAGCTCCTGTGTCTGTTACCCTTGTACCAAAGATGTTGAATATGCAGGTTAAAATTATTGGAAAATTCAACTGTGTTTGATTTTTGAAATACATGTATGTTTTAGATGAAGTTATTGACTAGGGAAGTAGACATTCTCCTTTTATTACTCTATAATGTTAGCAACTTTAACTTTTGCAATAAATTATTAATAGGGCTGAGTGGGTCTGTTTTGGAAATTCTTCTGAAATCAGTATGTTATTTGAAAAGAAATACAAATTTTAATTAAGCTTCTTAGTTTACCTGAAGTCAAACCATATTATCCCAGTGAAAACTGGTCAAGACCAGGAAGATAAACACAGTAGTAATATTATGCATCACAGGCTTGCTGGGCAAACAAATCTGAACTACTATCTCTGTAGAAGACTGAACTAATCCTTGTGATCTTATTACCTCTGAATTTCAGAATTTATGATCGAGTTGGCAGAGAGATAGCAAACTGTCAGGGCTTCCTAAAAGGCAGTCTAGGTGGCAAGCCTGAAGCAGCTGTAAGTTCCTAGTGAAACTCTGGTGCAAGGACTTGTCAGTTTTTGACTACTGAGTTAGACTGAACACATCTTTCAGATTGTGCTGTGGAGGCATCATCAGAGTTGTGGGCCAGTTTCCTGGAATGTGTTGTAAGCAGATGCACAATGATAAGATAATGAGGGGCCAGGCAGATAGGGACCAGCCCCCTGAACGTGGGACCATTGCAGTTTAGAGGCTGGCTGCTGAAGGAGCATTGAATCAGCAGCTCCTACATTGGCTGGCAGGGAGGGCAGGAGGCAAAAAAGAGGGCAAAAAGCAGCCAATCACATATGGCTTTTGCAATTTTAAGCTGCACAACAGAAAGTAGCATTGTTGGGTGGATGTGTAGAAGGCACTGGAGCCCTGCAGCACCTGCCCCAACCCCGCCTCTGAGCCCATTCATGTGTCAGCCGTGCTTCATATGCTGTTGTCAGTGTCAGCATTAACACAGAGCCTGGGAAGGAACAGAGGCAGACATTTTGTCAAACTTATACTGCAGACCAAACACATGTAGCAAAGGGTTTATCTACTTTTATGTGTTAAAATAATTCTTCTGCCCCTTCCTGCTGAGGTGGCGGACTGCAGTGTGTTTCATCTGCTTTATGTGATGTCTCTATGTCTCTGCCAAAGCAAAACTTAGAGCTGACTAATGGATAAACACCAACATTGACTCTCAGCTTTGTCCCCTAAGGTCTGAAGGCAGAAAGAAGACAATGGGAACCCTCCCACAGTTATGTCACTCAAATCTAACCTGAAGCTGATTTAAACTGAAAAGGGCGTTAGACCATGTGGAGTGAGTTAGACTGACTGTGATGAGTCATAGCCAAAAAGTATTCCACAGTACAGCAGAGCCAGATAGAGAGGCCCCTGAACAAGCAGTAACACAACTACTGGCGGAAGCAGGACTTTTACGGCCGCATTCAGGAGTGAGTGCCAAAGCTCATTAACTTTGATGAGGTAAAAGATGACTTTCATTAGCAGCTGCCAGTAACTTAAAACTGAAAGACAAAACAAGCTTGGCAGTTAAGCTGTTTTAGCACTGTGCACCTTTGCACAAGCAAAAGCAATTGCACTCCTGGCTGGAGGGCCAGTGTTCTGGCAAGAGGCTGGTATTCCTCATGTAACGTAGACCAAAGCCATGGTCAAGTAGATTGCAATGGTTGTAATGTGAGAAGTTCCTCATGATACCAAGTGCTGTGGGATCCCACTGAGCCATCAGCCACTCATCTCTACAGAGCCAGCTCCTCTATCTGCCAGTTCCCCAATCACTCATGATGTGGGATTGAGCAGGAGGATCTCAGCTCAGTGTAGGAGATGTTGTGGACCTTAGTGCCATTTCTTGCATTCATAGGACAATTCTTTTAATAAGTTCCATTTCCATTAATCAGAGAATCCTGTTCCTTTGGGGTGGCTGTTAGCCCATACATGTGCCAAAAATGAATTGACAGCCTTTAATTCCATCTTCTTTTACACCATCTGCTGTGGCCCTGGAGAATTGGCTATTCGTACCCTAACAGAAACACATTACATCCTTGGTATAGGGTTCCATTCTCTGATCCTTGTGTTCCTTATTTTCTTGAAAGTTCAGAAGTCTTTGTAAAGCTTTCTTTTAACCCTGTTAACCTTAAAAACAGTCAGACATATCTTTCATTCCACTATTTCAAGCTGCTTTATGTTGTTGTCACTGCAGATAATGTTTGTCTGTCCTTAATTTCTTTGGGTCTTGGTTATGTAAATGTATATAAAGAGCATATTTTATATCCAAAAGGAAAGATAGATCACATTGTGTTAACAAGGCTGAATTTATTATTCATCAGCAGATGAGCAGAGCATCTTGACCATGGAATTTCTTGACCATCATCCTTGACCATGGTATATCCTACAAAAGGATCTTATGTGGCAAAATGGAAATCCAGAAACTAGAGTTTTACTTTTTTGTAGATTTTTTCAAAGTTCTGCTCATGAGAGTATTCTTCATAATCCTAACTGAAATGCTGCAGTCTCCTTGTCTTTCTTAGTTGCCTTGCTAATGTCGGGTACCATCAACAATGGTTTTTCATATTTTTAATATGAATTAAACTACCTTGAAAGTTTTAGTTTCAGCATCAAGTATAATGAAAACTGAAAAATTCGATAAAGAATTTGGGTGAGGGTGCTGTAGGTTGTGCAGGGCATTGATCATAGTTCAGTTTATCCAGTTATTCCTAGCAGTTTACATGCTGTTACAGTGCAGCCCACGGAAATCCATGTGATCCCACACTGGAGTTGGTCTCTGTGCACCAAATGGAGGTACAGAGAAGGCCCACGTGTTTTCCTGAGCCAACAGAGCCGAGTGCTGAATTAAGCACTGTCAGTGCCAACTTCCTGCTTGTGTGTGCTGCTGGGGGGTTATTAAGAGATGTGTTACATGCCAGACTCTACAGAAGTCTTGATTCACATTATCTTTCTTCAAACTATGATCTTTTTTCAAGCTATACTTAATTCCTACTGAAGTAAATGACAAATAACAAATTTCTGTGATTCCTTGAACACCTACCAGAAGGTTTTGTCTTTTTAAATTTGTTTGTATTATCAATTTTGTGGGGCATACGTATGAACCACAAAATAATAGGTGCTGAATAATATCTTCAAGTGCCTTAGTTTACACAACTGAAAAAAACTTGTATATTTCCATATTAAAAATGAAAGAGCAGTAAATTTTACCAGTTCATGTGGCCATACATTCACCAGTATTTCAACCAAATACTGTAAAAGTATAGACTTAGAAAAGCCTTACCCATATTTGCACATACTTGTGTCTTTCTGCTTCAGCTTTTACATCTGTCATCACAGGAGTCTGTACACACACTACTCCCAAACTGCTCCATCTATGGGGATGTGTGTATACAAGCTGATACTTGTGTTACAAATCAAACTGGGCTTCTGACCTCCCACCTCCAAGTGGGAGTTGTTATTGTCATAAGATATGTAATGCTGCTATATACACTTTTCTTATTATTACACATAAGAAATGTTTACAGGTCTGTGGAATTTCCCAGCTTGTGAATAGCTGTGCCTATATAAAGAGTGTAAAATTATTTGGAGCATGAAATTGGATGTTCTCTTAACTTTGGCCTGAGGGCTTTCCGTGGGCCCCTATACATTGAAAGGTCCATACAATTCTTTTCCTAAATAAATTCTTGTCTGGCATCCTTATCCTTTGATTTTTTTCTTTCCCAGACCACTCATTTAATATGAGTGCACATATTATTTTAAAATAAAAAATTATAATAAAACCAAGAAACTTGAAATGCTAATGAAAATTACCTTCCACAGGCAAAAGATGGAAGCACAGACTATTTATGTTCTTTTTGCCTTGAATTATTTAAGGAGATATTGAAATCAGTCTTGTTCAAATTTTGAGGAACACGAGCTTTAGATTTTGCTGGAATATGGGACACCACAATCCCTGTGAACAGAGTGGAGTCCTTCCGTTTTGCGCCTTTATTTTTATTTCCTGAAGCATTCAGCATACAGTATTTTAGAAAAGGAAGATCAGCATAGCATTTAAAACAAATTTAGATGAACTGTTTTTATCTCTCTTTGCTTGTGATTATCAGGTGGTTCATTGAAGTTGGATCTCACATCTCCCATTATAATGAAAGTAGCAAATGCAGAAAGAAGGAAAAAAAGAACACATTTAAAATGCAGTGAAAGGCCCAGTGCTGGGTACCAAAATTACTGATCTGGTTTCGAAAGAAAAATAAAGGAGAAAAGGGGATCAAGAAATCACTTTCACTTAATGTTTTTATTGAATTCCAGAGGAGTTGTATGGACTCTGCTCTCTTCTGAAATCTGTTCATCATTGTTTTTGATGTGACATGAAGTAAGGGCCCCTTCTTGACCTGCTCAGCTGCTGAACTTCCCTGAAGGGACAGAGCCCAGGTTTTGCAATACAGATTTTGAGATAGTGAGAGGCTTTTGTAAGTGTGTGCAGGGCATTCTGGGGAGTTCAAGTGCAAGGAGTTTTTCTCTTTGCAGCCTGTTCCTGTTTATGCAATCAGACGGATGTGGGCATATTTTTTTATGTTGCTTTCAGATCCCTTTGAACTTCATAATTTTAAATCAATTTCTAATTGCAATATGCCATTATCTCCACTTTGCATGGGATGTTAGAGAGACACAGACATGGAGGGTACATCCAACCACTCATGCAGTGAAGTGAGTAAAAAGCGGAATTCCTGGGTAGGACTTAGTAACAGTTCCAATTTTTCTCATTCTAGCTGAGGACAAGATGGATTTCAGGTGACACATCAAATATAGGACATTTTAAAATTAATTTAAATAGTGTAATTTCTGCTTTTTACAGAATCCCAGAATTAACTAGGTTGGACAAGATCTCTGAGATCATTGAGTCTAACCTATGACGTAACACCAACTTGTCAGCTGGACCATGGAATTAAGTACCATATCCAGCCTTTTCTCAAATGCCTCCAGGGAAATAATATAAAATGAATGATAAATTTTAACAGGCAGTGTTCTGGAAGATAATGATATGCATCACTGAATGATTTACTTTTCAAATGATTTCTGCATCAATAATGCTGGTAGAATCTGACCCTTATAGGATGCTTCTATCAACATTTTGTGTGCATAAATTACTGTGTTTTAAATTGCACCCTAACAAGAATGCAGTTGATTTAGCTGTTGGTCAGTGAATCCTGGCTGTCAGAGTATTTTATGAACAATAAAAATGTTATTCGGTAGCATATTTGATGAATGATATTCAATTCTGATAAATTTTGGCCTGAATGTCTGGAGGAAAAAGAATAAGTGATGATAGTAGCCAAGTAAAATCAGTGTTCCTTGAAACAAAGAGAGTTTGCTGGCTGCAGCTGGCAGCCCCGGGAGGGTGAGGAAGCTGCCCAGCAGGCAGAGTTGGTATGGGAACGGTTCTCCACTGAGCTGCATGATTTCTTTCCCTCTGTACTCTCTATCCTTTCAAGAAACAGAAGCTAGTTGTCTATCAGCCAGTGCTGGTTAGGATCTTCTCTTCATGCTGGAAGAAATCTGGGTCATAGGAGATGACTGAGACTAGCAGGATAGTTTAGAGCATTGCTGCTTGGAGATGTGAGGCTGGGACTTCACCTCATGGAGCACAGGGACTGCTGAGGGTCCTGTTAAGCTTGGAGCAAGAAGTCACAGAAATACAAATGGCAGATCGCTGGAAAGGGAAATTTTTGAGCCACATCTTTATTCTGATTTGTGACTCTTTCAAAGGCTGAGGCTCTGCAGGCAGAGTAACTGTGCACAATAAAACCCAGCACTGTGACTGGAGGTTCTGGGCAATGGCTCGTGCATTCTCTGCTGTGGAATAAAACAGCTAGTTTTCTTTAGGCCTGAACTGCACAGTCATCAGATAATTCAATTAAAATGTAATGTTTAATTTTGTGAGTGGATAAAGGCAGATCCTCACACAGATCTTCACTCTGACTCTAATGTGCCCATTTGAACCATGGGACCTGTTCTCATCCAAGACAGCAGCTGAATCCCCAGCCCCCAGCATTTGACTCTCTAATAGGGTTGTTTCAGAAGCACCAAACATCACTGTATCACTCAGAGCAGTACTCCTTTGAGCCAGTTGCTGTCTCCTAGAAGTATCAGAAATGCTGTTTTCACAGCGCTGTCTGAAAAGTGTGGTGTTTGCAGCAGTACTGAATTACCTGGGTGAAGGAAGAAACTCAGGGAACGGTGCAGCTGCAGCTGTACATTCACCTGTGTCACCAGGCCAGAGGAGCTCTGTGACTGCACCTTTGGGGGCTCTGCATTCTTTCTGTCCTCAGCTGCTGCTGCTGAGGGGCACGACACTCAGGTGCTCTCAGTGCTGCTATGCCTTTGCAGCAGTTATTCAGTGTTGCTCTCTGGTGGGATGTTGCTCTGTCATTTGTCACACTCTGGTCCTGCTGGCTTGAGTCTATGCCATTGTGCAGCCCTGCTTGCCCTGCTCTCAGCCCTTGGCCAAGGTGAAACCGTGGAACTCCTGTGGTACATTTATATATCTTTTATCAGTAAAAAATCTGCAGTGCATAGCAATCAAACATGTGTCTTGGTAGGGTGTTTAACAAAGCAGTGGATCAGAGAAAAATATTATTATGAAAAGGAATAACTCACAGGCAGATGTCAGTTCTTGAAAAAAATCTTTTAAAAAAGCTGAATCTTTTTGAAAATCACTGATTAGAGTCCTCACTGACATGATGCTCCGAGTAAGTACAGAGCTGTTGATTCAAGGATTTCATGCTAACAGAACTGTGAGAAACAGAAGGTATTTCTGATTTCAACAGGCTTTATGTTATCAGTGGCTAAAATGCTGATCTTAGAATCACAGACTCACAGAAAGACTTGGGTTAGACTAGACCTTAAACATCATTTACTTGCAGCCTCCCCTACTCTTCAAATGGTACTAAACTGTTTATGGTTTGAATTTGAGCTAATTAAAGACAGTTTAAAGAAGTATTTCCAAGTTGATTTGGTTTTTTTAGTGCAAAGGATATAGTGCAGCATTTTCTATAGCTGGCAAAATTACATAAAAAGTTACATTCAATCAGCAAGATGTACAAAACCAGATAATACTTTAATCTTGAAGAAACTCAAAGATATCTGTCTCTGAGAAGCAGAGAAGCGAGTCAGATATTTAAATAAGTCATGGTCCAATGAAGGGCCTGAAATTAAGTTTGCTCCTTCCTCACACTCTCACCAAGTCAGTCAGTCAGGCTACTCAGCTGTAGCCTCTTTTTCTGATCAGAACTCTTGAGAACTGAGCTGCCTTCTGCTGTTCTCCACAGCTTCCTGTGGCCAATAGAGTCAGCAATTGCAAAAACCTTGGGAATACAAATTGAGAGGATGATAAAATAGGTGTAAGTTCTTTCCTCCTTCTGCTTGCCATAAACAATATTCATTCAGCAAATCCAGAACCATTCTGTCAGTGCCATTAAGCAGAGCAATATGGAGCAAGTGTTTCTGTTGAAGGTAGATGGGTGAAAGGAAGACCAAGGAAGGATCCAGCAGAGCTGGAAAAGTCATGACTGAAGTTAGAGGGACTGGCCCTGGGAAGCAGAGAAGTTTAGCATGGGAGCAACATGAATCTGGCTCAAGACTTTCTGTGCACAAATACTGAAAATATATAAAGGGCAAAGCAAATATTAACACAGATTTTTTGCATATTGCACAAAATTACCAAACAAATATCACAGCCAATCTTTCATTCCTCATGCATAGGTGTTTCTTAATGACTGTGGAGAGTACCCAGCATTTCACAGCTGAAGGAACTGTTACATCAGGGTTTGATATTCTCCTCTCTTGCAGACATTTCACGTGGTGACAAGGACTCCCTGCAAAGCAGTCTGGACTTCATCCCAAAGATTGCCACCCCTCACTGTATCATATTAATGAACCTGTACAACTGAAAGTAATTACAAATGCAAATGTGATGAAAAGGAATTTAATAGGGATGTTTCATGACTGCACTAGAGAAGTGGTTTAGCACTAAGATAAGTCTGATTGCTTGGGCATGTGGGTGCTATGGTAACTCCATTCGCATTTGGAAGCACTTAAGCTCAAAACCACAGTATGCTGCACCCTCTTCCTTTTGAGCAGGGTTCTGTAGAAGAAAGGCAGAAGTAAACAGCATGAGAGAAACCACAGGGCAGCAAAGGCATCGTTAGCTGTAGCTGTACGAGTGTGTTACTGCAAAGCTGTCCTGTGAAGACTGAAAATTTCATTTAAAGTATGGTGCAAGTGATAGAAAACCCCTCCTTCTGACTGATAAACACACAATATTCCTGAGTATTTATTTTAGGTTTGCAGGAACTGTGTTGGCAAAAAGAATTTGATTTGCTGTTTTTGGTTTTTGTTCTACTTCAGATTTATGGTTTTGAAAAATTCTACATATCATTGATAGCAAGTATTACTTCCATTAAATTACTGTTTCTTCAGGGAAATTTCTCTTTTGCTCTGTGTTTTTATTTTCCTTTGGAAAAATTATACTGCTATGTTTATTTTGCATAATCAGAACCAGAAAAACACTTTTTAAAAATGGTCAGAATAGTGTAACATTGTGTTCCTTCTTGTGTCTGTCAGTTATAAATTCTTAATTCTCTCCCTTTCTTCTGGTTGTTCCCCTTGTACTGGCTAATTTGAATTTTTTGCCTTCTCCATAGCTGCAAATGCTGATTAATGTTCACAGCTGACTCTGACCTTGAGGAGGATAGGGATAACTCCAGTCTTGGAAGGTGGACAGCAAGGAGAGGGATCTAGAACAAGCATTAACTTCAGAGGTCAATTTTCACTAAAAGCCGAACACCACATCCCATCTCGTTGGCCGTAGTTGGAGCAGCTCTCCCCCCTGAGCTGTGCTCTGCAGGCAGACCACGCCTTCCCCACTGCCAGCCAGCCCTCAGCACTGGCAGGTGCCTGGCAACAAAAAGGCCTTTGACTCTCAGATAATGCTTTAACCAAAGGTTAAAGAGGCAGGAAAGAGTGCCAGGATCAGGCTCTTGGGCAGTAATGCACTGTGTGAAGGAGCTGCTATGGGAGGCAATTATTAATGGACTTGTACCAAAAGAAATATTTTGAGAAATCAGATGAAAACTATTCTAATTATTATTTTGAAAAGTCAGAATGGACATTAAATCCAAGTATCAAAAGCAAACAATTGGCATTTCTTAATCAGAACATTTTAGAATTTCTGTTAAATTAAAATTTACAGTTTCACCGTTTTATCCCTAATTTCTGGTGAAAATAAGTATTGTAAATATTACCTGTGGAAAAGAAATTGTAATGCTTATTTAGTTCTAACTTCTATGATTGTTATAGGGCTGTGAAGACTTTTATCAATAGACAAAGAATAACTTAGAAGTGATTTGATGGATTCATCTTCAATGACCACAAGAATAGATTTTTATTTTAGGAACCTCAGAAATGTCTCTGTCACCTGAGAAAATTCTATGCTGTAAACTCAAATGAGTAGCTTTTTTTTTGACTCAGAGCATGAAAAATTTCACATATTTTTAATATGAAGTCTATATGGCATTTTTTACTTGATTTTCAAAAAGCAGCAGTTTGTCCAGAAACTGGGAATATTCTTAGTTTTTTCTTCCCCAGAATTAGAGATAAAAAATAAAGTGTAATTCTGTAGTCTGTGGTTATGAAAGCTCTTTATAACATGTGATCCCACCTATAAAATTTGAGGGGTCCTCTGTGGTATAAAATTACTCAGATGTTTAAGTGTTTGGTAGTCTATTCTTAGGTCTGCCCAGATTTGTTTATAAAGTAGCAATGGATCCCTTAGTTTTGTGTTTTCAGCAAAAATAACAGTAACATCTCTGGCCCTGATGCTCATTTACTTTAAGGTCTCGTTAGCTGGTTCTGGCAGCACAAGGGAGCTTTAAAGCAGGTGTGAATTACATCCTATCCCACTTGAAGTTTAAAAATAAATCAAAGGGTGGCTGGCAGCATTTTGTGAGGCTCCTTGCCTTACTCACCCTTCACCTCCCACCAGGAACTGTTCTTTTTTTGCAATTTAGTGTTGGCTTGCAGGGGAGCTGCAATGTCTGTGCTGTTTGCTAGGAGACCCCCTCAAAGAGCTTTACTCCATCTGAACAAGTAGACCACATCCTGTTGCTTTCAGTGCAGATGTGAAGAGCCCTGACCCTGCTGAAGCAGTGCCGTTCAGCTGTGAAAAGAGGGAAGGCAGAATCTGGACCTACATTCATTGCTTGGTGTAAAATGCTGCCTGGTGGGGGTTGCTGGGGTCTGTCCAATATGCTAAAGGCTGGAAAGATCCTGGGAAAAGGGCAGCAGCTCTGCAGAATCAGTAAGCATTTTTCCTGGCAGCAAAACCTGGCTGCCAACTGTTTTACAGACACGAGGCTGAGAGGAAGGATTACTTCCTCTGCCCCCTCCCAGCTCTGGCAAAGACACGAGGAGTACAGCTGGATGTGAAGAGCCAGCTGGTATGGCACCATGCTAGATAAAACACCAAATGCACTATTAGCAGAAGAGGCATCCTCCTTCCCACATTGCTCTGTGCTGTGTGTGTGGAGGAATGCAGTCCTGCAGCAATCCTGAGCTGCTGCCATGCAAGCGTAGCCTCCTGGCCAGTCCAGCAGGAAATACAAAACCAGGTCCATTTTACTTGCAAATTAAGCAGCAGAATGGAATTAAAATACATGTTCCTTGTCATCAGCTAATGGATTTCTGTCCCTGTAAACATGATAACATTTTTAGGCTCTTAATGCTGATTCAACAGCATCTCCATCTTATCAGCTGGAGTTTGTGTTATTAATAGCACATGCACACAGGAAATGTGTGCTGGCTCTTCCTGCTGCTTGAGAAGATCACACCCTGGACTTCCTTGAAACACAATTTTAAAATATTGTAGGCCTCAGTTGTCTGCTGTTGAGTTGCTTCGTCCTGCCAAGTGAAAACATTTTCCTGAGACAGCAAAAAGCTGTCTCCTTGTACAACTGGACTTCTTGTACAGGTGCAACCACAGCACTGCAGTGAGTGCAGAGTCAGTACTGCAGAGGTGATGCAGCAGGTCCTGTACCTCCAGATGTGACCCAGCCAGCCTACTCTCCTAGGGGTTTGAGAGGTTGGCTTTTTTTTTTTTTGTGGTGGCCCAGATTCTTTCATGATTTTTCCATTTGCTCTTGTTGAAAATTGAAAATACTTCATAACACAGTACTCCCATGTTTCACTCACAGGGCCAGTACATCTTTGGGCTTTCAGGAGAGTGGTGAACTCATTTGTTTTAGGTGTATTTTGTTGTCATCTCAAACCTTTCTTTGAAGCAGCAGCTGCATTCTGTCCACCAACTGGTAGGAAGGAGAATAAAAGCAATTAGCCAGGCTCCCATCTGCCCGTGGGATGAGCTGCTGGTTATATTTTTTTTTTCAGGGCATATGATTAAGGCCAGATCTGCTCAAACATTACTGATGAACCATTTGAAATCTTTTAGGTATGTCAGCAGGAACCAACTGGTGACCAAATCAAGAGAAGGGAGAGGGAAGCTTAAAAAACTTACTGCAGTAGTAGGAACTTTTTCTATGCTCTAATTCTTCCATTTGGTTTATCTGACTTTATCCTTGTTATCCTACACATATAATCTTAAGATTGTCTCACAGTTGGGTGCAGTTTAAGCTCTGAGAAAAGTTTTGGGGTAGTTTCCATTTAAACTCAGACCGACTTGCTTAGTTTGGCAATCATCAAGCTTTTGTACTGCACAGTATGTGTTTGGGGGATTGGACATCCTCATTACATTTTAAAGATATTTTTTGATTTCAGCTTTCAAGTTTCTGGAGTTATGTTTTAGAATATAAACCTGAGCAAACAGTTTTGTCTTTGAGGTTGACTTGGTTAGCCTGAGGATAGCTCAGAAATTTGTTAGCTTGGGATATTTTTTTTGAAAATAAATTAATAGTAGCAATATACCTCCTAATCTCAGAGTAACAGAGTCTGGTATGTTGGGATCCTTCTTGATTTTCCTTCATTTTACCCACTACCTCTCAAAAAGGTTTCGTGGGGAAATGCATTTGCTTTTCTTTTTGAGAGGATTTTTTAGTGTTCTGGTGCCACCTATTGAATTCTTTTCAACTGCATCCTATTCCATTGCTATAATAAAGCCTACTAGGGAATAGAATCACAGGAGAGGAGGAGACCCTTGAAGTGCTTAGAAGGGCATAAAACTGCCATGAAGTTCTGTTAAAATGATAGTGCTTGGTTATAGGCAGGAAAAAAGGGCAATCTTGGACTATTATTTCCCATACTGTTTTAAGACACTGCTCTGAGCAAGGCAGTGGGACCAGGTGATCTCTTGAGGTCTCTTCTAGCCTGGAGTTCTATGATTATGTGTAATGTTTAGCTTCTCTCACTGGGAGTGAAGAATAAACCTTACATTCTATTTAAGCTATTAGAATTGTTCTAACTTTACAGGGGGGAGGATGAGGAAAATTATTTTCACAGAAATCTTGAGGAAGTGAATGAGGCAACACAACACCAACAAGCTTATGATCCCCCTTATCTTTTATTATCTCACTTTACTTGGAAGAGGCAATCTTGATGTGTGTAATTTTGTCTCTATTATGTTTGCATCAGAGATCAGTAAATAGCTTGAAAAGTATTTCTGAACGTTTCACTAATCTGAGCAGAGTTTAATTTAGGACTGTGTTTTTAGAAAAGTTTCTAAGTGAAAGTTAATCTGTGAGGGTGCTCACGGAAAGTTAATATTTGGCTTGAGGTATATTTGATGTGCTAAAGCAAAGTACGATTTGGAAAAGGAGAGGGAATAATTGATTCTTCTGCTAATGAGCCTTTTGAAAAAAGACAATCATATTATGGAATTTAGAATGACTAACTGCCAGCTTTCAAACACTGAATTGAAAACCATGAAAATACATTGAAAATTTATTACTTATGGCAAATATGAATGGATATGAATGTTAGCTTTTACAGAGTTCCTTGGCAGTTTTATCCATATTGTTATAGAACATGCAATTGTTGTAAAGAAATGTTGCAGACAGGAGGTTTCAGATGCTGAAGGTACATTGAAAGTTCAAAAGATCAGCTATATTTTGTTTCTTATCTGTAACCTCTCTTAGGTTAGGAAGCTTCACATGCTAAGATTTGTAGTTTGAAAAGAATGCATGGTCTGTGTTTCAATGAAGGTATATAGATATAAATGAATTAACATGCTAGACCTGTTAATATAGTGGCTTCTATACCCATGTTATTCAATCTGTTTTCAGTCTGCTACATTTTAGAAATTATATTCTTTCAATTAAGAGTAATGTTATTTTGATAGTTTCATATGATTTCAGGCAAACCTCATAGACCCATATCCTCATGTCATGGACCAGATATTAGGCAACACCCTTCCCCACTTATGTAAAGAAAAAATGCTGCATTACTGTTTTTAACTGAACTTCATTTGACTTCTGTTGATGCTTTTTCTGTAAGGTATCAGGCTTTTTCCAAATTGTCAGTTGTAGTAAGAGATCTTCCATAATGTACAGTCCATAACAATTTCAGTTGCTGGCTAGAAAAGTATTTGCAAGACTTTAGCTTTTGTGTACATTCATATTCATATAATGCCTTAGACACACTTCATGATAGTTCTTAGCGCCAAGAAATTCTCACTCCCTGCAGATGACATTGCCATCGCTGGTTTGGTATTTTGAATGGCTGTTGTCAGCCTTCTGAACTGTCCATATGGGGTGCAGAATCCATGGTGGTCACTGAGTAGCCAGCATGCGTGCTGGGGCTTGTCAGGTCTGTAAGGAGAAAATCTCGGGAGTCGCAGGATATCTGCTCATGTTGATCTTCTGTGTCAGAGATGAGGGACGTGGTTTTGATGCTGACACATGAACAGGATACTTACATATCCCTCACAAGCATGGCAGTTTCTCACATAAAGCTGGCTTTTTGCTTTAAAGGTTGAAGGAGTTTATTTTCAAAAGAGTAAAGCTATATATAAAGTTTGTAGTGAAGCTGAAGTAACAGAGAAATGATAAACTGAGAAGTTCTATCTGAAAAACACGTGCCACAAGAAAGAGACATAGTAGGAAAGATCTGGTAGAAAAAGAGGAAAAGAAGGAGAAGGGAAGAGCCAAACAGGTGGCTGGAAGTTTGTTGGATGGGGCCCAGAGCAGCCTGATCTGCAGGGTGGCATCCCAGCCCACAGCAGGGGTGTTTGAACTAGATGGTCTTTAAGATCCTCTCTAACCCAGACCATGAAATCACCATTCTGTGATTCTGTGACTGTATACCTGATATTTTGGGCATCTGGTTGTTGCTGTATCCACTAAATATAACTTAAGAATGTGTAATTTCCTGGGGAAAGCTTAGCTGATATTTGTGAGGAAGGAATGTGTCTTTATATTTTTGGCAAATTCCTTGAAAGTCTAAGTTACACTTTTTCTCTGTCTTTTCCAGGGCAGGAGACAACGACCACACCTGGTACTGGTAAGAAACAATTTACATGGCAGGATTGCATTGATTTTTTAATTTTCCTTCCTTGACAACTTCTTCTTTCTTTTTCTCACACACAATTACTTCACAGAGTGTATAATGCCTTTTCATTCACCCAGCAAAATGAAATATGCTGTCTTATTAGACAGGAATATCAAACAAGTCTGGTTTTAAGTACTGTATTTATGTATATTTTAAAACACAGCATTTCGCATGGAAGGCACAATCATAACAAAAAAAGAATACACTTGCTGGTTGTTCATCTGTTGAAACCCCTGCACTTTAAATGTTTGATGTGACTTTGCGTTACAAACTCCCGTGTGTCGGTATGAGAGTGCTGCAGCACTGCACCCTGGTGCTGTGGGCAGCCCTGTCCCTCCTCGGCCGGGCACGCCTGAAGGGAGCCCTGCCGACCCTGCTGTACCTCTCACCGCAGGTGCCAGCCTCGCACACAGCACGCACTCCTCCCGGCCCGCGGAGCCCAGCCCCGGCCCGGCCCCGAGCAGCCCGCAGCCCGCTGCCCTCACCGCACGCACTCCCTCTGCCCTCGGGGATGCTTCCACAGGTTTGCTCTCTTCCCTTAGAAGCCACGCGCTGCTCTCAAGACTCTAGGGGAAAACGAAGTAATTCAGCACCAGGGTAGCCTTTTTCAGCTCATGGCTCATCAAGTGAAGAGGTGTCTGTGCTTTGGCGTGGCGGCAATGCCAGGATAATGTGCAGGATCTGGTAACGGAGGGCCAGGTCTGGTATCTGAGGGCCGAGTCTTGCAGTCACCACAGTAGCATCAAAATGCCAGCTGCTGCCAACAAGGCTGTCCCCAAAGCAAGAGCAGTAGGAATGAGCCTAAAACAGAGTATAGAGACCAGTCAGTGGTTTATAAACAGGGAGATAAATAATGAAGTCTAGTAAGAAATACGGTGAGCAAGGTACATGACCCAGCGATGGAGTACTACCTAGAATTGCTGTTTGTGAAACAGCACAAGCACTGTTCATAATTGTGTTTTACTGTAAGAATATAGCAATATGTTCTCGTTTTTCCCAGTTCACAGATTATAACACTGTTTTTATTTTGACTTCATCTGGAATTATGACTAAGTATTGACCAAAAAAATTGTCATTGCACATAGCAAAATTCATTTGTAAGTGGTATACTCCTAAAAATTTGCTTTCCATTTAAATACTCTTTTTTTTTTGTTTATTTAATATATTAATATCACTTTTCTTTCAGCAGTCTTCTCTAAATTACAAAAATCCCCTAAGAAACAAAACAAAAACAGAAGTGCTCTAGTGTAAGACATTTCTAATGACAAAGCCATATGAAAGAATGAATTTCACTTTTTAATGCTGATGTGTTGTTTATTTTCTTACAGATGATTACAATTCAACATCCTTGCACAGCACCACCTCATCAGTCAACATGCCAGCAAGCACTGGGATCACCCCCACTCCCAGCTCCACTTACACAATAGGTGACAAACTTGCACACAGTTACCACAGTTCTGATACATCAGGCACAGAAAATGGATTTGAATGAGGCATTTGGAATGTTTTAAACCCAAGCATACAAATTAGACATATTAACCTTAAGGATGTTTTTAGGATCCTTACTAACTGTTTCTGAGTAATATTAAAGATACCAGATTTGTTACTTGTCAAGCAAGTGCAAAATAGAAATTATTTCCACACAGTGGCATATAGCAGGAGGGTAAATCTGTCAATTATTGTGTCAGTACTCCTCTTGTTAGTCACAGAAATTTGCCCAAGCAGCAAAAAAGTGTAAATACATTTAAGATCTGTGTGTCTCTCTGTCTTCTGGTGTCTTCCCTTTGGTTTCACTCAGCAGTAATACTTTCTTGGGATCTAGTAGTTCAAGCACTTAACAGTGATTTTAGTTGCCATTGGGCTGTCAGGAATTAGTGAGGTCAATAAAATATATGTATGTGTTCGTGCAAAGTACATCCAGGAGCTGGACATTTTCCATATTCTTGAACTGTCCTTCGAGTAGCTGTAGGCTGCTGTCTGCTCTTTGACAAACTGAACGTAGCTTTTACCTGGGGGTGCTCTGCCCCTTACAGTCTTGGTGACTCTCCAGTGGTCCCTCTCAGTTTGCCCTTTCCTTAGGGCCACCATCCAGCTGGTGACTCCCAGCCTGGAGGCAGGCAAATCTAGGGCCTACCTTCTATGAAAAAATAGATATTGGTGTGTTTTAGTGACACATTTACCTTAGGATATACTAAGTAATTGTTTCCAGGATGAAGTCCTTTGCTCAAGCTTCTGTACAGAAAATACCAGCATAAATTTCTTTTGGGTATCCTGGTGTAAAAGTAGTCATTAAATGATCTGTACTGTTGTGTAAATCTCTTCCCAAAGGTAAGAGTGGCAGTGCAAAAAGCAGGTAAATTTTGTTTGTTTGGTGACATTTTATACAGCTCAGTTACCCATTCCACAGCATAGATATCATGGAAAACTGCTGTAGTTTATCATACTAGCATGAGAGTGTGTGATCTTGGAATATTCTTGTGTAGTTTTGTACTCAGAAATGTTACTAATAACCAGTTTCATTTCTAGTTCATTGATGTCATTGGAAAATTGTGCAAGACACATGATCCCTAAAATAATTAGTTAAAGAATGGAGTTATGTATAGCTGATGTTTTCTTCCCTATTTCAAATGTGAGAGGAGTGCTAAATACCTTTACTTGTATTGAATATCTTGAAAAAAGAGTTTGGGGCAGTACTGATCACCCTTCTCCAGTGCTTTGTGGGAAAAATACCCAATCTGTTAGGACAGACCTTCATATTGTTTTTTTTTTTTTCTTATAGAAACTACCACAGCGATACCTGAAGCATCTTGTGGTAAGAACCATACCCCTTATTCTCCTTCAGTCTTGAAATGTGACCAAAAAGTAAACTCAAATACAGAAAATTGGTAAAGCTGATAAAGCAGTAAAAAAATAAAACTGATAAATTAGCATATAAAACTGATCAATTAATTATTTTATAAAATGTCTTCCAGTTCTGGAAGAAGTAAGATTAAAGATTATTTAACAATTCTGGTCTTTTCACCTGCATTTACAGTAGCTTTTCTTTTAGCTATTATTGAAGACATAAAAGACTCTAAGAACAACCCTGAAATGGCTGAGGTTTTACTGAAAATTCACACAAAAGACACAGAATATATTATTCTGGGGGATGGCATAGACAAAACTGTGAGTTCCAGCAACCGTTCAGTAGAGCTTCCAAAATGCCAGAATTACACTGTTGGAGTTAAAAATGGCAGGTGTTCAGATGGGACTTCTTCTTCTTTTCTTGTTCCAGAAGGTAGGTATACAAAGATTTTAGTAGTTTATTTTTTTCTTCTTTTTTTAAAATTTATTTTTATATGCAGTAATTTAGCTTCCCCATGTTTCTTTGTCTGTTCTTGTTGCTTTTCAGAGAATCAGACAGCAAGTTTTCATATTTTGCATGGTTTGCAAGCTATTCTGAAGTTGTGTATTAAAACTTCTCAGTATTTTCTTAAAGAACAATGAGAACAAACCATAGTTTTTTCATTTTAAATAAAAAAGGGAACTTTAACTATATTGGCCATATGCACTGTGGTAAACAATTGCAAGACCAGCCACCACTTCAAAGCTGGTGATTATGCTGAATGTCTTCACTAAAACATTAATTTATTATTTGAATACCTCTGTGTCTTTATCTCATGAAGGCTTTTTCAATTTTTGCTTTCCATTTCTTATTAAATTCTTTGCGTATTATTCTATGCTGGTTGTATCTTCATATTGCAGAACAAGTCAAAAAACATAAATGAACTGTTCTTTAAAGACTCAGTATATCCCATGTCACAATGATATATAATCTTCCTTTCCAGTCACCAATGAACGTTTTGAAGTCAAGGACACAAACGACACATCTGCCTTGTTATGTTGGAGCAGCTCACTTGCCTGTGCTAGCGTGACTTTTACCTGCAATGGGACTTCACTTCTAAAGTATTCTAAAAGTGGGTTACTTATTTATTTATCTTTACAGGTGTTGTTGATGTTGTCTTTTGGTGAGAGACTGGCAGATTTAAATTAATTGTGCCAGTCTGAGAAAAGGGTAGCTCAGAATTCCTGGGATTGCCAGTTGGAGGACTACCATCTCCACAGGTGCAGATCTGGGAAAATTCACACCCAGAGACCTCTTTTGCTGAGTGTACCAGCTTCACAAGTTGCACAAATTCTGGAGATTTTGAGGTCCTGTTTGATTTTCTGAAGGGGAGCTGAGCAGTTTGGAAATGCTGCAGTCTGTGCTCATGCTGTGAGCTGACCCCTTGCAGGCTGCCTTGGCCACTGGCTGTGCAGGCTCCTGGATGGTGCCAGGCCAGGCTCTCTGCTCTCGGGGTCAGCCAGCCTGAGGACATGCTGGCTCAGAGGCACCGAGTGTGATAGGGCAGATGTGGATGCTGAATGGCCTCATGTGTCCCAGGAAAATGGGTGATGAATGTCTGGGGCTGGACATTTCCTGCTTAAGGGAACTGAAGAGCTAGGAAGCCATTCCAGGCTTCTGCCAGACTCCCCATGACATGTTTGGATTTCTGTAGGAAAGCTGTTTCCTTAGAAAGTCAAATTATGACCTTTACTCATGAATGTAAAGGTCTATGCAAACTGAGTTAGCATGTAAGAACATAAAATCTAGTAATTGGATCAGGTTGTACACTTTTCTGCTTGGAATATCATGATAGTTTATTACAAATTATATTAAATAAATATGGTAGAGAAAATCTCAAGATGGTGCCACATACTTTGGGAGTTGTGAAAAATATTGATAAAGCTCTTCTTGTGCCTACAGATTCAAAGTCTGGAGATCAAAATCAAACTTGTGAAGTGCTGGAAAATTTATTACCATACCGTCGGTATGACTGCATTGGATCCATACATTTTAAAGAAAGCAATGTTGCCAACCCAAACTTCACCATATACACAGACTGTGCTGGTAAGTGTAATGCTCACTTTTGGTTTAGATTCCACACATTTCTGGGAACTCCTACCATGAAACCCATTATCTGGGTTTCCTGGGGTTCAAGATACACTTTGAGCAGCATTCTCTGCCACACTCAGCTTCTCCTTCAGCTCCTCCTTCCTGGTCTCTTGCCCTAGTGGTTGTTCTTTCATTGCAGTCACCCTCTCAGTCTTCCAGTCTGAGCCTTTCTTTCTATCAGAGACTGTGATTATTTTTTATTGTTGTTTTAGAGACTGAGAACATGGTCAACTATATGGAATTTTGAATAAAGATGCACATACAAAAAAAGTGCAGACCTAGTCTGAAACAAGTCTTAAATTCTTGATATGAAGACATTGGACAATTTTAGTAAAATGTGATGTTGCTGTATTCACCTGTCCTGAATTAATTAAATGTATGAAATTACTTAATATGATGCTTTTACATATACTCAGTTTATGCTTATGTATACCTTCTTGAAATAGAGTACAAAAAATATTGCATGTTGTTGGTATCTTGCTGTAGTGTCAGATGAAATTCAATTTAATTAATCAAAATAGGTCAAAAGAGGAATTATTTTTATTTTCATTTATTGCTAATTATTGTTATTTTTATTTTACAACAGTTCCAGAAGCACCACAAAACCTTCAAATAACACATATAACTAACACAAGTGTAACAGTTAATTGGACAGTACCTGGGGACACTTCTAACTGTCCCAATAAAGGCTACTCAGTGGAATTCTTTGTGAACGGCAAATGTAAGTATATTCACATTTAAATAATTCATTGCATGTACTTAATTACAGAGCACCAGGCATAAATGCACTGTTAAGTCCTATTGGAATCTCTTAACACTGCAATTTATTTTAGACAAATGTTAAAATTTTCTTCCTTTAAGGTTGTTCCAGTTGAACTTTCAGTTGAGATTATTCAGTTTACCATGTCAGGACATGACCCTGTCACCCTTCAGGTGGCACAAATGTACAGCAGTTAGGCATAAACGTGTTTAGATGGATGTAGCCAGGGGATTGTCTTCTGCTAAATGGTCACTTCTTCCAGATATGCTGGTCTAGGCCATTTTACATTTCAATGAATAAATTTGTATCCATTGTACTGTAATCACGTTCTCCAGGTACAAGCTTTTCTTCAAAACAAGGATTGGAAAATGAGGTTTTTACTATGAAGAGCCTGATAATAATAAATATGTATCAGGTTTAAGCTAGTCCTGGCTTGATTCATCCTTTAGGCTTAATTCAGCCTTTCTGTTCACATACTGCAGTTATGTAAACCTGGGCTGCCACAGGAACCAAGGGCTGTCCTGCTCCTGTGCTCCTCTGATGCAAATCATCTCTCCCATTGTCCACGCCCCGAATCTGACCACAACCCAAAAGGGTGCAGCCCCATGAGCCAGGTTGTGTGGCTGGTTTGGCCTGGCCAGTGTAGGAGACAGAGGCAGGGAGGCCCCATGGTGAGCAGGCAGAGGGAGGCACAGAGAGGCTCCCCAGCTCCCCAGCGCAGTGCAGGCAGCTGCTCTGCTCATGTTGCTTCTCATGCAGTTCTGTTCTTCTGCTGTTTGCCACACCTGGAAGCAAGACTACCACCACATCTCAGGCATCACACCAGGATAGACTTGCTCAGTGTGCAGTGACACCTTCCTATTTACCCCTTCCCAGACTGAATGTACTCTTTGTATGTAAATACTCTTTGTGTATTTGTGTATTTCCTCTTCTTCCTGAGCCTTCACTTAGCATTAGTAAGCAAAGCAAAGCAACCAGATTAAGATAATTAAAATAGAAGTGCACATGACAATGGTTTCAGGTAGCTCTGATAAAGTGTAAGTGTTCCTGTGCTCCTAACATAGATTTAATTAATTTCATTATTTTCATTTTTCAGCGGTTGAACGTAAAGAAACCAGCACAACTTACTATACTTACAATGGCTTTCAACCTTATACCAAAGCTTCTGTATCTGTGACTCCATATACAACCAACAAACACAATGAGAGGCTTGAAGGTGGCAGTGAAAGCCGTGAATTTACAACAAAAGCAGGAGGTAAATCTGTTGGCTAACTGTTATGACTAGGCTGATACTAACGCAAAGAATTTGTACTTTCCTAGTGTAGTTCATTATATTTTATAAATACTGTTAGCCAAGGAGCTGATTAAAATTAATTGTACTGACATTAATATAGTGTCCCTCTTAAAATTATTTCATGTGATCTATTTTTTAATTATGCACTTCATATTATTATTTTTCTTATATATATATATACAATTTTTAAAAGAAGATTTCATTCATTTGTAATTCTTGTGAAGTTTTTAGGAAGGATTATATCCCAATATAAAGAAAAAAGATAATAAAAAAGTTTGATTTTTTTTTTCTTTTTGGCATGAAAGCTACAAAGATGTACAGCCTGTACCTTCTGTTGTGTAGTTATCTGTTTGCTTGAAGAAGACCCAGGCTACATAACACTGTCCATCTGTAATGGATGTCAATTAGTTTGGATGTACCTGTACACAGCTTCCAACATTAGGTTAAAGATAAAAAAATGTGTGCCAACCCTTCTGCTTACAGAAAGGTCTGTGCATCTTTTTGGGGCTATCTATTCAAATGTATAGTTTCAAGTATACAGAGTCACCTGAAGACCCCAAAAATAAAAAAGCTGATAAATTAATTTACTGATAAACAGGTTGATCTGAGAGTTAACTGTAATACTGATTTAAATATGGCTTTAATTTTTTGGCAGCCCTAATATTAGCATGATCATGGTTCTTTTCTCTACAAAAATCTAGTTTGAGCATATTATCTTTGAAGCCCCCACTTTCTGCATTCCACTAATTTTAATAACTCAGGTGAAGATTAAAGTCTACAATCTAAGTTTATGGATATGCAAACAACCTCATTTCCCTTAGTTTTTGCAAAAATAATGAGTTGCATCATGAATTAATGGTATTAATTAGACCTTCTCAACTATCACAACGGTTAATAACAAGTCAAGCAGGACATGTAAGAGTTTTATGGCTTCTTGAACTGAAGAATGTGTCAGTGGAACACAAGTCCCTGGAAGCAGGAAAACCCCTACATTTTATAAAAGATGTTTTCATCTTCAACAAACACATTGCCTCCATAAATGTTCACTTTCTCCTTGTCACAGCTCTTTCAGCAGCATGCAGAATAGCAATCTAACAGATCTGCCCTGTGGATAAAAATGATCAGCTATGATGTAACCTCACACTCAGCCATATGAAATATCCTGCCACTCCTCACCTGGGATATTTGATTTGCTTATAGAGCCTTACAGATCTCAGCTCTTCACATGAAGAAAAAAATCAGCTGCAGATTTTAGGTTTTATTTTTTCTCAGTAAGCTGTTTTGCAAGTTGACATATTTTTGTAGAAAATTCCCATGGTGGTTTTCTACTGAAATGTGGCCACTGAGATATGGCTACAGAAATGAGGCTGCCTTACTTTACTTTCTGAAAGGTTTTACTAGCTCACAGTGAAAGGTCCCTTGGCTGTGCCCCTCAGTCTGAAACCTGCAACATTTGCTGCAACAGAAGAAACTAGAGTTTGAAACTACAGATTAGATTTAACAGATTCTGTGTCATTAAAAAGTTTTTGTGGCTTTAGGCCAGACTTAAGTGTAAGGACACCATTCTAAATATTAGAATATACTAGTGACTTCTGGGAGAAAATTTAATTTAAAATAGTTTTGAAGCTATATTCACACGAGAATATTCACATGGAGAACTCTTTTTTTCCCCCTGTCTTGTCTGTTGCCTCATGTTCCCCAAATGAGAAAGTGATGTCAGATGGAAGAGAGATTTGCCATCATACTATTTTTGCAGTCTGACTGTCAGTAGAGCATTTCAGTTCAACTTCACATCTTTTTCAGTTTAGATAAGCTTATGATTAAGTCAAAGGTGATTTTACCTATCTTGTTAAATTTGGACTGAAATTTTCAAGGAAGAAAATATATGAAGTTGTTGAGAGAAGACAGGAAACAGACATGAGCCCATACAGCTTGAAATGTTGGGTTTGAAATTATGAGACTAGAGTAAGTAACTCTTTTTCTTGTCTACAGAACCAGAAAAAGTGCATCACGTTAAAACAATATTGACAGCTGATAATGCTATCCAGATTACATGCAAAAAACAAAATGTATTTGGGCCATATGCACGATTTATATTGATTTGGGAGAATGATGGAAAAACTGAAAATGAAAGCAAATGCGAATTTAAAAGAGAAAATCTCTTTTACAGGACAAACTATACATTTAAGGTAAGTTAGCTTATTGTATTAAAATATATAAAATATTTCTGCATTTTCATTGTTTAAGCATATTATGCTTGATTTTAGGGAACAAAAGGCAAATATGGTGGCAGAGAAATCAATTTATAATCTTAGGTGTAAAAAATAAATTATTATTTTGGAACTAAAATGCATATGTGCCTAACCTATCAAGCAATCCCTGGTGTGCTATTCCACATGGGTTCTAACAGCAAGAAAAATGCAAGCAGAATACACTGTTTGTACTTGGCTCAGAAGTTTGGGGTTTCCATAAGATTAAAATAGTTTCTTGAGTATGACTGATATTTTAGTTTTTAAAACATATTCCATTTAATGAATGAAGATTTTTGGTTCTTCGGGGCCTAAGCAGTTCAGATCCTTTTGCATGCTCTTACATCAACCTCTTACAAGCCAGTCCTTGTGTCTGTACAAAATATAGCATCCTCTGTTTACATGCTTCACTTTCCTGAAGGCTTCCTGCAATTTTCTCTTCTGTTCAGCATTTCACCCTTTTGGGGTTGCCTGCAAAACCGATGGCCTGGTGTGATTCCCTGAATATGGCCAGTAGGAATATTTCTTATATCCTGATAGCTCCTCTCAGTAAAGTTTAGGCAAGAAAGTAACCAGTAAGAGTGATGGAGTTTTACTACTTTTAAGAAGAAGTTTTGCTCACTCTTCAGAGTCTTTTCCTCCTTCTCTGATTTTACCTGCACAAATGCAGTATCAGGGAACTTGAGCAATCTCAGTTTCGTGTCAATATTTTGTCAGGATTTTCCCAACAGATTCTGCTCAGAGAGCTTTATATTTAAAAAATAAAGATGAGGTCCTGTAGGAGCAAAAAATCCTTGCATTGGCCCAGGAGCACAGGACCTCTGTGCCATTTAAGGTTTTTGTCCACCACTTTCAGTGAGTAGTTTTCCTTACAGAAGGAATTTGCCTCGGCACCTCTAAACCCTAGCTTCTGCTTTGCACATATTTTGCTTAATTCTCGCCCAAAAACTGGAGAAAGCCTTATGGGCTTAGCTGGTAATGAAAGGACTCTGGTCAAGTTATAGAAAACTCACTAAGGAAAAAAAACACCCAAAACCAAAAACCTAGTGTAAAATATTTGACTACAAACTGCGTTTAGATCTGAGAGGAATTTCTATTAAGGAAATTTAAAAGATAAAATTGATTTTACTTTGAGATGCATCTGATTTTTATTTTGTAAAGTGTGTTTCCTATTTTTCTAAATTCTTTTTCCTGTCATCTCCATATTTTTGAATCCAGATCTTGCTGTAACTTGGGTAGAAACCTGAGCTACACTATAAATGTCAGTGCAGGGATTGACAGCAAATACTGCTGTCAATGGTGTTATCAGTAGATGGGTGAATTGGAAAAATCCATTGTGCTTTGTTTTTTAAGAATTGTGTGCAGAAATGTTTGTCATATCTGAACATCTCTATTATTGTCCCTCACTGCATGCAGATCTTCGTCTTTAATGGAGAATACAGTGGAAAGGCAGTAGTGGAGAGTATAAGAACCAGATGTAAGTAAATATGTACAGCATCTTCATCCTTTGATTTTACCATAATATAAATAATGTAAATTGTGAATTCAGTTAAATTGCTCCTAATTAAAAATCCAAACTTCCTGTTTTATAGTTAATATTTGATCAGCATTTGTAAAATATCCCCATTCAGTATTAACGTAGCAGATCATGTTGACAAGTCATTAATCATAACTCAGAATTATTACGCAGCTGTGGTTTCTTCAGGAAACATTCAATACAACTAGAAATTAATTTCTCTAACTGACATGATTCACTTTTGGACTATTTTCCTGTGTTGGGATCCTGCATTTCAGGAGCTGAACATCTGTGACTTGGCAGAGGTTCCCAATTGCCAGATCAGCAACAGCTGAGAGCTGCATTGTACAGGTCACACAGAGCAGGAGACAAGCACAGTAATGCTGAACCAGTGAGTTGTAGCAATTTGACAGGTGGACATGGAGAATTTAAGGGAACGTTTTCTTAATGAAAACATAAATTTCCCTCCTCTGCTTTGGCATAGCAAACTCAAACATGTTTAGTTTTTTCCTCAAAAAGGACCCCAAACCAAAAATTGGTGAACACTGTTTCTGGGGAAGTATACATGTTTCTTTTTTAAAAGTAATTTTAAAATAATAAATGTATTCTTCTTCTCTTGGTAGATAATTCTAGAGCCTTGATTATATTCTTGGTATTCTTGATTGTTGTGACTGTAATTGCTTTACTACTGGTTCTGTACAAAATCTATGATCTTCACAAAAAAAAGCTTAGGTAAGCTTCGTGTTTGTCTCCCTCTCTTACATAAATGAAAGGGGCATGGGGGTGGCTTTTGGTTTTTCCACAATATTTCACAGTGGGTAGTGACAAAATGTTACAAATTTGATGTTTCATGAATACTGGGAAAAAGATATCCTTTTACCTTTAAATCTTTTAAAAGAAATGAATTTTTTGTTGTGAAAAATCCCCAAATATAATGAAATAGATTTAAAATCTCTCTGCTCTGCCCTTGTTTGAGGCACAGAACAAAATGACTTGTCCCTAGTTTTGTGAAAAAAATCAGAAATATCTGGAAAACATTTCCTTCATTATTTAAATAAAAAGTAATGAAAATAATCCACACTTTCCTGGAACTCTTTTAATTGCTTCCTCACCCTAAACAGTATCTCAGGGAGGTGTTGCTTATTACAGTGACCTCTCAATGGCTCAGCAGTTCTGTAGCACAGAGGATGGCAGTAGGAGGATGGCCATTGCATTCCCTGATGCCTGTGGCTACTTAGCATTTCAACTTACTGTATTTTATGGATGTGTTAGTTTTCTGTCACTAGCAAGGGAAGAGAAGATGGTGTGAGCATTCACTTCAATGAAGAAATTAAATACACATTTGTTGTAGGTGAGATGGGCAAAATCAGGCAGGCACTACAGGTTTTTGATGTGGCCACCTTGTTTCTCTGCCTCAGGGCAGGAGGGCAGGAGGACAAGGATCCCACCCACCTCTGCATAGTCCCAGGTGGAGCACTCCTGTTTCACAGACAGCACTCTTGTGTCACTTATTTAATTTAACTTATTATCATATATATCTTAATAGTCAAAGCATTTACAGGTGCTTCTGCTTCTTACAGCAATTCTTCTGAAGGCGTGAACCTTGTAGCAGGTGAGTATCTTTATATATTCAGCAATTTATATTTATTTCCATTTAGCAAATGGAAATAAAATTAGTCTCGGGTCTTGCTACCACCTTAGGGTTATTTGCATTCTAGGTTGCATAGACAGATTACAGATATCAACATGATAACACCGTATATGGGGACAAAAATACTTCAGTAAATACTTAGAAGAATTATTTCTACTTGAGTGAACTGAAAGTTCATCAGTGTTTGAAAAATTCTTATTTATTAGTCAATTAAAAACCCAGTTATAATTATCCCAGACAATGTTTGTGATATGTTTAACACTGAGAATAAGTCCTGAATAAAATCTATTTTACAACATAATTTCTCTTTTCTGTGCACCTTTTTCCAAAATAAGAGACTGAATATTAGCCAGTTATTTTTTACTGAAAAAGTTTGAAGTATTTCAAATCCCAAAGACTGAAAATTTTGTGTACCTTTTTGCACAAGATTTCAAAGTCTGTGAAGAAAGACAGAATCAGTCAATACCAGAAAGCTTCAAGAAAAAATAATTTAGAACACTAAAATTCACAAAAACTAACTGCATTAAATGGGAAGTAGGACCGTGTTGAAATTCAAATCCATTTGCTTAGACACAACTTTTCAATGTAAATGAAAAATTAATATATGTCTAGTAAGAGGTATTAAAATTTGTTCAATTGTTATTTTTTCATTCAAGATGATATTGCAGATTATTGCAACTCAGAACATAAATTTGAGAAAACATGGGAAGTTAGGCAATCCATGGTATATTTTAATCCCCGACAATGACTGACCA
Source organism: Passer domesticus (assembly GCF_036417665.1). Taxonomy (NCBI): domain Eukaryota; kingdom Metazoa; phylum Chordata; class Aves; order Passeriformes; family Passeridae; genus Passer; species Passer domesticus. The sequence continues at coordinate 40,983,785 of NC_087480.1, forward strand.
GAACTGAAGCACAAGGCAAGGCTGTGTAACTGTTGTGGGTGTTGAGGCAGTTGCTGTGCCCTGAATATGACACTCACCACTTTGTGCAAAGGTACTGGTGTGGTGTCCCTGCATGTGGCCTCCTCCAGAGGTGTCTCCTATCAGGCAGCAGAGCTGCAAAAGTTCTCTTATTCCCACAGCCTGTTTGCTCACAGCTGGCTCAGGCAACAGCAGTTTTATAAAAATAAATGCACCAAGTTAAATAAAAATTAACAAAAGTACTAAACTCTATCTGGCAGTTTTAGAATCACATTTACTGAAGTATGATGGACATTTTCAATATCAGTAACAATAAACATTTGACTTATTTACCCAGTTAAAGATGATGACAAGCAACTTCTCAACATAGAGCCAATACCCTCAGAGCTATTGCTGGACACGTACAAGAGGAAGATTGCAGATGAAGGAAGGCTCTTCTTGGAAGAATTTCAGGTTTGTCCTTCACTCAAAATATACCACAGGTTTTTATCCAGATGGTTGGAAGAATTCCATCCAGGAGTATATTTGAAGTACATGTACTAGTTAGAAATAAATAAATAGTCTAGAAAATTGAGTGAATTCTCATCTAAGGTCAAATAGCCCTCAGTTAATTTTGCTAGCAATCTCTCCCCATTGTAAGATGAAAATAGTCTTTTTTTCCTGAAGGTGTTCTTCAGCAAAAGTATAAAGTATGCAGTCTAAATACCTCTCATCCTAAAGTACATATTTTAATATATATTTTTAAACTTTGTCTTACTGTATAGCCATGGGGATATAAATAATATGTAATTGTGGAGATATATACCAACTATATTAAGGAGAATAATTGTTTGAACTTTAGCTATAAGAAATATATGGAGTAATATCTTATGAAGTATAATGTTACCTTCCAGATTCAGTAATTCCAAATTATTTCCATATTCATTTGACTATTTTAAATCTACACTTAACTAATAAAATAAATTTTGTATTTTACAGAGTATTCCTAGAGTCTTCAGTAAATTTTCTATAAAGGAGGCCAAAAAGAGTCATAATCAGAACAAAAACCGTTACATTGATATTCTTCCATGTGAGTATTTGTAACAATTTTGACACATTTTATATATGTTTCATTTGTCACTGCCTTGAGATAATATATTTTGGTTTAAATGATTTAAACAGATGACCATAACCGTGTTGAGCTCTCCGAGATGCCAGGAGATCCAGGATCAGACTATATCAATGCAAGTTATATTGATGTGAGTGACCTTTACTTGAAAAAAGTAGATACTATGGAAGAAGTCTTACTTAGATACTATGGAAGAAATCCTGTAGTCTGTGCATTTGAAGCATCAGCACCTTGGAGGATTTCCACTGGGGTTGCTTTCACTTTTGTAATGTATTTGGTATTATTGAATTGTTGCATACTGAATTTATTTTTAAAGTTGCAAGTCTTTTAGATCGTTCCTACTTTCTTTCTAAAAGTTGATAACGATCTACTTTTAACAGGGCTTCAAAGAACCAAGAAAATATATTGCTGCACAAGGTAATTTATAATCTTAAAAGAATATGCTTTCTTTATTCACCCATTTTTTAGAGTAGTAAAATCCTTTTAGTAAGCTTAAAGGAAAAATGAAGATCTGACGTTTTGAAATTTAATATGAAAAAGTTGTCAATGAGTTTTTGCTTAGGGAAATTTTGTGACAATTAATAAATCGTACTTCAAACACAGATTTCTCATGTTGTATAATTCTACACCAAAAGTTTTCAGATTTCATAGCTATGCACTAAAGATACAGATGAGAGTTTTTGAATGCTGTAGCTTAATGGCAGCAGCCATAATGAAATCAAGTGTGTGGCTGTTCCTTGCATGATCTCTGGTTAGCTCTTCAGATTGCCTAGGTAAGCATGCAGGTGTTTTATCATGTGGATGCACTCTGAAAAAGTCCCTTAAATTATCTCCTTCTAGGCCCCAAGGATGAAACCACAGATGATTTCTGGAGAATGATCTGGGAACAGAAGGCAACCATTATTGTCATGGTGACTCGCTGTGAGGAAGGAAAGAGGGTGAGAAATATCCATCCTTCTCTCCTCCTATCTTTCCACCATGTTTTGCTGAAAGCTGAGTGTGTTGCTGTGCTGTGCTGAATTACATACTCTTCTTAAGTCCTTTTTTTATTTTATTTTTATTCTTTGCTGTTCTCTCATTGTGGCAGAACCTGTGTTGGAAAACATGCCAAAACAGTGCTGCCTTATGAATTACCAGTCTTACCAGAAAATATCACTTTAGTCACAGCAGTGTGTAGCAGAGGGTGAGCTTCCAAATTACAGCTAATTAATCCAGAAAAGGGCTCAAGGTAGAACTGTAGCTCCTCATAGATCTGTCAGAAAAGGTGTGGCTTTTATTTTTCTCCTGTCTATTCTGATAACGTGGCAGTGCCCTCAGTAGATTCTAGAAAGAATATTTTACCTGTGTTGCCTTTTTTAAAGCTGGGTGCTTCTGGCCAGCTTTTGTTCCTAATTCCAGGTACAGCAGGAAAAAGGGGAACTGCTGTTTTAGCTGCAGTTAAAGATGTTGACAGCCTGCAGATCTACAGCACACCCAAGCTGATATTATAGGCAGGCAGGAACAGCAGCCCTCATTGAAGACTGAAAAACAAGGCATGGAAGTAGCTGCAAACATTTCTCCAGCCATCAGGCAACAGTAGCAGTCACTCTTGCTTGTTTCAGCTAGTGTACAGGATCTTTTTTTCCCCACTATACATCTCAAGTTAAATTCCATGGCTATAAATTTCAGGTCAGAGACCTGAGTTGTTGTATATTTGGAATTGAGAAGTTGGAAAAGCTATACTGAGTTGCCAGCTATCTAGGCTTTTTTCTAGTTCTCAGCCACATCACCACATCACATCACTTACTTAACTTCATCTCTTCACAGAACAAATGTGCCCAGTACTGGCCATCAATGGAGAATGGGACTGCAACATATGGGGACATCATTGTGAAGATCTATGAAAGTAAAACGTGCCCAGACTATGTCATTCAGAAACTGCACATCACAAATGTAAGTTGATTCAAAAGTGAGAGACTGACTGGAACTAGAGTCTCGATTTGGAGTCTGTACTTTAAGAGAAAAGAGTCAGCTCTCAATGGAAGATGCTCTGCTGTCTTTCCTAAACATCATATAGCTTAAGGGAAAACTTAAGATGTGGGTGTAATTTCTTGCAGGAAATATGAGTTAGATATCTATTTCCCAACTTCAAAAGGTATTTTTCCTTAATTCTCTGGAACCTACATTTAGGATTATGCTATTAATATGCTGCTAAATGATAAAAAATTATTATATACACTGTGGTGTCTTTATAGATTTAGTTTGTTCTCTAACACAAAAAATTTGCTGCTTTATGTGTATCTCAGCATAACCCCCTCTGCAAATAAAATCAGTGTGACTCATTGGTAACTATTATATACCCTTCTGATAATTGTACAGTGGGACAATCAAAAATTCTGGTAATCTCAAGTGTGTTTATAAATATAAGTGTTTTAAAATCATCATTTAGAAGTGTGTAAAGTTATTAAGGCTGGTTAATTGCTCTCTTTCACACATCTCAAGTCACATTAGTTACCCTATATGTAATTGAGAAAAAAATTTGCCATCAAAAGCTAAATGCTCATATCAGGCCCTTTGCAAAAATATGTCAATGATAATAAATGGAGCCTAAATCATAGTTAAAAGCATTCAGACTCAAAGAGTAAATCTTCAGCAAAGCAACAGAATCTACCCATTTTGATTCACGATTACAGCTGGAAATTCCTATTCTGCTGTCTCATGTTGCATTAAAATTTACTCAGGAAGTGGTCTGATTAAAAGAAAGCTGTAGCTTTGTGTTGTCAGTGAGCAGATCAGGATGTTAAAAACTACCTGCTTACAAAGACATTGCTCTTTTCCTTAAGGAATCTGACATTAGAAATAAGTGATTGCAGCAGGTTGAGGGCTGATATTTTTAGAACTGTCTGCTCTTTGTTCAGCTGACATCATATCAATAAAGATAAAACAGATATTGGTTAGGGAATCGAAGAGTGGTCCATGGCAAGAAAGGGGAGACTTCTGCAGTTCTGGTAGAAGAGTGATGTACAATTACTGAAACAATGGCAAACAACTGTATGAATAGCTCTGCCACAACTGGATAACTCAACTATGAGTAAGAATTTGGAGGTTAATTAGTGGAAAAATGCCTGTACAGCCATATAAATCTTGGCCAGTAAAGGAATGTCATTGAGGGATTTTTGTAATTTAGTTTTATAATCATGGTTATCAAAATTTACGTCCTCTCTTTTAGTCTAGCAGCAAGATACCAAAGTCCACTCAAGACTCACATGCTTTGGGCTTTAATCTAGTCACTTAGATTTATGTATACATATACTAATATATATATAGATTGATATATATTAAAAACTACACTTTTTATAGGGAAGAGAAAGGACAGCTGGAAGAGATGTCACTCATATCCAATTCACAAGCTGGCCAGACCATGGAGTCCCTGAGGATCCACATCTCCTCCTCAAACTCCGACGCAGAGTTAATGCCCTCAGCAACTTTTTTAGTGGTCCGATCGTGGTTCATTGCAGGTAAATATATATTGTTCTTTAAAAAATTTGGTAATGTTAAATGACTGAAACGGAGCTATTCAGATAAGAGATCTGGCAAAAGTCTTTGTCTAATCCCAGATTTTGTGACTTAAACACTTGAAAATGAGGCAGCAAAAGATACACAAGGCCTGTTTTCTGCAGGATATGAAAGAAATTCATGTTGGTAAAACCTGAGGATACACAGACTTTTGAAAAACAGCCAGATCAATGTTGGGTTGCTCTGGCTATAAGCACTATATTTGGCTATGTTGGCCTTGCTTTCATTAAAAGGTACTAAAAGTGCAAACTCATCATCATTTGTGTTGCCAATGAATGCCGTTGCCTGTGGATAACCAAGTCCCTTTGTGCGTGGCAGTGCCGGCGTTGGGCGCACGGGGACGTACATCGGAATCGATGCCATGTTGGAGGGGCTGGACGCCGAGGGCAGGGTGGATGTTTATGGCTACATTGTGAAACTGCGTCGGCAGCGATGCCTCATGGTCCAAGTAGAGGTATCTCCCTGAAACTCCTGTCACCACTCTCCTGTTCTAGGGCTTCAGCAGTATTTCTCACAAGTGCATTGCCCCCGTTCAGTTGAAGCTGTTCATAGAAAATACAGCTCTGAGAAGTATTAAGAGGGAAAAAATCTTCAAACATAATTTTTTGATTTTAGAAAATTCAACTTTTTAAGTTCACACTTTAGATGAGGAAGCCAAGGAGTACAGCTTTTTTGGCATATGATTCATAAATGCAAAACTGAGCTTGCACAGTGAAACTGGATTTTAAAAATTCTAACATACATCTGCCCAAGTGCAATTTTTTATGAGTTGAGCACAACAAAAGTTAAGGACTGATGCGTTGCATGTTTTTAACTTATTTCAGCATTTTAAAGTTTTAACACTTAAATTTTATATCTGTTTAATGTTAATGCTTAATATTAATAACACTGATGATATTATCACAGGAGTAAAAGCTTTTAATAATGATTTTAAAAAGTGATTTTTTTTTAACTCTTTAATAACTTCATGTGTAAACTCTGCAAATGGGAAACACCAGTCACAGTACATCCTTATTCATCAAGCACTGGTGGAATACAATCAGTATGGAGAAACAGAGATCAATCTCTCAGAACTGCATTCCTCCCTTAACAATCTGAAAAGAAAAGACCACCCGAGTGAGCCTTCTCTGCTGGAGGCAGAGTTCCAGGTAAATAAGCTTTGCATTCCAGCTGCCCTTCCTTCCCACTTATGTTACAAATTGCCTTGCACAATAGTCATTAGCTAGAGAGATACCACAGGTATTAGGCCATTTAGGTGCTATTTCATTTCTCTGACCACAGAAAGTTTCTTTACCTCCTTGAAAATAAGCTGTATGCTAATGAAGTTTTATTTCTGCTTTGGTGTTAATATTTTTGAGATGGAGCTCACAGAAGGATTACTTGTGTTTGTGTTCATGATTTCCTGTACCATTGTACATGGTGTAGCAGGCATTTTTAAATGATAGTTCAGATGATACCAAAGTTTAAAGAACTAAAGTTAAGGAGAAAGGCACTACAAGATGAAGACTGGGTGTGAGAGTCCTGAGAAGACAGTCATCTCAAGAACCATTTTAATCAAGTATAATATCAAATATCCTCTTTCTTCAGCGATTGCCGACCTATAAGGGGTGGCGGACACAGAACACTGGGAATCGGGATGAAAATAAAAGCAAAAATAGGAATACCAGCATAATTCCTTGTAAGTATTTCCATTGCATTATTTTATCCCACCTTGCCTTCTTTCATCTGTTTTCTTCTATAGAAAAATTTTGAAAAAATGAGCAATTCACCTTATAGAGTAGTATTCGATTAGTCTTCTGAACACTGTAAAACTCTAAAATTCTTATAGTGATTAAAAAAAAAGATGAGTGTTTACCAATGTGAATTATTGGGAGTGTTTATTTCAAACAAGGTGGCCTTGGTTCTGCAGTCTATTGTGAAAGGACTGGCCTTTCTGTTCCCTGGCCCCCATAAATGCCATACCCAGGGGGTGTGCTGTGACGGTGACATTTTGTCTCACACAGATGACTTTAGCCGCGTGCCCATCAGGCACGAAGAAGATTGCAGTAAGGAGGGTGAGCATGATTCAGATGAGTCCTCGGATGAAGACAGCGACTGTGAGGAGTCCAGCACATACATCAATGCTTCCTTCATAACTGTATGTATTGAGAGGATCCACTGTAGGCGTTTCACAAGCTTTCAGCTAAAACTCTTATTCTCTTGTTGGCATCACAATAGGAAAGAATTTAGTTGAATAAGGGAGATGGAACTGATGGCTGATTGGCAAATCCATCTATGTTTAAAACCATTGGCCTTCAACTGGCCTCACGATAACATATATTTCCATTACATAGCATCTGTCCACAGGTGGAACCAGATTAATATTGTCCCTGTTAGTGGAATGTGACTATAGTTATTCACATGGACCAATCCCTACCAGTGAAAATTGGACCCAACAATTTTTTGGCATCTTTAAATATCCAAAGAAGAACAATTATTGGTCATAAATGAAGTAACTGATTTTAATGGAATTACTAGCTAAGTTCCATTTATCTGAATCCTTTGAAATGCTGCACAGTTAGGATACCTATTCAGGGTAAATGTATCTTTATTTTTAGGAAGCTCAGTGTGAAATGACTGGTGCACCAACTTTGTGTGGTGTAAACACAATTTCTTAGTGGTAAAATCAAATGGCTGTGTAAAACAGAATGTTTTACCTCTCAAAAATATGCTTTTCAAAAAATGGCAGGGTGAGATCTCAGCCACTGCAGCTTCAGTATATCTTGTTGTCAGTCTGAAGTGATGTTCTTAGGTGGACTGAGGTTAGTGTCCTTTGGGTAGTAGAATTCCTGTAAGACCGTAAGGCCTACTGTGAAAGGCATGTTTTCCCTTTAAACAAACAGGTTCATTAATTTATTTCATGGGGTATTCCTTAAATGACGAGTTCTGTTGTTTGACAATCGCATTTCAAATGAATTGAAGAAAAAAAATTATTTCTTTTATAGGGTTACTGGGGTCCAAAAGCCATGATTGCAACACAGGGACCACTGCAGGAAACTATCTCTGACTTCTGGCAAATGGTGTTCCAAAGAAAAGTCAAAGTCATTGTTATGCTGACAGAGCTGAAGGAGGGAGATCAGGTGGGGGCATTGTCTGCACACTGATACACTGAATATTCTCTACATGCACCAAAACACTCACTGCACTGCACTCTCTCATTCCCTTGCTCAAATGTTTTCCATAGAATGAGGAATTTGTATTTCCAATGTATTTTGCTCTATCATTTACCTACTTAATTTACTTTTCAATTAATTTTTTTAGGGAAAATTGTATGGTGCTATATTTTAAAATACCATGGAACTCCTTTAAAGTCAGTACAGTCTCTAAGTGCATGTAGAAGGCAAACTAAAAAGAGATTTAATGGTAATCACTGACTTGTACTTTTATCCATTTTAGGAACTCTGTGCACAGTACTGGGGAGAAGGAAAGCAAACGTATGATGGCATAGAAGTTCAAATGGCAGATGTCAACTCTGGTCCTAGCTATACCATACGTGCATTTGATGTTACACATCAGAAGGTAAAAGTCTCTTTGCAAATTCCAAAATGTGGTTTTCAAGGATTTTTTAAATTTAGAAACAAATTTATAAACTTAGCCTCAAGAAAGAGGAGAAACAGTTCCCACTGCAGTTCTAGGAACTCCTGCTCTAAGAAATGGAAATATTTTTCTCTTCCACACCAACAGTCAATCATGAGAAATGCTATAAATGATGTCAAGTTTTCTATTTAGTGAGTTGCTGAGATGGTGGTAGGGGAGTCTCAGGAGATCAGCTGCCTTTTCTACTTTGAACAAAGCTTGGATGTTTACCTACCTCATATTCATGAGGCAGAACTATCACCATGCAGTTCCTCAGGAATATCATTCTTCCTCTCTTGATCAGCAGCAATAGAGTTACTGTGTGAATCTGTGTTTTATCCTGAGCATTAACCACATCTCCACTGCTGTTTTCCAGACAAAAGAAACTCAGAAGGTGTATCAGTATCAATACCACCAGTGGAGTGGCTGTGATGTTCCAGAAACCCCCAAAGATTTAGTCAGCATGATTCTCAACATTAAACAAAAACTTCCAGCCAGACCAGTCACTGAGGACAACAGGAGAACCCGCAATGTCCCACTCCTTGTACACTGCTGGTGGGTCTGAATTCAGCACACACATTCACCTAGCTCTAAGTTCTGGGTATACATAGCAACCATAATTTTGGGATGCCTACCTTTTCTCACAAGCCTTTCCGTGTGTCTGGAGACTCAACTCTCCCAAGAAGATTCCTTGAATTGCTCAAGGTTGCCCTTTTGGATTCTAGTGATTAAAAGAAAGGATGCTTCTCTTGGGCAAGTGTGGGCACAGGGCAGGTGCCATGAGCAGCTCCTCTTGGCTGGTGCACCTATCTTGTGGGGAAATGCTAGGTCAGAGTGCACTTGCAGGATGCACTAGTGAACATCCAGTAGAGTTTTTGGGACCATCTCTCACTGGAGGATACAAGTGCACTTTTCTAGGTCCATTTCCAGGAATAGCCTTGCATGCCATGTAAACCAGAAGATAATCCTGCTAACAATAGTTGAGACTGTAAGTCTCAAATTTTGAATTTCCCTCTTTCCCTTAAGTGGTACCTCAGGTCCAGGTCTCTAGGTAAACAATGTCCTGTGTGAATCCTACACGTATACTTAATTGTGACAATTTCAGTCCAGTAAAAAATGCTTTGGAAATATAACTCAGTATAAAGTTTTAAAAATATATCTAACATTTAGTCAGAAGACTTCTGATTTTGCTTTGTAAATTTACATGTATATGTTGTATCATCTTCTAGTGATGGATCACAGCAGACTGGTGTATTTTGTGCTTTAATGACCCTTTTGGAAAGTGCAGAAATAGAAGAAGTAGTAGATGTTTTCCAAGTAGTAAAATCACTTCGTCGCACCAGGCTGGGAATGGTCTCCACCTTGGTAAGTAAATCTTATGAATTAACAGGAAAAAATGAGATTACTTACCATGATCACTAATACCCCCATAACCTTGGACATGATTTCTGTATAAGGAGCACTGATTCTAATGAGAACATTCACACTCACCACCATTTGGGCAGTGGCACTTGCTGATAGGAATGAAGGAGTCTGAGATATCCAGAGCTGCAGTTCTGTACTGCCTTTGGCAGGGGGTCTAGAGTATCAAATTACAAACTGCATTAATTGCTGTTCCTGCAGGTTCATGATGTACATGCAGTGTCCCTTCTGCAGCTGGGAGATGAACTCCATTTGCAGGCTGGCAGCCACTGACTGTTTTGTTTAGTCACTCCAGAGGAACTGTGGCACACACTGTGCAGTTACTGCAAACCAGACCTGGCAACCAGACCAGACCCCCATCGATATGGGCAGGTTATTTATTACATGACCTTCCAGACTCACTACAATACATGTTGTTTACAACTTAGGTACTCTAAAAAACATATTTTTGATACTTTATGAACCAAAAGGGCACTGAGAGACAGCTTGGAACATCTGATGCAGACAGTTTCAGAGATGTTATGTACACATGAAGTCAGAATAAACCATAGGAGCAGCACTCTGTATGCCAAAAACTGTTGAAGTGCTTCATATGCAGTCTTGCTTGTCCAACTACATGCTGCATTTCTAAAATGTAAGAGAAAAAAGAAAGAATGGATTAGTTATTGGACTCTGAGCATTCCATTAACACTAACTTCTCTTTATTTTTAAGGAACAATACCAATTTCTGTATGACACCATTGCCAGTACCTACCCTGCACAGAATGGACAAATAAAGAAGAACAGCAAGCAGGAAGATACAGTTGAATTTTGCAATGAAGTAGGAAAATCAGATCAGGAAACTGATTTGATCACAACTGATCTTGCCCCACCACGGCCAGAGGAAATTGAGCCACGTGAAATATGTGATGGTTCTAAGGCTGCAGATAGCACTAAGGGAACAGAAAGCTCTACAAATGGCCCCACAACTGCAGTTCTAACTTAGAGCTAGACTAAAAAAAAGTGCTTTTTCGCATGCAAAAAATCTTAAGCAAAATGGGAGGTATAAGATTTCTTCCTCTTCCCACTTTTTTTTTTTTAATTTTAGTTATTTTGGTTTTTGAAAGGTACAAATTTAAAGGAATACTTGAAACTTGTAGAGAGAGACAAAGAACTGTGGAATTTTAATTTTTTGTGTAGATTTGCATTTAATACTTCTACGGAAACCTTCACTATTTTTATATTTTTCCTTTTAAAAATATGGACAGTGTAATACTATGCTGAGGAGTACAAAGCAAATTTTTTTATTTCTGTAACAAGGAAAAAAGCAACTCAGAACAAGATTATTGAGTTGCAAGAACAGGTCTGTCTTCAAAATTACTAGCAAGTAAGTGAACCTATAGGTAAGCATATATTCTAGTATTTGAGGACTAATGAGAGCATTAATAATACTCTTGGGACTTGAGGGAGTTTGCCAAACAGTTTTAAGAGCTTATAATTTACAACATGTGCCAATTCCAAGGAATTCTGACTTACAAAGGATATGTAAGTCCTGCCATATCAATGTAGAATAGAAATTTTTGCATTTTTCTAACTGTCCTCAAGGTGTCCTTATTGCTCCACATATATTAATCTGATACTCCTATAGGAGTTTGGATATCAGCATTTGATCATTGCAAGAGTTCTGGTGGAAAACACATCCTGTTTACTCTTGTAGCTTAGAATATGAGTGCTTGCACATTTATTTCTTATGCTTACATTTATTTAAAGGACTACTTCCATGAATGCCTCCAAACTCTTTTCAGAATTGGAAAATACTTTGATAATTTTACTTGTAGATTTTAATTGGTACAGGATTTTTTTTTCATAATGTTGTTTTGTATGTTACAATTTTGATATTTTTACTATTTCTTGCTGGATTTTAGCCTACCGTTTTCAGAACAAATAAAAAAGGTAATTAATAGTTGACAAGATGAAAATTATTTTGTTCTCTAGTACTATGCAAACTGATCATTTACTTCTAAATGTATAAAATCTTGTGCTGTGCCATGCATGGATAAAATATACAAATGTCAGTAGGTAAACACATCATTTAATTCTTCTAAAACTGTGTGTGTACCCTGGTAAGTGTCGTGACTCTCAGAACAGAGGGAAAGAGGCTTCATTTTATTTTGCTTGAAGCCATCCAAGGAGCAGTCACACAATAGATTCAGTGCTCCAAGTTTATCACTGCTTGTTCCTAATTTCTCATTACAAAACATAATTGAAATCACTTAGAGAGCTGTCTAAACAACATGTACAGTCACACTTGGTTAAAACCCTGATTTAGTTGTGCTGTTAGCCTAGATCAAATATATCATTCACAATTATCAGCTCAGACAAGTGCTTGCTGGCAGTCTTGCTTCAGAAAGTGGCAGCAAGCAGACACAGAGCAGGGGGATTCCCCTTGGCTGTCTGAATTCCCTTTTCAGCAAGGGGTTGTGTTAGGTGATAAACTAACAAAGCTGAAGGGGTCATGTGTGGAGGGGAAGCTCTAGGGACTACATGGGAAAATAATCTAAAAGATGTTGTAGGCCCAAAATCTGTTGGCTAGTTTTAGGGGAACAAAAACCAAAATTGCAAATTTAGCATACCTTGAGGATCTAAAGTATAAAGACCCTTGGAATCAGATTAGTTCACTGGTGTTCATTGCATGTCAGAGAACAATTAATATCTTGTTATTAATATATTGCTAATATATATCCTTTGTTTAAGATTTCCCAATTGTAAAGCCTCTCTTTCACATAGAAAAACTAAGAGGTGAGTACTGCTGTCTAATGTAAGGCTGTGGAACAGAGTAGTCACACTTTTAAAAATAACTGAAAGGGTTTCCCAAATCAAAAATTAAGCCAAACTTTTCTTGTTTTAAATCTGAGGACAATCATATACTTCAATTCCTTGAAAAAAGGTCCCTGTGGTTTTTAGGCTCCTGCAGGCTGTAAAAACCTTGCATGATTTTGATTTGTTTAACTGTTTTCTAGAATGATTTCAATGTTCTTTTGCTGGTATTTTCTAAAAGAGAAGAATGCCAATTCTTGATTTGTGCATGGATGTTAAAAGAGAAGTCCTTAACTCTGTTAAATTTTCCTTCATGCATGTCTTCATTATTAGAGAAATGGAGCTTTACACTGAAACTGCCCTCATGTGTCCAGTGTGAACCACTTTTGCAGTAAAGTTCCTTGCAGTCACAAGGAGGTAAACTGAGCTCTTGGCTTTTAATTATTTTCAAATTAAAGAACATATTGTAGAATTAAACCTCATTAAATCCCAGTTCAATGATTGAAGGATCCTGTCTTAACACAGTTTAGAAGTTCTGATTGCTTCCAGGAACTCTCCATGTGTGTGCCAGGGATGCTTTTTTGCCTTCTCTATTGTCCTTTGTTTCCTGAACATCCATGAGGTGGTGACACAGAGCTTGTAGAAGGTGATCCTTATGCTGGATGCTGCACAGTCACTTGGTTTATTCACTTGTAGGATTAATCTCACATTCCCCAGGAACATGGTGAAACATTTTGCAGGTGAGACACGAAGCCCAAGCTAGAAAGCTTTGCTAGGAACTGCTTTGGCTCTGTCAGGGCAAGAACAATAGTGTAGCACACTGGCTTTGCATAGCCTGAAAGTTAAGAAACACTCTCAAAGTAAGATGAAAAAATGTTTGTCTCATCAAGTACAGCTAAACCACAGAAAACATGCTAACCACTGCCTCAAGCTGAGCAAGCCACTCTTGGAGAATGGTTTAGAATCTGAAGACCAGGATAAAAGCAACAGATGAGCTGAGAGAGGACCTTTGAACAACAAATAAAGGTAATCAAGTGCTTATATGACCAGAGGGACTAAATTTCTCCCACGATTTTCTGGGTAGATGCTGACATAAAGGTGGGTATGTAAAAATTAGAGTGCTGTGTTAGTGGAATCCGGTGTGGGAAGATGGGGGAGAGGAAGGACCTCAGAATCTACACAAGATTCTGCTGTCAGGTAATTGCAATCAGGAGTGGACTGTATGTACTTTTGTTTACATTTTCCTGTTTCTCGTGCTCTGTAATGAACGAGGCAATTATATTGAAACCTTTCCAGAGGCTGTACATTATGATGCAACACAAAACAGGGCCCGCACAGAGCCCTGGCACTCGGGGTTCCGGGAGATGGCAGAAGCCCTGCTGCTCTGCCACAGCCCAGCTGCCAGTGCTGGATTTGTGCTCCTCAGGGAATGTTTGTGCCTTCTCCTTTCCCCCACACTCATGCACAGTGTCCACGACTCGCTCTGTCCACATCCGAGCTGGCTGGTGCTGCTGCAGCACGTGCTCCAGTGGCACTGAGCTCGCTCCCGCTGGGACAGGGAGGGCATTCTGCCCCTTGTCCCCAGTGGATGGGCTGGGCAGAGCTGGTGGCCACACACAAGAGATGAAGGTTGGGCCAAGCCTGGAGAGTCCCCAGCTGTCCCAGCCCTGTGCTCCCTGTTACCTGAGGCCACCCCCTGTGCAGCAGGGCTGCTGGGGCGGTGGGGCAGGCAGTGCCTTCTGGGCTTTGCTGCAAGCCAGGGGAGCTGGGTGGAACAATCTGCTGTGAGAGGCACAAACTGCGCTGGGTAGTGCGTCTGAGCCACAGAAAGTGCTGAAGCTAGGAGTTACAAAGGGAGGAAAATCCTGCCATCGCGAGCTGTTTGTTTGTGTGAGATAGCAAAGAAAGTAAAGTGAGTGGTGGCTCCAGACAGGTGTTTCATTAAGCAAGACGTTGTATCTTTTATTTAACATTCCTCAGAAAAACTCTCCTGCACCAATGCTTATCTGTTTGACAAGGAATCTTGCTTTTGTAAAGGCCCTGGGATTTTTTGACATGGTACATTTTACAGATTGCCTCTAAAAGAAAAGCAGAAATTCCCTGAGTCCTCTACACAGCTGTACCACAGCTATTTTTCCACACTTAAAGCAACAGTTTGCCAAGCACCAATGTGCTGGTTTTGGACTAGGGAGAACTACAACAGAAGAAAAGAGAATTTCTGTTACAGAATACAGAACATTTCTATGTACATCAGCTCTGCTTCAGAAAAACCTCAAGTCTTCGGATAAATATAATCCAATTATTTGGAAGGTACAGCAACAGAGAATATTTTATACAAAAGCCTAAGTCAATCTGTCTTTTCAATGCAAAAGTAAGGAATATGATTCCAAAAGCACTGTGCAAGTTGATGCTCAAAGATCTTCTTTATAGTAATAAAAATTATTTAGGAAGGATACTTATTACAAGTTATAGTAAAATATAGCTTTAAATACTTTTAGCTTTAAATAGTTATGTCCTCAGACTCAGAATTGCCAGCATCAGCAATGCATAATGTTACTAAACTTTTTAAAATTAAGGTAATAAATCTTTTTCAGAGGAGTAGGTGTAGATCTATTTACAGCTGGGTGTCTCTTTAATCCCACATCTGTGTAGTGCCATGGCAGGCAGTACTAACATAGCCATAAGTGTGACTGTCTGACACACAAAGGGAAAAATAAAAGGAAGTTTATTTTGGATCAGTTTCAGCACTCAGATTCACATTTTTGCTTTTGGAGATGAACTCTCCTGATAGCCTGACCTTGCCTGGCAGTCAGCTGGGAGTCAGAGCTTGCACATGTCAGTGCTCCACAGAGTCCTTGGGGAGACCCTTGTGTATTTTCAGAGCTTCCCAGCAGGCTGTGCTGAAACTCTTCAAACGCCTTTTGCTCGCCCCCGAGCCTCCTGCAGTGCATCCAGCCTGCTCCATTTCAGTAACATGGAGCCATTTGAGGTAATGAAGATGGCATTTGTTTGTGCAGCCCTGCAGAGCTCGTGTCACCCCAGGACCAAGCTCCAGTTCAAACGCAGAGCGTGTGCATGCATCGCTCATTGCTTCAGGTGTGAGATTCCATCCCCAGCCAGAAATCCATGATTTGGCAGCTGCTTGGCTTAAAGGAAGGAAAATTGGAGAAGCAGGGATGGTATGGTGGTCCTGTACTAACTTTTCTGTGGGGCAGTGCAGCTGCTGGTCTTTCTAATAGTGGTTTTCAGAGATGAATTTGCAAAAAATAAATTACAGGTGAGGTGCAGGAGACTGCATGGCTACAGAGCACTCCTGTTGTCCCAGACTAAATCAGCACTGGCATCAGAGGCTACCAAATATGTATTTGTCAGTGTGGGTGTTCTTCAACTGCAGAGAAAAATGGTAAAAAATGACAACAGAAAGTTACCTCTGGAAGATGGTTTTCTTGCCAAATGTAGACCTTTGGTAAGAAATATCAATTTTGAATATTTTTTTATTGAAGAATAATGAATAATTTTAATCCTATTTTTGTAATGTTAATATGTCATTTTGAGAATGACAATATCTTGTTCTATGTTTAGCACTATATTTCCTTTTACTCCTGCTATTTTCTGAAATACTTAAATATATTTTTTAATATATCATTATGTCACTGGAACCATTTCAGGACTAAAACAGTTCAGTATCATTAAGTGTTTCCTTTTTCTAGGCTGCTTTCTTAATATAATTTCTGTTCAGCAATAAAATGAAATTCTGACTTCATATATTGATTTAGCATAAATAAAATTCTCACAGAACAGGAATTCAATTTCTTAAATGACATTAGTAAATTATTCCACGAAGAGTTATGTCTTGTTTCAAAGAGAGCAAGGTGTTTCCACTATCAAATAACACCTTGCTGTACTCCACTCACAGTGAAAGACTTTCTGTGGTGTGGCAGTGCAGGGCAGACAAGGCTCACAGCCCCCTCACAGACAGCTTTGCTCTCATCTTCACAGTCCAATTGGTTGAAGACTCTGACTGTTCCTTCTGTAGCTTTTGCTCAGTTACTGAATTGTAATCTCTTCTCATCTGTATAATTGTATCAGCTTTCTAGGTTTTCTTCTGATTTGGAAGCTCCTGCATTTCAAGACCTATGTTTTCCACTTCTGTTTCCATCGCCCAGCCCTGTCCCCATGCTCCCTGTCCCCCCATCCTGGGTGCCAGGGAGCAGCAAGAGCTGTCTGCCCTGCCAGGGAAGCAGGGCAAAGCTGGAGAGGGACAGACCCACATGGACACAGTCTCGCTGTGCTCGAGCAGGGTGAGCAGGGCAGGGCTGTGACAGTGACCTGCCTCAGTTGTGGCACAGCGCATGATTCCATGGGCCCTGTTTTACCGCTTCTGAAGAATGCTGATATTTTAGGTCTTGTATGTGTAGATGACAGAAAAACTACTGATTCCTGTAAAATCAATGCCACAGGTACCAACTTAATATTTAGTATTTTAAACTCCAATTTTTATTGAGAAAAAATATTAGTTTGGGATTACCTGTGCAGGTAGAGGTGAGAAAGAAGCAAGTCAGCTGAATTTATTGGCTTACAGATATGATGCTCATGGATATTTTCATTCAAGGCCCATTTCCACTGAGAGCTACCTCTGTGTCTTCTGCCTCTCTATCGTCTGCTCAGCTGAGGTTTTATTCTGAAAGTTTTTCTCATACAAGATAGGAAAAAAATAACCACAAAGTAGATATCTTGTTCTCTACATTTCCATCATGCAGGAACAGCTTTCTGATGGGGTTTTTTGAGAGCTACAGCTTCAGGCTTGCTGATTTTGAGTATCTAATTCAAAATTCTAAAGTCATGAACAGGGCACTGCTGCACACAAATGTATTAAAAAGCACCTCATCTCATTTTCTGGTCTTTTGTTGAAGCACAAAGCTATATAATGTGCTTTATAAATGCTGCTGTTTTCCAAGACCGCTGTTTCCCCCTTTTTTGGTTTTAACAAATGGGAGAGTTGGGATACGAGTTACTTTCTCCTTTTTTTCCTCATTATACCCAGACAGGGAGGAAAAGGTTCCTTGTCCCAACAGATGTATGTTCTGAGACAACATCACAACTCATGACAGGCTACATTACAAGCAGGTGGTTAAGTCTGGGCTACCGTAAATTTTGGTCTTAATCTGTTTTGAGTTTTAAAGGCCTTGAAGCCTAAGCTGCAGTTCTAGTTTAATACAGAGTTGAGAGGCACAGCTATGAACTGACAACATGTGTGAAATTGTGGTCTCAGCCCTGTTCATACGGGAAAAGTCTGTTCTGCTGTCATGGCAATAGCTCTGAAAATCAAACTGCTCGTCAGCAGCTGAGCACCATGAATGTAGATTGGTTTTGAGGACATCAGGACCCTTTCACAAGGTTGTTTGTACTTATAAATGTCAGTTTTGGTGCATCCAGTCCACAGCCTTCCTGTAGGCTCGTCCTCCTAGTGAGCAGCTTCCTCAAAACGCCTCAGAGCCGTCCTGAGGCCGGCAGTGGTGCCAGCTGCATGGCAGGATGCTCCTGCCAGGAGGCACTGTGGCAGAGGGAGAAAGGCAGCTTGAACTGAGGTGGCCCCACACTCACAAAGAAATGCTCTGGAGGCATCAGATGAATGCCATTAGCAGCCAGTTCAATCTCTTCTCCTTTTTCTCCTCCAGAGTGTTTGATGGAGCAGGTGGGTATGGTCTTCTGTATCTTTGTGGATTTTTTGTTTTGCTTTAATTCTTTTCTGCATTGCACTAAAAAAAAAAAAAAAATTGCATCCAGCACTCTATTTAAGCTTCTGCTAGTAGCTAAAAATATAAATAAATCAGGAGTTTGTTTAGTTTAATTCCTGGTGCAGCAAGTTTTTGCATCCAACTGTCATTATGAATCAGTTATTTCTTTGCTCAAAACCATCAAGTATAACAGCATCCAAGGTAAATACTTAAATAAATCAAGTTTGATAAATTAAGTAGTTAAAACTTCAGAAATCTAAGATAAATAGGAAGGAGAGAATATTTTTATAAGGTTTATTCAGGTTTCCTTGGCAAGACCTTGATCTACAGTAGACATCCCAGCCAGTACTTTCCCCTGCAACCTGACACTCTTGGCTGAGGGACATCACAAACACAACCGAGTGACCGTGTGATGGTAACTGCTCTGAACAGCTACAACTGTGTGCTGATGGCTCTTCTGAAGTGGTTCACAAGCTGAGATCACATGTAAAGGCCAGTTAGAAGGTAGCCTGGCTAACCCAGCTCAGGAGTGAGAACAGAATATGTCTCTGTGGCAGGGTAGCAGGCTGTATGCGGAAAATAAATGCAGGTGTCCAGGTATTCTGCTGAACTTCTAGATTGGAAAAAGACACACCAGATTTAGAGAGGAAAAGTTCTCTTTTTTAGCCAATGATATCATTTTATAGCAGCAAAGGGAAAAATGCAGTGTGCACTAATTATTTTTATGGCAAATTAATAAAATCGTCTGATAGGAAGGAACATATTCTCTCCCTTTGCTCCGTCAAACTGGCTGCCTACTTGCTGTCCTGTAAAACTGCAACATAAGTACTCTGTAAGGCTGCCCCTGATCCTCAAAAGATCAAAGCAGCCTCTTCATAGAGGACTGAACTGTGCAGGGCCAGCAGTACATGCTACAATAAATATCTGAGCATCCATTGTTTATCAAGGACTAAGGAGAGCAGAAGGTTATATTAAAGAAGAAAAGAGCAAATTTTCCTGCTGTGAATACTTTGAGGCAAAGGACAAACCCAGTATGTCAGAGTTCAGCACTGGAAAGGAGAGCTCTGGAAACCGAAGATGTTTCTTTCTGTCCAAAGAGGGGATGCTGTGACAGTAAGTGTGTCATCCTAGTCCTCTGTTAAAGAGCATTTTAGATGACGTTAACCAGACGTTGGAGGGCAGCTGTTATGAAGCACAGCTCAAGAAACTGTGCTGCCTCAAGGCGTTGGAGCAGCCTTTTTACTTTTATATCTTGCCTAATGAATAGGCTGCCCTTTGGCAACTGTTATATAAGTGAGAGCTTTTTAAACCCAATGCATTTCACATTCTCTTGAAAAACAAAATTTTTGACCCAACAGGATAATGCGTAAGCAATTCCCTGAGTTATAGCCTTCTCTGTGTTTTCCCAGTGTGGGTTTTTGCTCCATAAAGCACATTGTGGGCATGGGGAAAGCAGTTCCATGGACAAACTGCTTTTGCAATATTGCTTAGAAGTGTCCAGTGATGTCAATGTGATCACAGCATTCTTCTGAGCCAGGACTCTGTCCTATATCAACTGAAATTAGTGGGATCGTTTCCAACAATTTTGCAGTGCAGTAAGTTGGGATTTGAATGAGAGAAGCAAGTATGAATAGATTATATTCAACATATTTTTCTCCTCAGTACCAGAGAAACTGATACTCACAAATACTGCCTCTATGCAGAAAGTTTCCCTTCTTTAATAAGCTCTTTCTTCTACCCAAAACTAAGGGGAAAACAGATCATCCACATAAAAATGTGCATTTGGCCCACTACTTGTCTTGAAACAATTCGGTTCTTGGATTCTGTTGCCCTGTAAGTGGAGAACAGATCTGGGTACACTTGTAGTGGACTCTGTTAACATTCATGTTCTGCTTCTTTAAGGGAAAAAAAAAGGTAAAAATAATAATCTGTCTCAAGTTTTACCTGGAGCCCACTGTTAAATTGGTCCTTGGCCAATGGCAATCTAAGAATATGCTTTCCTGCTAATTTGGTTCAGTGATAAGATTGCTTGCCAGCAGTACACAGTGGGGGAAACTCAATGTGGTTAGCCCTGGTTACCTGGCAAACAGACATGCAATTTGAACAGCCAGTGGGAAATTCCTATTGACCTGCTTATACTGGGTTTTAGAGTCATACACTTGTCTCTTTTTCAGTTCTCTCTTCCTCTGCATTAGTTGTTCCTTGGAATTATTTTTTGTGCCTGTACAAGATCAAAGCAAGAAGCAACCTGAATTTGCTCTTAGAAGTGGCTTCTGTTACACCAGGATTGAGACCAGTAGACTAAAAATTCACACGTAATTTAAAAAATCCTCAACCCCACTATCACAGATACAACTTCTGGTGCCTCATGGTTTATTTTTGGATAGAGACAATTACATGAGCATAGTTGGAGGACACACAAGTACCTGTTACACTGTCAAAACCAGGCAAGTGTAATTAAATGTGCTATTCTGGTGGGCTTGAAGTCTATTTGCAATCAAGCGAACCAGTGAGCTTTTCAGCAGATTTGGCTTTCTCCCCTCGGGAGAGGTTGAGCACTGGGACAGTAGCCATGTTTCACTGCTGCTCCTGACTGAGGCACATTGACAGAGACATGTGGGAGTTTACACAGGGTCCACTTGCACCAAGCCTTGTTCTGGCCAGGATTAATCTCTTATTTTTATGAGCACTAAACTTCACTAACATTTACCCCCAAATTAAAAAAAAAACATCAAGAATGTACTACTGAAGCAAATTTTTTGCATAAATAAATATTTATTTAATCTTTGTTGCCACGGATGAGGAGAACTCAGTGCTGGTGCCAAACCCTTCATGGCCTCCTGGATGTACCTGATGTTAACTCTTTCAGAGGAAAGGGGAAGCAATGAGTCACCCACTGATTTGCAGTTTCTTTTTATTTCCTATCTAGCTCAAGCAAAAATGCCAAAATCTTGAATGCTATTAAGAGTCTGAGAACATTGTATGTGAAATGTGAGATGCAGTATCTGACAGTCCTGCAGCGGAGCACAGCACAGGGGCTCCCCAGCCAATGCCGAGCTGGTGCACCTGGAACTCAGGAATCAGATGCAGCATAGCAATGCTATTCCAGTAGCTTCATCAGAATTAATTAGTCTGGCTGAGAGGCAGGACAGATTTTGCCTGAGCAGACTGCACAGATAGAGCAGCTATAGAGCCTGGTACCTGAGCCAGTTTATTTGGAGCAATACGGAAGTGCTGTCAGTGCTGAGAAAATTGTACTGACTTAAATGGTGCCAGATCACACTGTTTATTAGATCAGTTGTCTCAATGACATATGCAGCAGCCTGTATCTAAAACAGGTTTGCTCCTATGCTTTTCCTTTTTGGTTCAGATTCAAGAGAGGGAAGGGTCTGAGTATCCCACTTGAAAAACCATTCTCCATGAATTCAACAAAAAAGGTTAAGTTGTAGTAAAGCAGTTCCTTTTCCCATCTCATATGCAAGTACATCTGTTAAGAATAGAAGTAGGAACATATAGATATGCATTAAAGTATCAGAGATCTCCAAGATTAATCCATACACTCACTAATCTATAATAATTCAGTTTTACTTAGTAGAACCCTTTAAATGAGTGTTTGGCAAACAGTATGCCTATATTTTATTCCTGAAGTGTACACAGCTAAGTAATAGTTAAGGATCTAGAGTCACATTCATTAGCTTCCAGGAGAAAGGAATTTGGGAACCTAATCTGATGTTAAGACCTCTCCAGGTAATGTGAGCCTTTCATCTAATGGGGTTCTTGTGTATATGAGCTGTTATTGCCAGGCACAGTAACCCCAGCTATGAGCAAGGACTGACCTGGAGGGTTATCTGCTCCCCAGGGAACACTGGTGGAGGACTCAGCTCCTTCCTCTGCCCTTGTCTTCACTGTGATTCTGGGCAAGTTCCTGGGAAATAAAACAGAAAGGCTATTTGGAAAGTGAGGAATATAATACTTTGAACTAGGGGTAAGTGTTAAGATAAAAAAATCATTGAAAGACTGTGAAGTTATCTTCAGTAACTGGGGAACATGCAAGCATTTTAGAAAAAAACCCCACACTGTTATGAGTCTTGTTTTTGTGACAAAGAGGAAGCAGGACAAAAATGTGAATACGAGGAAGTATTTTATATACACATAAATACCTATAACTGATGGGATCAGGAGAGAGGCATTGCTCTGGTAGGCTAATCCCTGACTACATCCTTCACACTGTACAGTTACTGCTTGATCCTACAACAAAGTCTGTGTTCACAGGTGAGATTTCTGTATAGCTATATACAGCACACAGCTGCTGCTGCTGCATTACAAAGTGCTCAGGGCCAGATGCTGCTGCAGTTTGGCAGAGTGGGTACAGAATAGGAATCAGGACTTTCAGAGCTATCCATTAAATTTACATGTCTGTTTCAATTCAGTTAATGGAATAAAAATCCAAGACTGAAGATCTCAACTACGAATCCCTGGAGAAATACAAGGTAAGATTTAGGTAGCTCAGAAAAGAGCAGGTACTGTCTGCAGTTTTCTGTGCAAAAATGTGCTGTAAAAATTCAGTGTTACCTAAAGGGGAAAAAAAAAAAAGAACAACCCAGAAAAAGAACAACCCAAACATTTTTATGAGAAGCAGCACTAATGGGGGGACATGTTAACAGGAGTGCTGATTCATATCATTAATGTGGGCAGGCAGTAACTGTGGAGAGGGAAAGATCTGTTGGAACATGCTTCTCTTGAGAACACGCCTAAATTAAGAGGCTGTCAGAGACATGTGTTTCACAGTGTTGGCAACCCAGGTGTAACAAATTTCCAAGATGACTATTAGTGAGTACTAACAGCTATAAAAGCACTTCTAATTTCTTGCTGAATATGGAGGCTTAACTGGAAGTGGGAAGTGCAGGTGGGAGTGAAGAACATTCAGGACAGAACACAGAGTAGTGGCCATTAGCAGGGAACGCATAAATGGCACGATGGGGTCCAAATCAAGTGATTTGATTTAAGACAAAGAACCAGGAATGATGAGAGTGGAAAGACCACCTCACACTTTCCTACTGCAGAACTTTTTGCTTTCTGTGGCAAGCATTTGTCTTTGACACTGTATCTTGGATCTGGTTTGTTGTGGCAATTCCTATCTTCCTTTATTTGCTTTCCTTTTGATATGTTTTAGAACAATTATGATTGCCCTGGGGAAAAAAAAATGCACATGCTCTCTTACCACTTTTATTTTCTGAGTGCTACATTTCTTTTAATTTATGGACCTGTTTTTGTACTGCAGAGGAACCAAAGACTTTGATAGGATTTTATTTCCTGAATGTGACTGATGCCTGAGAAAACTGCTTTTCTATTCCAGTAAGGCTGCTTTGAGGAGCAGAAATGGGAATTAAGCATGACTTTCAAGAATTTTGGTCTTCAACTTCACTAATCTCTTATAGTTAGTATCCAATGTTCTGCAATGGTAGAACATTTAAGCACATGACATGAAGGAAAATAGCTATTTGTGTATTTTAATAACTTTTAGGTATCTTGCTAGTAAAACATCCAGACCTTTCACCTTCCTGAACTTTTAGTAAGGGTGGAACAGAAAAGGTAAAACATTTGATGCTAAACATTGAGATAGGGTTCGAGGATTATTTTACCAATTGGCTTATTATTGGCAGTAATTATCATGAAAAGCTTGAAGTGACACTTAGTTTGGCTACTTTCTTTTCAACAAGCAACCCCGCTCTTAGCTGTACTTAGGGCATCCAAAGATGTGAGACTGATTCATGATACTGAATAGTGAAATTTTCTGGTATCTTAAAGTGTTTTCCTGGTAATTATAAAGAGCTGACCCCTTCACAAAGCAGGGCATCAAGGCAGGTGGAAACGGTACAACTCAGACTTTGAAAATGGAAGTCCCCAGATCACATCTGAAATGCCCAAAGTGTTTTTTTTTCCAGAAAGCATTCTGACAATCACTGGTGCTGGTAGCAGAACTCAGCCAGCCAATGAGATCAGGTAATGTCAGCTCCATGGTAATCAGCCTTGAACAAATGCTGCTGGGCTTTTTTGTTATTGCTTTTTTTAAAACAATCATTCTGTACTCCACACTTATGTAATTCTACACGTTTTATTCATTTAGGATTTAATTGATTTTATGTATCTGATTTATAATGTTAATTAACATTGTGCTTGGGAACTGTTTGGAAATGCACCTTATTTAGGAAAAAACTCTGAAGGACACAGGAACATTCATTCCCATGAGTTTTCCATCTGTCTTTCACATGGTTGTTTGCAATATGGAAGGAAGGAAGGAATCTATAGCACCTATGCCTGTGTTTTTTTCTGGAGAAGAGACAGTATAAAAAACTAAATGACAATCCACTGTGTTGCATTAGTTGCTAGGGGGAGCATGGGACAGTGTTTTGGGGGTATATTACCTGAGAAGCTGCTGGAAACTTCTCTGGAGCCAATGCCAGCCACCTCCAAGATGGATCTACTGCTGGCCAAGGCAGCATCAGCAACAGTGGTAGTGCCTCTGGGATATTTGGAAATGGGAGGGAAACACTGTGCAGTTGCATATGGAGAGAGGAAAAAGGAGTGAGAATATGTGAGAGAAGCAGCTCTGCAGACACCGAGGTCAGCGAGGAAGGAGGGGCAGGAGGTGCCCCAGGCACTTGAGCAGAGATTCCCCTGGTGCAGCCCATGGTGAGGCAGCAGGGCCCCTGCAGCCCAGGGAGGTCATGGGGAGCAGAGATCCACCTGGAACCCAGACCAGAGCAGGTGGATCCCAAAAGAGGCTGTTCCCATAGAAAGCTTCTGGCAGTATCAGTGGCCCCATGGGTAGAGGAGCCCACACTGGAGCAGGTTTGCTGACAGGACTTTTGAACCCTCTGGGATCCATGCTGGAGCAGCCTGTTCCCAAGGGACTGCACCCTATGGAAGGGACCCATGCTGGTGGAAGAGTGTGAGGAGTCCTCCCCCTGAGGAACATGTAGTAGCCAAGACAACATGTGATGAACTGAAAGCGACCTCTGTTCCCCATCACCATGTACTGCTGGCAGGGGGAGGTACAGAAACCAGGAGTGAAGGGAATAAGGAAAGGCTGGGAGAATGCTGTTTTAAGATTTCTCCTTATCCTATTCCAGTTTAATTACTAAGAATTTAATTTCCCCAGGTCAAGTCTGTTCTGCCTGTCACAGTGCTCACTGCTGAGTGATCTCTGTCCCATCTCGACCCAGGAGACTTTAATTACATTTTCTCTGCTCTGCTTTGCTGAGAAGAGTGACTGAGTGGCACTGGTGGGCACCTGGTGCTCAGACAGAGTCAACCTACTGTTCATAGGTCTCTGACCACTTAAAAAGAATTTGCTAATGTTGTCTCAGATAGACATGGGAGGGCTTCTGGGTCCCACTCTTCCCTCTCATATACTTTCTAGATAACATTTATCATGGGTGACTGGTTTCAATGTCAGGCTTGCAGAATTTCATGATCCTATGGCTGTTCTTTTAGATGGATCCACAAATGATGGTGTGTCAGAATAAACTTTTCTCTTTTTTTTTTGCTGTAAGATACAATTTTATGCTGGGTCTACACTGCCCATCTCACAGCTTTTGTAACAAAAAAATGCCTTTGCTATTCAGGGTGTTTTGACCCTGAACTGCTTTGGGCACAGCAAGAATAAGCAGCTGGAGAAGGCATGCAGAAAAATGTCTGCTGTGAGCTTCCTCAAGCAGCCCGGGCTACCCAAAATGAAGGAAAGCCCTCACCTGCCAATGAGGAAGGAAGGAAAAGTACAGGTCTTGGACAGAAGTAGAAGCTCTTGATTATTGCCAGGAATTTTGCATCACTTGCTGATTGACATTATGTCTGCTAAGTGCCCGTGGACCTTAGCTCCAGGATTTCTCCCTCACTCAGAGACAACAGCTCCCAAGCAGCTGCACCAGTCTTTGCAACATCGACCTCTGCTGCAGGCACAGGCTGTCCAGGAGAGGGATGCCAGGACACCCAGCTCCTGTTTTGGGGCAAAAAAAACGGATCAGCAGGCAACATCTAAGTCAGGCAGCTGTCAGGAGGTGAGGCAGGATCAAGTCAAAGACTAGGAAAGCTTATGCAGGATGGCTGTGGAGCAAACACCACACGTGAAGTTCCCAATGTGGATGTGTTTAGAATGCCTTACGGCTCTGAACTTAAAAGTATTTTAAAGGGATTGCATTATATATTCTTTCTAGTATTTTATGAAGCTATCTATAGTAGTTGAATGCCAGGAGTTTGGGATGAAAAAAACCAAAACACCCAAACAAAAACCCCACAGCAATTCTAGAAGTAGCCTGTATTTTCTTCAGTCTTGTGGTTCTGTGTTAGATGGGATAACACAGAGCCATATTACTATTAGCCACATTATTATTTCAAACTGGCATATTCTATTGAAAATGAGTCAGGAGCTACTCTGTAATACCTCCTGAATCCAGCAGAGCTAATGCCGATTTACACTAACATTACTGAGAGGAGAATTTGGCCATTTTTGGACATCAATGATTTCTAAACAAAGAGATATGTTGTATCTGTAATAGGGCTTCAGAATCCCTCATTAATGAGATTTATGAAACCTGAAAACAGACTGCTGAGCAACAACTTTATTCTTTGCAATCTGTGCAAGCCGGTGGTACATACCTTTTACATTTAATAACAAAATACCTGCCTGGAGCACCTTTTACACTTTAGCTTGTACATGCATTGTGTCATAGTATTGTATTCCAATTTCTGTCAGATAACTCTACTGTCTGTATACAGGAAGAGTTTTTACAATGCTCTGAGTCCCTGAGACTGGATTTTTAGTTCTCAAGTAGGGCATTCTCTGCAATAACTTTCCATCACTGCATCCAACATTCTTTGCCTCTGCTGAAAATCATGGCTGATTAAAAGTCAAATGCAACAGCTGTTTGTGATCATATGATTAATATGTTTTCTAGACAGATGCTGAGTATTAGATGCAGAAACATTTTTACAGTACTCAAGAAATTTGGAATTGATATTTATTAAAGCCACAGTAGGACAAAGCTGCTAAACAATGCAGGTTCTTTACAGACATAATTAAGAATTTATGTAACTCCAATGATTGATTGCATCACTCAAAAAACCCACCCTCATAGGCAGTTTTTCAGGAAGCAAAATTATAAAATTATTTTCACTAATCAGAAAGTACTCTGAAAACTTCTAACAATGCACTATGCCCACAGATTACTGCACAATGTAATTTATTTTTGCTGTTTAATATCAGGGGTGAACTCCCATTGTCAAAAAGCTTATTTGTTAGCTCCCATTAGCTGGCCACTATGAGAACAGCTGCTCCTGGCAAGATCACGTGGAGCACACTAGGGATGGGGCAGCTAAACAGTTTGCAGTATAGGAGACATTAGGTTTTGTAACTGTATTTAAGACACAAAAAAAATATCTTTGTGGTCAGTCAAGGCCCTGCTGCCTGATGGCTCCAGCCTGGGGAGGCATCTCGGAGGACAGATCCTCATCCACAGCCTACCACGAGCCTGGCACTGAGGGTGGTGCCTGGGAGAGCCTCCCCAGCACCCACTAGGAACACCTGCTGTGGCTCTTGGAGTGACCCCTGAGCCCCCGTGCCCATGCCAAGAGCCCGAAGGAGCTGCAGCAGAGGTGTGCAACGGGGCATGGCCCGGGCTGAGGCTGCCTGCCATGAGGGGAGGCACCTGAGGGCGAGGGGCTGCACCTGAAACTGAGGTGTGGAATGGGGACCTGAGGGGCTGCACCTGGGAACTGAAGGGTGGCAACGGGAATTGAGGAGATGAACTTGGGAATTAAGGGGTGGTGGCACGGGGAACTGAGGGGAGGCTCCTGGGAGCTGAGGGGTGGCACGGGGAACTGAGGGGTGGCAATGGGAATTGAGGGGATGAACCTGGGACCTGAGGGGCTGCAGGGTGGAATTGAGGGGTGGAATTGAGGGGTGGCATGGGGAACTGAGGGGATGAACCTGGGAATTGAGGGGTGGGACCTGATGGGATGCACCTGGGAACTGAGGGGTGGAACGGGGACCTGATGGGATACACCTGGGGCCTGAGTGGATGCACCTGAGTGCTCATGGGATGCACCTAGGAACAGAGTGGATGCACCTGGGACCTGAGGGCTTGCACCTGAGTGTTGATGGGATGCACCTGGGGCCTGAGTGGATGCACCTGAGGGCCGAGGGGCTGCACCTGGGATCTGAGGGGCGGCACTGGGAACCTGAGGAACTGCACCAGCCCTCAGACCACCCTCAGGCTCTGGCAGGAGCTGTTCCAGAGCAGTCTCCAGCCAGCAGCAAACTCTTTGTGAAGAGTGTTCAGGCAGTGTCCCATGAAGAGCTGCTGCGTTCAGGTAGGCTATTCCTTTTGGTTTCCCTCAAAGCTCTGCCCTGCTGCCGGAGTATCTGCGTGGGTGGTGGGAGCAGGGGAGGGGAAGGTTTCTTTTTTTCTTGGAGAGAGTTGGAGTTTGAGGTTTTAAAGGCTCTGGCTTCACACTCGGATAAGGCTGCTGCTGTGTGTGTTTGGGAGAACCTGCCTGGGTAAGCCCAGTCTCTGCTGTCTTGCCCCAGGCTCTTCACTTAACTGTGCTTGCATTTTGGGCAGATGTGCTGGTGGAATGCCCGTGTTTGACACGGAGAGGAGGCTTGGGCTTTTAAAGGATGTGGACAGGGAAACTAGGAAAGGTTTTCCAAAGGAAATTGCAGGCTGAAGTGATTCCTAACAAGTGTTCATGAAGGAAGTTTGAATGTGTCCTCACCTCCCGTATGTGCTCTTGGTATCCCTGGTTGTCTCACAAGGATTTGTTTTTCTGGTGCTCTCACAGATCCTGAGCTCAGGTAAGATATTTTTATGCCAATCTGGGCTCAGAAAAGTAGGTAAAAGTGTTTAAAGCTTTTTAATCAGGAGAAATCTTCAGTGGTGTGTCTTTCCCTCTGGAACGTATGTACTCTTGACAATCCAATTATACATGCAATTTTTCTTGGTACTAGTAAGACTTTCTGGTTTTGGTTTTTGGCATTTTTTTTCCCTTACCAGTTCTACTTGAAATCAAAAATTTTTATCCCTTTCCTCTGCAGCATGGACAAAGAGACTATAAACGGGCAATTACTTTACATCAGAGCTGCACCTGAAACTAGTTAGTGGCAGTTCCTTGGATTGACGGTGGTTGGGACGGAGAAGCAAGTTTATTCCAATTTGTGAAGTTAAAGTCTGTATACGGAATTTTTATAGAATGAGAATAAGGTCAAAATAAAGTTAAGTTTGAGAACTTAGTCTTGAAATAATCAAAAGCTGGATTATTATTTACCCACATCTTACTATTTTCCCGGGAAGATCACTTTCTCTTGATAGAGGAATTTGGTTACAGAATGAATTAGTGAAGCAAAAGTAATATGGTAATTACTGCTATAGGGAGGGAACTCTGAGTCTGAGAAAACTGCAATAATTTATGCTCTTGGCCATCAGTGTGTGTATGCCATGGGAACAAATAAAAACCAGCATATGAAATAAACATTCAGAAAAGGCCTTGCTCTGTGTAACATGCAAGACAAACAACCTCTGTGTGTTGAATCTGTGAGTCTTTAATGTAAAACTGAAAGAAAATACATGTTCTTGGTAATTAACTCTTATGTAGTGTTGAGCTCACTTTGGCAATTATGGCTTTAAAAAGACTTTAAAAGACCCAAATGCAGAACCGAATAAATTCTTTTCCCACTTAGCTGAATCCAGCTCCTGAAAAATGACAGAAAAGGATTCTGAAAATGTAGGGGACATGGATAAAAACACCCAAATAGGCAAATGGAGTATTTCTGTATATTGTGAAGTCATGTTTTTGGGAAAGAAAAGGCTCTGTTTCCTCCATAATTGTTGTTAGTTTCCCTCCAACTAGAAACTGATTACAAACATAGAAAATAAATGCAGAGGAAATGATACGCATTCAGTTTGTGTCAGCATGCAAGCCCCTTCTAGTAAATGAGGGTCAAAAAGCTTTAGCCAGGAAGTTGAACCAATCTATCAACATATACAAAAATAACTCAAGACAAATACCAATTAAACATCACGTATTGTTGTTTGCTATAAAGGAAAGCAATAGATTTAGTTTATTTCAGATTCTCTATTACGAGCTAGAAAATGTGTATGAACTACAAGTGTCCATATGATAATTAGCTCTTGTTATATCTGTTTTTAAGTTGCCTATTTCATTATATAAGTTGGAAATGTTTGTACAGATTCCTAAACTACAAAATATTCTCAAACTTTGGCCTAAGTGGTACTTTAATTGAAGTATGTGTAGTAAGCCTAAGATTTGTTTAGTTGATCTATGGTGCATTTTCTTTAGGTATTTCTGCTTACATTAGTAATGTAAGCAGAAATACCTATTACTCCGTTAGATCACACCTATTTTGCTTTTAATACCAGGAACTAAGAAAATGGGCGGCTGTGTAACCTGAACAACGTCACAGAGTTTGGGCTGTGTGACTGCAATAGTGTGATTGTAGTCCCTGTAAAGTCAACAGAGCAGTGCCTGTCTTGGCATTGAGAAACCCCTTTGGAAAAAAGGTCAATCTGTAAAATAACTTGCAGGGAGCATAACTTCCCTGAAAAATTTCAACAACTTAATTTTAGCTTCTTCCATGCTTCATTGGGATTATTTCCTTTAAGCATGGATGAAACTGTAATTTTTTACAACTGCATGGGATTACTGTGGCTAGATGAAATGCAATAAGTTTGGGTGTTGTTTTCATATGGAGTATCCACTAATTGTAAAATTCTCATAACACAATCAGGGTTGATTGGCTGGTTGATGATTTTTCTGTGAAAGGAGCACGTAAGCATCTGGGCAAACAGGTGGTGCCTCTCCTAAATGCATCTGCAAGGAGTGGAAAGCTGCAATGCATGTCTGCCCTGCTGAATCCAGATATTTTGGCTGCCCATTAGCATCTTCCAGCTTCTGACTCAGGACTGTGTCCATGTCTGGTATTGTAACACTTTAAAATGCCACCTATGAGAGCTCCAGCAGTTAAAGCTTGGAAGGGTCTTCCTAAGAGCTTTCTTAACCTCTAGTAGACTAAATACAGCATGATTCAAAGCAGGTTTGTTGGATTTAGAACATGGATGGAAAAACTCAAGAGAAACAAGAGGTCCATAGCTATGTCCCTATGGGGGAGATGGCTAAACTGAAATGGAGCATTGTCTCACAAGGCTTGTGAATGTGCATTTATAGTCTCAATTTATATATGTACATTCTGGTAGTATGGGTGCAGATGTACTCTGCCACACAGTTTTTTTTTATTAAGCAAATGTGGTTTTTGAGGGAGACCTAACATTGTGATCATAAGGACAGCTTTGCTATAAAGCTGACTCTGGGAATTTAGGGCATATGTTTGTTTATAAATAGTGTACTTTGTTCTATGTATATAAAGAGAGGTCATCAAAAAGTGCATTCCTGATTTGTAGCTTGAAATGCAGATCTCTGCTAAAGCTTGTTTCTGTTCCAAATATCTGCTCATAAAGATATATGGGTATGTGTGCAGTTTAGATATTGTGAGATTAAACTCTCAGAGGCAAGCTTTGCTGCTCTGTTTATTAACAGGCAAAAGCACTGTCTGAAAATTTTACAATAGAGGAGTAGTTCTAGACAGACAGCAAGGCACCACTGTGGGGGCTGATTGCTCATTATATTTAGAGATAAGTAAGGAAGCAATGTGTGAAAGATTGCTTTAAGGGATAAAGTTTTCTAGTATAGGATACAAAGTACCAGTGGCTGTTTCTGAGAGCTGAGAACACAGATTTAGAAATGGGACCCTGTTTTTAATAGCTGCCTAAAGATACCAAGTGAGAATTCTCTCTTCTTTAAGACCTTTTTTTTAAAGTTGTAACACTTCTTCTTTTGTTAGTGAGGACTTACTTGATTAGCACCTAACTCAGAATGCCTGATGAGGAACCAGTGAGCCCTTAAATAAAGGTTTATCAGTATGTTGCATAATCTAATATCTGGGGCTGCTAATAATCAGAAGTCCTTTGACTTAACCTAATTATTTTTAAATTTACTTTAAATAATGCTCATTTGAATCTTGGTGGATATTTTCATAAAGAGCTGGCTTCCCACTTGACCAGTGCAACCCACCATGTATTTAGATAATACTTGAAAGCTGGGTTATCAGTATTACATCTGTGTTTTAACAGGGTCATTTTCTTGCTTGGGAAGTTCTTAGACTTATCAAAGAGCAGTAATTTATTTTTAAAGAGGAAGCCTTATGTATCATTAAGTATGATTTGAGACTTCAGACTTTAATTTCCATACCCTATTGAACCCAATATGACTAATTCAACTTGGAAATTGAACTTTTTTTCCTTAAACCTTGCATAGCATTAAAATTGCTGTAGCTGGTACTTAAAAAGACCACAAGCTTAATTTTTTTCTTTTTAGTTTTGCTTACTTTGTGTATTTTTTAGCCCCCTCTATAGAGAAAGATGATCCCAAACAGTCTTTCTCCTCTAACAACATGTCAAAATATAGGCTTAAGAATAGTGTATAACACAGGTACACTGTTTCCAGAATTAGCATTCAGAATTTGCTATTTGCTCTTTTTCAATAGGTCTGTGACTTATTTGAGGTTCACAGTAACCTCATCTGTGTCACACAATTGTGTGGCTTCTGCTTAAAAAGCTTTGGAGACTCTCCAGTCTGGAGTGTGAGCTGGCAGCTTTCTCACCCTCACCTCCTGTGGTTTGGGAGCTGACTGGAAGCTCAGCAACCCCCAAGGTGTTGAGGCACTGCTGGAGGACTGAAACAGTGGCTCTGCCCAAGCCTGTCCTGTTTCATGTGGGAGCTGTGATAGAGCTAAAGGGAGTCTTTTTGCAACCTCCTGCATCAGGTTCTTTCAGGCCCTCTTTCATAACAAGGTGTGATCACTGCTTGCTGTGATCCCAGAGTGATGCTTTTTTCTTTTCCTTTGCAAATGCACTAAGGTGGCCTAAACTGCAAACTGACATCCTTAATTTCCCTGGATGCCCAGGGTATTGGGGGCTGACTTGGTGAGCTCAGGCAGGGTGTCAAATGACGCAGCTGCCTCAGGTAAAACCAGTGCCGGCACTCTCACTCGCTCCTGGGCCACTCAAAGTCTCAGCCATGAATAAAATCGGTGTTTTAAAGATGTTATCCTGTGTCAGTTTGGAGAACCTCACAGCTAATTTAATGATATATTGTGCATGATAAACTCTTCACTGCCACCCGGGTTCGTGTCTGACTTCTGCCAGGTTATGCACATCTTATGTGTAAGGATGTCCTAAGAAATTAAGATTTCTTACTTTCTTGTGAACAATTGTGCACTTTCATTTGCCAAAGAATCTGCACCCAGTCTCATGTTTGTTCATTCCTTAATCTTAAAACCCTCAAACCCCTAAAACCACACCAACTTCTTACCCTCTCTCCCCCTCAGTTTCACACCCCTGAAAAATAAATTGCAAGTTACATTAACCAAGATGTACATTCCACTCGGGGGTTCTGATGCCAGTCCATGCTCTCTCCTGTCTTCTGCTGTGCAGATTTAGTTGTTCTGTGCTCATATGCACTATCATTTGGCAATTTCATATCAGATGTATTCAGATAGAATATTACATTGGGTATTACACATAAGGAAAAAACACTTTTCCAGAAACAATGATGAAAAGTATTACTGATCTCATTTCAGTTTCCAGATTTGGGGTAAGAGGTAACAGCTTTGGAATGCGACTGAATAAGGTGGTCTTTTTTTCTTTGTGGTGGAGAGCAAGCATCTCATGTCACCAGGTTTCTAGTACCTGAGCAGTTACCTGGAAGAAAACAAATACTGGATCATTGGTGCTAAAATAATGGATTTAGTTTATCTAGTTTTTCTCGATTTATTACTACTTGGAATGTTCAAAGGTGACTAAGTCATGTATTCAGTTTTCACTCCTAAAACACTGGAAATCAACGCTCAGACAGTAACTGAACAAACCAATAGCAAGTTTTCTGTGTTTCACACAGACAGTTGAAATTACACTTATTACAAATATTTTAATTTGCTACATTTTATTTCATTCTGACACAGTTGAACCCTGGTTGCCTGAAGATATCTTTGTGAGGCATGTTTCTATATAGTTTCTTGTGAAAGATAAAAGCTTAGCTCACTCTCATAAGGACTAATTTTTTAAAATTAGCAGATATAGGAAAAAAAAATAATTTTGAGCAAGGTGCAAGTGAATAAAAATGCTTCTCTATATCACATAGTGTCATGCAGCCTCCCCTTAACATTGAGACTATATATCATAGTTAAAAGATGCTGTTTTTTGATCAGGCTACTCAGATTTTATGTAGATTTCTTCAGGAATGGAAAGACTTGCTTCTCAAAATGCCTGGAAATTTTCAGGAGCGACAGCTGTAATTAGTGAGAGGAGGAGTATGATAGAGTGCCATCATTTATAGGATATCTTCACCTTTCCTGCACAATTTACTTGGACTCTCTTATGTTTAAATACTATTTTTGTATGTAGAACAAAACCCCATAGATTCTGGTAATGCCTCAGTCTGAAGGAAAGTTGAAACAGTGCAGGAAATGCTTTCAGTGTGGACACTCTCTCTTTTTGCTCATGTTCCTGTGTTTGTATGTAATGTTTATTAATCAAGCAGACACCTATTTCCCTTTCCTCAATTGTAGTCCTTGGATCCAGTGGAACAGCTTGTAGAATATAATATTTAGTTTTTCTAAAGGGGGAAAGCAGCAGTTGAGCTTCCT
This sequence comes from Passer domesticus, assembly GCF_036417665.1. Lineage (NCBI taxonomy): Eukaryota > Metazoa > Chordata > Aves > Passeriformes > Passeridae > Passer > Passer domesticus. The sequence continues at coordinate 41,018,814 of NC_087480.1, forward strand.
GGAGTGCAAGGTGTGTAGAGGAAGCAAGAAAGTGACTCAGGTCTGTCTGAATTTTGCAGCAGGTCCCTGAAGTGATGGTTTGTCCCTGTCAAACTTTCTCTTCAGAGGTGTGCACAGAAGATGAGCATGGATGCTGTCCCCAGCCTGTCAGTTTGGTGTGTGATTCTGACAACAGCTAATAAAGTCCTAACAAATTTAAAGACGGTCTTTGCAGTATAAACACAGCTTAGCAAAAAGCTTTACAATCCTCCAGTTATATACATGCATCAGAGCACAGATGTTACATAAAGCCAGACCTTTACAGTTCAGTGATTGAATTAATGCATTTGAAAGGAGGAGAGGGGAAATGGTTTCAGGACAAACCAAACCAGATGGAAGAAGGTGGGGCTTAGCTTTCCTACCAGTTTTTTTGGGTGAACTCAAATACATCTTCCAAAGTTAATGTATTAAGTTAAGAATTATTTTATATTTGTTTGGAGGGGTAACAGGACAGAGAAGTCCAGTTACACAAAATTTGGATTTTATTGCATGTTTAAATGCTGTTATAGGTTCTTCAAGATAGAGGAAGAATGATTTCTAAGCCAGAGTTGCACTGAATGTCAGGTCCGTCCATATAAAACAATACAAAAAAATGAACCTGTCACACAGCCTTTTTAAATTTTTCTCCAATGTCTCATTTGTGGGTATTGAGATTTTTGGCGCAATATTATTTTAAAAAATTTATTGAGATACCAAATTACTGTCTCTTTCCTACATTGTGTACAGTAGTACTAGATTTGGGAGCATTAATTTTTTATTTCAAATAGAATTTTTTATGAGAAAAGAACTGCTAAATCTTTCAGATCAGCAGAAATACCCACTGTAATTCTAATTTTGGAGTCTTGGTTATATGATAAAGGCAATATTCACACATACAAGTTGAGGGAGCTATTTTGATCCCAGTGATAAAAACCCCTCCACAGACTGCTGCTATTTATCTGAGTGTTTACCCAGAGCACAACGTGTGGGGACAGTTGGAGAGGTTAGTGCTGTGGTTATGGACTGAGTTTTGCACAGGACGCTGCAAACAGGGATGTAAAAAACCTACACAGATTGTTTCAAATAGTGGTGAATACTGTGGTTTTGGCTCAACACATTTATGCCTTTCTAGATGAAAGTAGAACATAAGTTTGCTAGAAGCCAGAAGATTTTTTTATGAACTCTAACAGTCTGGGAAAAAAAGAAGTTGGCTCAAAGAAAAGAGAACTGAGATGAAAAAAATTAACTCCCGGAAAACAGTTTTGCTGCTTTTAAGAAAATCACAAATGCCTTTATTGTTCATTTGTTTCTATGTTTTTGCTACGTTTTGAGGCAGAAAGCAAAAGCAGTCTGACTATAGCTGTCTTAGGACAAAGCAACTTCAAAGTAGTTCAAAAGGATGAAAGAATTTAGCCAGGTACTGCTGTGACTTGTTGTCTAAAACCTTCTGGATGAGGCCCATCCTCTTGTGCATATAAAAACATCACACAGTGAAGAGTTCCTGCAGCATAAGTATAACTTGTGAAGGTTTCTTAAAACAGAAGAAATGAGAAATCTTGATTAACCAAAGTGGAGAACAAAAAATTGACTATTTGTTTTGATATGGCAGTGCAGGCAACTGCCTGGTGTGACATGGGATCAGCAGCTCTGCATGGACATGGCTGTCTGAGCATGTTGGCAGGAATGGGATGTTCATCCTCAAAGACTCCACCCAGAGACAAAACATTTCAATAAATAAATAGAGCAATGAAAATTTTAAGGCCTTTTATCTTGGTCTGGCTACAAAAGAACGAATACTGATTTGCCAGAATTCACAATGCATTTCTCAGACATTATTTTCCTTCAAAACAGTCAACTCCTTCAAATTTGAAAAATACCCACAAGGAGGGGAAGAAAACCTGGTAGTTGTACAAGCAAAGTGTATTGACATTTTTGGTCCTTCTAACTCTCAGTTCCTATTGCAATGCTAGGAGTAGGAAAGCTAATTTTGAGAGTAAACTAGCAAAGATTTTATGTGCTAGATCACTAATATCCAGGGAGCAGGGGGAGCAGGACAGGTGCAATTAAACATCAGCAATTTGGTATTGCTCATTTGTGTTGTAAAACTATTTCATTTTACATTATCAAAATGCTTATGTCTTTATATGGGCCTGTGAAGATCTAGTGAATTTAATTGTCCCAAACTAATATTATTTTCATGGTACTGTTTTCTCTCATTTTAAGAAAAATCCTAAGAAATAGTGAGGTGATGTAATGGTTAAAGAGATAGCATAAGAATTGATACTAGTGCTTGTCCCAGTAGGAGAACATTTCACATCTGTTATTTATGATGTGAAGCACCACTGGGGACAGCTTCAGTAACTATGTACATAGTAATACCTTTAATTAGACTAACAGAATAAATATTGCACACAGGCTTTAGGGATTTCATAAAAGCTCTACCCCTGATGGGGAGGAAATTGGTGCAACTGGAGAATGATAACTGTAACCTGGGAAGATCACTATCTCCTAAGTTCTTGTGCAGCAAGATTCTTGCAGCACTTGTGGGTAAAATTAAGGTTCCTCTATGACCTTTCAGACAAAACCTTCCTGTGAACTTGGAAAGCTTCAGAGTAAAATTTACTTGTCAGTCAAATGACAAATGTCAGATGACCTTCTGCTATTACTATACTTATATTTAAGATTAAAAAAACCCTCCAAATATCTTAGAAGTACTACAGAGGTTAGGTTATTAGAGCAGAAAAATATCTTTACCTGACACTATGCTGCCTCTCTTCTGGGCTGCACTGCCTGAGGTATAGAGCTGAAGCTTGGGGTAGGAGGCTTTGAAGTTAAAGCATAACAGGCTCTTTGTTTTCTGTGTTTTCCTTGCCATAAAGAGCACATAACTGCAGTGACAGAGTTCAGTGAATAGGGGCTTTACATGGCTGCCAGTGCAACACCTGCTGGCAGCTGAGTGTGACACCCCTGCAAACCTCTACCTGTGGCACAGGAAGGGACACAGAAACCCCTTGTTCGGCCTCATGTTTTATAATACTCAGAAATATACATATGCTGGGTTGCATTTTCCTCCTTGAAGCCAGTTTTTCCATGTGTTTCAGCCAACACAAGACCTGCAAACAGAAAAGAATAATTTTTCAGTTCAGAACTTTGGAAGCAATTATAGCAATGCTACAATTGAATTGTGACATCTTTAGCTTGTGGGCTGCTTTCAATGTAGTGGTCTGCAGGCATAAGTGGACAGGATATTTTAATAATCTGTGGCTGTGGATTATGTCTTGTGTCTGTCTTGAAATAAAAAGCCAATGGTTCAGTCTCCAGATTAAAAAAAGGGATTTTAAAATTAGACCTTTTTGCACAGTTGTCGCAAATTAATACTTTCATATGAATGCTTATTAGGGGCAAGGGAACTGAGGTAACAAAAAGTGAATTTCACCTTGTGGATGCAGAACGTCTGTTCAAATAATGGAATAGCAATAACCTCTGCTATCGTGGAGAAATAAGTGAAAACACATGAATTACCAGACTGGCTTCAACTTGTGTTCTTATCATTTGCATGCCTTGGTCCATTAACATTACTGCTTATCTTCTTACAGTACCTCTTTAAATTACTCTGTTTGTGGGTTTGGTTGTTTTAGTTTGGTGTGTTGTTGGTTTTTCAGTTTTTTGGGTTTTTTTTAAAGGTCTGTTTGTCCCTTGAAGAATTATAGGATCTGCTCTTACAAAGAACATGTAGCCCCTGCCAGATCTTTTTCTGACTTATTAAATGTTAATTTCCAAATGCAAGGTTTGAAAAAGTGGCAAATCTATGTATTTTTAACAAATAGATGCCCCTGAGCCATGTTTGATATGAAATAGTTTTTTAACATTCCAGTTTTATGTCAAGAGTTAATAATTTATCCAGAAAAATTCCACATAAAGTGAAAATTAGTGTCCATATTTTGCTGTTTAAAGTTTTATCTGAAACAGCACTTGTGGCTATTGCCTGAGATGCAGGCTAAAACCTTATTAAAAGCTGATCATCTACTGCAATATTTCATTCTCTATTTAGCTTTTTTAGTAGTTGAGAGCTTTCTTGGTGGGCCTTGTTTTGTTAACCATAAGAAAAAATTCTATACACGTATAAATTAAACTGGTGATGAAAAGTAGGTCAGTCCTTCAGTATGGCTTTTAGCTACATCTTAAAGATTTTTCTCTGCAGTGATTTGCTGATCCAGTTATTCTTAATATCATAATCCTTAAATTTATAATCCTCAGTGATAGTTAATGATTGCTAAATGCATAATTTTCCACATCCAGTGTCATCAGTGGCAGTGATACATTTGGTCACGTGTTTGTAAGTGGCTGTCTGTTTCAGAATCTGGTTATTTAAAGTGTATCTAATTTAATTACCAAACAGTGAATACACTGCCTGCAAAAGTCACTGACCTAGAATGTTGCCTCTAAGCTTTTGAGCATGGCTGATAGTGGAATGATGTAAAATGACATGAAAGCTGAAGACATAATTGCTCATTGTGAATCTTTTTTTTCAGTAGCTAACATTTTTCCAAAGATGAAAAGTGACAGTTATATATTTTTGGCAATGTTTCCCTGTAGGAAAGGAACAGGCAACCTACTTATTTTTTCTACTGTTAGGGCTGACTCAAAATTATATTCATAAGAAGTTTATTTACTGACATTTTAGACTGAATTTTTGAGCAGTCTGTACCCAAGTACTAATTTAGGGCTCTTATAGTCTAGGTATGTAGTCATGAAAAATGAGCTGTTGGAGGTTTAGGCACAGAATATCACAAGATTATTTCTAGGAGCAAATGCTGTGTTTTGGGAGTTTTTCAGAAAATTAAAAACCCCAAAACAATGAAGCATTCAAAATTCAGATGCCTCTTCTGAATATCTGGTTCTACAAAACGTAAAAATGCCATCTGGTGACAGATTTACCTTCTCTCAGATTCCATCAGACTGCGTGTGTGTTGTTCCCATTGCTTGCAAATTTACACTTGTAGCTGATGGGAATTGTACATATGTGAAAGCTTGGAAAGCAGTTACTGAGCAGCCTTATTTCCAAAAGAGCTGATAAAATGTAGCAGCCAACAGTCTTAAAGTGAACACAGAGCCTGAGCTCATGTTGCAGTGTTCTGTGCAGGCTCTGTGCTCACTCTAACAGTGGCTCTTACAGCTTCTGATGATGATGAAGGTACATCAGCTGTAGTCAGCCAGGAGCCAGTCTGGGTGCCATGCAGAGATACCAAGTTCTTTTCTCAGCAGGTGTGGAGGGTCTGCGTGTTCAGCTGTGAGTCCTCCTCTTAGAGGAGGATAGTGATGCCAGAACCTGTGAGCTCAAGTACAGGAAGCTGCTAATGTGATCTTACTGATTTGGGATCCAAGTCAAAATTTCTTTGTAGACCTTATATATAATATAAACACTTGTTGTATATAACTCTGTATTTGTGGTAGAAAGAAGGCAAAATAATGTGTTTCGAGAACTACAAATAGTCTTTAAAACATGGTCTATTATTTGTAGGCACTTTGATGAAATTAGTTTTTAGTTTCTGTACATCAAAGGATCGTATATCCTCCTGGAAAATAATTCTGTCATGAGTATCCTGAGCTAATCTGATGGTTCCTCACAGAAAATGAATAAGGTAGAAAGACTTCTATTTTGGGAAAATATAACTCTGGTACTCACGTAAGTAGAGAGGAGCCTCTAGTGCTAGACACTAAGATGGGAAAGGCATGCTCCTAAGTTCAATCAACAAACCCTTCTGCACAGGCATGCATGTCTCAGACTTGGATTTCTCCTCAGCAATGCTCCTGACCAGCTAGCAATAGACACAGTAATGCATTAGAATCTCCATACCAGGTTTAAAGCAGAAATCCTGTTCCCATATAGACAGGAATCTCTATAAGGAGGAAGGAAATGTAATGTTTTGTTTGGTTTTGGTTTGGTTTATTTTTCTCCTGCAAGGATGAAGTGTCTTAAGTGCCTGTCTGCCTCCACAAAAGACATTGATGGGACGGGTGGTGTAGCAGTGGAGAGATGAAAGAAGGGGAGTTTTTTTGTTTGGTTTTGTTTTTAGAATTCACTCTTAACAGTCAGTTTGTGGTATCCACTTTGAGCAGACCTGTGGTTTGGTTATCTCACTCTTGATACATGTCAGCTGGTTCCAGGAGGCACTTCCAGTCAGCACTTACCAGCATTTGTACATGTACCTGCATTGCCTAAATTGTGCAGAACATAAATCATGTCTTGTGAAGGCTGATACACATCTGAAGTCCCCATGTAGCTCTAGGCCAGAGAGGGATGCCAATAAGCACCCAAAATAAAGAAGCCCTGGGTATTGTGACAGGAGGTATTTTAAAAGATGTGACAATGTTTTGTTTGGATTTTTTTTTCTCAAATGTAACCAATGAGTGGCTTGCTTTGCTAGCTCTGTGTCAAAATAATGGGAACTGATGGAAGTGCACAATGTGAAGGGAGAGAGAGGAAACAGGCTGACATTGCTTCAAGATACACACTTGTGCTGTGGGAGCCATCGTCAGCCAAAAATAAGCTGTGAGCTCTTTCCCACCCACATAGCTCAAGCTTTATGAAGCTAAGGAGACTGTCATGTGGTGGCAAAGGCCAGATTATCATAATGTGGGTGAGATGTTTCTGCCCAAAAATACTCTCCTGCCTGTTGTGTTCTGAAGCTCCTTATTTGTACCTGCAGAGCAGTAATCTGCACCAATGGAGTAGTGAAGTGTCCAAGTGCTGTTTGTGTGGGGCACCTACAGTTTGTGTGTGGGCAGAAGTGCTCTCTCTGTAGGTGGAAACGTGTGTTTTTTCAAGTACATGTTATTTTGTTTCTCCTCTTCCTCCTCCCCCAGGAGTGACATCTACCTCTGTATTTTTTCCCTTAGTGTAGGATGTGTGGGACCATACTTCTTTTACAGTTCTCTTGTATGTTGGCTTACCAAATCCTCAGCTTGTACAAATTGGCATAATTTCACTGAAACTGATAAAAGTATTTCGACTCCAAAACCAGCAGAGAATCTGAATTCATTAAGTAGCAGTCCATGATCCACACGAACTTCTGTAACAATCTCCTGCAATTGTTTTGGGGGTGTACAGAGAGATTCCTGGAGAGTCTACAAAAATCTCTTTTAAGTTTTGCTGTAGGCCACAGCTGGCTGCTGTCTATAAAGTCATGTCTTATTTTTTTCTCCTGCTGTCTCCTACAGTTATATCCTGAATATCTCTCAAAGTTCCTTCAGTTTTGTTATCCCTCTAGCAGTTTGTGGCCTTCCTGAAGCATGTTCACTGTCCCTGTCTGTGGGAGAGCCTAATTTCATCATGTCTGTTGGTCTGGTCACCAGCAGCATATTGATACTGAGTGAACTGGGTGGCATTTAAATGTAAATCTATTGTCATGAACTCGAGGCTTACCACGGCTCATTATTTTGAGGCAAGCATAGTAATTAGCACGGGGTGTACTCTATGATAATTAGGAATGTTTTACACATCAGATGGTGATGTTGACTTTTGAGGGCAACCACCTGGACTCAACTCTCACTAGCTAAAACAAATATTTTTGTATTTCTTTTCGTTTCAGTGTTTCAAAATGCCTGTGGTAAAATACTTTAACTGTTTAATCACTAAATAATAGATCCATGCAATCAATTAGCTGAACAGTAGGATTAGTGGGACAAGTTGCTGGTACCCAGAGGTGACGCCATAGCTGAGATATGCAGTTTATGTGTATCGTCATTTCTCTTGAGTGCAAGGTGAAACATCCACTCTCTTGAAAGCCAGGCACACATTCCTTTCCAGTTCTCTCTCCTCTTTACCTGGCCTGGTATTTGTACCTTCTAAGCACTGGTATCTTAGATTTGTGGTATCTGGTCCATTTTTGACATTTTTTTCATCATAAAAATGTCATGTGACATTCCTAGTGGAGAAAATAATGATGATTAAAAAAATACTCACAAAACCCCACCTAACAAAACACAACTCAGAAATTTATATCATCAGGTCTCAATATAATCTCTGTGAATTTGTTAGATTAAAGCAGATTCATTAAAACATCAAAATTTTTAGGGCTATCTTGGAAGCAGCTGTATTTCATGAAGTAAAATCAGGAAAGATAAGAAAATATGTACTATGGATCTATATTCTGTGTGCAGATCTTGGGGGCTTATTTCTGATTTACTGTGAAATATAGACAGTTTCTGTTCTAACTCATGCCTTTTGTGGATTAGTTTCTGTACCTGAAGCTTTCCCTAATTTTCAGGTGTTAGTTCATATCCAAACCTAGGAGGGGAAGGGTGTGTTTTCATTTCTAGTGGCAGTGCAAATGCAGCCTCATAAGAAGATGTAGAAGCTGGGCATTTCTGTCAGTTTTCATAAGAATTGTATTTGAAAGCTGTGCAATTTGAAGACTTAGCCTGTTTCCTCCTCAGATCAATAATTGCTAAACTCAAACATAAACCTTCTGTTATGTGTATTTGTCAGACATATTTGTGTTCAGTGTGTGATTACTGCCTGTTATGAAGTGAAGGCTCTACCACAGCCATGGAAATACTGAGCTTGTAAATACCCTTTAGGTGCAGACAGCAGGAAAAGTTAATCATTATGCTTCTGCTGCCTCTTTTTCAGGTTGTACTCCTAAATAATGTGGGGGAAATGCAGTACAATGGAAAGTGTCATTTTAAAAAATAAATCATGAGAGGCTTCTGCTTGTGTTCAAAGTTCATCCCCACTTCTATGTGTTACCATGTAACTTCTGGCACTAATATTCAAAACATTAATGACTTGGAGGGGGTGGGGGGGGAAGGAGGAGCTATATTTTAAAAAAAAAATCTCTTAAATTCAAAAAATTGCATGTGTTGCATTTCAAGAGGATGAAATAATCTATTTTAAACTAGGAATGAACTTGTGGATGCTGTATCTACGGAGTAATGTCAGATAAATATAATGTGTTAACTGTGTGGTGCCATTACAGATGCTTTTTTGGCTGAAAAGGATCAGTGATTTCTTGTAAAATAAAGAGACATCAGGTTATTTCAGCTAGCTCTGGCTGGGCTCTTTGGAATGTGGTCTAAGTTTCTGGCACTTTCTGCACTTAAGGAGGATGTATGGGAAGAACAAAAAAAAGTAAAGTTCAAACAAAATTATACAAACCTAAATAAAAGAGAAGGCAAGATGTAAAAATTATTCTGTAATGGGTATGACCATACCAGTGCTTGGAAAAATAATTGATTACCATTGTAACTCTGGCAAGGAACAAAGATATATGTTAATGGGGGGAAAAAAAGGTAGTTGGCAAGAAAACTAGGTATTTACATGAAGTAAAAGTCAGAATTGCAGGAGCATTCTTTTTTTTTTTTTTTTTTCCCAGAAAGACATGGTTGGAGTCTAAAACTGTCTAGATACTGTTTCTATTTCAACTATAAATGACTTCTGTATTTAACTCTTTAACTTACTGTGTCACTTCACCATCTGTAAAGCAAGAGATGTAATTGTGGTGGTGTCAGCTGTGCCAAAAAGCAAGTCTATCATGTTCATCCTGCCGTGGTCCTGAATATCACAGACTATTTCTATCAGAAATTCTTTGACTTGTAGTTTTAGACGTACAACCAAGTGTGTTTCTGTACTTGCTAAGCAGAAGTTATAGAATTGATGCAGAAGCTGTTGGGTTGGATGTTTTAAATTATTTTGTGACAGAAGCCAGGGAGAAAAAAGAACTTAGAGGTAATTAAAACCAACAAAAAAGGCAAAAACAAAACAACAAAACAAACCAAAAAAAAAAACCACACCAAAAAAACCCCAACAACTGCAAAGCTCGTAACAAGCCCTTAGTAGCACCTCTGCTGTCTTCCAGCATGGTGATGGGCACACTGGGGAGCAGCAACTGATCTCTCATGGATGGGAAGTGCATTCCCTCTCCTCTTCCTCCACTGCTGTAAAAGCAGTGCTCCTATTATGTCAAGGTCCATTGCATTTACTGCAACTTTGATATGCTTGACCTAAAAATATTGCTGTGAGTGAATTATTTACAATGACAATGAGGAGCAATTTTCTAGAATGTTTCTATGCCTGTGGGCATTGTACTGAGTACATATGTATGTTATTAACAAAACCCGTGAAAATTACCATGAAACCTTTCCACAGTATATCACAGTTATCATTGCCAAATTGGGATTGTTCTGTGGCTTTACAGCATAAGGAAACACATGTACAGGCCAACATTTCTTGTGGGATATGGAATAATGGTATTGTTTTCCAAAAAATATTATGAAATAACTAGTCTGTAGAGGTTGATTTCAAGTTGTGTGAAGTACTACATAGTTGTGCACTAAGGAGGCATTTTTCTATTTCTATATGAAAACATGGTGTAACTGAAGTCACTGATAAATTCCCATGCTAGGCACCATTAAAAAGACACGTCCTACAAATTCTTCTCTTCAGAAACCAGTAAAAACTTGCAGTTGGGGTGGAAATATTTTATATTTGTAATGAGGCTGGACTATCTGTACCTAGGTCAATGCTGGCTGAGGTTTCTGCACCCCAATGTAGTAGGGTAGGAATAGCTGTTATACCATTAGTAAGTGTATGGAACAAAATGATGATAGAAATCAGCAGAGATGTGTATTTTTGAGGAAAAGTACTGCCTTAAAAAAGGATGTAACACTATCTTTTTCTTGCAGTGGAGTCTGTCTCTCCTCAATGCTAATCATTCAGGCATTATCAGTTAGCAGAGAAAACATATCTACAGAAACCACTCATGTTCCAGGACATTAGTTCTTCCCAGTGATGAGAAATTCCAGATTCTTCTGTTTCCATAAGTATTTTCTCTGTTAAAGGCACATAACACATCTATAACTAGTATTAATAAGTGTTTTGCAAAATGAAGAGCTGGTTTTGAAGTTCAGTAAAGAACTGTTTTGTAACAAAAAACATACTAGTTACAACTTAATTTGAAATTTTCTTCTTCTAGACAGAACATATACCTCTGAGTCTTGCTTTCAATATGATCTTTATCTCCCTCCAGTATGTAAGTCTGTAGTAATTCAAATTCCCATTTTTGTAGAAATGGGTAAACATAAAGATACAGGCTTATCTCTGAACAGCGTTGCTGAGAAATCATTTATCCATAGCAACTCTTCCTTTTAATACTTTACTCTTCTGTCTCTGACCATGATAGTATCCAGTGAACAACACAACATGTGGGTTCTTCTCCAGTGAATATTGGAATGAAAAAATATAATCTTCCCAAACACTGATTTTAAATAATGTCCAAATAATTTCAATATTTATTTTGCTAGTGTGGTTATGTTTATTGAGGAACTGGAGGAGGAGTCCATAAATATTAGTTTCACATGTGACAGAGGACTGATCTCTTTCATGATTGAAATGCATTCCTACCATTTAATTAAATTGATAACAGTTCAAGAAGTGACTGTAGATGTATTGCCCCATGACAGCCTTGACACTTTTCTGCTGTTCAGTTCCTACACAGTGAAGCAAGCTCAGTACACAAGATTACTTGTATGCTAAGGAAACTTTGTAAATAATCAGACTGAAGTACTGTTTATAAACATTCCCATAATGAGAAGAATGATATGAGTGATATGATGATATGCTGTGAGTTTTCCAGATTTTGTAAGCAATTTGCTGCAGAGTATTTCAGTTGCACTGAGTCTAAAGGCTGAACTTACCTTGGATGACTGTGTGAAGGGAGAAATGTAGACTGGTCCTTTTTTGTGTCTGACCAGGTTAATAAAGGGTTACAAAGAAATACGGACACAATTGTGAGCTTATTTACAGTTTATTTTCTTATTGCAAAACTCAGAATGTGACATAGGTACTCAGTACACAGTAACTTTAAAATTTAACCACTTTTCCATTATTATTTCTGGATATACATTTCTTTACTATCTTTCAGATCCCTAAAAATAGTAAATGCAATAGTATTTGTGTTCTTAAAATCAGTTTAATGTAAAATTAATTAATATTTTTATATAACTTTTTAATCCATAACTCTTAAATCCCATTTGTTCCCAGTTGTATTTGTCATGACAAGTATAGAATAATCTTTTGAACTCTTCAGCAATGCCTACTTAAATGGCAATTAAATCTTCTTTCCTCTTATGCCAGAATCCTTAGGAGTGAATATACAGAGCTTCCTGTCCTGTTATTTTTTCTGCACGCATAATAAATAAGAATTTTCACATTTTCAGTGGTACTGAACCCTGTGAGGACAATATTCCCAAAAGGCAGCGGGTTTTTTTTTTCTAGTCAGCTAAATTAAATACACTCAAAACCAAGCAAGCAAAAAGTGGATACCCCCAACTATTTTTCTGACCAGAGAATTGTAGCTTATAAGTGTTTGCTTCTCACTATTGCCTTCAGAGCTGCTGCTCCTCGCAACAGCAACTGTACAATGTGGGGCCACAGTTGCATTCATTGTTCAGTGAGCTTGTCCACATAGTTAAACCCACCGACAGCAATGAATGTTGATTGTGACCTTTTTGTAAAGCTTGGCAGGGTGAGGGAGAAACATCCTATGATGGTTAGGTTGCTATCTTCGGTGTTAAGGCCTGAAAGCATGAAGTAAGGAGGAGGATGGTTAGCTGGAGGGTACAATCAACGGTCGATGGTTTTCACTTTAATTCCAAACTCACCGACAGCGTTGAATGTTCACTGAAGCAACCACTACAACAGAACTCCATTGACTTGACTGCATCCTCAAATGTCTGAAAGTAGGTGGGGAAAATCAAAATTCATACAGTGGTTTTAATGATACAGATGATGCAACTTCAATCATTTTTCTCTTACCGAAACCAACACCCTTCTCTGCTGATCATGTTTCAGTGTTTCTGCAAGGAGCTGGCAGTTTCCCAGGCTTCTTTCTATGAAAAGAAAATATGTTTCTGTTACTCAGGCTTTAAAAATAAAGGTTAGAGATCCAGGCACGAGTGGATTCATGTTGTTTGTTATCTCACAAGACTGAACTTCACAGTAAAACAAAACAGGAGATCCCATAAATGAACGAAGCTGGCTAAGAGTTGTACAAATTAGTGTTGCCAATTAGAGATTGCTCAATTGAGGAAAATTTCTTCTATTGACATGGTTCAATTGGATTAAAACTTGTTTAGGATTGATGAAAAATAAATTTTCTTTAAAGAAGGCTTAATTTTTCAAAAAACATCTCAGAGACAGCCCTTTTTTCCTTGCAAATTTTCACACATGCAGAACCTGTTGTGATAGTTTTCAGGAGGAAAAAAGGTGACTATATATCAAGGCTTGACCTATATTTATTTTAAATTTTTTTTTGTGTCAGCATGTTCTGCACATCCAGCTGATCACAACACAGTGATCCTTATTCTTAAAAATTTCCACAGTAACACAGCACTTTTTCCTCATCTTCTGAGCTTTCCAACTCAATTGTTCCAACTATTAATAAAAATACTTAAAAATTAAGGTTGTAGGTTTTGTGTTGCAGAAGAGTTTTAGAGACAAAACATTACAATCCAGACATTTTACCTTATTTTCATTTGCGAGCAGAGTTCTGATGCAGGTGTTCTTGAAGCTCAGCTTGTTAGAATTCTTTTCTGCTAAGTCCACTCTTTAGCGTGCTGAAATTACGTGACTGATTCATTGACTTACGTGCATTGGTGTTTGTTTACCTTATCCTTTGGTTAAAGATGCCCTCTGCTCTCTCTGTTCCATCCATTGTTATTTATAAGGCTTTAAAAATGTTTGGGGGTTTGTCTGTACTTGTGTAAAGGGAACCCACACTAAAGATCATCAGTGTGCTGCTTGAGCCTATTTTGTAAACAAACACTATGACAAGGACTTGGTCCTAACTGTTTCTTTCAACTAGTTGTTTTCTGTAGAGGTATTTATTGCATCATTTAACTCAACTGTATTTTCCATCTAATACAACTAAAAGAAAAATCTTTAAAATATAGCCTACTGGAAAAGTAGACAAGAAGAGAATCAACTATTAAGGTGGATTAGATGTGTTCTGGTTTTGATTATGAATACAGCTAAACCAAATACATTTTAATTAAATGTGGCAGCCCACCTTTCTTTCCCAGTACAGCAGCGCAGGACATTTGCTGCCAATACTTTAGCTGTGATTATTTTTATTTCTCCATTTAGTTGTACTGAAGTTTCCAAGGTTTAATTCCATGGATGTTAGGAGAAGACCTCTGCACACTGGCATGAGTGATGAGAGAATAAGACTCTCCAACTCAGTCTTATGTGCATCTTTTCAACATTGGTCTAGCCAAATGAATTAACTTTACAGCTTAGGTTGCTCATGTTTAAGATCTGCCCTATTATTAGCTTGTTTTCTGTACACCATTTCTTTCAGTACTCATTCCTATGCCCTTCTTCCCTGCTTCCATCTGTCACTTCATATTTCAGTATGGGGGCTTGCCTGGCTGATATCTGGAAATGGGGATGGGGTGCAGGGGAAGGAGAGGAGCTGTGTAGAGTTTGTGGCCGGGTGGATTACATCTTCGAAGGAATTACTTTCACAGGTTGTTACTAATGCCTCCCCACCCCCATCATGGGAAACATTGGTATTTCCTTGGTCACCTAGCCTGGGAAATGGGCTGAAACTTCTAAGTAGGAAAGGTATTTCTGGGTTCCAGCCCTGATTCCTGATGTGTGCAGGTTATGCAGGGTAAATATGCTTTCATCTTTTCATCTGGTTTTCATTTTTTTTTTAAATCCCTTTTTGGGCTTAGCTAGCTGTTACAAATGCCAGCTTTATCTTAAATTTTATTTTAGATCTGCAGGCTTATGTGAGCATTCAGATTGGATGTATTTTTTTATTTATTTAAGGTTAGTAGGTCATAAATAAACCAAAGCACTTTCCTTGCTTTGAGCAATAGGGTCATGATGTACATGAAATATCGCTTTAAAAAAACTGCAACCTAACGTGAATTGACAGAGGTACATGAGGAAGTAGTTCATCGTGTTGCTGCAAAGGCCATAGGGATTTGGGCTGCTGGAGCTGCCTGTCTTAGGAATAGATTAGATATCTTGTCTGATGACCTGTATTTAATTTAAGTGACTGCCTTTGCAAGTCCTTCCAGAGGGCAACTGTGTGAAGTAGAGCATCTCATCTTCAGTCTTCAGTCCTTTTCCTCCTCTTGATGGCCTGACCTAAATTGAAGATATGGTTGTTGTTCTTGCACAAATAGGCAATTATTTCAATACTATGTGAACTGCATCTTCAGTTCTAATTAATTACCTTTTCCATTTTGACCTTGCTATGTTGAATCACAAGACCAACATTCCAACTTCACTGCAGTGGTTAATACTGAGAAACTGTTATACAATGCACTCATGTTAACAACTGCCTTATGTGAAACAGAGGCAAAAGCTCCCTCTTGCTGCTTAGAAATGGTGGAGCTGTCAAGTACTACCCTGCCCTGCTTATTGCCCCACCTTTTCCTCTCTTCCTCCTTTCTTGCCCACACATATGCTCGATGAGATATGAAAGATGTCAGCCAGATCAAAGTCTGGCTTGCAGGCCACTTCAAACAGCTGCCTTGGAACTGTTACCAATCTTTCTGCTCGTACAGCAGGGAGATTGCTTAGGAACAAATACTTAGGTGAACACACAGAACTCAGCCTTGGGGCACTTGTAGCTTTAGGTGTTTTTTCTAATGTTGCATTAAAACAGAATGTCTATTCAGAATGTGTACTGCTTAAAATACCATGTTAGCAAATTTATGAGGTAGGTACTTCACGTGGTTTACAGCATCATTTTTCTTTCACTGACATGGAATTGTTTGTTAGTGGAAGGTGGAGTTAAAACTTTTTGAAGCCAAATATTCGTTTGTATAAAAGGAAGACAGCGGAACAGTGTTCATACTGATACTGCAAAGTTATCTCATGGATGCAGTTGTTGGCTACTTCCACCTCCCACTTGCCCTCTCCCACAGTCTGTCAACAGACTTCCAGTTAAACACTCGGGGACAGGAAGAAATGCAATGTGTGGATGTGTTTTTTTTAATTGTCTTGCAAAACACAATTCCAGTGGCAGCATCTAAAAATGGCAGTAGCACACTTGGGATCAGATTCTCAGCTAGAGTAAACTGACACAGCTCCATTGACGTCAGTGGTATCTGGGTTTACACCAGCTGACACCTGGATGCTCATCTGGAAAAAAAGTGAATTAGAATGATCAGTTATTGGTTCTTACATTTTCAATTTTTTGTGTTGTGTTCATCTTTTTTATGAAACCTTTCTAAAATGACAAATTTTCATGTTGTATTGACATTTTACTTTCAATAAATCAGCAGTAATACTAAATCTCAGTAACTATTGACACTGCTGTGCTTCCACTGAAAGGAATTAAATCCAGTTGACTGTAGTTATTAGAAATTCAATTTGTTCTTAGATGACTTTGAGTTATATGCTGAAAGTAAAAAATCTGTGCAGCTATCAAGAGGACAAAATGAAAAGTATTTGTTTCTTCTGTGATCTAAAAAACTACAAGAACAGAATCAAATAACAACCACTGTAATCTAAGACTCTCACTGTGTTCTACAGACACTACCTGCAGTTGTTTCTGCAGTGTGTTGGAGTGTAGCATCAGCTCCTAATTACTGATGCAGTAAATCTAAGGCTAATGTTTTTAAAGAAATCTGACCACACAATCACCATGTTTTCATGTTGCCTTAGACCTATGGAAACATCTCTGTTAACCTCTGCTGGGGAAAAAAAAAAGTTTGAGGGAGTATTTCACCATTTACTGGAGTACAGCCATCTCTGGGGAAGAGAGCAGCTGCATAACATCTTGAAGCACTAGTGCATGCCAGCCTGAGACAGAAGCAAAAAATTGTGATTGCTGTTTAAATTCTGCATTCTACAAGGCTGCTTTTTTGTACATTCCTGGTTCTTTCTCATGGAATAAGAGGGTGGAAAAACAGAAAACACTTTGAGGTGAAATATTGTCCACAAAACTAGTTTTTAAAGTAAATCAAAACTTGTTTAACATGCACAGCCATCACGGAGTGATCTGAAGTTCACTCAGTCTTATCAGAGTTCTGATGGCCCAGAAACTGTGACATCTCCAAACATGTTGCTTTGTAGGCTTTGACTAAATTTTTGGGTTAGATTTGCTGTCCAAAAATTGACTGTGCTCTTGAAATGAAACCCATCAGCTAATATTACATGTTTACAACACAGGCTATGAGGTGGGATACTGATTAGCCAAGCTAATTTAGGAACAGAACAAATGTGAGGAGCAGTATATTAGCTCAATCAGATATTTGATTGCGCTTCCAGAAATAATTTAATTGCAAAGCTCAAAACTATGCTTCGCCCATTAGAATTTCACCTGATTAGTATTTTGTTAAATCTTGATACTAAAGAAACTTCCAAGCCCATATTTAATGTGAAAGTACACACAGTAATATTGGCTTTTTACTTACTGTTTAGATTTATTGCATCTTAATCAATATAAATTGTTACTCTTATTTAACAAATCATAGTTACACTCATGTTCTAAAAGCACTTTTATATCTGCCTGTTTGAGCCTGACTGCAATTTATTACTTCATGTTGTTAGTCCTGTTTGACATTGTAAGCACTTTTCCAGCCTACAGGATTCAGGCCCTGGCTCTATGAGATTTGCTTTTTCTTTAAAGCCAAGAAATTGGTAAATAAATTCTAATACTGCCTGCAACTTACCAGTCTCATGGATCACAATTCTCTACTCTTTGTTATTGGAACACATTACTATTTATGGAAGATATGCACATATTTCAGTGTCCATAAATCATATGCAAACATCTGTTCTTTAGATCAGTAGATGGGGTATAGTAACTGGTTCTTACATTAATAGCCATGAAGTAATGCTCACCTATTGATGTTATACTTAAACTTTAATATTTTAGCAAATGTTTCGGTAATTTAACATTTCAGGCAATATTAATCAAAACAGGAGAAATTGCAAGCATAGAGTTAGTTCTGTATAGCCTGTACCTGAAAAATGCCAAGTGAAAGTTGTAAGAGGGTAAATATTCACAGCAACATGATCAACCTGGCTAAAACACAAAAGGTTCTGTTAGTAATTCTCTCTGCACTCACTGCTGCCTTTGAAGAGAATTTCTTTCCCTCCCCCTTCCTGTGATAGCTTTAAACAGGCACCCTTTTCTTATTTGATGAATCTGGACTGTGTGTAGTGGTCTACATTGTTGTCTTAGTAGTATGATCTATTTCCCACGTGATTCTGCAGGCAAGGTTCTAAGGCAAATAACTGTGAAGCTGTGCTCTGAAAACATATGGTGTGTGTGGAAACCAGGGCTGTGTATGAGGCAAAATGTGAGAGGTGGGAAAGACAGTATTGTGGGATAGGATGGGGACAGGATGGAAAGGCAGAGCATAAATTTTTCTTATTCTGTCTTCAATCTCAGTGTTAGGATTTTTGGATAAATCGATTTCAGATTCAAAGAGAAGAATCTTCAGCATCTATCCTGTCGAGTCTTTATTTGGTTGTCATATGTACTGTGGGTACATTGGTTGTTTTTGAACATCTCCTTTGTGTTTGTATTCTTTTTCAGGAACAGAGACTTGATACTTTGAGACAAGCTATATAAATGTCAGCATAGTTGAATTTTCATAGGAAGAACATAGGTATAAAAATGGAGAGCAAAAACATTCTATATTTTTAGAAGTTAAGTCCTACTGTAGTCAGCCATAGGACACAAGACTGTAGCTCTTTTTCTGCAGAAAATGGACTTATTTGCTTTTAAGTTGCCTTATTTGCTTTTAAGTTGCCTAGTAATCTTCTTGATATAAAAACTCCCAAACTGCTTCAGAACTCCCTTTTGGGATTTCTGGAGTACTTCAGTGCCATTTGCATGTTGTCTGCTGTGTTCTTCACAGTGAATATGTGAAATAGATACATTTAGAAAAACATGCTTGTGGGCTTTCAAAACATTTAGTTTAATTTTTGCTCCTTATTTTAAAAATAATTGTCTAGAATTTTCTATAAAAGGTGCTGTGAGTGTAGGTTTGCTTAAGAGATCCTCCATGTGTCCATGTCACTGCCAGCACAGAGTGTGATAGCAATTGGCTTTGATATCCCATCCCCCCTCTTCATTCTGTGTTGCCATAGGAATGGTCTGCGAGAATTACCAAATTCAAATAATTATGGTCCTGCTGCACAAAGTTTCTTTTGATCAAGAGCAAGTCATTTGAACCCTGATGTTTAGTGGGTAATACTTACAGCCTCATAAAAGTGTAGTGATGGCTGATATCTCATAGTGCTTTGAACATGTGAAGTGCTATATAAACAATATAGGGCTATTGCACACAACTCAAGCTATTAGCACGTGAGGCACAGTGCCCCAGGCCCTTGGAGGGGAAGTCACGTCTTCACTGGAAAAGAGGCACCTTTTTGAGTTTTGTCTGCTTCCAGATTAGGTATCAGGAGCTCTCGAGGTAGCATAGAGATATGAAAGGCTTGTTTTTTCAAATACTGTGCCTACTACACTGCACTGGATTCTAACAACTAGAACTGTGGTTCTAAAAATGTGTGGATGGTAAATCATTGCCTGGTTGCATTATTTCGTTTTCTATAATTGTATTTTGGCATTTCTGCATTTTTTTTTCCTTTGGGAAATTTCTGTATGTTAATCTATCTCTTAGTTACATCCTCAGTATTCTTAATGTGTAATTTGAAACAGATGAGAAATTATGCTTCATCTTTGTTCCCATACATATCACCTTACTTTACAGAATTTAGACCACAAATGCAATTTGAGAATGTGTAGAACACTCCATGAGTGTTGGCATGTACATGTTGGTGAGGTCTTGTTCTTAAGGTAGCAATTCAAGTTAAGAAAATAGGCCAGGGTTATTTGCTACACAGCTGATGTTAGGGCCTGTTAGAGCTGAAGGTACTGCTCAGATGGGAACAGTTTTCCTAGGATTGACAGAATTGCCTGATTTGCTTTGTTTTGACTCTTCCACATTTTGCACACTCTGATAAACAAGGGTTTCTGCTTAGGACCCACAAGAGACACCTATCCTTGCAATCACTACAACACAAAGTCTGGGGCAGTAGAAAGGCTCATGACTATCTTCAGGGAGAAGAGGAAATTCCTTGAAGTCTTTTTATGCCAGTCATTGCTCCAGTTTAAAACCAAAGCAATTCTTGGTCCAGAGTTGGCAAAACATTCTTTTTGCTTTTTGATCGTGTAACTTCTTTTCACCAGTAGAGACTATGCTAAAGGATTGCATTTTTCTGCTTGCTTGTTGTGTGGCTTTTTTAATGTCTCAGGCTAAGCTCTTAGGCATGTTAAATGATGTAAACAAGTTTTGGATTTTTGTTACTGTTATCTAGGAGCAGCCATTCAAAACAAATATGCTATTGACTCAACTCTAAAAAGCTCTGAACACAGAATAAGCTCAGACTTTGAAGGACTGGGCACACAGTTTAAATATTTAGCATAGCAAAACCCATTGCAGTACAATTACTTGTACAGGATCCAATGATTTACAGCACAAATGTGAAGCATAATCCCATGTATTCAGGGAGCAAATGCCTAGTTAGTTTACTGTTTTCTGGTGGCTCTTTTTTATCAAAACCGACACACACAACATAAAATATCTTTTACAGCTCTGGGAGAGGCTTTTTAAAGTAATACATATTCTTCTAAAGAAATAAATAGATACAAATTACCAGAACTGTTCTAAAGGCCTTATCTTTATTATTGAAAAATGGTATAGCCTTTAATGGTTTGTAATCTGCCTGTGTTTTTGTGGCTTTCTCAACATCCTCCTCCTTGTTCTTGTTGAGTTCAGCTACCCTTTGAAAAGCTTTTTGCTCCAGTGACCACTTTAAACTTTCTATTGACAAAATAAAGCTGGACTCCTAATTTATTTTCCCAACAGAAGGTGTGAGTTGAAAGTGGTCATTGGCCCAAAAACCTATCGTGAAGACAAAGTTGATTTTAGTGGGAAGGGGGACTGATGTCTGGTTTCCTTTTCTCTGTCCTTCCCAGAGTCCCAAGTAAACTGCGGTTCCTACATCTTTCCCTGAAGTCTCTCTTTTTCAACCTCACAGCAGCAAGGTTTCCCTTTTTTGCAGCCTTTTTCTGCAGCAAGGAAAGGTAGGCCAGGAAATTGTATTTGAGTCCTCAGCTCAAACTGGTTTGTGAATCCAAATTCTGTCTTTTAAGACTGTGAGAAGACTGACTGGGAGATGGGCAATGAAGTAAATGGCTGAATGGGATGAGAGAAAGCATGTACAGTTAAATAAGTTAATAAATTAAACAATTCTTTTTGCTTTCTGTGCACTTATGTGTAGCTGAAGAATACATGCAAGCACACATGCAGGCAGATTAATGAGAAAAAAAGAAAGGGAAATATCTCTTTGTTTTGAAGATTTAAACAGATTGGTACATCTGTAGCAACCAGAAGCTTCAAACATTATCAAAATGTGCTTTTCAACCACAGGGTCTTGCTTTTCTGCAGTACCCAACACATTTAAATACAAACTCTGAAATCAATTGGTAGGTTTAAGAGTAAGCGGGTGGCATTTTACACTGTCAGACTTTTACAGAAAAAGTCTCAAGAGATCCCCTTTCACCATTGTGGTAACCACTCCTAATCACAAATCATAATCTGAACCATCATAGGTGATACTGGCTCTTCTGAGGAGTTTTGTTTCTGCATCAATACCTCCCTGGATTTATAAACCATTCTTGTGTCAGTGCTTGCCTCTTTTCCTGCTGAAGGTAATCAGGTAGCTTGAGGCTCACAGATTATATTTTCTGTGCTGTTCAATGGTGTTCTATCTGTATTTTTATTTAGAAATATCTGGATGAAATTCCATTTGGAGGGAATTTCCATCTCTTAAGCCCTATACTCAAAACCTAAAGCAGAGACATTGTGCTGGCTCTTAGCAGATAGGGTGAATTTCATTCTTACTGAATATGACCCAGGTGCTAAAAAGCTATAGCTGAAAGTGCTGGGTTAAAAGCACAAGTCAGCTAGGTGCATAAATATTACATGGCTGTATCTTTAATGGGTTCCTGTCATAGACTTGCTTTTGTTTAAAGATTTCCATAACCCTGCTGATTTATTGCATCTTTTCTAGAAGTATGCTGTTAGCAGGAAACTCAGTTGAAGCACTTTCAATCATGTTGGAGGATCATTATACTTTCACTTGAATAACTAATTAGTTGCAAGAAATTAACCACTGCTGTTTAGCACAAAAACACTTGCAAGAAGGGCTTTCATTTTTGTTGTGGAAAATGACCTCAGGCACTTGAGGAGGTGGGGCAGAAAGGAGAAATAATGATCCTGCTGTCCTTTAATATAACTTTTGTTTTCAATTCCACCCAATAACTAGCAGGCAGCATAGCTGTCTGAATAAGGCACTCCACTTGGACTTTGGATAAATGTGTTCTGATCTTTCTGATCCCATGGATCTGACAGCTGACTTCAACCTATTGCTTGAGACTGGTATAAGGTTCCAAAAGCTGTCACTGAAGGCTTGGGAGATGGAGTACAGGACTGAGGAAGAAATAAATTAGTTAATGGGATGGAAGTAAGAACAGAATATGAGCAAAGAAAGATACAACCAGTCTCATGTCTCTGAAACTTAATTTTCTGGTTGTGAAATGTAGATTTTTTTTTTTTCTTGGCACATGAGGGTCCCTGTCTTGAGCTCAGTATTATTGTCACGTGGTGTTCACAGCACTATGAATCTCATGTCAAACACAATGAGGTGAGGAAGGAGAACAAACAGCTCAAATACTTAGTGATTCACCATACTTCTGCAGTAAAAACTGGACGAATTGGAAGACAAATGATTTCTGAGATCTAGATTCTTCTGTAATGTAAAAATGATTTAACAAATCAATAAAAGCAGCAGATCCTACACACTTCTTTGTCGACAACTGAAATTTTGCCTGCTATTGGATAAATATATATATAATTGATCTTAATCTATAAAATAAAAGCATGATAGGATGCACATAAAAATCAGTTGCCTTCTTTCAGTTTTCTCCTCAGTCTATGAGGAGAATTCTACAGATATTTGATAAAAACAAGGCCTGGACAAGGGAGAAAGGCGAAGTTTATTGGTATTTTTTGCTCTCTTCTTCCTTTTCTCTAAGCATACTTGCAAGATTAGAAAGTTGTCTTTGATATGTGTATCTGAGATGTGATATGAAAATGCTGGGAATTATTCAGCGCCAAAAAGGAGTGGGCTGCTCATGACAAACTCCACCTGAATATAAAATATAATGGTTCCTATAATGCTTTTAGCACTTTAACTGTCTCCTCTGTTCTTTGCCTTCTTTTCCATCTTTAAGCAGCTATTCTGGGTACCTTAATTTCAGGATTAAAATCTCATTCAGCTCTTTATGATTATATTGGATTACCTGCATAATGTATCTTCTGAAAATATTTACCTAAATGTAGTACATTATGGTGGCTATGGGTTTTGGTTTTTTTCGTTTGTTTGTTTTGTTTTTGTTGTGTTTTGTTTGTTTTGGGATGGTTTTTTATTTGGGGTTAGTTTTTTTTTGGCTAAATATGCAACATTTTGGTACATGAGAATGCAGGAGCCAGAGGTGTGCATATCAGGAAATCTAACTTTTTGCTTTCTAGAGAATTCCCTACTAGACTTTTTAAAACAATACATTACCCTGAAATGGCATGGAGAGAATTTCAAAAGGACCAAGGGATTAAAAAAATTATCCTTCCTTGACACTCAGGGGAATTGCTTCTGAAAATCCCAGTGCTTTTCTTTTGTGCATCAATGAAGATTGAAATCTGAGTGTAAGAATATCACAGAAATCTGTTAAATTCCTTGCAGTTTGCCTCTCAGGTGAGCAGAGTGCAATAGCCCAATAGCCCAAGATGCTTTAGTTCTAGACATGGTGAGCGTGTGGTGCTAACACCAAAGCTGTGGGTTCAGTCCCCTGTGGGTTGTTCACTCAAATGGGACTTGATGATCCTTGTGGATCCCTTCCAACCCAGAATATTCTGAGATGTAAAAACTCATTCTTTGTAGTAATCACAGTTGAATAACATAGAACTTAATATAAACCCATTAAGAGACATCCAAGTGAGATGTTAATGACAGATGTCTCAATTTCCCTTTCCCCTCTGTGAGCATGTTCTCTGCTTTGCTCTCATTATCTCATTTTGCTTTGCTTGCTCTTTCATTGTGATCTGTAACTGTTCAGTGAATATAAAGTGTCTTCAAATAATGGGTGCTGACTTTGAGGGTGGTTTCAAATTTTGGTTTAGACTTCTGCCTGTGGTTCTGAATTGGGTCTGTTTGAGTTTCTAGATCTAAATCTTGAAATTCCTTTCCACTTGGATGCTCGTATTCATGCCACACCAAATACTGGTTTATTAATCTTCAGTAATCCTATGTCCCTTTGTCATGAAAAATATATGGTCCTTAGTCTTGTATAACCAAAAGTATTGGAAAATATGGAGTCTAAAGAACCAGCATACCTAGGGTGAAGAGCACATAAGACTTCTTTAAATAAAAAACCTTTGAAATACATTAAAACACATAGACAGCTATGCCTCTCTTCCATTTACACTTCAGTTATTCAATGATATCACAGAACCAGAGGTGATCATGAATGAATCAACAGCAGAATAGCCCTAGACCTCTTTACTGAGAAACTGCCTTAACTGAATACGTCATGACCCTGAGAGAAATATTACTTTAAGTGGATTATAGGAAAAAGCATGTAACTATGTTCCATTTTTTCCATCTAGGAGACTCGTATGTATTACTTGTGTGTAAATGTAGCTAATTTTCTATTTTCAGTAGCTGTGGTCACATGCAGTTGAAGAGACAAAGTGAGAAGGTGGGTTGGGCTTGTAATGAGTTTGAGAATCCTTGCTTTTCTTGGGCCTATGCCGAGTAAACCAAATGTGTAGGGATTAGCTCCTAAAGCACATTGCAGGTGATTTCAGGCAAATGGAAAGTTACACTGTGGGAATTGGAGAAAAGTTCTGAATTGGAAAGACTCTGCTTGCTGATCTGGTATAGTCCAGAAAGATTTTTTTTTTTTCTTTTGCCTCCCTTTTCTCTGCCATTTTCTCCTCTGCTGAGGATATAAACCAATCTTATTTGTCTTCCTTTGTAGTTTACCAATATGTGGGTCTGTAAACATGTCCTCATGCTGACAAGTAAATGTTTTTCTGCAAAATTTTACAGAGCACAAGCATCCAAAGGCTGTATAGCTCATCATTTAACAAATTTTGACGTTCAGCACAAAACACGTCAAACTGCTGTTCTCAAATGGTCAGCAATTCTCTGTACAGAGCTGGTGGTGGGGGATTGAAGTTTTCAGTGTTCAAAACCCCTTAAGTGCAGAGAATGACTATAAATCCACTGTCTTATAGTTGCAAATAATGGTTGGAATTTTGCAGTTCCTGAGTGGAATTAGGAATAGTTCCATTGGTCAAAACAAATCTGTTCCTTTCAGATTATACCATATTTCATGAAAATGAACAATTAAGTCTTGCTTGCATTATAGCTTCTTTTTGTCTAGTACTTTCAAATATGTTATAGATATTTGGCAGAGTTGCATAGTCAGAAGCTGAATGATAAACAGAGTCTGCATTCTCTTGGCTTTGGTATTCTGCCCAGGATTTTTACCTCACAATCTTTATTTGGAGAGAAAAAAATTAGTAGGTCTTAAACCCCAAAACTACTTTATTTCTTATTCTTTCTTGTGCTGTCTTGAACATTTGTACAGCACTAGTATCAATTATTCAATCAGTGTCTTTGAAAAGCACCTACCAGGCTGCCAGATTCCTGTTGCAGAGAAGCTAGATGGTGCCAGAAATCAGTCACTCTGCTAAATATTGCTGCTGGCTCCACTCCCTGTCTCTCAGAGTCGGTAGAAGTCTAATCTTCTGTTCTTCTGTGAAAAGATGGCAGGATGTAAAAATGCCATGTGAAGTTGCTGTTATGTAACAAATGTTTTGCTATCCTGCATGGTTAAGGAGTTAAACTGGTCTCTAGTTTTAAAGTGTGGGTATCTTCTGTTACATGGAATGCTTCTATGTTCAGCTGATGTGGTATTTGTCATTTAGTTCTTCACTTGCCAGACCTTTGGATCTGTGAATTTAGAAATTCCTCTGTTTTAAAGAACTGGCTTGCTTGCAATCAAGTCTAAGAAAGGCAGATATCACACTGCCTTGCACATGCACAGAACACCACCCAGCTGAGTTCCTATAGAGCAGTTCAGCTACTCCCAGCATTCACCACCCAGATGATGCTTGTGCACATTTGCCATGCTGAAAATTAAAATGGTGTAATATTAAAATTAAACTCGGAAAAACTAATGCTGATGCTAAATGTGCAAAGAAATTTGTTCATAATTGCGAATGTATCTTCATGGCATTTCCAGGTTTTACAGAATGTAGGGACCATTCTGAAATGCTAAGAGCCATTTGTTTGTATAAGAAGAAATAGAATTAATTTTTCAATCACACTTAGGATATGCAGATAGTTTTTAGTAGGCATTTAAAACAAGCATAACAAAATTAGCCTATGTAAGACTGATCAAGCTCCTGTATTTCTGTTAAATGTGTTCCATAGCTGGGATAAGGTGCTTAATTAGCATGCAGTACCAAATTAAAAATCTGAATACTTAAAACAGCCCATTCAGTGCTTGTTTCACTATGGAGGAGCCCAAACCCACTGCCAGACAATTTCTGTGTTGCTTGGGCCAGGCTGGAGCTGAGTCCCCCCTCTGCAGAAGTGCCCCACTGGCCTCACTTCAGCGTGTCTTGCACAGCAGGCTGACAGTGTGTCAGCTTTCCCTTGGCTTTCTGCTCCTCTGACAGGCATCAGAGCAAATCCTAAACATGAGGGAAAATGGTGTCTCGATTACCAGGTGCATTCTCTATTGCCAAATCAATGTTTAAATTGCTCTTTGCTTCTGGAGGAAACATTTGGGAGCATCCCTGAATCACAATATCTTGTTGTAGCTGGGGGTGGGTTTAGGTTTGAAATCCCAGGTCTGTGCCCAGGGTGGGTATGTAGATTCTTCAGAGAGAGGTAGTACAAGTGCCTGATCTTTTGTCAGTTGGCAGAGAAGTGTTTTCAGGGCCAAATTCCAGGAGAGAGTTTCTGGCCATATTGTTATAAGACTAGCAAAAGTTTAAAGGATGCAGTTCTAGGCCTGTGGCTCTCATTATTCCCCCAAATAGTTCAGTAGGACTATCTTCAACCTTCTTGCTTCTGAGAGTATCTGTCTGTGTGCAGTTCTTTAGGCAGCTCCGTGTATTGCCTAGATATAAATCTCTGTGGATATTTTGGGTATCAATGCTTGGAAGATAACTGCCCTGTTTAGCTGATCTGTGAGTTCAGACCTTTGGTTGCTCTAACCTATTTCCAGGACTCTTCCCCTTTGCCTTCTAATTTGGAAATGGCTGCAGTGATTGTGAGTTGGCTCCTCTTGTCCTTAACTAGGAAGTTAATGTGTTCTTTGCTGGGTGTTGTGCTTTCTTCATAGGTCTAAGTTGATATTGCTCCTTCTGCTGAAGTGACAGCTCCTGGGTGACGTGTGGCACTGCACAGCCAAGAAATCTGCATGCAGGATGTGTTTTCTCCAGCGCCACAGTTAACCACGAAGAGGTTTAGCAGGTAAACCAGAGCCTCAAAGTCTGTTTCCATTATCAAAATGCTTAGTTTCAACTGCTAATTCTGAAATATAAAGGCACGAGCCCAGTGTTTATACATATGACTTTGATAGCTGAAAATGTTAGCATATGAATTTGAAAGTCTGAAAAGAATTTTTATAATGCAAATTAACTTTTTGCTACATCTTACACTGAAAGGTAAACCTGAGAATATAAAAGAAAATAATATTTATATGTCGCAAACTGTAGGGTTTATTAATCTGTCAACAAGACAGACAAAAACAGAAGGCTTCTGGTATCTTACATGTTCTTTTTTGGAGATAAAATGTTGGAAAACAGCTCTGAGAGAAATTTCTTGTTTAAAGATTATCAATATGGAGAATTACTAGTGGAAGCAACCTATAACCTTTAAGGCAGTTTTTCCCTTTGATAACCTTTATTTTGGATGCTGTAATTTACCTTCAGTGTAAGAGAGTTTTAGCCTTTCCTATCTGCAAAGCTGAACCTTAAAAAGTGCAGTTTTCTTCTACTCTGTGTATGCTAACTTGAGTTGGCCTAATAATGGAGTACTTTCCTTTTCAGGTGGGGATTTCCTAAGGTATTTTCCTTTTAAATTGACTTTGAAAGAAGTGAACTGAGTTTTGAGCTTCCTTACTCATGTTTGACTGCTTTATTACTGAAACTTTGTGCTGATTTTTGTTTATTGTTCAGAAGATCAGGTAATTGAAATTAATTTAGTTACTCTTCTCTAGAAGCCTTTTGGGCATACTTGAAAAAACTACATGTATAAATGTGCTTTAGTATGAATCTTGCTGACTTTCATTTGATTTTTCATTTGTTACTTTGAGAGAAGGAGAACAAAGGTTGCTTATGTAAAATGAGAGCACAGAAACATAGCAAACATGCCTATTCTTGTGAGAGGTGTGGTGTGTAATAGCTTATGATGAGGTGCATTTGAAGAGTTATTATGATTAAAAAGATGCTGCCTAATACACAGGTCTGGTAGAACTACTGCTTTTACTCCTTCTGATTGTATTTTTCCCCTTTACTTTCCTGCTTCCCCTACCACTGCAGCACTACCACATTCTGCTTTTTCCCTTCATGAGGGAGGGAGTTCATAGGGGAAAACTAGCTGCCAACAGAAGCGTGCTTCCAGCTGGACTCTAAAGATAAAACTCAAAAATATGTTGCAGAAATGCACTGGAAAAAGGGAAATAATAGCCTTGGGAGCTCTCTCTGTTGTGAACTGTGGCAGCTGGGCAATTGCATTGCAAGGGGTTATGTGTCTGTGGCTTATGACTAGTTGGTAATTATAAACTGAAGATAATTCAGTGCACTATTTATATAATTCCTTGTTAGAATTTTCATGGATGTTCACTTGTGATTCTGTTTAAGTTTGGCATTTTCATAATATTGTATTTACATAGTTTCCTGCTTTTCTTATGTTTGGGAAAATTATGATCAGAAAGCTTTTCCTATATTAGGTAGTTTTTTCAGGACCAGAATGCAAGCCTTGATGTTTCTGTGGATTTAGAAAGTCTTTTTTCTTTTGGAGTTGGTTTTGGTTTCTTTGCTCTTCAGGTATTCTCTCCATATTTCTTCAACATAGGCAGTTAATAATGAAAACTGATAATGTTTCATCTGCCAGGTACGTGATAGAAAATGTTTGTCCAAACCTGCAGCTTAAAAGGAGGTGTCTGGATGAACTCAGCAAAACAGGTCCCAGATTATGTGAATTCATGTTCACCCCCGAGGATATCTAATAATCTGATTTAAAAAGTAATTAATTATTGAACTGATATGCAAACTCTTTCTACTGTGGTAGCTTAAATTTTACTCAAATTTATTTGATTTTCATATCATTAAATCTATATCACTATTTAAAAATCATAGATATGGTAGGCCTGCAGCAAGTTTCACTACAACCCTATGCATTTGAGTGACGGTGAGTAATGAAAAGTGTGGATAGGAGGAATAGTTTCTACCCCTTTGTGTCCCCTTCAGTCCCATCACACGTCCATGAACATAGTTGGTTGCTACTTGACTGTGCTAGGAAATGATTGAAGATGTGCAGTTGGATTTTTTTCTTCCCAAATAAGTATTCCAGACAGTCGGGCTATCATTGTATGCAAGTTGGAATTAGAAGATGTAGTTAAAAGAGTTTATCTGGAGAAACCAGGGAAATGGCTGAAAATTTGTAAGTCATTAAATATTTTATCAGGAAATCCAAAATTTGGTCACCAAGAACATGACTGAGTGCAAACAGGTCTGAATAAAAGAGGGTCTTTGAGACACAATATAATAGATTGGAAAAGGATTTTTACAGTGTCAAATATTTTTGTTTGTTTGCTGGACTTCACAGAGCAAAAACTTCCTATGTAGTTGAGAGGAGAACCAAAATATTTTTGTATTGATTTTTTCTAAAGGTTTATTTGTATCAGCACTCCACCAATAATATCTGCTAGAAAATATACTGATCTAAACATTTAATTTTGTGTTTTTGTATACAAATATTGAAGAACGCATGTATTAGAAAAGTAGTACACCCATTTCTTTGTGATTCATCCTAAATTGTATACTAAAATGGTATTTTCCTTCAATTTAAAAGAAAAAAGATATGAGAACATATAACATGGTGTAAAATGGAATGCATTCTATCATTAACATCCCTGAAAAGCTTGGAAATATGCAGTCTAACATGGGACTTGTGATTTGTAAGAGGGAATGCAGAGGGTACTGATCATTCTCACTTGGTTTGTGTTCAAATGTGTTCAAGCCCTTCCTATTCTGTCAGTGACTTTCCTGTTGCTTCATCAATAGGACAAATCAGTAAGTTTAAAAATGGACCTGATATCCCAATTTGGAGCATGGGGTAGAGTAAAAGGTGTTCTACTTTTTCCCAAGTAAGGTCTTTCATTCTATACCTGAAACACAGATTACAGCCAGCTGATTTTGAGTAGGAATGAAATGTGTGCCAGGCAATACCATATCTTTTGAAAAGATGTCTGCAGAAAATATCTGGTATTTTAACCCTTATTTGAAGGTCAGAGATAAAGTTTACTGAATCAACTAAAGGAGGCAAACTATAGAGAAGATCTCCAGTTTTTGAGAATTCAAACTGAGTATCTTTTAATAGATTCTTTTGGGGGGATTGTCACATTCAAAAACTTATATAGAGTGAGTTGTTCCAGGGCTAGCTCTGGGCTAAACAGTGTCTTCAAAGTAGGTTTTGAAAAGGGCCTGATGTTACTTTACTTTCCTCTTAGTGAAGCTAAATGGAAATTTCTGTGCTGAGTTTAGGAAAGGATGATTACTTCTGTGCAAGCAGGATTTTCTGTTTGAATTGTCAGAACAAACTATCAGTACTTGGAATTAATCTAGTCCAGGCTGACTACACCAACTCCTTAAGAGCCTTAGAAGCAGTTGTAGTGAATGGCATTAATTGATAAAAACATTAAATATTAGTGGGGCATTGATAAATGTGGTCAGATTAAAACAATTCAAAAACTGAAAGTATCTGCAAAGGATCATCCATATCAAGATTCAGTGATCATACCAAGTCACCTAATACACCAGTATCTAATGGTCTAGTCTAAACTGAGTGCCTTTAGCAGCAGTTACCATGGGTAGTATCTGACATAGCACAGCTGTTTTCACAAAGGAGAATACATGTCACAAAGAATAGTTAAATGTTACAGCTAAAATGTGTATTTTTTCCAGTTCAGTCATTGGCTAATATAAGGTCCTATGTACATTTTTCATCACATAAATATATAACATTTTGCCTTGTGTTATTACTGACATGTGAGGTGAAGCTGGTATCTTCCATCTTGCTGATACTTCAGATTTGGACAAGTCACCCAGCCCAGGGTAAGGCCAGGTTTTCCTCAGGTGTGAGCAGCACACTGGACTAGTTAAGGGACTGAGGTCCCTTCCAACCCCACTTATGTCCAGAGTGTCTCTGTACCTGAATGATACTGAGCTTTCTGTTCTAAAGGTCAGGAATAGTGATATCCTTTTGACTGCTGACACTTGAAAAAACCCTCAAACATCCCCCAAATTAGTATCTTACTATGTATGCATGACTTTGACCAATACCTATAGCGGGGCGGCCTTTTGCTGTGGTTTGACTGTGAGAAAGGGTGAGTGAAAACCTGGGTGGAGTTTTGTCATGTTTCCATGGTCCTCTGTCCAATGCCAAATCATGGTAACTTGGGATGATATTGAAAATGGAGGAGGAGAAAAATCACATCAAACTGGTGGGAAGGGAAACAAAGAAGTAAAGAAGTAAAGAAGCCACAGCACAAAGATGCTGAAAGTTTTTTCATTTAGAAAAAAGTAAAATGATTTCAAGATTTTGAAAGAAAATTGTAGGCCAGTTTGTCTTCCCCTGCTCAGCAGAAATAATTGTAAAAGTTTAGTTGAACTGTTGAATACATTCAGTTGCCCTAAATGTTCTTAGTAAGTTTAGAACATGCATAAAAGTTTTCATGAATTCCTGATATTTAGCTTTTCTGAATTGAGACTACGCTTTAATAAGCAAAAATCAGTGCTGTTTTGTATATGGTATTAAAAATAAGCTGATACAGAATAAAATTAGCTGACTAACTTAATGTTGTGCATTTTTTTACTTAAAGTGAATACTTTGAGAATCTGAGTGCTTGAAATTATGAATTGCACGTGCAGAAAGTAGGAAATCATGGAATCTTGGAGATTAAGTATTTATATATGGAACAATCTTAACTGGAATTGTCCAGCAGACCAGTTTATAGAAGCAGATGTTCCCCCACACACCCTCAGGAGTTTTATGACCTTGAAATAGCTTGCTTGAGGCTTTTGAGATTGAAAAAAATTAAAATGCTGGCTAAAATTCTGAATTTGGTACCTAGCTTTTTAGTAATTTGCTATGACCAATTTAGCTTTTTATTAGTATAATTTAGAAATGTTTCATATTTAGTCATGCAAATGTTTAGAAATGTCAATATATTTTCTTTTATGGTTCTGTCAAAGAATAAGTTATTACTTAATCAGTATTTGTCATTGTGAATAACTGTATGTAAAGGTCAATACGTACTGTATTATGCTTCTGGGAAAGAGTATTTCAGTAAATATTAAATACTTCACTGAAAGTAAATACAGAAGATCCCTAATACTCAAAATAACTCAAGAGAAATGAGAAATCCCACCTGATGTAATTTAGAAATTAGTTTGCTGTGAAGCATATTATTTCTGACTCCCTGGCCATAGCCTGTATTTTCATTTTAAGTTCTCCATGATTTTTTTTTAAATTTGCCTCTGTACTATTCGTATGTCTAAAAATTTCATTGCTGTAAACAGGAGACTTGGATATGTGATGAATGAAGTGTTGCAGCTGCCTGAGTAAGAAATTTTTGTGGAGCTAAAGATAGACTTGTCTCTTGTATCTATTCTTTGGCAGAGAAAAAGGGTGATTGAAGAGAAGTAGAGTATATGAAAGCACAGCTAAAACGCAGACACACTGACATTATAATGCAGTGTCTCATCGGTGATGTGGTGTTTTGACTACATGGCTACAGCAGGTCTATAATTTAAATGCCATTAATGGCACAGAAAACAATAGTGTGGAGACAGGAATACTGTAAAATCTCTGGGTCTGTACTTATAATGCAGATGAAATAACCCCTTGAACTTGTAATGCCAAGTGTTGTCCAAAGTTACCATTCTTCCATGAGGAAAGCAGTTTGTTTTTGTGGCGTTTTATGTCTTCTTCTCCTAGCACAGACATTTTCTGTTTAGATTGCTTGGCTTGTGTCCCTACAAAAATCACAGGCCAAGGGGGGCTGATTCTATTTTGCCTCACTCATGTCCTGTTCACACATTCAGTACAGAATTCACTATTGTCAGTAGTAATGACTGTGTTTTCTTTGTGCTTGTTGTCTTTTGAATATGCTTCTTTATACTTTTCCTAAAGTCACACACAGCACTAGTTTCACCAGAAGCTCTTGGTGTTCAGCTGTAACAGAGTTACACATAGTCCTGTGACTGAACCCCAGCTATAATATCTCATTTGTTTCCACTTGGCTGTTGTAATGTTTTCTACCACTTAAACTTCTTGTCCTTTCCCTTGCTCTCTTTCTTCCTTTTTCTTTCTTGCCCCCATTTAAAATTGTATCTGACTTAGTTTTAATTATTGAGCTTAACTGTGTGTAAGTACATGTTTCTGTACCCTCACAGATGTCAAACATTTTATGCACCTTAGTGTAATGTTTGCTCTAATTATTTGCCAAATTGGAGCGAGTCTTTCCAGAAACAGTTCCTGATCTTTGAAAACCTTGCAAAATGTATAAAACATGTTAATTGTGAAGCTTTTTTCAGAGCATATTTCAAAGGAGGAGAAGAAATGCTGTGTAAGTAAGACTTGTTTAAAGTGCTCCACCACTTCTAGCAGGAGACTGTTACAATAGTTGCATTATTTCTTTATCCTGAGCGAATGCCTTTGTAAATCTCACTCAGGCTTTTTTTTCCCCCCTTTAAACTGGTTCACTGTGTGTGTAGGTCTGGTACTATACCATGCAAATACTTAGCTGTTTCCAATTTTGGCTAAGTGGATGAACTCTTGTCAAAATATTCATGCAGTGTTAACAAAACTTAGAGCCAACTTAATATTTCATGAGCTATAACAAATATTAAAAGTTGCTAAAGGCACAGGTATGGAGTTTCAGCAAAGTTGTTTCTCTTTATAGTACAAGTCTCAAATTTGAATTGTGGTAAATGTGGGTAGTTAGGTATGCCTTTCTTTTCTCACTTAAAAACAAATCCTACCTAATATTCAAAGCATATGGAGTAGACATGGATCTACTTAATACTGAAGGTAAATAGAATTGAAAAAGAATAATTAATTTATTCTTATTAATTTTGTATTAACTTAGAAACTTTGCGTCTTAGCAGAAGTAATTTATTGGGCATTTTCTTTATCTAGTGTGTCTCAAGTGTATAGAAAGAGGGTCTTTCAAGTCTGTGATCATCAAAATGGCTTTCTACTAAACCTGTGCATTCAGAGAAATCAGGTTTTTCCAAAATATTGATGCCAGTATGTGCAAAGAAGGAATCTTAGGAATGTTTTGATCTTGGAAGTAATCTTGATTAGAACAGTCAATAAAATACAAAATGGTACGATTGGCCAACTGAAAGCAATTGTCTTTGTTTATTTCTTTCTCAGAGTAGTGGGTTCAGTGCTGGCCTGGCCAGCTTGGTTTTTCCCTTAACCAAAAACCAAGCCATTTCAAACCACTCAATACTATTAATAAAGATTTTATGTAGGCACTATTCCTAGCTACTGCAATCAGTACTTTTCAGTTTTGTCTGAAGTTGATAATTTGTCTTGCACTTGTTGCCACAAACTCTGAGGAGTAACATGAAGCCGAAGCAGAACTTGAGAGAAGTAATAGATAGCATTTACCCAAACTTTTTTTAGTTAGATCAGAATATGAGTTAGTGAAATAACTCTCCATAGTGGCAGGTTTGGTAAAATCAGTCTTAGTTATCACACTGTTTTCCTACTTAGGAAATAATTTGTGAAATGAAAGGGAACTACTCACACTCAATGGGATTTAAATACAGAGTGAATCTACACAATTTCTCCGTGTCACTATGCACTTTGAAACATTATTCCTTATATCTTGTACACAAATAATTTCTTCAATACCAGAATGATTGTTAATTTTTTGTGATCAGCCTCAAGTATATTTTATAACCTGAGCACAGTTCATTTCCTGATGTAGCAGTGCAGTCCCAGCTGCCCTCACAAAAGCAGAGTTCCAGATGTTCCTGTTTTGCTCTACGGCGCGGTGCTGTAATTGTTGGACAGCAAGGATACAATTTGGCTCTGTGATAATGCTGTATCTGTAGAAATAATTTCACTGTGGTTGTAGGAATGTGTGTGTACATTAGGAAGGAAATTATATTATGGATTTCAGTCTTTAAATGCATTCATATGGCCCAGGTGATTGCAAGAACCACTTGGATTTGAGAATATATTTATGACATTTTAAGTATCATGTAAGGAAGGAATTAGCCATTATCTATAGCAGCCTACATGGTAACACAGCCAGTGATTTGAACCTGTCACTCATTTAATAATTCACATTGGAAAAGGCAAGTGAGATCATTGTGTCCAACAGCAAACCTAACGCTGCCAGGTCTACTACTTAAATCTTGTCCCAGAGCGCCCACCATGTGTGCATGTCTTTTAAGTACCTCCAGGGATGGTGACTTCATCACTTCTCTGGGAACCCTTTTCCAATGCTTGACAGGCTTTTTGGTGGAGAATTTTTCCTAATATAAAATCCAAATGGTCCCTGGTGCAACTTGAGGCCATTTTCTCTTATCCTAACACTCATTACATGGGGAAAAAAGGACACTTGCCACTCAGACCTGCTTTGCTGCAACCTCTTGTGAGGTAGTTATAGAGAGTGATAAATTCTCCCCTGAGCCTCCAGACTTCATAGTCCCAGTTCCTCACTTGCTCCTGGGTGGACTTGGTATCTAGACCCTCCACTTTAATCGTGCAATTTCTTGCTCTAGTCATGACTGCAATTTATATCTATGTAAGAATTTCTGGATGTTCAGCTTTGAGTGTTTCTCCTGCTGCTCCACAGAACTGTTTTTATAGGACACTGAAAGTTTTATACAGCTTGGAATCAGTAAAAACAAAGCATGTGAGAACAACTTTAGTTGTGGTTTTTCCCATATTTTTGGTATTATTTCAGAATATGTCCTACTATGGTCAAATGTGCATCTGTTCAAATTTCTTGAATATATTTGTGACTGGGTTGGGGGCTCATCCCAGGTTCCTTCCACACTTAATAGCTCCATTAAATACTGTGGATATTCTGGTTGTGGGTTATCCCATTTTAAATAATCTCTACAGATTATTTAAATGTCTTAGTGATCAGTTGGTTAGGGCAGAAATCTTCTCTTGTACCAACTATAGTTGCCACTTGTGACGGAAAAGATCAAATGTGATTTTTTTTTTCTGTTCTGTAACCCTCTGTGGCCATTTCTACTTTCCACATTTGCTAAGGCTGAAAATGACTTTTTAGCAAAATTTAGCAAGATAGATTCTTGATTTCACATGATGATACTGATGTTTTATTGTAATAGAAATTTATAATCAAGGTTATAGAAACTGTTGACAGTATACAGTTCTGCCTTCAGGATAAGAAAAATGGTGATGATTCCTGGAACCCTACTTTGTGGGAGAAGGATTGGAGGGGCTAACAACATGAGCTTAGGAGTGTGGAGAAAAGGATCTTCTCTCCCTTCTGGGCATGTAGAGTTGAACATTCAGTTTGCTTTGTGGTCCAGGTTTATTACTAAACTCTTGAGCAAGCCTGGAGGCATTTCCTAAATGAGACTGCAGCTACAGAGCTTTTAAACTCAATTAGCCCTCTCTCCTGTGCTCTGTATGTCCTGTCAGTTCTAATGGACTTTCCTTGGCTCTGTGAGAAAGGGGAAGGTGTGAGGGTCTGCAGAACCAGCCCCCTTCTTCCCCCAGACTGGGTGGAATTGCCCATCTTATTGTGGCCTTTGGACAGCAGCAATTTAAAGGTTCTCCAGAATATGAAAATGTTAATTTAACCTAAGGGGGGAAGACTGGGGAAAAAATGGGTAGTCATTCAACAGCAAAGAAATAAGTTAGCTTCTACTACCTGATGTGAGACTCCTTCAGGGCCAAAGGAATACCAAACTGTACTTTGTCATGTCAACAGAGTGGGTTGGCCCACAGTGATCTTCTGAGTCTTGTGGTCTGCAAAATGCAAACATGAGAAAGAAACCCTATCACAACTAATAGCAAAAGAAGTGTCTTAAGAAAATTGCTATTCCCAGGAATACAGATTAGATTGTATTAAATAGAGGGGTAGAAATGATATCTTACCGTTTAAAATAAGTAACAAAAATAAAGACAAAACACCTAATGACTACCTTATGGAAAACCCCATTTGTTAGTCTTCAAGCACAAGGAAATACTTGACCTGTTTTGAACAACAGTGTTTTTATAGCATGCTTTTGTTGGATTAAAATATTTTTTTCTTCTCTGTTTGATCTAAAAGTCCAACTGTGTTAATTAAAAAAAACTAATGCATTAAGCTTGTAATATGATTAAAGGTATTACTAGAACTTTATAGATTTTTTTTTTCTCATTCTGTTAGTTTTGCCCGGCAATTGCAGTTCTATGCAAAACTATAACTACATCTGGTTGAAAACTTAATACGTTTTTTCCTCTGTAGGGAAAATTCAGGAGGTTTTGTAAAAATACATATTTTAGTGGAAGTTTTTCTGGGAAGGTCTTTTGTGTGAGGAAAGGAAAAAAAAGCCCCCTTGCTGCCCTAGAAAGGTTGATGGCCTGGTGTTTTGGTGTTCTTCCAGAATGTCAGAGCTCTGTTGTCATTGGAGAAGGGCCTGGAAACCTGGATTTCTGATATTTTCTGTGGAAGTCTTGATGATCAGATTATCTGTCTGGAAAGTAATTGTGCTGCCTACATTTTCTCCTCCTCTTTCTTTTATGATAAGCTCCTTTTCCCAAAAGAAAATTAAAATAAGTTAGACATACTTCCCTTTAGTCTAATAATAAAATTTCAGAAATCTTTTTATCTCTTTGAGAAAGGAATATTATTTTCTGATCAGTTTTAACAGTAATGCATAGATCCATTGTTCATGTTGTCTAGTATTGAAAAAAATATAATAATGATATAGTTTGCTCTTAGTAATGAAATTGAAGCAACTGCATGTGTATGTAAGGAGGATGCTGTGGCTGAAGAGCTCTGGAGCCATGGAAAATTCTTGTGTTTATTCTACTGAGTGCAAAGAAACACCTTGCTGTCTGTGCACTTCTCGGTGTACTTATTTTATGCATAGTGAAAAACTAGAGTAAATGTTGAAAATGTGAGGGCTTCATTAAAAAATTCAAAACCAAACAGAAGTAAACAAGTTTGAGGGGGAAAAAAAATCCTCTTCATCAAGCCACAGTGATTCTCTGTGGAAGATGTGTCTGATGTGTCTGTGTCACAGTCTGATGTGTCTAGATCTCCTTTCCATTCATACAAAAACATGAAAAAACTCTTAGCTGCTCTATTACATCATCTCTTTTGAAGTGCAAATGTTAATTGAAATCAGTCAAATATCTGTCTAAAAGCATGTGTGGTAAGATACTCCAGATCTTTTTTTTTTTAATGTACTTGAATACTGGTATATCTGATTTTCCTAAAGCTTCTGTCAATGGGGGAAGAAAGGTGGTCCTTGGATCATGCTCCCTTGATCCTCATTTTTATTACTTCATGTTTTAATGTTTACCACTTAAATGTGGTTTTGAATGTGCTTCTGAATCACTATTTTGCAAAAAGAAACAGACACTGCAGTCCATCTCCAGCTGATTTCCCACCTCGCCTAAAGATTGGTGCTTTTCTCCTTTATTCTTTAGAAAAGATATTTTAAAATTAGATTCTGCTTTCCAGATAAGCTGCTCTTCACTTTTAATTCAAGGGAACAAGAGGTAGCCATTGGAGTAGGTTTGATCTCTTTGAAATATTTCAGTCTGCTATGTCATTCATTCAGATGTTTGTTGGATGGACTTGAAAGTATGCTTTGGTTACTGTTTAGAAAAATCTAGTGCCCCGTAGGTGCAATACATGATAAAAGGAAGTAAAGCTCAAGACCTATTGTGTGTGGATTGCTGCAAACTGCTTTTTCTCTTACAGCTTTTTACTTGCTGACCTGCAGAAAAGGTTGTCTCCATGTTTTCTTCCTGTTATCGATGTGAAACTCTTCATTTCAAGTACTTTTTCATTTTGCTTTGACCTGTTTTTATAGGTTTTAGTGCTGCTTGTTTAACATGTGTGCAGCAAACTGCTGCAGTACTGAGCTCCTGCAGATGTTGTGAGCCAGTATGACTTTTATAACTGCCTCTATGATGTTCAGTCATGGAAGCCTTGATTTAGGAAGAAGAAACCCAGTTCAATCATAGATGTCTCCAAATGTCCTGACCTACACCTGGAAAAAACAGTATAGCATTTTCTTGCACTGTCTGTGTGCTGAGCTGTCTGGGATGGTTTACTTTTGTGGCTTTAAACACATTAGGTAAAGTTTGGAGCCATCCAGTAATTGCATGTTCTAAGTTCCTTTTTTGCATCTACAGCAACTCTGTCAATGTTACCTCTTTAACATTCTTTGTTAGTAAATATCATTAGATAAAAGGTTTTTGTACTCTGGATTTCTGCTCTGAAAAAGTCCATGAAATACACACAGTATTACCAGCTAAGTGAATTCTGAGTTTAGGTTTACTGAGGGTTTTAGCAAGCTGTTAACAACTACACGTATGGCATTTTTTACCTTCTGATTTGGGGGAATTTTGCTT
Organism: Passer domesticus; assembly: GCF_036417665.1. Classification (NCBI taxonomy): domain Eukaryota; kingdom Metazoa; phylum Chordata; class Aves; order Passeriformes; family Passeridae; genus Passer; species Passer domesticus. The sequence continues at coordinate 41,058,871 of NC_087480.1, forward strand.
ATCAGATCACCTCTGTTTTTCTGATTCCCTTGCATATAAACTCATCCTAAAAGAGAGCCATTTCTGACATTTTGTTTATCATGAGTTCAAAAACCTGGAAATCTGATAATTATTTTAGCAAGAGCATTCCACTGTTGAAATAGTGGCCAGGACAGTACTATTTTTCATCTGTATTTTGATAGAATAATTTCATGTATTTAACAAATCATAATTTTCATTATTTTCAAGACAAATTTCAGGAAGACAAACCTTAAACAGAGCCATATCAGTGCATTTTTCTGGGAGGGAAGTCAGACATTGGGACTTTGGCTCAGCCTGTGTGCTTGTGCCTGGATGGGGGAGTTAAACTGTAGGGGGTAACCTTTCACATGAGTGTGCTAGGCAGTGTTTGCAGGACATACCATCTTCCTTTGTATGTTTCAGCTGTTTTTTTTTTCCTCCCTGCTCTAGAAAATTGTATTTTCTGTGATGTGTCCTAGAGCTTTCTCATTCCTCTAATCTCTACCATCAAAGCATCATATCATAGGTGTAAATGCAAGACTTTTATTTCTTTTTATGGCAGTTTCTAAATAATGCTGCCAAGTTTGTCAAGTCATATATGTAACCAACATTGCACACAGCTGTTTTTTAGAAAGTGGGATAGAAAGGGAAATTAAATCAGCACTACTGGTCAAGAGTTGCATTGGGGTATTTTCCAGGGGAAAGAATTTTACCAGTAAAGCAAGGACCCATTGGTCCTATTCTCTGTGCTGGTTCCCAGCATTGTTTTTGTCCCTTCCTTAAGACCCACCAAAAATCTTGGCTGCAGTTTGGGGTGGGGAGGGGATTAGAAATATAAAGATTTAGTATTCACTCTTTAAAACTGATATTCTAGCTCTTTTCCTTGCTAAGGTAGAATGAAACCCATAAACTCTTGGTAAATGTCAACTAACCGCTAGACTTGAAAGAACCAGCAGCTGCTTTCTGCTTATGAAGCAGAGAAACTGTGTGGGAGGAGATGTAAAGAACCTCCTCAAATACCCACTATAACAGAGGGGCGGGGGAGAGACTGTACTGAATACAGGGTTTAACCTTTAGAATTCTTCTTCTGTTCTCTCATGCTCTCAGACTTGTATGAAAATGCAAAATGGCAATTGATTTGTTTCAGGTAAAAGCATCAGACAAAGGCCCCATGCCACCTAAAACTAATTTCTGATTAAAAATGGAGTACTCAGCTTGCCTGTATCAATTTTGTGTCTGTTGAAGATTTATGGTATGAATCTCATAAACAGTTTGCAAATGTATTTAATGAATAATTGTTTGCAAAGGGCTTGAGTGTGCCTCAAATCAGATGCAACGTTTCAATGCAGCAATATTATTAACAGCATCGTTAGTGTAGTATTGAAATGGCAACACTTAAAAATTCATCTACCACAAATCTGAAATGATGAGTTTGTCTTGAATGCAAATAAACATAGAGGAAATAGATTGGGAGGAATTCATTCATGATGTATAAAATGAGATCAAAAATAGGCCACAGGTTTATGTTAATATAAATTTAGACAAATTCTAGCTTGGCAACACTGACCTAAAAGCTGTCTAAACAAAGCAACTAATGTTTATTCTGCTTCTAAAAGGAAGTCTCTATCTGCTGAGAAAAGACAAAGGGTGGTTCTGGGATGGTTTTTTGGGTCTTTAAGTAACTTATTTATAGATCTTTCATCACTTTCTGATATGGAAAAAATACATATAGCCTCATTAGCTCATGGCAAAAACTATTTTTAGCCCTTTTAAAACTGTTTGTGAAAACAGACTAGAAAATGTAGAAAGAAAAAGAATTGGATTGTTAGGGCTTTTTTCCCCCTGAAAATAGTCAATTACAAGGCACTTAATAAATTATCTGGAAAGTGTGGTGACAATCTGTCTTTTCTAAATGGAGACCTTTCTGTAGCTAGATGCTGCCTGTACTGGGCAGATGAAACAGCTCTCAAGGAATGATAAATATTGTGCAGTATGAGAAGACTGTTTTTACATTAACAACTCTCATATGAAGAAAAAAAAAAGAATAGAACTTCAACTCTGTTATTTCACCTGCTCTTCTCTAAAACATATCTTTTTCCGTTTGCTGACTACTCCCGCTATGGAGCACTTGTCCACAGTCCTGGGAATTACTACTAACTCCCTAAGATGGGGGTGGGAAACTAGAACTGGTGAACAAGGGCTGGAAGGGTACCAGCTGGAGGATATTTGCGACAAATCAGAATAACAGGAAGAGAGTAAAAAAGAAATGGTCAGCACTTTTGGCTTTTTAAAAGTGGGGTGCCGATGACTTGCTGTTATGTTTTTGCAATGTCTTATTTCCAGACTGCTAGCTTAGTCAGCCACATCTTTAATTTGCCCAGTTTATAACAGCTACTTTGGCTGCTACCACAGAAAGAGAAATTATAATTTCCAAGCCTTCATTTCATCCCTCTTACCTATAATCCTCAAGTTCCAATCTGTCTGACCACTTGACTAGGCTTTTTAATTAACAGATCTTCTTGGGGGCCCTTAAATGTGTTTTGCATATACAGGAGCACTAAACAGCCTTGGAAACTCTTGATGAGATGAAAAACATCCTGCTGGGAATATAAAATGGCACATAATGCCTAGAATAATGATTTCCATAATTGAAATTTTCATGTGCTGTATTAAAAGGCATCATTTACCTGGGGTCCTGTGCTTTGGAAAAGAAAAATGGTTTAGTTTCAAGAACTTCTCTGTTTAACTCTATCTCTACAAGGTTTTGTTGATTCCTCAGAAGGCTTATGGGCTCTGCAAAAAAGGCACAGAGCTGGGGATGAAAACTAGCATTTGAATATTTTTGTGCAGTCGGTGATTCAGATGTACTTACTTGATTTGCTCAAATGAGGCAGGTGGTGGAGTTCTGTAATGATCTTTACTTTGTACCTGAGACCACTGATCATTTGGCTGAGGTGGCACATTGTTAATGATGTGTTAATAAACAATGTAATTTGGGAAGGCAGACTCTTCGATGGAAGGTAATAGCCCTCCCTGCTGCCACTATCTTAATGTAATCGAAGAAAACATCTTGTTTTAATAATTTACTAATTGAATGGCACAGCAGCTAATGTCTGGGATGTACCTTGGAGACCTGATTACGTGTTTCATCGACTTCTGGGGAACTGACACAGATGATGTTGGTCAAATTGCCCTCAGCTCTCTTCATTGCTGGTCTGTAGCTCTGTGGTGATTTGTCTAGAAGATAAAGAAATAAAGAATTTTGTTTGATACCTCAGGATATGTCCAATAGATCAGCCAATAATTGATCTTGACATTCCCCTAGGAAAAATCGCTAGTGTCACTGTAAAGGTCTTAGTGGTTTTGCACAATCTATACTTTTCTTCAGATTTTCAGATAAAGTAAGTTTTGCTTCAAGCCAGCTCTAAGTGAAATTAGTTTATTCGGAATATTAAGATGTGACACAATACTGTCAATAGGCCTTATATTTTCAATACTTTAAACATCATAAATAGGTGGTATTTTTTCCATTCTGTTTGGACTTGCTGTTCATGCAGGATCATTCAGACATATGAAACAATAAAAAATTGCCAGAAAATGAACTCCAGGATTATTTTGCACTACAATACAGATAAGCGTTGGCAAGATCAGTTTCTGAAAAATCAAATACTAGACACTGTGTATGTTGTTTTTTTTCCATAGTGTAAGTCTGAATTAATTTTCTCTTACAGAAAATTAATCCTGCTTATGTACTGAAATGCAGGTCTAGGCAATAGTCTGATCTTTACTTCTGACATGCATCAGTCCTAATGAAACCTGCACCACTCCTGCACTTTTTTAGTATCTCTGAATATTATTCCAATCTCAACCTGTGATATTCAAAAGCACGTGAGGAACTATGTAAATGCTTCCTCCTGTCACTGAAGTGCAGTGGGTTAGGTGCTGGGATTCTCTAAGTCTTCTAAATTCTTGGCATTCAGGAAAGAAAATGCCAGGGCTCAAGTCACAAATATTTGAGTTGCTTTTCAAAGCCACTTTCTTAAATTGGACTCCTTTAATGAGTTTAGTATAAAGTAAGTACAGTATATTAGATCTAAATTTTTTTTTTTCAATTCTATATTTTTTAGTGATTTAATGGTTACTTTCTGAAGAACTTGTGGCCTTGAAAAATACTGTAATTACATAGCATGTTCTCAAAAAAACTGGTGTCTAGTATTAACCATCGTGTGGTTTCATGGAAGACATTTTGAGAATTTTGGATCCATCTTGTTCAACTACGCCTTCTCTATTATGATTAATGGAGGAACATGAACATTTGAATTCTTTGAATAGCTTTAAAAAGTCTCACATTTTTTATTTGTCTATTTTATAGGACATGAAAAAAGCCCCATCACCCCTCAGGGCATTAAAGCACAGTGCTTTAATTACACAATGCCCATTAATGCTAATAAATTTCATGCTAAGGACCTATGCTGTACCAGTGCCAAGGAAAACATAAGTCTCCTTCTTTTTCAAGCCCCATGCCACACTCTGCCTGGACGTGCGGCCGTTAAAATGAGCTCCATTGCAAAGACAGACATTAGACACAGACGCAAGATTTCATGTTGACTTTCAACAGCTTCTATAGGTTGGAATAATGTTAACATTTGTTTTTCAAGTAATCTTTAAACGTATATAGACAGAAATAGGTGAGTGACGGAATGTGTGTGAAATAAAGTGATAATACTGCTGCATTCTTTCTATAATCTGATATAACCTAAGTTTTCTCTGGGAAGATTACTTCATAATGATATTCTGAGGAATGAGTTTACCAGCTGTGTAAGTGTATAAGATAAAGCATGTTTCTAACTGTTCATAAATCTCATTTCATTCTCTGCTGTTTCTCTTACCTAAGTCATTAACTGCAGCCCCTTTTTTTTCCCTTCCTATATAGCTCTTCTGTTAGCATGTCTAGAATTTGACCTTAGAACTAAATCTCCTTTTATCTTGGAATATTCCTACAAATCAGGCAATCATATTATTCCTGATGTATGTGTACAAGTACAACAGTTCTACTTTGAGAGTGGGGGGGATAGAGGAAGAGTTTGAGATTCAGTTTACAAGAATTTGAAGTGAGGGGAATGTGGCAGTAGGTGTATCAGACTTTTTTTTCATCTCTGCAGTAAGATAACATCTAGGATGTCTTTGTATTAAAAAAATTAAAATGGTGGTTTCATCTGGGTGAGAATTGAGACCAAGTGGACACAGCTACTCATTTAGGAGGGGCTGAGTGATGGTTGGATGGTAAAATGCATTAAAAGCCCCAAAATTTAATGCTGATTGGCTATGAAATGTTAGAATATGCCCAGACTTAGCAAGTGAGAGGACAGAGGGAACAGCCAAAGGAATGGGAAGAAATTTCATGAAAAATAAATGTGCATTTGTAACTAAATGTGCAGTGTTCAAGTTTTCTGATGTTCCTGGTACTTCACCTCAGGTGTAATGTGGAGAATAGGGTTGGGTTTTGGTTTGGGTTTTTTTCTTTATAAGTAGTTCTGGAGTACCCCCAATCCTTGTGTAACAATTAGTGTTGATATTCTGAAGGGGATTTATTAGTTAGTCAAAGGATTACCAGCCCTTTCTTTCTTAAGTCTTTTGGCAGAGCAATCTTCACAAGCAGACAGGAGGGAAGAGAGGCAGTACCTGGGTTCAGAGTCAGAAATGTGCCACACTCTCACGGGCTGAAGGAAGGGGAAAGATGAGGGTGAACCCAGCAGAGAGCTGAGCTCTCTGCCCATGGTTCTTCCTGCAAGGCAGAGGGCCCTTCAGGGGCTTTTTAGAGTGCTCTCAGTACTTGTTTATCCTTAATCACAAACCTGTCGATTCAGGGCATTAATCATGTTCTTAGAATGTTTATTATATAACATTTTCTGTGTTCTGTTTATACTGCATTAGTGTTCTGCTGCAAGAGTGGAAGACTTTGCCTGAATTTGAGTGCCTCTGTAGAAGCAGCCTCCCATAAGACAAAGTATATTACAAGTGGAGAGTTTGTAAGAATGTTATGTGTTGATGAGCACTAATTATCAGAGCTGGGAGCATTTTGAAAACCTTTCTGATTACTAAAAACTCCATTTTACACCTCTACTTCCTAAACTGCCCCTGTGGTGGGAGGTTATTTTTAACAACACCTCCTTTTGCCACTGAATCCTAAAGGACTGAAATCACACTTAAAACAATAGCTTCTAATCTTATATGCTGTTGTGAATATCCTTTTTATTTTTAAATTAGTGAGAACCTTGAGTTGTCCCAAATCTTCCCCACCATAAATTGGACTTTCCCCCAACTTTGACTAGTTCAAGAAGAAATCCTATTGCTTTTGCTTCAGGAAAAAATCCTGTTGCTTTTCCTCCTGCTCTGCTTGCCTGCATTCACCTCACTGCTGCTCTCCCTGCTCAGAGGCAGACCTGTTCCAGCTCAGTGAGGAGTGCCAGTCATGAAAGTAGTAAACTTGTTATGAAAAACTTGAAAACTTAGATGTGCCCAGGTGCCAGGCTTTTAAACTCATTGCAGCTTTATTAATAACACCCTGGGTGAAGCATCTCTTAGTAGTAAACACAGTTGAACAGATTTGAGCTGAAAAGCTGGATTTACTTTCTTTTGGTTGTGTACTACAGCATTATTGGCAGATGATTTAGAGCAACAGCCATGCACTCTTAGTTTGGATCATGTTAAACTGAAGGTTCTCCATGACTGAAAATGTTTTTCTGACTTTACGAGAGCTTTCCCTCTCCTAACCCCTGTAGCACTTAGCAGTTTAAAAAGAGCCATGAGTCAAATAGCATTTGTTGACCTTACTTAATAGGCACATATAATTTCACTTTTTCTTGAAACATTCATTTCTGCTCTGCTTTTGAGATTACATGTGTGCCCATGTGCTATTCTTCTCCTTAGTAGTTTCTACATGAAATCTATTTCCCTGAAAAATGGAATCTTTGTGTCTTTGTCTCCTCACTAGCTTTCAGGCATGTTTTGGCAGGGGCTCTGACTGTCGAGGCACTGGAGAGGAGGGGCACTCATTTGTCAGCTTTTCTTGCATCTGTAATTTTTGCCCACTCAGCAGTACTGGAGGGGCTTAAAAAAGGGGGAGAACTTGCAGTTGTTGAAAGTCAAACTCCTGAAATAATTGCCAGACTGTAACAGTTTGGGAAAGAGGTGCGTGTGAGAGAACAACAAATGCTTTGGCTAAAACCAGCTTTAGCTTTAAGGTTTTAGCAACTCTCCATTTCATGTAATTGCATGCCTTTTCTATTTTCTAAAATAGATCTTTACAGGCAACAGTACTGTGTTTTTATAGATTTGCTCATTATGAGTTGATAAACTGGCTTTTCTTAATGATGGTGAAAATAATTTCACTGGTGTTCAAGACTTGGTTGTTTCCAACAAACAGTTTAATTTAAAATCCTTAAGTCTTCTCCAACTTTTGTCCTAATCCTTTCCTGCAATCTCCCTTCACAAGCTGGGTGCTTTCATCTCCTCATGTAATGTAACTGAACAGAAATTAGTTAATTTTTTTATTATTAGAAGACAGATCCCTTCATACTAAGGAAAGCATTTTTCCTCTTCAGCTTTTTATGGAATATTAAAGTTGATCTCTCCTCGTTTCAGTAGGCTATTTAAGCTCAGGGCTCATACTGTGAGCTGTTAATTAATCAGTGTGACAGATGAAGAAAGTATCCAACTATGAAAGGAAACCTTACTTCAGTGACTAACAATAAGGATGTGAGCCCGAGTGATTTAAAGGATTTTTTTTTTTGTGAACGTGTGATAAGGAGCCTTAAGCTGTTTGAGGTAACGATGGGGGTTTTTTGCTCAGATTGTGTCACTGCACAAACATTAAAGGGCTCATCAATATTTTGTCTTGAAAAGTCTAGACAGGAGTTAAAAGAGCCTCTCCTACAGTTTGAAGAGATCCTGTTTCCCATAATTAATAACAGGAAGCAAGTAAATAAGGCTTTACTGACAAATGAAACAGCAACAGTAACATGTACCCAGAAACATTAGCTCCTGGCTGGGAAATGTAGCTGAGGTCTGTTGATTTTGGTGTACAGGAAAAGATCACTGTGGAGGCACAGTAGAGCTTTGCTCAAGTCTAATTCAGTTATATGATAGCAGACTAAAAGTCAAAAAGTAATGATAATGCATTGTAATTATTGAGAGTGATTCATGACCTTTGTTTACATCTGTGTTACAGTCCAAGAACCCTTCCCTGTCATTATTTGAAATTCTTTGAACTCAAAAGGAGATTTTCATGTTTATGTAAAAGCTACCAGAAGGCATTTCAGACATTTCCTGGAACAAACTGTATATATATATTTTAGGAAGATAAGAAATGAAAGGAAACTGAGGGAAAGCTTTCCATTTTCTTCTTTTTTGAAGACTGCATTTTCCCTTCAAAGACACCTTTTCAGAAAGTAGTTGGAAACCCTTCTCTCCCCCTCCCAATTCCTCTGGTTAAAATCAGTTAAACAACAAAAGGGGAGTTAGACCCTCCTCTCTTCTGCACCAGTGTAAAACCAGAGCAGTGCTATTTATCTCACTGAGCTGTTAAGTACATTTCAGTAACTCCACATTGCACAGACAAAAATTCAGCTTTGCCCTTGCCTGCCATACTTCTGATTTCTTTGTTTTTTTGGGTTGCACTGGAGGGGCAGGTTGGAGGTGCAGGAAAAGGAGGAGGTTTCTGTCTGTGTGGCTGGGGGATCGGTTGTTTTCCTAGGGAGCAGCAGTGCAATATTCATGAATGCAATATTCAGGAGTACTGGGAAGCACATTTAACTCTGTGTTTGTGCTGGACCTTAAGTCTGGGCTTGTTGAATTATGGGTTCATCGTCTGGCATGCTGACTATATGATACAACTGTGTAATACAGACTGTTTGTCATCTTGGTGCTGACCTTGAAAAGAGAAGAAAAGTGAATTTGTTTCACTGATTCTTAGACACACTGGACAGTAAATTCCTGCTTTAGCTATTTGATTTCCCCCCGTAGGTGAGCTGTTGGGCTTTCAGCTAAAAATGACAAGATAGGACAAAATAAGCTTGTTTGTCTAGCTGATGTTTTTTCCTTTTTGTATATTTTAGAAGATTAACAGCCGTTGCTCCACAGAAGCATGGTGATGAATACTAAATAGTCCACCATAAGGCATTTTGGAAGGAATTCAGTAAATTCAAAGACACCCCAACATTGTATTCCACAACTTTTTCCACTGACTGTAGCTTGTACTATGAAAGCAAAATTATATCCCAAAAGAGGACCACGCTGTTTACAATATCTTGAGCAGGTTAAAATGTTTCCTGGCAGTTATTCTTTTTTTGTTGACTGATTAAGTGAGATATTTGAGCACATGCATCTAACCTTAAGCACAGGCTTCTCCCATTTTCCTGAATGAGTTTCTATATTTTTGCAGTTCATAATTGGACTTTTGTGATCTTCTAAATGCCTTTCCCTCCCCTGCTCAGTACTGAGTTCTGTCCACTTAAATCATGCATGCCAATATCTAGCTGGACTTACAGCTTTTAAATGAGACAACCTGTGGAATGTGGTGCTACTTGACACAAGTGCTTGGCTTCTTACTGAAAAGAAATAGCTCAAATGTCACTGCAAATGCCTGTTGTAACAGGGAAAAGTCAGAGACAACTGTTGAAGGTGCACTTTCAGGGTACCTACAAGGTATTTTATCAAGTTTTTTCCCTACCTCAGAGATGTAATACCTCATGAGCTCCCAATGAAGTTTATTGTGAAAATGGCATTTTCTTTGCCACAGAAAAAGTTACCCTACACAGCAAAGCTGTGAATAAAATTGCATTACTTTTTCGTTTATTTTGGACCTTTGAAAATCATATGTCTAGACCTATTATGTGCAGCATATAGGGTTAGAAATTTTCATAATTAAAAAGGAAACAATATGCAAGTCTCTTTAATACCAAACTTGAGTATCTTCAATGTAATGTCCCAGAAAATATTCTTATATTGAGCCTGATCTTTGTATTCAGTTTTTGATGTGGTATTGCATTTAAAAAGGTGGAAATTTCCATGTTTAGGGTGCTTCTTTTAGAAAGAAAGGTGATCCATCAGTGAACAGCTTGAATTCTTTGAATTGTCAGATTATATATTACCAGTGCTGTGTGCACTGGTACATGTAGGTTGTTTAAATGCGTATTTCAGAGAGATTAATGACTATAGTAAATACTAGACTAATGCAGAGTAAGATTCCTGATAGAACCTCAGTTTAATCTAAAAGGTGCTGATATGAAAAGCTACAGTTCTAACAGGATTAGGTATTAGTGGCAACATTTTGCTATCTTTAGTCTTATAGCACATAGTTTCCAAGTGGAACTCTTGATAACTAGCAGTTTCCAGGTTATTTTCTAGATTTCCTGTTCACTTTATGTAGTATTGTAAGGATCTTGTGACTTTTTCCAAAAGAATGAAGACTCTTTTTAACAGGGCATTATCCAAACCCTGCTCTGTTATGTCACAAGGTTCAAAGTAACTGCAGGTACTCTGATTATGTCTCACCTTTTAATACAATATTTTTTTTTTTGTCCTCGAGGATTTTTAATTACTTTTAGCATACTTTCCTTTGTGTGTGTTCTTGTGATTGGACCTGGTTGATCCCTTCTCCATATTTTCTACTTTAAAGGTAAAGATTTATTTCTGATTCAACAGAAGGCTCCTTCTAAGAAACCTAACTAGAAGAAAGTACAGGAAAATGAATTTTCATTAAATTTCAAATATAAAAGTTTTTAATTACATTCCATACTATTATTTAAATATGTTAAGAGTATATTTTTATGGTGCTTCACATTTACTGTAGGAAGTCTTTGAAAATCCCTTTAATTCATAGATGTTGGTAAGCTCTGCTTATTTATTTTGAGCAAAGTTTTACTTTGACATACAATTTGAAGAAGATGTTCCTATTCATCCTCCTTTTAAATTAAATAATGATTGTATGGGTGAAAATGCTGTAAATTACTGTGAAGGTGTTAAAGTAAAAGCAAGCAGATGGATTAGACTTAAAGAATTTGCCCCAAAGTTCCTTTTAGCACGGCTGCTATTGGCTGCCTCTCGGAAAGTTTGGCCTACTGTGTGCAAAAGCTCTCCAGGCTGTCAGGGAGCAGAACAGAAGTGAAATAGAAGTACTGTTCTGAACTGCCATCAGGTAATAAAATCCATGGATAGCCAATAGGATATGTGAGTTCAGGAATTCAATTTTCAGAGGTGTTCACTTTAGAGATTCAATTAAAAAAGAGGTTTAGTCTTTCAGTTTCTTCTTTGTAAAAAAGAGAAAAGAAGATACCTGCTAACATTAGAAAAGATCTTTGAAAGAGACTTGCTGCTGCATTTATTTCAGTAATGCTGTGTAGTGAGAGCCTCCTGGCTCCCCCAAGTCTTTCTGTCATGCATCCTACAAGGGGTTCAGAAGGAGGGGCAATGCCCTGAGGGTCTTCACTGTGCTCTCACTATTGTGACAGTCAGTACTGGGAGTCAAAAATTGAGAGAAATTCCAAAACTTCACATGCAGATTCTGGAAGTTAAAACTTTTGCTTTACACACAACAGTAATTGGGAAAAAAAATTTCCTGTAATGCCCTTTTTAGCCATTAGAAACTCAAATGCACCACTGTAATCAGAGGAAGGAATAGTAGAATTGCATCTTTTTTTGGCAGCAGAGAAGTAAGGGAATACCTGCAGATATTATTTCTTGATGTCCTAGTTTAAGTTCAGACTCACTAAATCAATGTGCCTCATGTTCTTACTCCTTTAACCACAGCTACCTGTATTTTTTGAAAAGCCAGGAGATGGGAATATGAGAGGATGAAACAGGACTTTTATTTGTTTACTTAAATGTTCTTGTAAAGGATTTTGTAGCTACCTTGAACTGGCACCTTTCCAGAAGCATTATTTCTCCCAGGTGACCTAAATATAATGTGATCAGTTAAATAAATATATTTTTGGTTTTTTTAATAGTAAAGCATATAGGAATGTAGAACAAAAGACAGTGATATTTTCCTCTTCCTCTACTTTTCCCCTGAAAGGAGGTAATTTTCTATTTTCATAAAGAATAAGTACTATTCTCTTTTGTAGGTATCCAGTGCTTTTTCTTTTTTACTTTTTTAAAGTTCCCATTTTTTACTAGACTGTATTATTGACACAGGTGTAGTAGAAGCCTTCATTTATGGTACAGAAAGGGAGTTCTGTTAAACAACTTTAACCCTTTGTTTGCCAGGCTCTGTACAGGACTTCCTCCCTGAAGTCATTATAGGAAGTGGGACAGAGATGGCAAACTTGTTTCATAAGTGTATAATATCCCAAATAATATTTTGGTGTATGCAGTGAGTCTTGGTGGTTTTTTTAAGTAGTATGGTATACAATACCTCATTTTACTAATTAAATTAGCATCTACAGACATTAACATCTAAATGCTTCTTGCCTTCAAGTTAGGGCAGGTTGTACTTGTCAAAGTTTCTTCTCCATCTTGTTTTAGTTTCAGAGTTTCGATCTGCTTCTCACCTGCAGCAAGGCCATGGCTGGGACACTCTGGGGGTGGTTCTGAGTGGCTGAAACAGTTTGGCCTTTTGTTTGCTCCTCCACCACAAGCTGCACTGGTGAAGGCAGCAGAGCAGTGCATGGCCTGGCCAGTGTTGCTGCTGTGCAGGTACTACTGCCTGGCCAGTGGTGTTGGCTCACTGAAGAGGTTTCAACAGTACATTTTAATTCTTTTCAACTAGGGGGAAAGCTTTTAAATTGCTCTCTATCCAGCAAAAACATTTTGCCTCATGACGCTGAGTTCTAACATTGCAGAAGAGTGATTTGACTCTGCATTTTGAATGCTTCTAGACAAAATTTCTCCCTGCAAAGACAAGCAGTTCACTTGGTGAACTGAGATGTCCTTTGTGCTCCTTTTGTAACTCTTTTTGATTGACTGTCAAAACCATTTGTCCTTTTAATCACTAAATGATGCAGAATTGCATATTCATTTCTCTAAAAATGAAGTGTTACACCAAACCTTCTGCCTTAAAATGTGTGGAGAACCTTTTGTAAGAATTCATGTAAGGAAAAAATCAATAGCCTAAAGTGCCAGGATGATTTGAAGTATATAAAGCAGTGTGCATTAAGGTTTTACTGGTGTTTGTTTTTTGGAGAGGCTTTTGTGTTTTTGTTTTTGTGGGGTTTTTTTTGTTTGTTTGTTTTTTTTTTTTTTTGTTTTGTTTTTGGTGGGTTTTTTGTTGTTTTTTGGGGGGTTTTTTGTTGGTTTTTTTTTTTTTTTTTTTTAAATCTGGAGATCTCTAACCTTAATTAGACTCCATTGAAAGAAGAAATTTTAGTCATCCTCCACCTTCTAATCCCAAGCCTGCTGCCATGTACTTGGCTTCTACTTGATAAAGGAAGATACATATTTGTTAAATATTTGTGTGTGTCTCTTTTAATCATATAAACCTTTCTAATTGAATGGTATCTTGTCTTTGTAAAGAAATAACTATATATTTTGTTGGATAGTATTTTTTTAAATGATACTGCAATAAACAAACCAGCATTTTAACTTGGGAGACAACTTCCTGGTGTTAGAAACCAACAAAAGCAAGTCCAGCACATGATTCACAGTGAGAAATTTCTCTTAAGGGATTTGCCTTAAATTTGATGATAGCTCAAAATACTTAAAGGTTTTGAGCTTGTATTTTTTATTAATTCCACAAGTCAGACAAATCTTTGAAGACTCTCTGAAACATTCCCCCTCCTTTTTAATTTTTTTTTGAAGTGTATACCTTGCCCTCTTCATAGCTTTAAAATGGAAGATGAAGGCTGTAGTAAAAGGCTCTTCTGCTGAATTCCTGTGAAACATGGAGTTTTCTCCATGAGAAGTCCTCTGCAATTAGAACTAAATACCACACTAGTATGGCTTGGAAAATGGAAGCCTGCAGTAACTTTGATAAAGGCTGAAGTTGTTTCTCAGAGACAGAAGCATCTCTTTAACATTCTCATCTACAATACCACGGTGAAGGTTTTGAAGGCCCAGCAGAAGGGTCTCGGGTACCTTTGTCAGCTGCATGTTTGCTTAGCTGCGATCATGAGCAGAGGCTGAAAAGAAGGTCTCTGTCTTCTCTGGCTTGTTATAGGTATCACCTATTTTGTGATGGTGGGATCTTCTGGCAGCAGAATTATTTTTAAAACAGAGATGAATCTCATATATTTTTCTCTTCCCCCTCAAACTGCATTACTTAAAGTACAAAAGCCATCCTTCCCCTCCCCTGAATAAATTTGCATAACTCGTAGCAATTGCAATTCTCTATTAAAACACCTGAAAAGTAGTTTTGGGTCTGGGATTGTGATGAATATACTTTATCTGGGGGACTGATCTTAGGGCATTGTTATGTTTTATTAGATGGTTTTACTCAATATTTAATTGGAAAAGCTGGGATAAGTAGATGCACTTGTCCAAAATGGACTAAAAACTTCATTAGAACTTATTTAGGTCGGTACCATTGCACATAAGATTGCTTGCAAATTTCCTCACAGATTTTGTATTTAGTTGTATCTTGAGCTGTTAATTATGCCAAACAACTTTGAGGTGCTTCTGGCCCACTACATTAAGCACTAAATAAAGAAGTGGGAGGCCACATTGTTGTGCTTGTACGAGGGTGAGATAAAGTAGCATTGCTCAGTATGTTGAATACATGTGACCACTGAATGCTAGATTGCTAATTTATACGGAGTCCTTCACATTAAGAAATGAATCACTGTATACCATTCATTGCTATTTTTTTAAACTGGGAAACTGATAAATATTTCACGACCACAGGTAAGCAGAAAACTCACTTTTTCCAGCCCACAAAACTTTGAGTTCAAAACTAGTCCTGTTCTACTTTGAATTTCAGTGAAATTTAGGAAGAATGAAGAGATCTGTCTGAAATAGTCGATTTACTGCTAAATATGAAACAGCTATTTTGGAGTCAGTGTGTCTGTTTTTCTGACTATAAATTCCCTTTTAATCCCTGGAAATGTTTTCTGAAGGAGTTTTCTTTTAAAATGGTACCACTCCACATGAAGTTTAACTTTATGAATCACCATCCTCCAGCTTGACAGAAAAGCTGATATTCAAAGGCTGCAGTACTTGTGAATAAGGAGTCAAACATGAAGTGAAATCTTCTTATGTTTTTGGTGAGAAGTGGCACTTGATCCTTGAGGCAAAGAAATTCACTTCAACCTACATGACACATCACATTGCGAGCAAGTGCACTGGCAGGGCTATAAGATGAAATGCCATTTTCTGTTAAGTTAAAAGTAGGACACATTTTTTCCATTTCTGAGAGTTCTATCACTTCATATAGTTGCTTTTGGAAATGAAAAATGGCAACAGCCCTGTACAGAAGTGGCCTATGAATTACAGAAAAGCAGCTTATGCTGAGTAGTGTGACACAAGAAGATGCCAGGCATTTCATGAGGAGAAAATGCAGCACAGTCACATGGAGATTACAGAGCCCACAAAATTTAGTTATGCTAAGTCTCTTTTTCTTAAATAGAGAGGAGAATGAATGAAATATAATTAGGGTTTTTTTAATCAGTCTCGTTCAATATACTTGCAGAACTTGTACAGTAAGTACAGAGAGGAGAAAGATAATATGGGGGGTTTTAGATTGTTAACTTCAGTATCCTGATCCAAATTACTGCTGCTCATGTTTGAGGGTGATCTATAACTGTGTATCATGTACCATACAGAATTACCTAGATTTCTCTGTTACTGTATAGCAGTGTCCAAAAGATGGTCTGCTTTGGTTTATAGTAGGACGAATAAAGGGAGTAATCCTAACACAGCTTCTCACAGCTTGGGAATCAGGGAATAAACAAAGAGGAGTTTCTCATATTACATCATTCTGAATCTGGAACAGGAGCCCAGATGAACCTGGTGTCCTGCTGGCTTCACCAGTAGCTAGGTTTTCCCTTAAGGAAGCTTATAAAAATATTTCAATCTACATGAATAGGTTTTGTGTAATTGTCATTCTGGCGTTTATGTTGGAATTGTGTTCTACATATGGATAAAAGCAACTATAAGGCCATAGAGGTGATGGAATGAATGAAGATAATTTTATTATTTATTTATTATAGTTTGATAAATTGCCTTGTTTTAAGATTTTTGTTGTTGTTTTAATAGCTTTGAGACTATTTTCATGAGTTTGAATCAGTGGAAAAAGAATAACAAAGACTTAAAAACAAGAAATAAACTGCAGTGAGGACTGTAACCCTATCTCACAAAAGCTTTTGCTTATAATAATAAAGACTGAAGTTGTAATTAGCTTTTTTGGAGTGTTTTTCACTCCAGCTGCACTAGACAATTCTCTGACTTGTAGTTAATACATACAGACATATCTACTTATTTTCCTTTGCATTGCAGCATGTGTACTTCCCTAATTGGCAGCTTGCCATTTATATGTGGAAAACAAGATTGAGTTAGCAACAGGGAGAGAGAGTGAGATATCAAATGCCTGCAGTGCACAAATTTCTGAGTTAGATTACTGAAAGGAGAGGAGATTTAAGTTTGAATTTAGTTATTTGGATCGCAGTGCACTTAGATCTGTGAGGCTAAACATGAGTTACAAATAACCAAAGTCCAAATTAGAACTCGGACTGTCACTGTGAGATTTCACTTTAGGACAACCTGTTAATTTCATTTAATGTGGAATTTATGTGATATCCCAGAAGAATGGATAGATTCAATAAACCCACTCAAGTTTTCTCTTAATACTGAAACTTATGTCAAACTGCTCAGATGCTGTTCTCCCCTAATGAAGGATGGGATTGCGAAGGCATTCTGTTTTAGTTTTTGAAGTTAAATATCACAGGTGGGAACAAGAGGATGGAGTACAATGTTCTAGGAAATAAATGCTCCTTATGCCATACAAGAACTAAAAATTAGTATTAATATCCCACACATTTTTGTAAATTAGCGCAGTGATGTAACAACAAGAGCTCTATCACGTGCTGTATCACTGCCCTTTTAAATGGATATATTGCTAATCTAATTGAGTATCACTTGGCACCAATTTCATATCGTCTAGCTAGGCCAGCACAGTCTATCTTGAAGTAAAGCATTAAAATCAATTTTATCTCCCTGGGAAAGTCTTGCTATGTCTTCAAATTTCTCTAGCTACATCTTAAGTGAAATTGATCTTGAGTAGAACCAACTGTAATTCTGGATCCTTGTATGAGAAGTCAAACTTTCCACTAGTACAAAATACTTACATAGAACCGACAAGTTTTAAGTGACTACCTAAATTCTAGAGGACAGAATTTTCGTTGTTTATAAGCATGTATCTTGCATGTTTTACAACATTCACAGCTTAAGGGCACAGAAATAAAATAAATTTTTTAAATGCTTTCAGAAAGACTTAGTTTTAAGACTTCGGTTTCCTTAAATTCCTTTTGTCAGCATGCCTTTTTCTCTTCAGTGTATGACAAGTGCTTGTAGTAATTCAGGTGTTGCAGATGGATTACAAACTGAAAAGTATTGTGTGTTTAGTGCCTGCCAACCTAAGGAACTGAATGAATAGGTTTTGAGTACTCAAAAGCAATGCCTTTCTAGACAGAGTACTTGAATTAGACAAACAGACTCTGAAGACTTTCTGACACAGGCTGTCTGCTATAGCTTGCATAAATCTGTGCTGAATGAATACTCAACCAGAATTACTTGAAAAGAGTCGATAGAAGTACTGCCAAATGAAGCAAACCATTCTCTTAGTTCTGTAAAACTGAGGTGGCCATCAGTGAATATAGTCACTACTGTATTAAGGATTTAGTTATTAGAGGTGATAGAATAGTGAAATACAGTTAAAATCACCAAAGTTTGCCATCTCTATTCCAATCTTGCATTTTATAGTTCTTATCCTGAATTTAGGGAATTCAGTAACTTCCCTGATGTAATCAGCTAGAAGTGACTCTGTTCAATGCATATGATCCACTGTCTTAACTGTGTCTGTATGATCTCCACAGTTTTTAAAAGAATTTCCAACTGATGGAGCTAGCCTTGAACCCAGCTTTGCTGGGAGCTTATCCAGTTTGTCACACAGGAATTCATTCACTTCCATAAACTTGAGCACATCTTTTCTTTCTTTGCCCTTTCTGTTTATTAAATATAATAGCTCCTATTCTCTAGACAGGTTTTGTCAGCTGAAACACAGCAGGAAAAGCAGGTAAAGAAATTTTCCAGACAACACAAAGTGATCATTTAATCACAAACAGCACCCTCTTAAATACTTTTGATTTAGGTGTTTCTGTGAAATCCTGATGTCATGTGATCCACGCATCTGACTAACTTCATCTTTTAGATTAGATCCACACATCTAATCTAACTAACTTTTGAGCTGGCTGGTAAAATGGTGATACTGAATAAAACGTACACATCAACAGAGTTCAGAAAAAGTTGGGTGGTGTAGTTGCCTTTATCAATCTTTACAGAATTGTCTTCTCTCATCAGCACATCTATAATCTCTTGTTACACAACTCTGACTCTGGCCTCACAGTTTTGAGGATAAACCAGTCACTTTTCATGATCCAGTTGCACAGATATACCTCCAAAATATCTATATTTTCCTCATCTTCTCACCCTTGCAGGTAAAACCAGTCACTTTCCTAGGTGCTCTAATGAAGCAATATAATTTTATTAGGTGGCTTAAAGGACAGCTAGAAAATATTTAAATACCAGCTTACACTTGAAGTTTATATAATTCTCTTTTAGTCTGAAATAAATTTGTATTAAGTTTTTGTAATAAGCCATTTATTGAACATTTGTTCCTACTAGGCATCCTTTAAAAAATACAAAAAAAAAAAATCAGGGTCAGTGTTACAGGACACTGAGTCAATTATCCTTATGAAGAAATAACATGAAAGGACTGAATAAAGAACGTTATTAACTGAAACTTGGATTTTAATTTGAGAGTATATAGAGAAATGAGATGTTCTTTCAGCATCACTGAGATAAAGTAGTGCTGTTGAGAAAAGCACTTACACTTAAAGCACTTTGTTTTGGAAAGACTTTTTTGGATTTTGCTAATGTCAGTGAAAGGTAGAGTTACCAGCTCTGGAAGGCAAAAGTGCCCTACTCCCATTTGCCTCAGCAAACTTCTGCTTTTGTTTTTAGTCAATCTGGTAGTAATTTGAGTATGAAAATCATGACTATTCTCATGAAAAATCTGTTTTAATGCTGCTTTTAACTGTCATGTTCAGGAAAAGTGTTCTTGATTTATCCAGATAGGTATTCTGGTAGGTAACAATAGGAATGGCACTATATGAGGAAGACTTTGTCTCCTTGTTGTTCTTAGAGCAGGATAAAATGTGAGGCTTTTGAGGCTGTGGGAAATTACTTTTGTGTACATGAAATGTTTTGACTTTTAACTAAGAGATTGAGTTCTACAGTGCCACCATCTTTTAAAGATTAAATCCACATGGCACTATATGGAATACAATATCCATTGTTCATACTTCTTGAATGACTTGGAATCATGTGTTAACATGATGAAACCAGATGGGATGTTCAAACATTAAACTCCATTCAGTGGTAGCCAGATGTCTTTCCAGGAGAAATGGGGGAGGGATCCTCCAAATAGAAATTTCAGAAAATATAGCAACTATCAAATTTTGAGCAATTTATTCAAGTGATAAATATGTTATATTTGTGATTCAGTAATTTCTTATCTTTTCTTAAGCAAGTTTGATCTCTCATCTTTGCTCCTGTCTTCAGATATGGATGCATCACATGACCCATAATGTTTATTTGCCCCTAGCCCTGCTTTTCCCCTTAAATGAGGAAATAAAAGTAAATTAAGTTGGCAAGTAAGCTGGGAGATACAGGGTTTGCTTTTGTGACTCAACTTGCATCTTACAAACAAAAAAGTGGAAAAAGAGGCAGCAGAAAACAAAATAACTAAGTCAAAAGCAAACTGCAGAATGTAGTACTAAATTTTAAAAAAATATCGAATGGTTAGCAGCCGTTCAAGAGTTTGTGTCTCTAGAGTAGATTAACAAATGTTTCTATTATGAGCCAGTTATATCTGCAGCTGGATTTGCATAAAATTCATGGATATCTCCTTGTGTCTTAAAAAACAAACCAAAACAAAACCTCTTCAGTTGTGCTACCTTTGACCCTTAGAAAAATTCCACTACAGTGAGCTTGCAGCCGTGTGGAGAGACTGTAAATATGTTTAGACAGGTGGTACAGTCTGAGGCCTTCTTTAAGGAAATAGAAAACAATACAGAAGGTCTTCATTTGGAAATATTCTCGTATAATGAAGTATGCCCAGTGTCTTTCAGTGCAGAATGCCTTTTCCAGTGAATCGTGCTGCTTGTCATGAAATAAAGCACAAGTTTTCAAACAGAACAATTGAGAAGCAGTCTCCCCCACGTTTCTCTTTAATGCTATCTTAACATCACTTATTTTACATTTGTGCAGTAAAAGAAATGACAGCCAATTTAAGTTTCTAAATTTAAAGCTACTGGATGACAAGTCTTTGGCAAGGAGGGGTGCACAATTCTAGTCTTCGTTATGCGTGCCGCCTCCTGTTGTAGAGAGCTAGGGAAAAAAGGAGCAGGAAGCTCATTAAGATCTTGTAGCCAAAGGCCACAAACCCCTCTCCCATAAAAGTCTCAAATTTTCTTGACTGTCTCCTCTTCCTTTGCAACATCCAAAACACGCAGTGAATCCTGAGGGCATCCAGCAGGAAATCATTGCTGTCTGCTCTGTGTAAATCCCAACGAAGGAACGAAAAGGACAGGCTATAGGCACTACATAGTGAGTCACTCATCAGAGAAGCATTGCAGGAGGAGAGACCTTTTCTTAATACAATAAAAACTTGGGAATTCAGCCAAGTCCCACTGGTCCTTTCAATGGCCTTGATGTTCTCACAACCTGTGCAGGCAAGGCATCATTCTCCTTTCTCCAGGAGTGTATTGGGAACATGATGGAGGCCTACCCCACTGCAGCCTGCTGGGATGAGGCTAGAGGTGATTCCCTGGGCTGGTTATTACAAAGGTACAAGTGTGTTGCCATCTCCTCAGAGAAAAAAATGCAGTTGTGCATCTAATAACTATATTCATTAACTTGATACACATTCAGTGCTAGTCCCTGTTCCCTTTGAACCATTTCTTAAAGTTCAGGATTTTTTTCTGTGGTATAAATTTAAACCAGTATCTCAGCAAAAACCATCTTGATTCCTCCTCAGAAAGGACAGGAACTTCATCAGCTTTTTAAGTAACTTAGGTTTCACTTCCTTCATTAGCAGGATGCTAGATTTTAATTTTTTTTCATGGAAAAGACCTTAAGTTACCCCAAATCTAATACTGAGCCTGAGAAACTCAGCTAGTATACGGATACTGAAAGAATAGTCCTGATTAACAATTCACCAAATGAAGATGTGTAAAATTTATTCCCTGAATATAAGTACAAAACTGGCATAGCATAGTGGTTAGAGGGATATTTTCTCCTCTTTAGAAAAAAAAACCCAAAAAACAACCAAAAAAATTCATGTGTTTTGTGGGTTTGACTATAAAATAAAGCAGTAAAACTTGATAATTACAATACAACTAAAAAATAAGTTTGCCAGTGAGGTGAGGAAAGAGGAAGCTTGGATTTACAAACAAAATGTCAGATGAATCCCAAAGATTGAAATACCAATGTCCCATAAGTTGACATAACAAAATTTCATGAGATTCTGCTGCTTGCTTTACTGTACTATTTTGTGTTTTGAGGAAATAACAAAAATGAATCAGATTGCAACCCCGTTTTTTGAGGTTTCCACAATAATGAAAATACAGATTTGAAGTCCTTATCTTTCTTGCGTCAATTTAACAAAAGTATTTCTGTATCTTCAAACTGCTCCATTAAAAGGCACTATTTTACTTGCATTTATGCTTTCAAGTAAAATTTTTAAAGCTCTCATATGTAGAGTAACATTGTGTATTTATGTAACTAGTTCCAATTTGTACATCTTTACATTTTGCTGTTTGCAGAGGAGTGCAGAGATTCAGGGCAGAATTGTTTAGAGAAGCAGATTGGATGGGGGTAGAAGAGATGGGTAAGAAGCTGCTGATCAGCAAATGGATTTCACAAGAGGAATCCGTCTCTAGTTTTAGAATTTTGTGAACTGATGCTCTGAAGCAAACTTGAGCTCTGGTCCTGACATAAAGAGAATCTGGAAAGAAGGATGATTCTCTTCCTTGTCTCTGATATATTAGGAAATCATTTGCTTGAAGAAAACTGGAGGATTTTTTAAGTATTATGCAAGACTGAACTATTACATAAGAATTGCAGAAGGAGACACCTGGTTGTTTGGCGGTTTTTTGTTATGGCTCTTTTCAACTGACATGAAAAAAAATTATAATGAAGCACAATTCAGAGATGTTTTGCTTTAATTTCCTTTCTTCAGGTAAAATGTGCAGTGAAGGCACTAGGAATGATTGTAAGTTAGAGGATGAGGGAAACGTATTCACAGGAAAAAGAAGATTCAGTGGACAATGTTTTGTATTTTTAGGTGCACGTATTGCACGTAGGAGAGACTGATAATTCACAAGAGTAAATGAATAAAAGCACAAGAATAGTATCCTATTTCTGCCATGTTATTTTTTTCAGCAGATTTAGTTTTCTATCTAACAATTGTAACAAATCAGTTTAGAATTTACAGAGAAAAAGACTGAGTCTCTTACGAAAGCCATGATTTTGATGTTCCAAAATAGCAGAAAATGAATTTATGTTTTTGGTAATGTAGTTTTTGTTTACTTAAATTAGAATCTTTATTAATTTCAGTTCTATTAGTTTTTATACTTGTAATCATTGTAATGTCAGTTATTTGCAAATATTGCAAAACCTAAATCTTGGTTTGTAGTCCAGAAAAAAAAATTGAAAATAGCCCCCTAAAGCAAGATAAATGAAACCACTTTTCAAGACAGAAGATTCTGATGTTCTGGGAGTGAAGGACCCAAAAGGCTGCTTGCACTCATACACAGCAGACTCCAAAGTGATGATCCTGACGAGATAGTAGGTGAAAACTGTGAGAATTTACTTCATTCTGTTTATTTCAAGCCCAGCTCTTCAGTGCTCTGTGTTTCCTTTACAGAAACAATGTCTGTTTTCAGTCTGCAGAAGTAGTTGAATTCTCAGCTGTGCAAAAAATACAATTATGACAAGTACACTTGACCTTCAGTGAAATTAAGGAGAGTACCACCTGCACTAAATATGTCTTGTAAACAGTGTCAGGAGCAAAGGGATACAGTCTGGCCAGAAATCAAATCCAGTTGCATGGCTTACTGCAGAAATAACTTTTCAGGTTTTTAAAGTTTTGACTTCTAATTGTACCCTACTCTTAAACAGGGAGTGCTGATGAGTTGTTAGCAGCTGCACTGTGAACAGGAGCACTCTTTGTGCTGAGATAAAGCTGCCCAGCTCTAGAAATAGTCTGTCATTCAATAAACAACCTTTTTTTTTTTTCTTTTTTTTCCCCCCCATTATTCTCTTGTAGTTGCAGTGTTACAAATTAATTTGAAAAACATAAGAACACTATTTCAGGACACACTTCCAGAATATTTTGACCCCTTGACCTGTGCCTACTCTTGGAATAAACTACTATATTAAGATCCATATTTTGTTCTAAAGAAAAATCTCCCCCAAAATCAGACCCTGTAAAACTATCTAGGTAATGAAGATGACCTAAGCTAATTTTTATTTAGCGATGTCATAGGAAAACACCAAAATATTCTTTTAGAGAGGCACAGTGTCCTGTAAGCAGTATAGCTGCTTAGCATATCTGAAAGGTAATCCAGTAAAAGAAATATTTAGTCCAGATGCAAACACATCTCTGTCACAGCAATTCCCTAAATATAAACTCTCATCTGAACTCTTTTTTATGTAAGTCTCACTTTGAAGTAATGCTGTGCATAGAAGATGTGTTATCCTGGGTTATTCTGGCTAGACCAGTAGGGTTTTCCATAAAGCCTACCTGCTGCTATTCACCTCTTTTAAACCAGTCCTTTTCCTCCTTTCTTTTCCCTCAATGTAATGAACATTTGTCAGCATGGCTCAGTGAGGAAGGAATGTGTGGAAGTCATTCATCTATTTAAAAGTTTTAAATTTCTAAATTATAATTTTTAATTTTTGGGGGCCATAGTTAGCTAGTGTGGATCACAAAGTGCAGGAACCATGCCTGGACAGTCTTGAATTTGCAGTGAGCTTTATGCCACTGGAGAAGGGTGAGTTTTGGTACCTGGTATTGCACAGTGAAAATCCTCTCCAATGCCAGGTGAGACCCAAAGGAGCCCGAAGTCTGGCAGCATTGGGTGCATAGGGTAAAAGAGTTCCTTGCCCACAGTGGCAAGAAATGCCCACAGTACCCTTTCCAGAAACAACATCTCTAGTAGCCTTGGAGATGATGGCACCCAGATTATACTTTCTCCTCAGAAAAGTTAAATTGTTGACCTCAAAAATCTTAGAAGCCATCTACTAAGCATAACACATAGAGAAATAATTATGTGTGTACTTTTATATTATCTTCATTACTGAAAACTGTATCATTTATAGATTTAAAGCATCTTTATTTTTTTAAATCAAAACTGAAATTATACAGGCCTTATGTAGTTTAGCTCTTTTTATGATTAGTTTCTAAAATTGTTGTTTTTCTTTAAAATTTATATCACTCCAAATCTAATTAATAACTCTACCAGAAATCAATTTTTTTTCTTGAGGAAAATGAGCTGTATTGCCTTGACTATTTTGTAGCAATGGGTTTTGTTTTTGTCTTCCATTTCCATAGCAAAGAGAATTAATTTAAGAGAGATCAATAGCATTGCCCGCATATGTTGCACACTCCTGGTATAACTCACAGTGCTGGGGAGCATGAGATGAGTTTATATGTAATTTTGTGTCTTGTTGTATAGAATTATGTAAATCAAATACCCTTTCAAAGAAGCTTTTGTTTTTATTAATTTAATGCAGTAATACTAATAAGGAGAAATGTGTAAAACAAATCATTGTGTGTACTTAGGATAAAAAAATGTGCCAATTCTTGATATTGGGTGGGCGTAATGGATGTGTAAAGTGCTCTGTGCACTTTGCAGTGTGTGAAACCTGCAAAAACTTCCAGTAATGTTAAAGCACTTGCAAAAATGTTGCACCTGGAGCAGGGAGGAGTGAAGAGGGCAAAGGTCAGCATTAGGCATTAAGACACTGACTAAACAGACTTTACACTCGGTGAAAAGTCCAGACAACCCCTGCAGTGTCATCTTACAACTCTGGTTTTCTTCTTTTCAGGACATAGTAATCCATAAATACACTCAAGTCACCAGCAGCTTAGCTCTTCCCCCGCTTCTCCCCCTTTTTAACTCTCCTTTCATTTATAATTCTTACATAAAGATCTGAATTTTTAACCCTTTCCAAGTCTTTAATCAACCTTGGGAACTGCTTTTCTTCACTGTTGTCATTTGCTAGACTTTTAAAATCATTTTCTTTGCAAATTTTTCTCTTAGAAAAATAGTTTCAAATAAGCTGAAAAAACAATGCTTGAAAACTGTAGTACAAACTCAGTGTATCGATAAGACATTCTGTGAAATTATCAGATTTTTATTTCTAAAAAAAGGCAGTTGAATAACTCTGTAAACTACTTAAAAGCAGCCTTTGTTTCTGAAGCTTATTAACCAGACACTCTATGTAAAATATCTCATGGGATGTGGTATAAAATTTTTTTCTGCAACTACTTCTGAGCTTATTTGTTTGGATAGATGAAACTAGTTTCAGCTGGGATGCTGCAAGAGAAGAATCATCTTGTTTATCATTGTTTTTTTCAATGAAACAGAGAGAAACCTCATCAATTTCTCTAAACTGGAAAAATGCAGAGGTAAAACAAAGAGGTGTTTGTACTTTTATTATACAATTAAGTCTTTCAGTTTTGCATCTATTACACTTAGTAGATGAAAGCATGAGACCAAACTGATTGTAATCATTTTATCTGATCCCATTATCCACATCCCATGGCTTAAGAGACTGGATAGACTCCTAACATAGTCTGGAGCCTCTATAGTAAAAATAGGCTGGTGAAATGCAGCCCATCAGTTGCACGTAACTGTGCACGTTTTGCTCACTTCCTCTCCTTGTTCTGAGCACTGCACGAGGCTGTACTTCCATGCAGGATATTTTCCTCTCACTTGCTTTTCACTTCCCTACCCTTTCTGTAAACCTGCTGAGATGTTCAGCAGCTCTGTCGCATTGTCTTTTTCATTAATTTTTGCATCTTGTGAGCAGCACTGATACAAGATAGCTGAAAGTCTGAGTATTTCTTTTGTACCATATATGAATATTGGTCAGTAACAACATTAATAAGGAAGTGTTTCAGGTTTCTTTTGTTTTGCACAGAGATCCCCCATATTTCCTCAGGGAGAGAAAGCAAAGTTTCCAGTTCCATGTGTGTGACATGGTCATTACTCAGCCACAAAATGGTGGCCTCAAAAGGTCTCGTGTCAAGTCTCTTGGCCAGTGCAGGCTCACTGATTTCTGTTCCTGCACAGTGATTTTTAGCGTTGCTGCTGAAGGGTTTCTAACTTGGTCTGTTCAGCAGTGGGAATCAAAGCACCATCAATAGAAAGGTGAACGTGGGAGCACAGTTTAACAGGAGCAGAACCCAGCAGAGGTTTACTTTTCAGGGCAGGGTGCTCTGTAGAAATGTAAGATCTGTTTCAGCACAATGCTTTGAGCACATGCTGCACCTCGAGGTGGTTCTCTAGGTGGCCTTCAGGCTTTACAGGTGAGAACACGCTCGACGCCATTCCAGAGTCAGCTCCTTGGTGCAAAACACCAGAGGCAGTGCATGTCTAGGGCCCAGCATTGAACTCTGGTCGTAAAGTGCAGCATTTAACCTGCTCTGTCTCACTGGTGCCTTGGGACAGTCTGTTAAATAAGCCATTACTGGAGTCAGAGTTTTCACGGTAGGCCTTGCGTAAGTGTAGAGTCTAGAGCATCTTTACAGATGGAGCAGTATCTTCCATTTATCCTATATTCTGATATTTTGTTGCAAGTAAGTAAAAAATAAGAAATGAACATTCAAGCACATGAAGAACTTTCAGAAAATTAAGCTAGAGCTGAATTACATTGATCTCTTGAAAAAGAGGCTTTGTATCTTGTCTTTTTGTATCTTTCTTGTTGTAGAAATACCACACCAGAAACAATCTCACTTAATAACAAAAACAAAAGACCATTGTTCAGTCTAGTATTTTTTGTTGTTTTCAAGCGTCTGAGGTCTCTCCTGAATCCTCTTCTGTGGTATCTCATTGCTGACCTCGTAATTATAATCACGCATTCAAAACTTAAATTCTGATAATGTGACATAGATGAGAAGCCAGAGAGTTAAATGACTTGCCCAAGGCTATGAAACATCTTGCTGAAGAGCTGAAATCAGACCTTTTACCATGTCTGCCTGGCCAGACCCAAGGTCTGTGCTTTGTTTTATGTTCTCAGGCATGTTTCTTCATGCAAATGTTATTTGGACTGCATGCTTGACAAATAGCAAAGGCCATGCTGCCCACTGAATTTTCTCCTGGATTGTTTTTCACCTTATGTTTAAAAAAGATACGAATTTTAATGAAACCGTTCTTTTCTTTAGGTTATCCTAATGAAACCATTTTCATAACTCCCTTTCAGAATTTCTATTCTACAGGTGTTGCTTATTGATTTAAGCTTATAGTGATAATATGAAACTACCAACCATTCAAGCATAGTGTTAAACTAAACTGTGAGTAGAGTGAATTTGTACAAAATAGTACAGCCATAAGTCTGTTGCTACTTTGTTTAACCAACCAAAGTTGCTCTATATTGCTCTCAATTAGTCTTTTTCCCCACCCCCTTTATTCTGAAGGATTCCTTTTACCCACTTACCTTATCCATGGGCTATGTAGACACATAGGTAGAACTTTGCGCATCCTTTGCATACTCTACTTGTTAAATCTCAAATATTGTTATATTGCCTCACACACAGCTCACTAAATGCAAATAAAATGGAAGGTAACACTGCAATGATGTCCTCTGGGTGTGCATTTCTGAAGATAATGTTTGTGTGTGATACACACAGTTTTTACAGTCTGTACCTCACATGTAGATCACACAGACACAATTGAGGCTGATCACAACCAAAACAGTGTGGGTGGGATGGGTGTGGGTAAAATCTATGTTGGTAAATTTGAAGCATTTGAAGATTACAGATGTTTTAAGGGTCAGTATTTTGGACAGTGGAAAAATACATTTTTCAGACTCTTCTAAAATGTGCTTTTCAAAAATTTCTTTAAGTACCATATCCTTCAGTCTTCTTCCTTCATTAGCAAAAGTAAAGCAGTTCATGCTTTAATTCAGCCACACCTTTCAGTCTTTCTAGTCATTCTTTCCTTGAGTTTCTTTTGGGAGGTTTGTTTCTAGTTTTATGGGTTTTTGTTTTGTTTTGCTTTAATATTTGGCCATTAAATGATGTCAAGTACTTGCTTGTCTGGTGTCAGACATACATCTTCCTTGTTACATGCATTTCTAAAAGAGGAACTCTCTATGAATTTTGCCTGAATGTTAATAGATTTGCTGCTGTACAAATAATAGAAATTAAATATACTTAATTATTTTAGCTCATACTAGAAAAGATTCAGGACAAAGGAGAGATTGATGCAGTGTGCCTTACAATGGTCCTACTGATTTCTCTACTGGCCTTTCCTCTGCACATGGTCAATTAGAATTGAAAATCCTGTGCTGATTTCATTCACTGGAATTTTTAAGCAGGTCAGGAAGAAAGATGTTATTGAAAGGAAAAGTCTCATCTAAATAAGAAAAGAACACGTGGCCATCTGGTCTAACTGTACCATGCTGAAAGTAGTTTTGACTTTGCTCTAGTTTGAGCTTTGCAACAGTTTGCTAAAGTATCAAACAGAAATATGTATGCATTAAATCAGTCTGTGCTTTTTATCTATAAAAATGCAATGTGCAGTTCTCTTCCTATCTGTAATGCATGAGCTCCTTTGACCCTGTTACCTTATTGAAACTATGTTTCTGGTAGGTTCTCAAGTTACTTCAGCTCTGTAGAGGTATAAGTGAAATACACATCTTTTGAAAGTTTTGGACGTAATTCTCAGCACTTTATTCCTAGGACCAAAAGTCACACCTCTGGTTCAACTAGGAAAGGCTCAAACAAGCCAATGCAACAGGAAGCATGGGGGAAAGAGGGGAGAGGAGAGTTTAAAAAAGGAAATCAGAACTTGAAGCTTGTGTGAGTAGCACCGTGGAATTTGCACAACCAAATGTAGGCCACAGGCTAAGAGACATGCTGTAGTAGATATCAAATTTTTAAGGAATGGAGTCATAAATATGCATGAGCTTCCATGACTGCATTATTTCAGCATCAACTATTAAAAAGTTTAAAGAAGTCAGTAAAAAAACAGAGTTCAGCAATTTTCATGCAAGGTAAAAAAATTCTTGTTGTAAAAAACTAAAACACACAGCTCCAAATTTCAGGTTTATGGACAAAAAAAGCAGGAGAGGATAATGCCATTTTTAAAGCAACACTGGTCAGGTATCTCCTCCCTACTCTAGGCAGAGCTTTTGTACCCAGCACTCACAAAACCCAAGGGACCTTACTGGGAGAAGGGGAGAGTGTTGAACTAAACATGGAGGCAAGGACCCTGTATTCATATTCTCCAGCTTAATGCTTATCTCCTATGTGATTAGACATTACTTTTACACTGACAAACATTGTGTAAATTGCTAGTTGAAATACTCTGGTAAGACAAGATAGTGTGTAAATCACTTCTGAAGTTTAGAGAAATTGACTTGCATAGGATTTCTGCCTTTAGGAAAGGATAAAAATATGACTGCCTTGTCATTACCTTAAGAAAATGAAAGTGAGCACTTCATAATTTAGCTGCAGGCATTATTTCAAAACACATTTTTTGAAGTAAGTGACAATTTTTTTTTTTTAAACATAATATGCCAGGAAAAGTAGAAAGGAAATTATCACCTTAATATTATTGAACATGTGTACATACATATAATTTACAAATGTATACTTCTCATGTATGACCATTGTGTAGTGTTTGCTTGAATATTTCATATAAGCAGTGTAAACAGTTCCTTTACAAAAGTATTAAATCCCTTATTTACCAAAAAAAAAGGCAGGAATACAAATACAAATTTGACCACAGCTCTTAATTAATTTACTTAATTTTTCTGACATCTCAATTCAGGAATTTTTACTTTGCAGTGGATATTTCTGTCACTACATGCAATCTTTTGTTTGCATGTCTCCGCTGCTATTTGGAAAGGAAGTTTTTTTAAAGATTGAATTTATGGGATACTTATTCTGGGTTCCTTTTCTCATAGTGTTTCTAAGCAATATTAGAGGCAAAAAAGCAAAAAAAATTCTTATATTTCCATTAGGATACCTGTTAGAGTGATTGAAATATAGTTTCAGCATTTTCAGGGAGTAAATTAACAACACTGTACATGTGCATGTGGTTATGTGTTTTAAAATGTATTTTCTCTTAGGTCTTTTTCATACAAAGTTCACATTGAAAAGCAAATATTAGTCATTGTGTTTATCAGACTATAATTTCTACTGCAAGACAATGAAATTCCAAAGAATTTAGAAAATAGGTCGATCTGCACAGCATACATTTAAAAATTAAATAGACTACAGCCTTTGAATCTGCCTTTCCCCTGTATGCCTCTGCTAACCCCACCCATAGCCACACCAAATGGAGAGCAACTATTTTGGGGAGTACTGCATTCTCAAGCCCAACTTTGTGGCACGATGGCACTGGGCCATCGGCATTTCCCCGGGCTGTGGCAGCAGGAAGGCCAGGGCTCGCAGGGCCAGCGCAGTGCCCTGCCACGCTCTCCTTCCTCGCTTTGAAGACAACCTAGTCACAAAGCATTTTGCTACTGCCTCATTTAAAACTATCATAAAACTGTCTCGGAGCTCTTGCTAATCTCTCTAAACACAAATATTTCATAAGATTTCAGCTTGATGGGCGTTCAGGATGGGGTATCTGTACAGTAGCTACTTGCCTTTATGTAATATATCATATGCGCATACAAAATCTTTACATATATTTGAGAGCTACACGGCAATTATGTAAGTGATGCATGAACTTAACATAAAATACTGCATTGACTGTAAACCTAGAGTAGAAATCACAGGAAAACGGGAAACACTGGATGTCCCTAGTTACACTGTGTTGGAAAGTGTGTGTGCGTGTGCATATGTTTTGTACAATAATGTGTATATATGTTTACAAAGTTTCTTATTTTGTATTTTTTTTTTTTTTTGAAAATCACAACAAAGTTGAAACTGAGCCTGGCCGACATAAGGAGGAAAGGCTTGTGTTTGTCTTTAATCTTTTCTGCAGCACGGTTCAGACTTCTGTCTGATCTGCACATAGCAGAGCAAGGGGCTTGCCGTGCATTGCGTGCAGGCTCCTTGATTGTGGAAGGGGAAAAAAAAATCTGGCTGGAATCCAGACAGGCGAGCGCAGTGCTCTGTTGATCATTGTGTCTAGCCTTCAGGTGTCTCAGCTCACAGTGGGCGGCGGTTGGGGGAGGGGGAGATAACAGGAGGGCAGACAAAGAATAAAACAGTGTATTTACCAAAAAAAAAAAAAAAAGAGAAAAAAAAATCATATGTAGGAGATTCATGTCAAATCCTTTTTTAAAAAATGCTTCTTTTAACGTTCCTTTCCCTGCAGTGGGAGCAAGCAAACATCTGTCCAGGAAGATTTATTTAAGCCATAATTAGTAGCGTCTGGAGTCTTTCAACAATTTCTCCTTATTGCACTTAATTTTTTTATTTTTTTTTAAAAAGAAGTCTGCTCATCTTTCACTTAGAAACTGTTTTCACTTCATGCATTATTAGAGATCCAGCCCAGCCAGGACCGAGTCAGATTTCTATTGTCTTTGCTTTTTCCCTTCCGATCGTAGTTTTCAGAATCTAACTTTTGGTAGGGAAGGGGGGTGGGAAGGATCGTGCAGGCAGGAGGGAAAGACCTTTTTAAAGATCTTACAAGCATGTGGGGGGGAAAAAAGAGCAAAAATACAAATCAGTGCTGTTTATTATACGGTTATTCGTTTGGGTTGAATTTCTTTTCCGAGGAAGAAGAAAAAAAGCGCTGCTTTGTCTGTTGCTTCTGTTTGAGAACTCTCATAAATCTTGCCCAGAAAGCAACTTGGGCTTAAGGAGATCTGGCCAGTAAAGCTCTGGGAAACAATTTCAATGTCTCCTGCTATGGATATTCTCTTCTTTCTGCCCCCTTCGTCCCTGCTCCCCCTCCACCCCGACCTTCTGACGTTATACCGTAGAGACCCACACCCTTTCCCACCCCATCAGGAATCTGAGTGAATGCAAACTGCAATCTAGAGGTAAAGTTGCTTATCAAAAAGCCTTTCCTCACACTGAGCGAGTCCAGATATTACACACTAGTTGTGTGTTTTCAGTCCAGCCATAACCCTTCCCTAACACTCCCCCCGTTGCCTTCCCTCTCCCCCTCCCCCCGTGGAAGGGGTGGGATGGGAACCTTGCTCGACTTCATTGTTCCAAATGTAAGAGCTATTTGCCCCAAAGTGTCTTCGCTGTCTTTCATAGCTAATTATAATAACTGTCAGATGTCTGCAAAGTCTGGGCTGCCCTTGCTGGCGGAGTTAAAGTTTGCCTTTATGTTTTCCCCTTGGGGACAGATCAGGCCTGATTAGACACAGAGTACAAATAAAAGTGAACAACATACGTGTGTAGGGCTTTTTGTCTTTGTTTTTCTTTATGAACAAAGCAGCACGCTGGCTATGTCAGGAAGCAGTGTGTCATGCAGCGTGCATGCAGGCATTGCCCTGGAGGATAACTCGCTTTTGCTTTTTTTTTTTTAGCTTTCTTTTATTTAAGCATGCAAGAAATATTTCTGAATTTGAATAACACTTTACATACTTGTTCATCTTCTAAGAAAAGTAATCACTGATTTAGGGCACATAGCATTTGGACATTTTTAAGAGATTTGCTTTTCTGGGTGAAAATAAAAATTAATAGAGCCTGTACTCACAGTTTTGTTGTGCTGTGCAGGTCGCTGTCTCCTTCTGCAGCGACAAGGAGGGTCGGAGAATGTCAAGGGTGCAGAATCCCAGATAATTCAGGAGAAATGTATAAATGTGCTTCCTGAAGTCGCCTGGAAGTCAGCTACTTGTGCTCAGACATCCCATTGCTGCTCTGCACGCTATACTATCTGCAGTTCTGAATTGAACTAAATACTGCCCATGTGAAAGACAGGGGAAACACAGTCATGTGGGACACACAAATCCACTCTATTGGCTCTGAAGGCACAACTTCAGCATTCTTGCATTTCCACCATTGGTTAACAGTTCAAGCTGAAAGAGTCTAGGTCCTCCTAGTGAGTCCGTTTTCCCTTTATGTTGGAAGAATGACTGTAGGATTTTACAGTGACAGGATTAGTTAAGAAAGAGGCTGAAGTCATCCCTTTGACTGAAGCTGGTGGGTGGGGATTGGAAGCTGTGCTTTTCTCAAGTCGACGTTTTTCCTTTTTCTGCCTGCATTCTCAGCGTCAGGAAATGCTCGCAGTTAACTTGGGCAGCAGAGAGAAATTGAAGTGACTTTTTTGGGTCCAGGGTTAGGGACCAGGCTTTTAGAGTAACACAGTGTTACAGACAGTACAATGATTTTCATGGGAATAACTAATCTGGTTTACTAACTGGTTATTTTTCCCTTTTTGGATTTTTTTTTAAGCTCAGAAAGGACTATATCAATATTATTTATCCTGAACTTTTACATCAAATAAGCCAGATAAATTAATCCAGCAGTTTGAAAGCCTAGACTGATAATTTGACAGCAGAAGAAAGATTTTACAGAACTATTGGATCTCTGGGGAATATTAAGATATGGTCATAGCAATATTTTGAAAGAAGCAACAAATTTCAGAAAAACTGTAATTGCTGATATTTGAGACTAATGAAGATATAAAGATTAAGTAGGAGGGAAGAAGATTGACTATTCCTTATTTTGGTATTCTCTCATTTGTCTAATTTAGTTATGCCAGCATGAGCAGTAATTTGAAACGGTACTTAGTCATGTGTGACATACTTCTCCAATTAACCCTTATTAAAAAGACCTTTCCCAAGTCCCATATGCATGTTTTCCTAGAACTACAGAAAACAGAGGTACGACAGATTTATAGGGTTTGTGTCCATCTTCCTCTCTGGGCAGATTTATTTCCTTTTACGTGTTTCCAGTGCTATGTCGAGTGTAGTTCTAAATACACCCAGAGTGTGACTCCTCTTGGTGGACTGTTGAACTTGGGGCCCAATTTAGCAGTTGAAGTGCTTAAATATGCTTGGATATTTCCCAGAATAATTAATCTGGAATAGTAAATTCATTTTATGTCTGTGGTGTACGCAAGGCCAAGCCCAGACCGCTCTGCTGGCAATCGTGCTGTGTGTGAGATCCTATTTAGCAGCTTATGTCTGGCCCTGGCTGTCAGGGCATCTTTGTGTTTCTTCCAGTCAGGCTTGTTCAGTCCACCTTAAACCAACGCTTCCCCCTCCTCAGAGTTCACCCTCTTAAGCTATTTATAGGCTTTTATCATCACCTCACTGACCACCCTTGTCATCACTTAGCTGAACACCATATTCCAGGTGTAGCTGCGTAAGATATGGGAACATTCCTCCATATCCTGTGACCTGGTATGGCTGCAGCAAATCAATATGTGTTTGCTTGATACGTGAGCAGGAAAAATACATCTCTTAAAAATAAACTGACACACCTGACAAACAGGATTTTAAAGAAGATGAAGACAGTAAATATTCTACTCTGAGTTAAGAAGGCCTTGTAAAGACCTTCTTTGCTTCCAAGTGCTAAGAAGATGCAGAGTGGGGTTTTTTTCATCAGGCTCAATTATAAATACTGTTTAGTAACAATATATAAAAGGTGTGGTTTGGTGGGTGTTGGTGTTTGGCTTTTTAATCTTCATGAAGAAAGATAGTTGTCTGGTTTGGATAAAATAAGGCTACAGCAGTAGCATCAAAACTTTCTTTCCACCCTCCAAAAATGTTTTCAGCTCTACTAGGCTTTCCACATCTGGACTCCAGAACACTGAGGGAAGAGAACTGAAAACCCTGGGAGACATTTTCTTTTTTTCACTGTGCTGGTGGTCTTCATAATTTTGGTTGCTTTTTTTGTTGTTGTTTAATTCAATTAAAGAGGGAAGAAATACTAATAAAAGAAAAATTACTCTAGAGAGCAGTAAACTCTTTGGTTTTAAGACCAATACATGGTCTTGTCTTAAATACATCTTTTTCATGAATGTCAGTTTCTGATTTTAAAATGCTGAAAAGCTCTTTACAGAGAGGGTATAAACATCTGGGTTCATTTATTATTGTTTAGCTTTTTCCTCAAATAACTCAACAGTGGATTTCAGGAAAATCTAGGGACTCTGGAGCACTGATTATTTACCTGCATTTCTTGATCTATGAATGAAACATCTAGATGATACAAGCAGACATTTTTGTGACTCACAGTATTTTGGAGACCACATTAATACTTGGCATCATTGTTGCCTCTAGAGAGAGAAGTGTATCTTTATATGTATTTGTGCATCTAAATGGACATTTTATTCTCCCCGTCATGTCCATTGAAAAGAAAACAAAATAAAGATTTAAGCTACATCATATTCACTCTCCTTGAATAACAAACTGCTTCTTTTGCCACTATTGTTGGTAAAGATGAATTCATAATTGTAACAGTCAAAGAATAAGAGCATCGTGAAATTATCACTGTGTGGAAAATAACGTTGCTTGGCTGATTCTGTCACTGTGATGAAGTTTGACACATGAGATAAGATGCTGGATGATCTGGGCTGTCAGAGTCTGGAGATCCTGCTTCTCTGTGGTCCTCTGTTACTCCATCCTTTAACACCATAGGTCTCTGTTTCTGGGTTTGGGTTTGGGTTTTGTGGTTTTGCAGCTTTTTCCTCCTGTCTAGCAAAGATTAGTAGGGACACCTAACTCCTGTCTAATAGAGATCCTAAGAATTTTTATGCTTCCCTGGCCAGGAGCACTAGGAAAGAAAAGACATGACTGAAGTTAGAAATTATAGTTACTAAAGGAGCATTTTCAATATTTGGAAGCATTAGAGAGCAGATGGTTGGTGTGAGGGTGAGGAAAAGTAGGATGGCCTTGAACATCTTGTACATTCGCAAATAACTTTTAAAAACAGCTATTGATTTTTTTTCATGTAGAAATATAAACTCACTGTCTACTTGGGAGGAGGAGCAGATTTGCCCCTTGGCTGCTTCTTAGTAAGGTATACTACATTTAGAAAGACAAAAATCAAAAACAGATAAATTTCTTTCAGAAGCTATAAAGGCACGAATGCAGTTTGCATGTTGATGTGTTGCATGGATACTTCTGACAATATGTATTTTAACTGTTCCTTTAGACAATCAAATGCAGTCCTATTATGTGTATGATGCAGATTTCATGCTGCCCAGCATTTTTAAGCCTTTCCAATTTTTTTCAGTGGAAAGTAATTGAACTTCATAGACACTGTGTATTTGCTTACAACTTTGCCAGAGAATTTTTGCTGTTCAATACACCTTTGCTTTTTATAATTCAGCAGTAGGTGGTATTTGCTAAAGTTTCAAGCTTATATTAGTCACTGCTAGTAAAATCCCTTGAGGTTGGTAGTTCATAAGCAAAGAAGAAATAAGACAAAAAAAAAAACCTCAGGAGATACTGGAGGAGCCAGTAAAAGGCAGAGAAGAAGAAAAAGTCATTGAAAAATCTTTGAGGAAGGACAACCAAAAGCCGTTTCATGGAGAGAAATTACCAGAGCCCAGAAATATGCACATGCAGTGTGTGCACACATTCTGGAAATGGTTCTATAGCCTAGTTCAGAACAGCCCAAAGCTAACATGAGGAGGTTTTTCAAATGTCTCTGGTACAAGAGGGTTGTGAGTAAAGATTTGTTCTCATCTCCTGCACCAGGAAGGGTGAAAACAGCTGAAATGTTGTCTGAGCAAATAATCTTTGCTGATATGACCTAGTTGGGCAGGCTGCAATATCTGCCATTGCCACAAAGAAAAATTAGTTTAGCTGTTAATATCATAATGGATTTTGTGAGGCTTTGAGGGGGGTTGGCGGTGTATGTTTTGCTTTTGTTTTTTTCCAACTGAGTCTTATTCCCTGATATTCTCTATTTCTGTTGAAGAAGTGAATGAAACCACATGAGATACTGGGAAGATTTTTCAACAGTCAGAGATGAAGTTGGTATCCCCTCACTAGTGAAAGCCAGAATGACTTACTCCTCTTTCCTCTGCAGGTCTTCTGTTGCTTAGGGACAGTTTTTGGTGGGTAGCTTAGATAACGTGGCTGTAATTTAAGCACTGTAAAAAAATGATCTTGATATATTGATCTATGCACTGGAATTCATGCATGTGTTGAGCTTGTAGTTGTTGTATATTCATAAACCTGATTTTGGTTACAGGACTGTTAGTGAGGAATTCAGATCTCATTCAGGTGAACTTAATACAATAGGAAAAAATCCATGATTATTAACTAATTGGTCCTAAAATTTTTACTGATTTATTCAAGTGAAAATTAAATTAATGTGTTTAGAATTGCATTTGTAAAAGTAAAATTTTAGATAAAACGAAATGTTATTTAAACAGTAGTTTGGTAACTGCAGTATACCTCAGATCAAATTGACTGACATGAGTCTTTTAAAGACATGAGTCTTTTAAAGCTTGCCTGCAAATGAGATCACCATAGAATTAATCCAGAAAGACTTGATCAATAAACCTAGAACCAGCCATATTTTTGATAATATAAACCTTAAAATGAAAGTTAGGTAAAGAGTTTCTGTATCACATCTGTGTATTCCAGAAAGTCTGCTCATTTCTTTTGAATAATATTTTTTTCTTTCCTGGTTAATTTCCTTAATTTTAAAAAATTCTTTCATTTCTGTCCCTTTTCTTTAATCATTTGTTCTCTTAAGTCTTTTCAGAATAAACAATTTATTTTCCCTAAAAGACACTTGCCTGATACTCAGCTGGCTCAGTTTTCATCCTAAAAAATGAAGGCTTTATAGGGACAGTCAGACATGGTGACCGTAACAGGAATTTTTCCCTCAGACTACTCTTACAGGGTTATGCACCTTTTTCTGGTTTCAGATGCAATTTGTTTAATCCCTAATTAACCCATAGTAATATATCTACATGTATGTATTATAAATTATTTATCAATAGGTCATTTCCTTATAGATGTCTGCAACTGGCACTTCATATTTTAATTTTCTTATAAAGATTGGTTTCAAAATCTAGAATTTATCAAATTATGTGCAATCCAGTATTTGGTGAAGAATGATAGTATTTAGCAGTTCATGTTTCAAATGTAGAAGTCTTTTCATTGAAAAAATCCTACATGGTCTAATTTTGAATATTTCTTATTGAATCTATTATTCTCTGGTACAAATCATCTCTCTCTTCACAGAGAAAATAGATGAATGTTTAAGTATTTCAAACTATATGAATTCACTAAATAAATAATGTATTCCCTGCACTGTCCCACACCTACAGCACCGGCTGCACAGTACTGCAGTACTGTAGTTGAGATGAAAGCATCACCAGGACACAAGCCCACAGCAGTTGCAACATCTTTTTCAGTAAAAATATATTTGAAGTAAAATATGTATTACCAATTATTCAAAGTAATGTAGTGTTTGTGGACCAGTATAATAAATCATGGAGATTATTTTTCTTTGTCAATAATTTTGATGTAATGAGACTTCCCATTTTTAGTTCATAGTTCTTGTCTGGTATCTCAGCCTACAGATTAAGATAGTAGATAATTTTCCCCTATTCTGTTCCAGTTTTGGGTGGTCTTTTACCAGGACAATTTCAAAAGGATTTGTTTCTTTAAACCATCTGCCTTCCACATTTTACTCCTTAATGAAATAATTTATTTTGTTGTTTGTTTAAAGGATGTTAATACTGCAGAAAAGCAATAACAATACCATAGTTTTCCTTACAAGAAGCCAGACCTGTTACTTTAAGGAAGTGCATTTTTCCTCTGGTAGCTTATGAAAATTTAAATTAAAAGGATTTAATAATTTAAGCAGCATAGTTTAGTGACTGAGTGTTGAAGAACAGAGGAGTTTGAAATTGCTAGCAAAACACAAGGCATTTCAGAGAATATAGTTCAATACTGCCTTCAGGCACTGATCCTTACTAGGTGCATGCAGGGTACAGATGCTTTCAGAAATAGATTATTGTGTAGTTGAACAGAACTGCTACTCCAGGAATGACATTTTATCTTTAATTATATATTTGGTATTGATTAATGAATTTCTTATACTCTGTAGAGTATAAAATTTACCAGGAGGGTTTTGATCTGGTTAACGAACAAGGTGCAGACAGAGGGGACAAAAGTGGCAGGGGAGAGGGAGCAAGTCAATGCAAACTGCACTTGTTTAAATATTTCCAGTTGCAAAAGTATGTTTACATATTTTTCTGATCCTTGCAGGGGAATAAAATCCTACCCTGAGCCCTCCTGCCTGTCATCATACTTAAAATAATCTCTATTATGTTTTTTACCCTTTTTTTTTTAATGGAGCCATCATGATGATATCTAAATATCCTACTACTCTGTCCCTCGATCTGTATCATTTGTTCCTTCCCATTGTTTATTTATGGACCTCATTTATGGTATCATCACAATCTAAACTGGAGGTCTCTTGCTTGAGGGACCTTGACTGAGATCCTGACCTTGGTGGAATCAAGGAGAAGAGTGGGTTTCAATGTCTCAAGTGGCACCAGGATTTCACCCTGTCTTTATTCAGGACACCTCTGCACAAAGGGAACAAGTAAGAATGAAGTGCTTGAGTATTAAGCCAATTATCTCTTCTAATTAGAACATGTATAGGGAACTCTTAAACTGAAGAAAGGGTAAAAACTGCTGAATAAATTATTCCCAGCAAATAGTGCACCCAGCTCTAGTCCTGACAGAGATAGAGCTGCAGTGGCATAAAAGTGTCTGCTCTTACAGGGTGTTGCTCTGACACAGATGTCAAATGACAAATCAACATGAGGCGAACACATGAGTCTTTTTCCCTGCCTTGCTCAGCTGGAGAGATTACAAAGGGGGTGGTCAAATAAGCTCCAACAATACTCTTATAACCTCCTCTAGCTGTAAAAGATAAATAAAACTGGCCAGGAGGTAACTTCTGTAATTCCTTAGATATGCTTTGCAGATATTACAAAGTGTAGAATGCAAATAGCTTGGGACCTCTTTCCAGAGCATGAAGGGAGGCAGGGAAATCAGTGAGAGCTTGTGGGCAGCCCCTCCAAGTCTGAAGAGACCTGAAAATTAAAACCAGTTCTTTTTGTCTGGTGAAGTAGGTGTTGCTAAAAAGGAGTTTAACTCTGGTTCATTTCCCCAGTATTGAATTTACTTCCATATCTTTTTGCTGTGGTGAGATATCTCTGAGACTAAGTAACAGTGATGGAAACACTGAAGATACGAATAAAAAGTGATTGAAACCCTATGCTGGGGACACTATTCTGACTGTCCATATTCTTGAAAAATGCCATGAAAATCATAATTTTGCTTTTAAACTTCTTTTACGCTGGTGAGTGGCATAGGTACTCAGCCCATCTCCCATAAAATTGAGCTCTTAATGAAGAAAAATCAAAAGTATTGGAGAAAAAAGTGGTTTGAGTGTTTCCTGAGGACAGCCATGTAGGGAAGGGCCTCATTCATAATATTCATAATTCTTGTAGGACCCTGGTAGAACAGTTTGAGCGTGTGCTGCAGGAGCAGGGCAGTCTACGTGCAGAACCTGCCGTGGCAGCTGGGGCACATGGAGTCAGGCAGCAGCTCCAGCTCTGCAGCCTCACAGAGGAAATCAGAGAATTCAGATCCAATGCCTCTCTATCCATCAAGATGTCATTCATGCATATTAAATGGCATAACACTGATAAAGTCTAATTTTAGCTGAAATAGTCTTTGCAACACCAGATTTTACTTCGGGTAATAAAACAGAATGTTATTAAAGCAAATAGATTCTTTCACTCACTTATTCAAAGGACAGGAAAGAAAAACCCCAAAACTAAAACCAAAACCCCATTACTTTTGCTTGCCTTTTCTCCCTCCTTCTCAGAGAAAGCACTATGTTTACAGTCTTTGTCTTAAATGTAACATCTCAAACCATAATTTAAAATCAGTGCAATTTTGTATCAGATTTTTGGTATTTTTAATGTTCTTTTAGAAACTCTCCAATGAATCTGAAATGCGGTTTGTAGTCTTTTAAAACAGTGAAGATTTTTTTTTTTTGTAAAGATGAATTTTCCCAGAGTAAAGATGATAATTAATGTATCTTGGTTAAATTTCTGTAACTTTAATTCCAGTAAATTTCTAAAATTTCTACCAACTAGTATATTTTACAAAAGTAGAATTATTCTAAAGATTAATTTTATCATAGTGTTAAAAACTGTACATCATAGGCAAACAATCCATGTAGAAATATGTGCTTGTTCCTTTGAGAGAGGTGAATAGATAAACTGTCCAAGGTACAGGGAAATAGAGCATGGATAATGCGGGTTTGAGATATTCTGTTGCTTAAGTGATGCATTAAATCAATATTCTGCAAAGCTTTTTCTTGTTAAGTTATTTACTTGGCTGCTGTCACAATTCAGCATTTAGGTCATCATCTTTTTAAAAAATATATTTTCTTGTGGCCTAATTTAACTTCATCTAATCACTCCAATTCCTCAAATAATGAAACTGCTTCAGATGCTGAAACTAGAACTGTATTAATGCCAATATTTACACTCACATTCCTCACTTGGTTAATATGTTAAGGAAAGAATAGAATTTCAAGTGAATTACTAATTTATCTGCATGGGAATCTATTACTACAAATTAATATCAGAACAAATAAAAAGTGGTCTTAATAATTTAATAAAAAGGGAAATTCTTTAATCAAGTTCTGAAAAGAGACTCATTAAAAGAAAGACAAGTGTTCTTTCTTCAGCTATTCTCACTTTAAATAACATATGCATAAATGAAGTGTCAGAAGTTGCTTCATTTCAACAGTCAAAACCATTCAGAAATGATTCTGGAGATAAGCAGTGCCTTGTTGTAACAGGAGCTGAAGGTATGCACTCGGTGAGGGCACCTCAGGGAAACCCTCAGCCCTCACACGGCTGAGGAAGAGCTGCACAACTTCAGCACCCTGCAGGGATTTCGTTCGTCAAAAAAAAAATAATAGGCACATCCTGGATCGTGGATCACTGCTGTTGTGCTGAGGTTCTACTGAGCTCCAGATAACAAAACCATTTTAGACCAAGCAACCCATCCAGTAATTTTTTCCACTTAATCAAGGTTCAAAAGGATAGGATCACTCGCTTCCCTTTGTAAACTGTGCTAATGGTCTCTCATCTGTACAGTGCTGTCTGTGAGATAGTGTTTATATAAAGGGGGAGAATGACAGGGTCTACACAGGCATGCCTAAGTCTGCACTTCAGTTTAGATGGTTTTTTACTTTTTAAAAGTATTTTTTATGAAATTATAATTAAAATTATACTGTGGTTACGGTTTTCTTTTTTCTTTGTAAGCAGTTTCATTCAATTTTAAACTAGGCTAAGAAACAGTGTTAGCAAAGAGAATTTACTCATCCTTTTAAGGATATTTTAAAAATATTCGTTGTTCAAATGGTGGTGAAAACTGTTAAATAAATGCAAGGCATTTATTTGGGTGCAGGAAAGTGCAAAGATTATGGCAGATTTTTAAAGAAATTATAAGTACTGAAGCTCGTAGAAGAGAGTTTGGGAATGTCTGCATTCCTTATCTCTCAAAAGGGATGATTCAGCTTCATTTGGAGAGATTAGAAATAGAGCAGATTCATTAGTTATGAGAGGAAGTGCCTTTTCATACAATGTGTCATAAAATTGCGGAACTCACTGTCAGGATTACTAAGGTTAGACCTGTCTTAATTACTGTATGAATATCGAATGGTTTGATGCCCTTGCATTTTTTTCTTCACAGTCTCTGCCAATCCCATCAAGTCTTGATTATCTGTTTCTACAATGCCTTTTCTCATGCACCTTTTCCAGTTTGTGGGAACTAAATGCAAAACAAAACATCCACTGTCTTCCTGCTACTCTTCTTCAAATAGCAGAACCTTTTTAGGAACATACACAGATCAGGCAGCATAGTTGTATTTCAGTGACAGAAGTTAAATTTTTCTGGAGTTAATGTAGCTAGTTTTCAAATTAATAAGGCAATGAAGAACTACTTATATAAATATGTATATATAAAAATACTGACTAAATAAAAGTGGCAAGATCATCTTCAATTGTTTTTCCCATCAATAAGGATTAGTTTAATACCTTTTATAATCTTTTGGCTTATTAACATGAAGTATGACTATCAAAAGCTCCATGACCTGTCTTGATAAATGGCCTAAACTGCATGAAGCAACAGTGTGTGTAATAAAATGAGTTGTAGAGTAGAAAAATACATGCAAACTGAATCTCATGCCAAACTGGCTTTTAGTGTGTTCTTTATTGGCCTAAGAGGGCCAGAGCATGCCATCAGTGGCATGGAACAAAATTACAGAATACCTGAACTGATGAGAACAAGAAGTTCCAATGAACAAAAAATTCATCAAATCCAAAAATGTAAAGTACTGACCCCCTTTGACCTCAGCAAGTTGTTAATTAGCAGAGGATTAACACCCTTTTCATGTGGTGGCAATCACTAGAAAATAATGTGCATGCATCAAAGAACTTTGGGGTCTTCTAACAAAAGATTAAACACAAAAATTCTGTGGATTATGAAAGTGGAATTTGAAAGGGTTGCTACACTGTCCAGTTTGAAATTTGAACATATTATTGGTACCTTAGAAAGTAAAATATTTTGAGAAGAAGACTTAAAATAGATTTTTATACAGAATAATTATTTCTATTGCATTCATTTCTCAACTTTGTGTTCTTAAATATTTAAAGCAAGAGTTGTAAGAGAAAAATCTTGACACATTTTAAAATGTTGCCAGTTTATTATGAGGTAGACAAAAAGGAATTTTATTTTTTAATTAATTTTCAAAAGAGCTTTACATATCTTAATTCCTATTATAAATTATTATGGACATCAAGTTATTCAGGAGTCCCATAAAGCCATGACCTAGGATGAGTACTGTAGTACAAGTGAACAAAGCCAGAACTTTTTCTAAAAGAGAAAGCTTCTCTCTAAAAATTGGTTACTTAATCCTGAAGATACGGCTTATATTGTGAGTGCACCTGCAGCAAAATAGAGCTGACTTCCTTTCAAGATGCACCAGTACTTCATAATTTATTTCTGTAACAGGTTTTTAACTTTTGATCTGAGTGGAGCCCCCGAGGCCTCGAGGGTGGGTCCTGGGGCTGTGCCAGTTTGCAGAGGGAGGGCTGTGTCCCTGCTCCTCTGCCCCACAGCCCG
This sequence comes from Passer domesticus, assembly GCF_036417665.1. Lineage (NCBI taxonomy): Eukaryota > Metazoa > Chordata > Aves > Passeriformes > Passeridae > Passer > Passer domesticus. The sequence continues at coordinate 41,103,421 of NC_087480.1, forward strand.
TGCAGCCGTGAAGTGCAACCTCAATCCAGTGGCGAGTGTGAGGAAGCTGAAACCCTGCAAACTGAGCCAAGAATTGTTTGGCTCTCACTCTTCTTAGAATTGCCAGCATTGGAAACTTCTGCAAGTCAGCTGTCCATTGGGGAAATTTATGCACAGCCCTGCCCCCATGCAAGCTTGTGATTTACAGCAGGAAGCAGTGGGCTGGATAAGCACCTCCCTCTTATCACAAAGACCCTGTCTAATTTCAATATCCAGACAAATATCTGGGGCACTAAACAAATGAAATTCTTGGTTTATCTAATCACTTGGGGATAGCGAGTTCTGCAGATTAGTTTTGTTGTGAAAGTGTATCTCATTTTGTCACCTAAAGAGAGTACTTTTGTAACTTCTTTCTGCAAAACAAGAATTTTGGCTTTTATAGGATGATAAATGCCTGTTAGACAACTTTTGCTGGTTGTGTTTACCTCACCCATGTCTAGTTTCATCCTTTTCAAGTGCCTTTTATTTTGTTCTTTCCACATTATGGACTTGGCATATTTAAGGCTTCATGATGGACAGGTTATGGAGTGAATTGTATCATGAGAAGCAGTAATGATGATTCCACCTGCCATTTTTACTGGTGTGTTCATAGCTGCACTCGTCACAAGGGATGCCTGGAGAGACTACCCAGAAGGGAGGCAAGACAGAGTTAAAGGATAAAGGCAGGTTTTTATTGAAAGGCTTTCATAGGGTACACCGTGGGCAGTGCAGGAGTCTCACAGAGACTACACCCAAGATGGATGACAATCTCAACTTTTTCAGACAGATAAAAGTTTAGTCTATTTGCATATCAGAGGTTAATTGTCCAATTACAGCTTCAGGTAATGCAATCACATTCCCCCAGTTTGCTCCCCCCAGTTCACTTCCTTTTTTTGAGTTTACATTTTTGGGGGCCTGAGATAGTAAGGTGTCCTTGAATTTCAGGCCTAGGGAAAAATTATTTTGTCTGAGTAAAATGGGAGAACAGTAGCTGACAGGCCATGGAGTTTTAGAGTTATACCCTAAAGCAGTACTGATCTGAAAAATATAAAAGCTAAAACTTAAGGCATCACAAGGAGCCCATGCTTTGACTTGTACTTAAGGTCAGTGTCACAACTGAGAAAAATACTTTTCAGATAGATTAAGTGAATCAGACCTGGAAGTTTCTGAAATATCATAAACAGGAAGCTGTGCAACTTTTAAACTCATTTCTTAACAGAGGCACAATTGAAGCACAAAGGCCTTCTCTCTATTGTGGATTTGATCTCCTAATACTTGCGGTAGATTCTGTATCTCCAATGGGATTTTTCATTCTTAATTATACTCTGATGCTGACTAGGACATGTTCTCTTTGTATGTTTGGTTTATGTCACTCACCTGTTCAACTAGTGAATAAACTGGAGCCTCCTGTGAGTGCATAGGTCTGCCAAAATATACTATATTGACCAGTTAATTCCCTGATTTTTGAAACTAATTCAGCTTCAAACTTTCTATGTTAATAGTTAAAAATAAAATTAAAAGATCCAAACTTAAGAGGAAATTAGCTTAATGGTTTGTAATCATATCTGACTGTATATGAGCAAGCTATTGCTAACCTAAATAATGTATAAATAGGTACTAATTTAACTCTTCTTATTTCAGGTAAGTAGGAAGTTAATTCAGAAAGGGATCGTATATCTCAACCAAAAACATGATTTTGTTTGATTCTTTATTATAATTACTTCAGGATTCTGATAAAATACTGCCTGTCAGTTATCTCTCTTCCTAATTAGATAAATGTTTCTAGTGAAATTCTTGGAGGGCCAGACTTAAATTGTGCTTCCAAAAAAGTTCACATAAGCAACTTTGACATTTGCTTTCCACAAGTGTTCATGCCAGCAGAGTTGATTATTTGAATACAGTTGCAAAGCAAGCAAAATCAAATATCTATTCATGAAAGGTGTTCCTCTCAGATTTAGGAGCCAAGAGTACAGAGCTATATTGTCTTGGACCTTAAGCTGCACATCTGGAACTGTTTCCAGCAAAATCTGTATTGGTTTATACAGCATTAAAATTACCTCTTTTTTTTTTTCTTTTTTTTTTTTTTTTAATCTAAGACAATGGTTCTGTAAATACCTGGAACTACTCAATCCCTGCCTCACTGAAAGGCAGCACTGCCCTTTCCAGTAGAAATATGTAACTGTGGATGGGAGAGGTGGGACTTTTCCTTTCTTTTTGCTGGTGTAATTTTAGAGTGGTGTAAATCAACAGGAACTTCACTTTAGAGTATGATAGAAAAGGAAAAAAACATAACCAGGTATATTTTATTTGATTTCCGACCACTTGAAATCTCAAAATTCGATGAAATATTTCTTCAGAGTTCTCATACTTTTAAGGCTTCTCACTCTTCAAAGGTCACAAGCAGCATCTTTTGCTGACAATAACTAAAACTCATAAGTACTATCTAAAAATACTCTAAACCAGTGTATGAATTTTTAAGATCCACATTCTTGGAACTAAGCCTGTATTTCAATACTTACTGTTTGTGTACAGTCCCTTCTGTTAGCATACACAAACGCAGTGTGCTGCAATAACTAAAATCCATGGGCAGTGAGGCATGCACCAGTTAGAATTTCTTGTAATAAAGATGGTGGCCAAAAACATACTCATAGGTTCCACTGGCTTCCCTTTTTCCTTGAGCACTGGATCAGATATGTCAGATACTCTGTGTGCTGAGCAGAGGTGAAACGCTTTCCATGTCCAATAAGAGTACAGAATAAAAGTGTTAATATGTGCATGGTTAGTGAGTCTATGAAATCCTGAGCCTCTCTTCTAAAACAGTCCTGCAGAATTCAGTATTGAAGTGACTGTGAAATGTGGGCTCAGTTCAGTTATGAGACTGTGAATCAGTCCAAGGATTTTTCTTGAAGGCACAGGCTTTCACAATTTTGTACTCTCTTTCCCCGTAGAGGAGTGGGAGGGGAGTGAAGGAGCCCATTTCCTTGTTTCTCAGAGGTTGAGTCATGGAAAGCTTAATGGATCAACAGAAATAAAAGTGTGGGGAAGATGTTGATGCATAATAACCCTACTCTTCTACTGTTCCTGCTAATTCCAGACATACCTGATGCTTATCACATGGTGGGAACTATTCTCGTTATTATTTTCCTTAATGCTGTTCATGTTCAAAGTTAGATTAGCACTGTGCATCCCATTTATCACAAACTCTGTATGGAAAAGCCATATGGTGATCAAGGCTGGGAATTATGCCCCAAGTTTCACACTAAATGCACTTATATAGTCTTATGGCTACTTACACTTGGTGCCCATCTGTTAGGATGGCAGGGGGCCCACTGCTAAGTTGGCCAGACAATTGCCCTTGAGGATAGTTGCCAGACAATGTTTGAGCTTCTGTGGGCAACACAGCAATGGAAAAACCACCGGCTCTGCTAAAGCTGCCTCCTTTAACCAACAGTGGCATCTCACATAGTTATAGTTTCTACTTCACATAGAAAATCTATGAAGTAAAAATGTGGAAATTATGATTTCTGTCCCTTGCAGAGATACAGGTTATGCTGCAATAAGCAGATGTAAAAATCATGCAGGAGAACTGTTTCAAGTCAGACTGCAGTAAACTACAATTACATATGTACAGTATGCAGGAGATTTCCCATCAAGTAGGAAACTACAAAACAGACTGATGTAACACATCTGTGGCAAAACTAAAGATGGGAGTTCTAAAAATGCTTCATGGATTTAGTGCTCAACATCAGAGAGAGAAGATCCTATGACTCAAGTTGGTATTCATTATGTAGGAGGTGGAATGATCCTTGCTATTTCAAACAACCAAACATATTTTGCTTCATACTAAAGCTAAGGAATGAAAGTACTATTTTTGGGGAGAAAAAAAATCCTTAAATCTTTGCAATTGAAAACAAATTTACATTTTGAAGACAGTTCATGAAAGTAAAGGTAGGAAGAGAAGGAGTAAGGAATAACGGTATGAGTGGTATAGCAAATGCATTTTGCAGAGTATAAAAGTAGAAGTTAAGCTAAGAAAAGAGAAAGTAGGAATTAGGCAGCATCAAGAAGGTATCAGAAGCAGGGAGAAGTGAAAAAAAGCAGGTACGTTTGTTTATATCAATTTTAAAAAGTACATTGTACACAAAGTCTTTGGTTTGGACTTGGAATTGACTACATGGAAGATAAAAACAGTCATGACTTCAGGATGGAGAGGGAAAATATAAGCAGGAAAAAGCATTCGGTCTAAGAAAGAAAAATAAGCTTTCATGTGTAGGGGAGCTGGAAAAAAAAAAGAAATTAAAAGCAGGTGGTAGCAATTGAAGTTCAGCTCTTCCATTGACTGTGTGGATTAGGCCTTAAAAGCTCTGAAGCCTTGGTTCCTGAACAGTGTTACTGAGAAAAAAAAATCTGCTTCTCTTAAGTTCTTTCTAGTTCTGGGCAGCTCTCTTGTCTCTAGAAGGTCTACTCTATCCAGATGGTGATCTTGTCAGTAACATTGCCCTTCTGTACCTGTGACTTTTCCGGGGGCTTTAAATTCTCTTTTGAAAAATCAAATTAAGCAGATTTTGTGTTACTGAAAAATAGCAAGAGCTTGACATTAAGACTTCTCACAGGTGTCTAAGAGTTTTAATAGAGATTTTATTGGAAAAGATTTGTGTCCAAATGGACAAAAGTAATTAAGATCACAATTTGGTGATCAGAATAATTGCTTATGATGGAGAAAGTTGCATATCAGGACTTGAACCTGATTCATTCCAGGAAATATTGATTTCCTTCATGCCAGACAAGTGCACTGGTCTCTGAATTTTCTGTAGGAAATGGTCATCTTTTCCTTGACTTGTTTTCACCTTATCTGGGAGAGCTGGAACACAATATATTTTAGAAACTTAATTTCCAGTGCCACAGGTTAAAGAGGGCACACTCTGTGAAGAGGAAATGAACCTAGGCTGTCACAGACTCTAGGCCCCACAAGACTCCAGCAGGTGAAACTGGTTGTGGATCCATTGCCAAAACTCCCATTGCAGTTTTGAGAGGAAGGTTTAATTTCTGCTATGAAGGTGTTACTAATCAGGTCTCCTTCTTCAGTCTGAAAGGGACACCATCCACTGTTGAAATGAGTTGGCCAAGGAATTGCTTGAAATAGAATTCCTCTTAGTGAATCATCTCACTTTTCTTCCATTTCTAATGTTTATTTAATAAATGTGTATTTTCTAAAATAATCATGCCAGATATTGTTGTGTGTTCCAGGAGATTAGGTTAAACATGCTATATGAAAATGGAACCACTGAAGTAAAACATAGTTCTTAGAATCATATTTTTGTAAGACACCTTCACCCTGTAAATAAGTTTGGTTTCTTTGTGTTGGCTTTATGGCATTTTGTAGCAATCACAAGATTAAGAGATCTGTAAGATCTCTTAATCTTTAATATGTCCTTTGGCTGTGTAACCTTCATAGATTCACATTGGAGGTTTTCAGATGTGAACAAAAGTGTGAATTTAATTTTGGGCTTGGCCCAACATCTAAGATTAACACATGATAACCCAGTTACATAGTTCATTCTGGACCTGAACTCTAGCAAAAACTTCTGTCTTTTAAGTTTCCCTGAAATAAGTGAAACACTGCACCTATTAGTAACCAGATGTAATTGAAGCAAAATACTTTCAGTTTTAACAGATGGGCCTTTCAAAACCAACCATATGAAACTAGTTTATTTTGAATGTTTTGTTCCTGGAGGGACAGCATTTTATTTAGTCATCATAGCTCTTATTTGCATATTGTATTTCATTTGTTTCATGACCACATTAATTAGAAGAAAAGACTATCTTGCTGTAGATGACATTTCAGTTCCTGAATGAATAGGGACATGAGCTTCAGGCAAGTTGCATTAATTTCATCTGTATAGAAATTAATAACAAGTGTACTTCAAACTTTCCCTTCAAAAATAATGATTTGAATATTTATGCATAAGAAAAGGCCATTCCTGACCCTTGGCCAAGAGATTACTTTGTTGGTTTATCCCCGAGAAAATATTTTATGTTGACAAGCCATTACATGAGTGATTTTTTGAGCAGAAACAGAGCACACAGTTCTTACAAAGCCTTGATCACAAATTTGTTTCATAGAGGTTTGATTACGACCTGAGAGGCTACTCTTGATCTTGGAAATGAAATGTCCAATGTTCATTTCTACAAAAGTTCTAAGCAGAAATAGCATAGTCCCTAATAAAAATTCCAAGTGTTGGGTTGCGGGTTATGTAATGGTCAAAGGCAAACAAGAAAAGGAGGAATGCTGATTAATAGGTTTTGAAATGAGAAGAGACTATACCAAAGTTAGTCCAGGATATTCCTTTTGAAACTGCTCCCAAAACTACTTGGATAAATGTCTCAAAGTGAGGATTCCCTGATAAACTCCCTCTTACAGTGACTACACCTGAAAAAGGGTGCTATTATAGGGACATGTGCACTTCAGTGCCATCCTCAAAGAGGAAATTCTGATGGGTAGTGCAAAAGTAGAAAAAGTCTGTTCAGAACAAGAAATTTCATCATGTGTACCTCATTTCTGGAATGTGAACTTCAAAATCTCAGAAGTTTTATTAGGTATTATTGATAAGCAAAGCATGTTCAGAGGGCATAGCTTCAACAAGAAACCTCAAGTAGTCTGTAAAACTGTGTTGACAGAAATATTTTTTTAAAGATATTGCAATCTCATGCTTTCCATTGGAGGAAATAACTCCTTTTCTCCCTCCACCTTTCATGAAGTGCTTTATATTTGCAGATTGCATACCTTTTAAGGTCAAGGAAAACTAAAGTTGTCCTTTTATCTCTGGCTTTCCAATTATTTGTCTGGACTTAGGGCTAAACATTCTGCTGTAGACTTGACAAGGTTGTTCATCCTTATGCATTTTAAATTTTAAAAAAACCTTATCTTTAAAGTCAATTTGATTAGGGCATATAAATATATTGTGTTTAAGAGTTCTTTTTTATAATACTTCTGATTTTGGCAGGGGGAAATATCTTATTTCTGCCCCTCACTTCCACAAGTATTTAAGGAATTTAACTATATTGCTACAATGATGTCTTTCTCAGAACAATCTCAGAAAAGACAGATTTCATTTTGACTTTGAATTTTCATTAACATTCTTTTTTTTCATATATTTTCCTTCAAGCTCATTTTCCTAGCAGTTCGGTAATTCTAGTCCCATTTCCAGCTCAACCTGAATGCTTTGAATTTCAGATGGATTGCAAACGACCTCCTAGACTCTGAGGGAATGACTTGAGTTACAGAGGAAAGGGCAATAGCTTTTTACGCTCCTTGGTGTACCTTCTCCTTACCTTAATCTGAAGACAAAATGTCTAAAATTTGATTATGATAATAATAATTTAAAAAGCTGTAGCCCTTTTTGAGTTCATTGCAGGAATAATTTCTCTAAATGAACAACATAAAGAATCACCTAAAGTAGTACAGATGGGTTTATTTGGCAATAGTGGTCCATCTTTTGCACTTGATTTTACCTGTACAGTCAGAAATAGGGTCGCCAGGTTATGGCAGCTCAAACAAGGGCAAAGTCTGATTTGTGACTTGAAATATTTCCTGAGCAGCCCAAAGGAAAGCCTCGGTCACTGGCAGCCATCTACTTCAGCACTGAAGTCACTGACACTTCCTCTGCTTCTGCAACAGTTGCATGAATTCCATTCATTTACCTATATGTATTTATTTTGTCTCATTACAGGTTTCCCAATACATTTTTTGCAAATAATTGAACAGCTTACAAATCCAGTCTATTAAAACAATTGTATCAGGTTTTGCACCCAGTCTGTCTGGGTCTCTATTTAATCTTAGAAAATGAACTGTATTGCAGAAGCCATTATGTTGTTAATGCAAGCAAATTATGTTTAAGGGAGCTGGGGTACCCCAGCAAATCTCCTTTTATTCTGCAGCTCTTTTCTTGCTTGAGTTTTTTTAATTTTTGAGTGCTGCTCATGAAGCCAGGAAAGCAGTAAAGTCTTTGAAAAGCATGAAATAAATTCTGTTCAGTGAGTGGGTAATTGTTCAAGGTCATCTGTTCGTTGTCTTTGTCTTGATTGTTTGAATTAGTAGCTAATAATGGGGCTGAACCGTGAATGAATTATTATCCATAGGGCATATTTTGGGGAGTGTCAGGAAATATTACAGGGTAATTAAGGTTATCCAATAGCAAGGCTGTGTTACCAGCAGATGTCTAGTAATTACTATGTTTAAAAAGTGTGGGGATTAAACTAAGATTATAGCTTTTATATTGACTGCCTTTACAAGTCAGGCTTGGAATTTATTCAGTTTATTCTGCTGCCCTTTTTCTTTTGTTCTGATTCTGTCACTTAAATTCCAACTTAAACACAGGCCTTTCCTGGTGAATTAAAATAAACATCAGCAGATGGTATGCAGTACATGTGTATATAAAATAGCAGTGTGGTTATTGAGGACTACAAAGATAACTGCATTGATAAATACTGCTACTATTTATTTGTTAACAAGTTCTGATTCCATTCTAGGGCTTGAACATTAGGCCTTTCAGGTCCTAAAATAGTGCAAAGATTACTTTCTCTAAATATTTTTCAATACTGTAACAGTGTTTAATATGACAGGAGATCTCAATTGTTCATTTAAATTTCATTTGTTGAGTTGGATATCTTCATGCAAAACCAAAAGTCCTGAGTTCAAAGTTTTGTTGTTGTTACTGACCCTAAGCTGGCTTAGTGCTACTAGAGGCCAGGGAAGGGGAAGCATTTGTTTAGTCCCCGATCCAGCAAATTTGATTTTAGCAGATGGGCTGAAGGGAGATAATGTAATGGACAAGTATCTGTGGCATCTGGAATGTCTGGATTTAGCACAGTTGACTGGCACTGGGGTGGGGAGGGCAGTGGGGAAGCTGTCTGTGCACAGTGAGCCTCAGAGGTAATGAGAAACCTCTCAGGAGAAAAGGGTGATGACTAGGAAGAAAATGTCAGGACATTAAGTGTTTATAGCCATAAAAAAGGAAAAGTGGGAGATTTGAAAAATGGAGGAGAGCTACAAAATGAACATGACAGGAAAGGGAAATGTGGACAACAGTAAGCATATGTTTTAAGCGAGTGTTTATGTAGTATATGGGATCTTTTCAAAGAGGAGCGCACTGGCAGATTGCATTTTTATTTAACCAATTTTAACACACAATTGAAATAAAAAGTTCTCTTCGCAAATTGTACGTAACACCCCAAAGTCTAAACCCCTTTGATTCTGGCCTACCAAGACTTTGCATAATTTTTTCGTCTGACTAGCATTAAGCAGGGTAAGATTTTTATTTATTTCTTTTGCATGCTGCTGGCAGAGCAAGAGGGGATTACAGAGGAGTGCTATGGATTTGGAAGTCTGGCTCCTATGTTAGTGATTTTTGTTGGTGTGGGGCTAGCAGCAGGTGAATCAGCCCATGGCAAACGCAGTTGGTTGTTGCAGTCCAAGCCCCTGCTCACTCTACCTGTAGCTATCTTGTGCCAGAGAAACCCATTGATGCACAAGCTGTAATTTCAGGAATTATTAGAGCCACACTAGAAGGAATCCACTAATATTGCGTTGACAGCTTCTTTGGCTTTTAAGTATGGCAAATGTTACATGTTTATGACAAAGGATTGTGCTGATTCAAAAATGCTGATTATGTACATGCATGTGTGAGCAAAGAATAACCAACCTGACATGCCAAGGTGGGAAAGTGGCTTACTGTGGATGCAGCACTAGGATGAAACTTTGTCATGAACTGCCTAGGATGACCAATGCACATTAATTGTCTTAACTGCATGTGGAATCTCATTAAAGTCAAAGGCAACTTTCATATCTAAAATTAAGGGCCATGTGAAGTTTTTTGCATGGCTAAAAAACATTCTTGCTAAGTTCTTGCTTGAAAAAATTAAAAATTAAAGCTAATACAGATTACTATAATCCAAATGGACTTTCTTTGATATTAATTGTCAAAAAATCTCAGATTGAGGGCTTCTCACTTATTAACCCTTATTGGAATTAATGTTTGACTGGTGTAGAGGAAAAGCTAAGAACATGGAAGGGGAAGAACATGGTAGGGCAGAAACAACCAGAAAAACCTTTGAGATTTCTCATTGAGGTAAATGATAGAGGTGAAATACAAGTGTCTCTGAATATTTCTGGTTGTGATTATTCTGAGTTAAAGTCCATAGTCATTCATACACATTACAATGGGATTTTCATCTGTTTAGGTTTCCTGACTTTTTAAAGTGTAGGCCCCTCATCAAATCAATTAAGAACTTCAATATCTATTAGTCCCTTCAGTGAAATACTCTAATGCCTCTTGTTTGTATTCCAAGTCATTGATATCCGTATGTTAACATGACAAATGGCAAAATCTGATGCAAAGTGCTCCAAGCCTTGTGGAAGACATCCATATTTCTTGGTTATCTGGTTATTACCATTAAAATGTCTGAGCCAGAGCATATTTGAAACTTAATGGGAGTATTTTTACTGACCTCGTCGTACTTTGGATGCAGATAGGAAACTATATAACTATTTTCTTTCTTTTTTAAAAATTTTATTAGCAAGTTATTAGTTTTATTTAAAGAAAGTAAGATTGACTTTTTTGGTGGAATTAGTTAAAATACAGCAGTAGGGAAAGAGAAAGTTCAAACACCTAATCATACCTTTTGATCTGATTGTAAATTAACAACCACCAAATAAGTAAAAGCACTGCTGCTTTTATAGCATTTTGTATAGCTGAGAAAGGAGCTTAATGGAAAAGCTATATTTTTCCCTAAAGCTTTTCTTTTACTTTGTAAGGAAAAGAAACACCAATGATCAAGTTTCCCTATGCTGAGTTCACTGTTGCAGCAGTAATGCTTTTACTGAAATCTCAACACTAATACCAAACATAAGCAACAGCAGTAAGCACACAGGGCACTGCATTTACTCCCTCCAGTGTGCTAATAATGACCTTGGGTACCTCAGAGAAGAAAAGCAGACTCTGCAACTTTGTGAGGCTCTTTATACAAGAAAGGGGATAAAATCAGAGCGTTCATTAATAATGAAGGAATAGCCAATGTAATGGAGATCTGTCATGTGTGAGACCTAGACAAACCCAGTAAAGGTGGAAAATACAGTGCTAGTCATGGTCTAACTTTAGGACATTTGCAGGTTTACTTTACCTTAATCAACATGTGGCAAAGCCCGGCTTTTGCTTACTTTTCAAATACTGTCTGTGTGCTTCTCTAAAACAGGGAATATTCTACACTCAGATTAATGTTCAACAATCTTCAATGTATGTAAGAAAAAAAAAACCACATTCTTGTCGTGGGAGATCTGGTCAGAGACCTCAGAAACTGACCAAAACCCTAAAGCAATTTAACAGTAAAAGTCAGTTGAGCTAATGAGGTACATTAGGGACCGTGCAAAACATCCCTGGCTTAAATGTGTGCTAGATTTTACTGGCATGTTCCATTTCGCTTTTCACATTGGTGCTGTTATGCTAAAGTAGATTGTAGAGAGGTTTTGAACATTTATTGTCCATCCTTTAAATGAAAATAAAGGGTACAGAAGATAGGCACAGTCAATACTTTGCCATATGATTTAAAGTAGAAGAATGACCATTGGTGTAGTCCCACCACATTTGAGTCTCAAGTGCAGTGAAAGGTTGCTATAAAACAGCTGTAAAATAGTGAAGTTAAGAAATTAAGGAATTCTGGTAGACAAAAAAGGAAATTTTAGTTTTCTTTTTTCAGCATTGGTTAGATTTAGGAAATGAGAGAACTTTGAACACCCTGTGTTTTTATTTTAACCTCAGAACAAACATTTAAAAGCTGTAATTTTGGGTGGATGATTACTAATGACTTTCTTTGATTTAAACCTTAGATATTTCTAAAATTATCTCAACAGACATAAAATTAATGGTGTATGGAAATGAGTGAAACAAAATTGTTCACATATAAGCAGCTAAACATGTGCTGGCATGAGTGGAGTTACAGACAGGGAAGTTGCACTGGAGCCCTCAATTTGCTGTGTCAAGGTTTTTAGGATTGTATAAAATGTCTTCTGTCTGCAGTCTGGGCTAGTGGAAGGTGTCCCTACCCATGGCAGGGGGGTTGAAATGAGATGGTATTTAAGGTGTCTTCCAACCCAAAGCCTTCTATGATCCTGTGTGTCCTAGATGAGTGTTTCGACACCGACCCCGTAGCATGGGCCAGCCCCTATCCCAGGCTTAAACCCAGACATTTACAGCTTGAAACTACTCATAATCAAAATGAAGTTTTAATAAAGGTTAATTTGCAAGTCAAATAAAATACTCCATTATCATTTGATCTAGGCCTAATATTTATTAAAAGTTTTTGGTTGGGCCACTCAAGTAAGACTCCCATTTTTCAGAGTTTCATTCTTAATATCATTGCATGGAATTTGTGGCTGTAACTCATGCTCTGTATTGTGCTAACAGTACAGCATGTGTGCTAATTCCTCATCTAAAACATCAACTCCAAGGTAAAACATGGTGTGAAAGCCTGTAGCTTTAACTGGTTTTAATTTCAACACCTTTCAGATTATTACAGCTTAAATCTGAGGTATATTAAGCATTTTTGTGGACATTTGTTTTCTATCAATGAAGAATGCAGGCTCCAACATAAAATCTTAAAAGTAGGGGGGGAAGAATTTGCTGTAATTTCCTCAGATCCCTTTTCTACTTTTGTAAATATCTTAAAAATATCCTACCTAAAGATTTCTCTCTTTTTTTGACTTCAAATATAACTAGTTTTAGATGGGAGAAGAAATAGTTTGATGTTTATTTTACATCTACAATTCTCTCATCTGGCTCTGGACTTCACGAGCAGTATGGCTGGTGTTTATTTTTAACATGTTAAATCAGAAAGGAAATAAAAATGGTCATTTCTTGAAACATGATTTGCTGAACTCTTAAAAAGAAAAGGGTAATTTAGAAGGGTATCCTGTGACAGGAAATGACAAGCTGCCTTCACCCTGGTATATTGATTTAGGAGGGAGATGCTTGCACAGAAAAAGCAATACTTGTTCAAGTCACTGGACAGTCTGAGGATTTGAGGAGGAGGCGGGGAGGGGCTGAGGCTTTACACTAAAAAGGCTGGAGTCATCAGACTTTAAAATAGCATGTGTGGCCTTTTTCAGTGAAAATAGAGAGTAATGTGGCTATAAAAAGCAAAGTAAACTACCAGTTGACTGCCTCTTTCATGCCATACACATCTCTGAAGGTTAAATTTGTTATTTTAGAAAAACATAGGGTAGGTTTGAAAAGAAAACCCAGGTTGTTTGGCTTCAGTTTTTCATTATGTGAAATCAAAAAGTCATCTTACACTGAAGAGGCAAAAATACTCACCTTTAGTGATCTGTTAATGAACAGAACTGTGCTACCTTTTAAAATTCCTTTAATAACATCATCTAGTGTTTAATACTTAAGCACAGTTTGTGGATGTAAATTTGACTGTCATATAAACTTGCAACTATAAAAAGGAAATTCACAGGTTCACAAGAGTGTGAAGAACTAAATGTCCACACTGCAAACAAGTTTTTAAACTTTCTCTTACACATCCAGTTTTCTACAAAATGCTGCAGTTTTTTAATATTAATGTTTGTCATATATGAGAAATGTGCAATCACTAGTGACCCTTTGATTTTATAGGGTTATTGAAAGAAAATGATGTACATATTTGAAGAGAAATTTGAAAAGGCATCTTATTCTCAATATGAAATATCAGTATTGAAGGCAAGTGTCATAAAAGTTAAGAGACATCTTGAATTGCCTGAAATAGTAAGGCTTAAAATGTGTTTATCTCATTTTGTTTACCTTTTTTAAATTTTTTTGTTCCTAATATTTTATCCATGTAATACCTAACATGAGGAGGGTTCTTTTTCTTTCTGTCTTAGCAGCAGTGGAGTTCAGATATGTAAAGACAGAAATATGAAACTATTAGTGTACAATAAAAATCAGATTTGGAAATGGGCAAAAGTTCAGGAAACCTTAAAGATCTAATTTTATTCATCCAGTGTTGAAAGCACTCTGCTTGCTCTATTTTATCGCAGCCCAAATCTACTAAGTTGTTCAGAAGTCTCAGAACTTCATCTCTTTAAAAACCTCTCTTCTCTCACGGGCTGCTCTGGAAACTCTGTCTTTGCAAGGACTATTCTTCGGCTTCTTTAGACATTTCAGCTCTTTGGATCTCAAATCACCTTTGACAATTAGAATTAGTAACTCATGTTCTTTAAGCTACACAATACAATCACTCTTGATGTCATTTAGAACATTCATTTTGTTTAAAACTTCAACTGTTTGAGACATCATTTTGTAGATGTGAAGGTTTTTACAGTTAAAATCATTAATGATTGTAGCTGTTCCAGGCAATTTGATACTGTTGTATCAAACATTTCCCTTTCTATGCCTCTAATACCCTTCTTAAATACATTGAAAATGACACTTTCAGGGATTCGTGTTCCTTATCTTTTTTTCTACTGCAGCTTAACTGCCACTCTCCTTTCCTCTATAGATCATTCTCCATACTGAAAGTGTTTTCTAATGCTCAGGAAATCCCTTAGCAAAATATAAGGTTTATTTGGGGAACATTAGAGCTGTTGGACAGCAATATCTTGTCTGTCTGAATTCTTTTCTTCTACATAATTTTCTGTCTACTCTTAATGTTGCCTTTCCTTCTTACCTAAATAAACTTGGTTTTATATCTCAGGCCCTTTTTAAATATCTATATACACATACAAATGAATTTATATAAGAACTGGCAGCTTTTAATGATTTAATGCACACACACTGTTTAGAGGCAACTGAGTCATAGCCATGGCATAAAACATTTGGGAGATCTTGCACTTTTAACTTTGTGGAGTTGAGTTCATTCACAAATTAGAAAAGCTTGTTGATGTGAATGTAAAATAGCTTGCAAAAACACATTCACCTGAAGAAAGTAGCTGGAAAAGGAGCACAATGATACAAAAGTGCAGGGAGGAGATGTGTTACTTCTTTTGGAGGCTGTGGCACTGAGGAGTTTCTCCCTGCTAAGATTATATAGTGAGCTGGTGTTTGGATATTGGTTCAATGCAATGTGATAACCTGAGCAGTTCATGTCTGAAGGAAGTTCATACATCTGTTAATTAGTTTAAAATATCTGCCTAAGGGCATGAAATCAATTGGGCTGAACATCTCACACAGCAAACATAAATACACACACAGGTGTTTCAGCCCGCATGCAGATTAGTAAGAAAATTTTTTTATAATTGAAAGCCCATTTTGAGTGCTTCTGTCGTTGACATAAGACAGAGGGCAAGCAGGGCTGAGGGTTTTCCCACTGGTGTTGACAAGCAGGGAGTGTTGCCCAGTCTGTGTTCCCAGAGCGGGAGGTGCTGAGCCTAAAGAGAAAATATCCCTGAATGTGGACTGGTGGTGGGAGTGAAGAGGCAGCAGTCCTTGAGCTGGGCAAATAGGAGAATGAGGGATGAGCTGGCCCAAGAGATAGAATAATGTAAATTATTTCATGTGGGCTATGTCTAATGACATGGAATGACTGTGCCTTGCTGAGTAGGCCAGACCAGTATGAGAGCATAATCCAACAGTTAAAAAATGATGATCATCATCATCTCCATCTGTGCCTGTGTTTTTTCACAAAAATGAAGCAGAATATCTTATTTTCTTGTGTAAGTGATATGTGATAGCCTTTTTCTGCCTTTTCCCTCTAGTATTAAAAAATCAGGGAGAGAAGTTTTTAGAGATCTGTGAACTAATGAACCTCATGCCCTTGCATGCTAAAAGAGTATAATAGAAAAGTGTGACTGCTTGGTACTCGTGCACTTCACTAGCATTTGTTGATAACCAGTGCTGGAAGCAAGCCTGAGATCCCAACACACTGACACCACCCCTCCAGCAGGGTCACTTTACCTGCTCATAAACAGACCTGTCCCACCCAGACTAAAAGGAGATGGTGGTATAGTAAGGAAATTTTTTTCTGCAGCTTAATACTGGAAGGAATCTTCCAGGTCAGAACATTTAGCCAGGCACAGGCACTCCATGTCTAGAGGGCTGGAAGGGTGAAATTTTGCAATAGCTGAAAAAGAGAACAAGAAGCTGGGTCTCCTATGGTATTTCCTACAGTGGAACAGAAAACTAAAGATGAAACAAAAAGATGAAGCAATGGAGGAAAAAAGCCAAAACCACTACCAACACCACCAAAACCTAGTACACCTTCCACATTTCAGTAAAGAATGTGGAAAGATTTCTACCCTTCCAGGTGTCATTCCTCTTGGAGCACTCCGTAGCAAGGCACTGGGTATTGCACCTTTTTTTTTTTTTTCCAGTCCCTTTTGTTTCAGAACCTTTTGGGCAGCCTGTCAGTCCCTGTTTTTATGGTTTCATGTACTTAAAGAGGTCTCACTAAACTAAACAGCCCATAGTACTAGAGCACTAGAAGTTTTTCTTTGAACCTGCCAAGTGTTGAAGTGCCACGTTGTGGGCAGGGTGACAGACTGTTCTGAAAGCAGAAAGTCTGCCAGGAAGGCGAAGAAGGAGGCAGCTGCCTGGCATAGCAAAGGAAGGTCAGGGGGATGTGGGATGCAGTCGGGAGGATATGGAGTGACAGAAAGGTACCCGAGCACTGGCTGGTTTGTTTAGTGTCCCATGGAGGACTTCACTGTTGAGGCTGGATAACAAGAGAGCACAACTTGGGTTTTGCCAGGCAAAGTGAGATCTGTGGTTCACGAAATGTTACACAAAAAATGGTGAATCACAGTTGATGTGTGTATTTTGACATTTTCCCACCTATAAATACTATTTTTACCTTGCAAAACATAAACTTTGTTGTATTCTGAAACTAGAGGGTTTTTTTTTCTTCACGATCTGTCTTACAGATTTGATAAACTCTCCCTCAAGACCCTGTAAGATGATATTAGCCAATAGTGCTAACATCAAAGGTTCTTTATTGAATATGATCAAGGAACCTCTAACGTCAATACAAGGGGCGTTTGTTTTGCAGCTGGTTGGCAGCCAGCCAGTTGCTGTGCAGTTATGAAGTTCCTTAATGCTGAAGTGGCTTTAAAAGTGTGGTGAAAGAGACTGATGGAAGGCCTACAAACTCTAGACTGTGCGGGAAAGGGATTGCTTGTGTATTACAAAAGTAACATTTTTTTAGTTTATGTTTAAAAGGGGTGGAAAGGAAAGAAAAAAATCAAGGTAAAAAGCAACTGTATTTTTTCAGCTGCATAGGCCAACCTGGCAACCAGTGCAAATTAGTGAAATGTTACCAGTGACCCCTTTTCTCATCAAAGATGAATAAATTAAGTGAGGTAGAAAATTTAACATTAAATATACAGTAGAATAGCAGAAACTCTTGTGACCTTCCTTGCTAGAAATTTCGTGCCTCTGGATTTCAGTTCTTGTGGTAGCAGGCAGAAACACAAGATGCTTCTGAGAGCCCTGACTTGATTCACAGAGTGAGGGCTGAAAGTGGCAGCTGCCCATGTGAATGACCATGGGTTGAATTCATCCACTGTATATTATGCATTCCGAGGAAGCCTAACAGCAAGTTATTTTGGAATTTGTCACATTTATATCTAGGCTTGTGAGATGCAGTAGGACACCTTGTTTATGGATGTTTCTTTCAGTACCATTCAGATAAATCACCCTAAAACTGCAGTGATGCTGTCAAGCATCTTCTAGTGGTGTTGGAGGTGTGGAGTTGGCTGAAGGCTGTTTTGATGAGACAGCTGAAAGACAAACTAAAGTTTTGTCTCTGCTGTGAGATTTTGGAGCAGTGCTGCAGGAGTCAGTGTATCATCTATCTATATAAAGATCAGATACAGATGGTGGCAGAGAGTAGCTGCAATATGGACAGATTATTTTTACTCAGTTGTGTGTGAATGGATTCTATTCAAGTTACTGTGTTGTCTCCTTGGATTATGTATGTTAATTTTTTACATTCAAAAACGTGTGTATCTCTGTCTCTGCTAGTGCTCTGTCACCTATACAAAAGAAAGTGTGTGAATAGCAAAACTCAGTCTTCACCCTGCTTTCCCAGCCCAAGACCAAAAATCCCACAAGTTAAGACTTTAAGCTACCCTGAAGTGAATGAAATAAGACTCCATTGGTTTGGCATATCACCAGCTGATGCTATTGTTCCCCATGAAAGCAGTGATCAATTTTGAATACCGCAGTGCATGGGAGCAGCGAGCGAGGCCTGCAAGGAGCGGCAGGCAGTGACAGCTCCTCATCTTGTGCACTTGCTGACACAGAAATGAGAAGAGTTTGGTTTATAATCCTGATGATTTTATATTGGTTACAAAATCTAAACTCTGTCCGAAGTGCAGGGTGAAAGCTGTGACCCAGAGCGTGTTGTGGAGTGTCACTGTGAGCAGGGGACAGGACAGGGACGTTCGTTGCAGTGCGTGTTTTCCTGTGAAGGGAGAGAAGCAAAGTGTGATAGCTGACAAGCTGGTTTGGGGCTCACACTGACAAATACATGCATGTCTGCGGATGTCAAATTTCCAAACAAGCTCTTAGGGATGCATAAAAATAAACAATCAAATGCTTACAGTCTGATAAGGGCACTTCTGTTTTAGGACAAGCGTGTTGGAATCTGATTCTTGTTCTGAGCTATTTCTAATTTTAGTGGTTTGCATGGTCCTTTTTAAAAAAAAATGAAACTAAAACATATAAGATGGCTGTTACTTTATATGGCTGCTTCCATGCAAATTTTAATTAAGATGTAGTAATTTTAAGATTTTTTTTACAAGAAAAATAGTCTTTAAAGTATTTTATAACTGGTGAATATACTCATTAAATGAGAAAGATTATGAAATAAAATTTCTAACTAAACCAAAATGTTTAAATGGGTTCTTAGTGTCTAAATTAAAATTTTGAATTGAGTTTAGGTCATATCCATAGCATTAGTTGATGTAAAAGTATAAAAGTGGCAAAAATTAAGTAACTGCTTTTTTGAGAATAGGAAATGCAGAAAAATCAGCTTTTTGCAATAGAAAATTTGTGTACATGTTCTGCATTTGAATGTTTGATTCAAATCTCATTTGAATTTCTTGCATAAAAAGAGAGATATTTTATGAATTAGAAAAGTGAAAAGAAAACATAAACCATAGGATGAACTTGTCTGATATTTAAACTCAAACATTAAGTAGCTGAATAGCATTAACATCAAATAAAAAAACCAGTAATTATGCATTGGCAGTAGAAGTAAAGCTATTTTCACTAAGTTCTATAAAAATATTGCTGATGATCCTCTTATTATTTTTACTTGCTAAAAAATCAGTGAAAAAAATAGAAACCTGGGATTTCAGAATTTTCATTTGAGGTACTCTCCTAAATAAGTAGAGGAAATAAAAATAGTCACCTACTTATGTATTGTCTTGCATCTTTTTGTGAGTGGTTCTTGATACTGTTCCTTTTTTCCTCCTACACTAAGTTCAGTCTTTTGTCTCTTTCTAACTCTCCCAAATCAGCATCCAAAACACCTTTCTGAACTGCTGTGGCAGTCAAGTAAGCCCAAATGGCTCATATTCTTACAACACAAAAAGCTTTCTAATATTAGAATTAACTGTGAATTTCCCCCTCGATTTTAACTGTTTACCTAACTTTTGATATTGTCCTATTTCTTTACAAATTCAATTTTTTATTTTGCCTGTACTCCTGTAATAGGGAACCTCTAACAAAAATGGAATTAATGCATTTGAATCCATGCTCTAGCCATACGAACTGAATTTGCAGCATCTCATTCTCAGGTTAAGAACATATTGCTTCAAAAGTTTGGATATATTTTACATAAAACCCCAAATGTGAATTAGCACACTTATTTATATTAGCAACATAAAAACAGTACTATCCATCTTATTATTAATGCATTTGTTCTGGTTTTTGTTGGAGGGAGAAATGATGCTGGCTGTTTTTGCAGTGGCACAGCCATGCCATAATCAAGGATTGCTAATAAACATGAACTGAGTAGAGTGCCCCTTCTCCCCTCTGAGTCTGTCAGAGCCACAGAGACCAACCTTGAGATCGCCCCTGGCTGCCACACAAACCCGAGCTGAGGCCCTGGCTGGCATGGGGTCAGTGCCAGAGCTCTGGGCTGCTTGGATGGAGCTTCCCAGAGGATTCTCTGTAAACCCTCAACATTCATTGTGCTATTTTGTTCATGAATACCTCAGAGCTAACCTTTCTGGTAAAAATTATTTTCTTTTTAATCTAAATTTAATCCACGCCACTCTATGATTAATTTGACTGAGTGGAATCCTGTGGTTGTGAACAGCCTGTTATTTTCAGCTGGGTGGGGGAAAAAAAGGTTTTAAAATAGGTCTTTTAATGTTTGTTTTCCCTTTGATTGCAGGCAGTGTCCTTACACTCAGTAAATACTTCAGTAGCACTTTTCAGCTTTAGTCCTTGCAGGCTATCTACTTAATATTCTCTCAGTGATGTTAACCTGTGCTTTATGAGGTCAGAGGATATCAGCAATGACTTTATATGATATCCTTTTTCAGATTTAGCTATTGATTAACTGATTTTATAAATGCATTTCTGTGACATTTTCTCATCACTGTCTGCATGATTTGATTTAAATAAAAGCACTTCTCTTTTTTCAGGGGCGGGGGAGGCAACATTTAGCATGCTGTGTGGAAACTGATTTGTATTTTCGTTAGAACAGATCTAAAACCAGGTGGCAGTTTAGAATTTTTGAATTGTGTAATCATTTTTACCCAAAATGGAGTTTGGGAATATTGCATGAAATAATGGTCTACATGACCAGTTACCAGACTCTGTCGTGTGCAGGTTCTTCTGCTGCAGCTGTCCTTTTCCTTTTCTTTCTAACAAGTAATTAAATCAGATGAGAAAGTGTACAATATTTAAAATAATTTAGAGTATATGTCACTATTAATACACACTGATTTTCTGGGCAGTTCTGATACTTTCAGTTACTATCTAAAGAAACACCAGTTAGTTAGATATTTTACTACAATTTTGAACAGTTGTGTAAGTGAATAATTACCCTAATAAGGTTAAAATACGTTGTTGTTAATGCAGTGTGAGTTTAAGTTGTCAATACAGTTGATCGCCAGAGTCCTCTGGAAAATGAAATAAACATTAAATTTCCCAGAAAAGTCAGCAGATAGTGGCTCTTGGAAAAAAACAGAGCTTTCATGTGTTTTGTAGGTTTTGAGAAATACTTTTTAAACTTTCTTGTAATTCAAAGAACATGGGATTATTCAGAAAAATATAGACTGTATATAACTGTATTAACTATTCATCTTATACTGCATGGAACAAGAACACTTATTCTTTTCCTTGCTGTGAAGTTTTCAATGAAGATCGCTGCAATCTTAGCATGGGAGAGGGCATATACTGAATTTTTTGGTCACATCTGCTGCCTCCACACACTCCAGGACCGTTTTGGTTTTTTTTTTTTCTCTAGACAAGAATTGTACACCTAATTTTAAGTTCTTTGAGATATTATCTCCTTCAGCAGCCTGCTGTGCAGGCATTTGTAAACCTTCTCCCAGATGAGTATTTTTTTTCTCTTTTTTTTTCTTTTTATTTTCTTTTTTTTTTTTTTTTTTTTTCTTTTTACTTTTTACTTTTTTTCTTTTTTTCTTTTTCCGGAAAGGTGGAAGTGGTGAGAGACCGTTAGAGCCGTGGTTACGAAGGTAGGTGTCTGTGGGTATTGATGGGAAATAGTCGTTAGAGGAAAGCTGCATCACCACACAGGAAGAAGCACAAAACTCTTGAAAGCATTTTCTCCAGCTGTTGCGGAAGAACAATTTAGACAGTAGGACTTGAAAGCCACAGATCTTATACCTCATTTCTAGCTGAGAGAGTCCTTCCAGAAAAAGGACTGATTAGCTGCAGTCTTTTAACAGCTCCCTCTTCAAGGCTCAGCAGTTTCACAGAAAAGATGGAGTTAAAAGTAGGGGAAAAATAAATTGCAAATGTGTAATCAAATTTATATAGGATGGCCTTCAAACTTGGGAATGAAAAGCACAAACTATGAAAGAAAATAGTGAATCTTTTATTTTTGAAACAGAGTATGTATGTATGTATGGCTACATAATTTATTACAAACCTGCTTGCCAATAAATAGCAGCTAGTGAAACTTCTGAAAAATTACATTAAAACCATTTCTGAGTGTAATTAACTTTCTTGCCCCCCTTACCCTTCCCCAGTCACACAATTTCTTTATTCTTTCAGCTATTTTGCATTAAGGGCTGGGCAAAATTTCCCTGTGACTTGGAGTCATTCAGTTATCTGCAGAAGCTGTGAACTGACAGCTTGGTGTTCCTCCTTCTTGCCCCACTTTCCTTAGACTGTCTCAAAAACTAGACAGACTATTTTTCCCATATAAATGTCCAGCGTTCTGCCATCAAGTAACTTCATCGCTTATTTCTCATGACATATTGTTGGTAGCTATTCCACTTCTAAAGGATTGCCTGCTAGCACCCTTGGAATAAATATTTATCAACTTTTCTTTGAAGCAAGTATTTGGAGACAAAGCAGACCAGCATGCGCTTGAAGCCAATATTTTTCTTTCAAGTGAGATTTAAGGGAAGCAATATTATAGTTTATAAGAGTAGTACATGACTCACTTAACTGATGGCACGTTTTATAGTCCCACTTCTGTTACTGACCTGTTACATCACCATAGGCAAGATATTTCATCTGCTTTTGTCCTTTCCAAAGCAAGGGTGGTCACTATTTTTTTTCTGTACATTTTGAGGCAACATTTAGTAAATTCTGTCTTGTGTAGTGATTGTGTGATGTCACATCTTGTAGTTGTGTCATGACTAGAGAGATCTAAGCATATGTATATCAGCTGAAGAAAAGGATCCAGGATAAGGTAGAACACTGAATAGTCTGCAGTTCTTTATTACATTTAGCCTCTGCAAGAATAATCTTAGAAAAACCAGCTTTTCTACAGTGCAGACAACCCTAGAACTATAAAAATACATAGATGATTATGCATTTGGTATGCATTAGCTTGACTTTAATGTCATGACCCAGAAACACTCTTTCTCATACTGACAATCTGTTTTTCATGTGAAGGAGAAAAGTAATGGGGCTAGTATATACCTACCATAGTGCAGGTGTTGCTATTTTATATCAAGAACCAAATTGACTGTGCTGTCTTTACTGGAAATCCTCGTTAATGTTTTGCTTGTGTTAATATTTCCATGTGCTGATCCTCTTGGGCAACACCTCAAAGTACTTGTGTTTCATTGCTAAAAAATTTTAGTCTCATTGAAAATCATTGGGATTTGAATTTTTGAGGTTGGTTGTTATGTTTTGTTTCAAGTTTCACCAATTGCTACATCAGAGCAATACATAAAACAAGGGATTTAACTTCTTTGGGTAGATATCCAAAATGTATGTGGTCTGAAATGTGGGAAGCAAGACTTGACTCTTCTCTGCCAGAGATACCAATGTCATTTTGAACAAGCCTTTTAATATTTCTGTCCCTCACATCTCCAGTAAGGAAAGGAAAATTGTGGTAGTTCTCTGCTTGGAAATACCACCTTTCAGAGGCCACTGTATTTATACTTGTATGGCAAATATCTTTGGTTGCCTTGTTTTCCAAACAATCTGTTCCTGAATTCTGAACCAGTATTGTAACTTTGGAGAAGAGAGTTCTGCTGAGGTCAGCACCTTGGTGGGTACATCAGATGCTAATTCTGTTCTGAAAGAGTAATCTGAGAGATCTTTTAAAGGCAATAAAATTCTGTGTCATTATCATTTTAACTCTTTTAATTCAACCCCCGAACGAATATGAGTGCCAAGACATTAGTCCCTTCCACAGTGGGGGTGGGGTGGGAGGTGATGCTCTTCTGTGTCTGTATACTTCATACATGAGTACGATGACACACTAGGGATGTATATTCTTATACGAGCAGATGGTATCTGTCCATAGCTCAGGCAGCCTGTGAAAGCCAAAAAACTTCTGAAAATCTTCCAAAAATAATGACTTGTTCCCCAAGACAAACTTACTCAGGATGCAGTTACCAGACAGAACTCAACATTCTGTATGAAGAGAAGCTGTTTGAGCAAAGGCAGTTATTACATGCTATGACATATTGAAAATTAAATTGATGGATTCTTCTCACGTCTGGAGCAGACACTAATGGAAACTCCTGTGAAAGTGCTGAGCCCATTTGAAGGAGCCGCTGCAGAGCTGACTGCTGAAAGAGCACAGCTCCTTCCACCAGCTCTTACTCTGGGGCTGTTGATGCATGACTCCTCTCCTCCCCACCACCCATAAAGTCATCCAGTGAGGAACCTTATTTGTTGCCAAAACATTTAGGGGAGAAAAAAATGATGATGCATACTATCTAAACCCCCCTTTTTTTTTCTTTTTGGTTTTAAAGAAAGTCTGGTTTTATGCAAGTTTGCTTTCAAATCCCTTTCTTTGAAAAACTGGTGGAAATTTAGTGTCAAGGGAGTAACAAGATTAAGTGACCACAGATATCTGAGGGATGGGGAACACTCAGATTCCTTTGGCTGCCACTTTTTCTATAAATTCCCTTTGAAACATTGCTCAAGGGTGTAGGCAGACAAAATTTTGGTTGTTAAAGCAAGCAAAAGAGAGTTGTATACTCTTGCTGTCCTTTGCCTCTGTTAAGTCATTGAGCCCAGCTTAAAGTAAAATTCAGATACTTGTCTTCTGGGATTTCAAATAAACCATCTGGCTAAGCAATGTGATAATTAAGTGTCTTGAATTCCATCCCACTAAATTGTCATTTAAAACAACAATGACAACACTTTAGTAGTTTAAGCTTTTTCAATTTTTTTTTTTTTAAATTCTATGCAGATCATATTTAAATCTCAAAGCCTGGGTAGCTGGGCTATCAGACAGACTCTTCATTTTGAACTGCTGACACGCATTAGTTAAAATCTCAGATATTATAAAGGACTAGTTAATTACTTGTTAAACAAAACCAAAACAAAACAGAACCCCCCCCCCCGCCAATACTAAACATAGAAACTTGAACAGGCCTTCTTTGGAAAGTACTCTTGGTTTTGCACATGTATTTATTATTCCTCAATTTCACTGAATGGGTAGGATAAAGAGTTTTCTAGTATAGTTTGCAAACTGCTCATAAACTCTGTGCAGCTAAATTTGTTTTGTGGTTGTTGACACTTGTATTTTCACATAGATCTATCACTGAAATTCTGAATTTTCCAATACAAACAGTGAAATTTGGAAGAATTTAATGTATTTTAATGCTATATAAATATTGTGGAGTAATAAAGTTGTAGAGCACTGACCAAGCATTGGGCCAGCTCTGAGCTAGAAGATAAGAACCCAGGGCTGAAGCCAAATTCACCAGCGTTTCCTCTTTACACAGACCCCTCTGAACACAGTACAAGCTGTTCCTCACAGTACCCCCCGATGGAGCAGTTGGAGAGTTGTTGAGTGACTGAAAAGTGCTGGCTTACACTAATAATTCTAATAAACTTGGTGAGGAAACGTGTGATAAAGTGTTACTGGAAAAATAGTATCTTTACCATTTCTATTGATTTTTGTGATTGGCACAATGAAAAGCACAAATATTTTTATTTTCTGCGGATAGACAGACATAGGGTAAGAATAGGTAAGAAAATCTCAAATATTTCATTATTCAGCTGTAGTAAAGTACAGAAAGATCAGATAGATACTGCAAAGTAAATTTATAACAAATCTTTTTCTACGGAAGAGTCAAAGGTTTAAATCTTCCACATCATAATTGAATGCCCAAACCAAAGGTGTCTATAGAAACAACTTCTTCTGTAGCCCAATAAATTTTTGAGGTCAAGAGAATAAGTAGCTCACTGCTTGGCTCTCAACAAATGGGAGCCATGATCTCACTTGGCATTGGATGAAATGAGGGAGCAGCAGGCTGCCAGAAAAATAGCTGCAATTCTTACTGGTGCTGTGACTGTAGCTCTGAACAAATGTTGATGAGACAGTGTCTCAGAAGTGAGATGGAACCAAATGAGGACACATTATTAGGAAAAACACGTTACAATTTACAGTCTAGTCCTGAACTGAATAGTTATCATATGGTGCTAATACCCATTTCACTCTTCTGCGGAGCAGGTCTGGGATTTCACATCTTGAGATTGGCTTAATCTAAAACATATGTGTTTTCTTTTATTTCACATATGTGTTCTGCATTTCCCTTTTTCCAAGAGCTAGGATCAGCATGATAATATGCTGTGATGAGAGAAATACAGAGAGAATTGTTGTGATAGAGCTACAGAAACAATATGGGACCTACGAGAAAATGCGTATGTTCTCTTTTACGGGTTTATTTTGTGGTACAGACAGTGTTTCCATTAAGATTAGAAAGAAAAGTTTTCCCTGTTGGTCATGCTAATTGTGCATATGTAGGTCCCATCCCCAAAAAAGCATTAGTAATTTAACTGAACATTTACTAAAATTTGCAGCAAAGGTTGAAGCATCCTGAAATGATAAACCCTAAACATGTGTCTGTCTTCTACCATGGGAATGCTGTAAAGGAGGATTCAGTCACAAAGCTTGGGATCACTTAGATTTTTGTGGGTCTTTGTGTCTGGATCCATTTAAATCTAGCATTATAAGACAAAGGACTGAAATTTTTTTTTTTAAGAAAAGGATGATTTATAGCATTAGTTTATCAAAGTGGAATAAAAAAATATATATAACTTGAAAAGCATTTCATGTAAAGATGTCATTTCCTTTCAGTACTAAAATATAAATCTATCCCATAATATATTCTTTTGTTATGTAGGGCTGCACTAGAGTGTGCTCCAAAATAAATTAATTCCCTGTCATAACAATGTGGTATATGCAATTCTAGCAGAATTGTTTGTCCAACACAATTTTCTTTCTAGTCGGAAACCCCCTAACTGTCACGCTGAAACTGTCTTTTCTGGCAAAAGAAGCTCCCTTGATCAGTGCTACATACCCACTAGGGATTTTCTTTTGTCTTCTTTGCTCATAAGGTTGCCTTACTGTGTGAAACTAGTTCAGTATGGTAAATGAAGTCTCAGCTGAAAACTCATTATGTAGCATGGTGCCTGTTCCCAATGTGCTGTTTCCTTTTGCTACAACCTCTGCTTTTAAGTAAGTGAATATGGAAAGTACATTCGAACTATAAATAGTCTGTAAAGGAAAATCCAGAAAAGAGGCTTGCTATCTTTTCTGAAAGGAATCAAACATCTTTCATGTGTTTCAGCCATTCCATTTGCATGGAAACTCCTCTTCAGCCTCACGAGAATTCTAGGGAATTTATTGGATGTATTTGAGCATGCTCACTGGTGTTAGGAAGTAATGACAGAGGTTATCTAAACAAAACCTCCTATTTGATCTAACCTACAGCTTTCTGTAGTCTTCAAAAGACTGCAAACGTGAAATTCTCTTTTATTATAACACGCATGGGAAGTAACAAGTCTGGGAAGACCATTAAATTCTGCTGTATAATTAATATTGAACATGGAGTCTCTCTGCTGATACTCTAAATGGAGAGAGTTGGGAAAGAAAATGAATCATCCTGGTGTCATCCTGCACAAATTGAGTGGAGGAAAAGTTTCAATACCTGGTTATAGGCAGACACTTAGGTGATAACCCTCTGTGTTGCCTGAGGGGCTGAGCCTTGTTGCTGAGCATTGACCAAACACGGTGAGGCAGGGGGCCACAAAATAAACCATGCAGCCACACCTTCATCAGAAAGTGACATGTGTAATGGGAGAAATGTGCAGCAGTGCCAGCTCTTCCCTTTCTTTATTCTCTGGGGTTTACAGTGTGTCATTTCAGGAGGCTGAGTCTTCCTTGTGTAAATCAAGCTAGAAACATTTAGCCTAGATTGGCCTCAAGAACATTGTTTTCTGAAGCTTTTCTGCATCTAAAATGGCAATCCTTATGCAGCTTGCACTGCAGTGCAGCATGGCCTCTGCTAAAAGAATAGTACAGAAGGTGTCCTTTGTTTCCCAGCAGTATACAGTGATTAATTTGTTTGTCTGAGATGATACCCCTAAATGGCATTTTCCAAATAAAAGTGATTTGCATTTCGGTCTTAGTCTGTTACTGCTTAACCAGAGGAATGGGTTCATTGCAGCACAATCTCTAAATCTACATTCAGAGACCTTATAGAAACATTCTTCAGATACAGAAATTCACAATTAATCTTTTGTTGTAGTGCTACCCAAACTGCATTCCTTTGGTCACTGTGTTGCATAAAGTATGAACATACAGTTTTATTTTTCACTGGACAAATGTTTCAATTTTATTGAGCGAGTGGGGTTTCTAGTGCAGAAGTGCATGTTCATGATGGACCAACATTTATGGATTTATGTACAAAGGGAGGGGGTAGCAAGGAAAGATCAGTATCATTTCATCTGGCTGGCTGTTAAAATGTACAAGCTTAATTTTTTTTGCCATTGTATTGTCACGTGAGATGAAAACATTTAATGATGGATGGCTAAGCTTGTGTTATTATATATACAAACATGTTTGTCAATCTCTTTGTTCTTTGAAATGAACCAAACAGGAAACTGCATGTCAGGTCCTTTGATGATGTGTCTTCTTATCATAAGTAGGAAAGTTTGCATTCAAGTCAATATTTTTTCCATCACCTGTATTCAGGTTCTGTGTGCAAACCACCCCTACATTTTAGAAGTCAATATAAATCTATCCCATACAAATATTTAATTTATGTTGTTATGAGAAAAGCAACAAAAATTAGTCTTAGTTATTCTGAGTTAAAACAGTGTTTTAGCAAAAGGAAACAGTTCCAGACAAAAACATAAACATTCTTTAATATCCATATGGTTTATCTTTCTGAGAAGCTGGGGAAAGCTTGATTCCTTACATCCATTTACAAGTATTTAAAAGCCTTCTAACTTCTAAACTTTTCAAACTTTAAAACCCTTTTAACTTTTCAACTATTCAAAACTTAAATTGCAGGGAACTGCCTTGGCAACAAATGAATAATTTATGTGATGGGATTCCATGTTCAAATTCCGTGCTTCTGCACATTATATGTGTGATGTTAGGAAATAAAGCTCTTCCTTTTAAAGAGGTTGTTTCACATTGGATAATAGGGCATTTTAACAATTGTTTTTAAGCCATCTGTTTAAATAGAATGAGTTGTTTCAGGGTTGGTGTTTTTTAAGCCTGGTTTTTCTTCTGCCTTATCTCTGAAGAGAACTGCTGTGCAGGAGAAAAAAGTGGACCTATAGAAGGTACTGCCAAGAGAAAACAAAAACCAAGACCTAGAAAGAAATAATTTAAAAAATGAGAACATATATTTTTCTTGTAAAGAGTGTGGGTTCACAGTTTCCAAGTTCAAAACTCAAGCAAGAGCAGGACCAACTGGGCTGTCAGACTGACAATTGTGTAACAAGCAGTTAATCCAGGCTGGCCCGGGGGACATCATCTGCTCCTCCTCTCAGAGACTGCACAGCACTTCTAATACCCTGTAACAAGCTTAAACCCCTGATAAAAGATCAGTGGTCACAATTACAGTGTGCCACAGGAAGAAGGCAGGAGACTCAGCAGCTTTATTGCTGTCACAGAACATGGCAGTAGCAGGGACTCGCTGAGTGAAATTTCCAGGTGAGCCTCAGACGCAAGGCTGGGTCTGCATGAGCTGGGGAGTCCCACAGCCACACTTCTGCCAGGGGGCTGAGTTGCCAGTGGTCCCTGTGGGGAAATGCCTCCCTGGCTGCAATCTGGCAATCTGTAAGTGCTTGAGCCAAGCATCACACAAACTTCAGGGATTTTTATATCAGCCAAAGGGTTCTGTTCCTATTTCTAGCTACAGCTACATTTCTTCAGAAAAATACCACAGGAGTTAGCTAATGTGTCACCTTGGGGAAAGTGCTGGGGGAGAATAGGTGATGGAAAGGAAAAGCTGCTAGGTTCTGCAGCAATCAGTGAGAGTGCTGAAGCAAGGGGGAATACAAGCTTAATACAAAGGTCCTATTGAACTGTTTTGTCACCACCCTCACAGGATATACTAACAAACTGTGTGGTTTCAGAAAAATGTGTTCTGTCTGCAGAGAGGTGCCTCTTGCTCCATACCTTTCCCCACCAAGCAGTTAGGTCAGACATAAGAGGCTCTCTGGATTTTGGTTGCTGTGGCCATGAAGTATGGGACTGGAAAGAGAAGTAGGAAGGGGATTTTCTATGTTTTGCTGAACATCAAAGCCAATCTGCATCTAACATCAGCAGCTGGCTTCTGTTATGGTTGAATGAAACAAAAAACAGAATTCAAGAACACTTGTATCATTAGGACAGTCTCCCCATTAAACTCTTCCCAAAATAATCGTGTAATAAAAAGCTAAAAATAAACGTTAACTGCAGATTTGACATATTTAAGTATTAAGTATTTTGCTTTGTGAATATTTTTGAAAGAGGCCTGTTTTGGAATAAATAATGCTTTACCAAATCAGTTTTTAAGGTGATTGTTAGTCATGCATATGTTAGTATTGGCTTGTTTTAATTGATACTTCATTGAAACTAGTACGTATTAGCCTGGCTTTGGTCTTTCTAAGCTGCTCTAAACTTCAAGAAAACAGATGATAAGGTCATATACTAGGCCTTTATTAACAATACCTTTGTAGCATTAACACTGAAGTTGAGCACCTTTTTATACCTAACACTTTGCATTCTTATTTCTTTCTTATTACCTTAATGTGGTAACGAGACTGTGACAGAGCAACACAGCCAGGCTGTCTGCATAGGCCTGAGAAAACAACAGCCTACTAGGTTTTATGCCTTTCTCACCAAAACATTGGTAATTTGAATTTACCCTTAAAAAGTTTGATGCTTCCTTGATTGTTAAATCAAACCCTGTTTATTAAGCAGTGTGTGTTTGATATGTGTCTGTCTCTAGATGCCTGGTTCTCATTATTTCAGATGTTTAACTTGAATGATCGGTCAATTCCCATGAATGATTTAAAGAATTTGATATAAGCTGAAATAAGTTAAATGCCTAATTTTAAGCATAGATAATTGAGTGACCCACTTCCTTTCTGCTTAAGATGTTCAAAGAGGCTTAGTTTCAGTTTCTGATGGATGTGTTGCTGTTTTATCCAACTCTCTTAATCCCAACCTTATATAAACCCCACATTGGTGTATTTCTAAGCAGAGACAGAGACGGGAGTTTCTGCGTGTGCACTCAGAGAGTGAATGTCATTTGGCAGCCTGAAAACTTTGAACTGGACTTAGTAGTATTGTTCCATGGGCCTGACAGGGGTACAGCATCCTGTGGAGGGGTGCAGAGGAAACATTCCTTGTGCACTGTGTGCCAGAGGGTGATGGAGCTGCTGGATAAAGCAACTGCTCTGTTACTCCTGTCCATTCAGGCCTGGCTTTCGGTGTGGCAGTTCCCAGGCCTTAATCCTCTCACTTCCCATATGAATTGCTGTAGAACTCAGTGGGTTTACATTCAGACAGGAATATTTTTATCGCCATCTTAAAGAATTACCCTATCAGTGGTGCTGAAAAAGAACAGTGGTACTGTGATCCTTGTCTTCAGTCTATGTCCTCTCCACATTAGCTCACAAACTATGTAAGCCCAGGGCCCCAGAAGGTCAGCTCTGAATCCAGACTTTTCCCAGGGTGAGAATCTCTCTCCTTGCATTTCAGCTCCACCCACTCTAGAAATAAAGGCCAAATGCTAAAGTTTGAGAGGGATTGGGCTTGTATAACTGGAGTTGGGTGATGTATAATAGTCTGTGACTGCTTTCCAGTTCTAAAGATAGTGATTCTTGAGCTTTGATGGAAATAACTCTGGAGCACAGCTATAACTAGCATCAATCCAGCGTGGCTCAGTGCATTTTAAAGGATTGCCTTATTGGAAGCAATGCCATCCAGTATGTTACCCAAACAACTTTTTCTACAAACACCAGAGTGCAACTTTATGGACCCTATCAGTCCAATGGATCTACATTCCACATCATTAAACTCCTTCTGCCCTTATTTTTTTGTTTTCTTTTACTTTCCCTGCTTCTTAGTCCCTGGTCCCTTTGCTGTGCTGCCAGGTATCCCCACATCTCTTCACCTTGCAGGACTGAAAAGAATTCTGCAGAATGATTAGTATATTTGGTAACTGTGAGTGTAATGTAAATGATAGTATAGGTTTTAATCTCTAAAAATTTAATGCAAATGCCAAAGAAACTGAAATATACAATTTTTGTCAGGTTTTCAATTGCCTTTTCCCCCACAATCTTTGTGGTTGTTGCAGTGCATTCAGATCTTAAATTACAGCAGTTCTGAGTAAATGAATCAGAGTTGTGAAAGCTGAGAATATTGGAAAACTAACCAGCAAATAGTTTGCTGGAGCACCTAAGAGCAATGGCTGATTTAGAAAAAATGTCTGCTTGCTGGGGGTGGTATTAAAGCACTTAACTTCTCCTCCTTTATTGGAAAGAATGAGGAAGTTTTGATATAAAAGTGCTGGTAGTTTTTCAGCCTCACTAAACTTTTACAAAGCTTTTGTGAGCTTTAATATAGCCATAAAGCAATGGAAGTTTATACCATATCCTAAGTTTGTATACTGTATCTCAGGTTCAAGTGATATTCTGGAAGCCCTCAAGCTTTTTCAGAAAATTGTCTTGGGTTTCTTGTGCATGAGCACTTTTGCAATCTGCTTTACAGTAAACTTTTTGATTGCTGAGATTTTTTTGTCCATCATGACTAAAATAATGTAAGGGTTTTTTTTCTTTCTTGTCTAAGCCAATTCATTTCATGTTTGAACCAAGATGCCATTTTTTCCAAGGGCTGTAGATGCTAGCAATGTCAGTTAGGACTGTAGGAGCAGCAAAAATTTGATCAGGTAATAATACCAGAAATAAATTTGGTCATAGACTTTTACAACAACAAAAAAAGACTATCTGTATATGGAAAGGTTCTTCCCTACCCCTATGTTAATAAATCAGTTTATTCTTATTTTCTTTCTTTTCCCTTTAAGGCCTTGTGATTATAATTTTATTCTCTAACACCTAAATTTAGTTCTGAATCAAGTACAGTAGCTCAATAGAGCACCACACATTAAGATCCACATTGAATTTCACATGACAGGCTTTACATTTGCTGAAGGCTTGGGGGCTGTGGTTTTAACAGTCATCTCACATTTTGGATGAACACAGTTTGATGCACGTCTATGGAATTTGTGTTTTGCTCACACAAGGGATGATTCAAGTCTACAGCTGTCGCAAACAGTATGTAGGACCCAATTCATGAATAAGCTGTCAGTTACTATAACCCCAAAATAAAAACAAATTACAATCACAAGAGGAAATTGGTATGAAATGTAAGAGTGGAACAAAAAATTAATCCCATGAGTATTAAATTTGGACAAAGATTCACCTTAAAAAATTAGTGTACATACCTCTGCCTCAACTTGTGTTATTGCAACTGGATCTTTGTAAAGCACACCTCACTTATGAATCTAGAATTCTGAACACTTGAATAGTGTTATTTACCCTTAAAAATATATTAATTCATTTACAGTTGCAGTGCTGTTAAAATAGCTATAATGGTAAAAGCAATGCAATCACCTAATTGTTCTGTTGTCCTTGTATTTGTCAGCAATCTGCATGTAAGACAAATACCAAAAAATACCATGCAAGGAAATTACCTTTTCACAGCTAAGATCAGGGTTCCTCAAGAACTGAAGAAACCCAACAATCCTTTCTGGAAGTGCCTGATGTCTCCTAAGGCAGGGATAGAAGCATCCAACACAGAATGTACTTAGCAGCAGATTTAATTATGTCACTCTTCTGTGGGCAGGACTCTTCCCATTTGGCCATAATACAGCTTTATTCATTTATTTACAGAAGTTTACTGATGTAACATTTCAGACAGTCAAGTGACATTTCTAGTCTTTTTCCAAGTGTGAAAATAAGCATGAAGTGCCAATTTTATGGAAGTGGCGATGCACTGAAGTATTTTGAAAGCTATTATTTGATCCAATATGTTTTAATACCCAGATAGTAGAAATATATATGTATTACTCAGATAAATATGAAGCAGAATTAAATATATATGTGTGATATATGACTGATTAAGCTAGTACTTGGTGAAGAGTAAAAACTTCAAATGATTTGACACCAAAAAGATGTTGTACAGGAGTAGACAGCCATTATTTTTACTAAAGTAAGTAAATTTGAGAAAATATCACGAGAAGCCTATTTATTTAGTAGTAGTATCTATGATTTTTGATTTTTTTAGCTCTCTTATTGCAAATATTGTCCCCTAAAAGACCATTTCCATTCATCTCATCTTGTACCTTCAATTTCACTTGGGCTTCTTTAGCATAGTACTTTTGGCTGTGTGAATGTCATTATGCTTTATTTCTAAATCTTAATTTCTAATCTAGATTCAGAGCATCAACACAAATGCAGTTCCCCTGTTTTCTTTCTGTGTCACCTGAATAACAATCTCCACCCTTAACCCATTCTTTGAGAAGAAACTTTTCCTTAAAGCCTCTTCAGCCAGAGCTTCAGAGGTACAAAGGTGTCTCCTCATCAGAGGAACTGACCTTTCTCTCTAATGCTCAGAGCTTGTTTGACAGCTCAGTGGGAATCAGAGTGTGTGTGGTGACACATGTGCCTAGGTTGCTGCAGGCTCAGATCTCAAGGGATGTGTGTGCCCCAGTTTATACCAACTGTTGGGAAAGAACAGTTAAATACTAATCTGATAATTATTAGCACAATGTAGACTTACAGTGGAAGATAGTCTGGCTGGTAGAAACAGGTGCAGTTCATAACCATCAATTTTTTTGTATGGGAAAGCTCTATCTGTAGGCAATCCTGAATGTCACGTGTTGTACAGAATTAATGTGCGGCACAGTAATTTAAAATCATAAAGTACTGTATTTAAAATTAAACTAAATCTGAACAAGCTTGGAAATGAATATTTCCATGTGAAGTACCTGTCACCACATGGTAGCAGCATAGTTTTTGCTGAAGACTAAAAGCATGCAATCTGTGCTTTGAAACATACATGAAATAAGAACTTTGGAAAATGGAATATCGTTGCTACAAACAAGACCAAGGAATTGAGGTAATTAAAGCTGCACCGCACAGTAGTTAATTCGTGTATGTAACTTCACTTCCAGTTCAGCTGTCTCTGTGTACAGATCCCTCAAGTGCTCTTATCTAGTTTTCTCCAAGCTTGTTCTGACAAGTTTGAATAGTGGTGGTTTGTTCAGAAGCAGTCAGTCCTTCTAACAATGCAAAGAATTAATCTTTTGTCAGTGCATACCATGCGCAACAAAGGCGCCATTCTCTACAGCCTGATTCGGTGGCTGTTTTTCAGCAAGGCTGATGACTGCACTTCCAAATTGTGAAAATTTAACACTGCTGGCATGGCTGCAGATTTATTTTTTCTCATGTTCTCAGTGACAAATAAGCTCGTAGTTTAAATTGTTGCTATTTTAGAGGAGCTCATTTTTTAATTATAGTTGTTGGATTTTAAGACTACGTGCCTTACTTTATGGATATACATAGTCATTCTTGGTTTTATTTGGCATTTAGGGGAAATGTCATACTATTTTCTGAAATGTCTTGAAATATTTAAAAAACACTTCTGGCCATAGTTTAGTCTTAATTCTCAAAACCTTTCATTTATATTTTTGTATTCAAAGAGAGAATCTCAGGGAAGTCACAGTTGATTATAATAATAGTTATCAAGATTTATTTTGGTTTATTTTATTTTAATCAGCTTTAGCATAATACCTATTTACTTTTTTTAAGTTACACTGATTGTTATTTTATATCTAAACAGAAATTGTAGCTTTTGATTCTTTAGATTCCTATTTTCGTAATTATATGTGTTCCTACATCAGAAATTGACCCTACCTTAATTTTATTATGGAGCCTTGGGTGATTTTACTTACAGATGTATGAAATATTCTCTGTCCCTGGAAGTCTCCAACCCTTGTGAAAGATCTTGCTGTAGCTCATGAAAGACTATTACCTACAAAATCATATTATGCGCTGTAAAGAAGTATAACTTGAAGAGATATGAACTAGACTGTGAAACTTTAATTACATATAATCTGTCAGACATAGGCTGACAAAGACCAAGCTTTATTAACAATTTGCAGATGAAAACCACCAAGGAACCTGAATAGAAAGATGGACTCCTAAACTTATGACTGTAGCTATAGAAGGGATTCCAGGCAGAGAATGATAAGCTTGTAGTAAGGATAACACTTTGAGTTTCGTTTATTTTGGGTTGTTTTTTGGTTTGGGGTTGTCTGTTTGTTTTAATGAGATTTGTTTTGGATTCTGAGGATTCATCTATGTTCATATCCCCTTGAATTATGCCTCCACTTTGTACTGGTGTCAGTGATTCAGCAGTGTCTGCAAGGAGCTGATGTTGAAGGATGCATCAGGAGTGCTTGGTTTCCCTTCCCACTTAGTCCTAGAAAAGACCATTCTTAATGCCTACACCCTCCTCATGTCTCTGAAGAGTGTGCTGTAGTTACTTTGCACCAGCAAATATTTAATCATCTCAAACTTCATCTTTGCTCTGTTGCTGTAGTTGTTGCCCCCAGAATGATCTATTTGATATCAAGCCTCAAGTGCTGAGCATTATATTTCTTCTATTTTATTCCAGAATTGGCTTGAAAAATGAAAATTATGTTGGAATGTCTCCAAACCTTTTCACTGTATCAGAAAATGATAACAATAAAAATTCATGCAGATCTTGTGAGCAGCATAATCTCCAAGTGTCTTTAGTTTTAGTATCACTACTTCAGTCGATCAAGTGGATTTGAAGCTAATTCTTCCCTCTGGTGAACAGACAAAATTAATGAATCAAGCTATCATTTCCACAATCTGTCTCTTAAAACACTGTCTTTGAAACTTTGAATGTAGCCTTCAGAACTAAGGGAATTAGAAGCTTCAGGTCTTTAGCTGAAGTTTCAGGTTTATCAAAAGCTTTTTCATGCACTACCTTATTTTAAAGTTCTTCCTACGGGAAATTTCTGCCAAAACTTTCATGGAGATGCATGCAGACTCAAGAAGGTCCTTGTAAGATTAGTGACCTCTTGTTGAGTCCAGATACAGTACAAAGGCTATCAGTCATCTTATCAAAGGTATCAGTCTCACAGTTGCATTTCATTGCTTTCTTGTAACGACCCTGCCACAGCCCAGTGCCGAAGAGGCTGGGCAGATGCTTGGGAGCAAAAACCATGGAGATTGTGATAATCAGAGTGAGATTATGGTGAGAGATAATGGTGTGAGGGCTTCTAGAGGCTTTGAACAGAGATGAAAGACGGGGAGCATGGCCAGCCTGTGAACTTTCTAGAACTTGATTTCATACATGTACAAGTTTCATCTTAATGACAGGGGTTGAGGAGAGTGTGTTAAAGCAGTGCTGTAGTACCTTTATCCAAGGCATATGGTGAGTAACTTCCAAATGGATGTAAATGATCCATTCTTTCCTTTGATGTGACTTCACTGAACACAAAGCACAGATAAAAGTCTCTCTATAGTTTATTATAAAATTACTAGGCCAAATTGAAAACCCTCAGGACATACTCATATCCTTTAAAATTTGCCAAGTGTGTTTAACTGTCCCTGATTCCTATTACAATAGTGTTTGTTATAACCCAATCTAAGGTCTCCCTTCTCTTGCATGAGAAAAGTGGTGCTCTCCAAGCATCATAAAACTGCAGGTCAACAGGATTTCATTCTCTGGTTTGTTGCTTTTAGGTAAACCCAAGGCATGCTTCTTTCTGCTAAATTCTGTTTTTCTTCTTTGTGTCCTCTCTCTGATTATCACATCTTTGCTGAACTATTTCAGGTCAATACAGAGTTTCCTGGCTGGTCAGGTACCAATGAAATGTAAAACTTTTTTTCAGAGATTATTTCTTGTGGGAGTAGTTTGTTCACAGTTACAGAAGGTAGTATTTAGTGAAACTGGATGGTGAAATTCTTAGCATGTCCAGACAATCAAAAAATTTTCTAAAGAGAGGAAGCAAATAGACCTCTGTTTTTTTGTACTAAATTTAGTAGCAAACTCCAAGTCCTTCTCTTGTCAAGTTAAAATGTGATCAGTACATTTATTGCATTTGTATTTTTTCAAAACTGTCTTCATGGGTGAACATAATAGGGCTTTCTGAAAGATCCTTTACATTAACCAACAGCATTTAATAACAGGCTGTATTGTCTGGAATATCAAAGGCAGTTACACGTTGTCCCACTTGGAAGTGAATGCACAGGTCCCACCACTGTGAAATGGAGTTACATACCCAAGGCATGTGAGGAGGAGTAGGGAAGATGCCTATTTAGTCCTCTTCCTGAGCCTGCAGGTTCAAGTCATACTTCTTCATCAGCCTGCTAGAATCAGCTCTGCAGAGAAGGACGTGGGGGTCCTGGTGGAGAACAAGCTGTTCTTGAGCCAGCACTGTGTCCCTGGGGCCAAAGAGGCCAGTGGGATCCTGGGGTGCATTAGGAAGAACAGACATCACACAAGGTGTGATCCTACCCCTCTACTCAGCCCTGGTGAGGCACATCTGGAGTGCTGTGCCCAGTTCTGGGCTCCTCAGCATGAGACAGAGCTCTTGAAGGGAGTCCAGCAGAGGTGACAAGGGTGATGAGGGGCCTGGAGCATCTCTGTTACAAGGAAAGGCTGAGGGAGCTGGGACTGGAGAAGACATGACAAAGAGGGGACCTCATCAGAGTCAGTCAGTGTCTGTAGGGGGGGCTCAGAGCATGGGCCAGGCTCTGCTCAGTGGTGCCAGGCAGTAGGACAGGAGGAAAAGGGCAGGAGCTGATGCACAGGAAGTTCCAGCTGAACACAATAAACTCCTTTACTGTGCAGGTGACCGTGTAAAGGAACAGGTTGCTCAGAGGGGCTGTGGAGTCTCCCTCACTGGAGAGATTCCAGAACCCTCTGGCTGCAATCCTGTGCTGTGTGCTCTGGGATGACCCTGCTTGAGCAGGAGGTGGGAGTTGACAATCTGCTGAGCTCCCTTCCAGTCTGCCCCATTCTGTGATTCATGTTTCTCTTGATGTAGCTGTGTACCTAGACAAGGGTCCATATTTATGATATATAAATGATGAAAACCTACTGTAATTAGTAGCAAGTGTTATGAAATAAATAAAAAAACAACATTTTTTTTTCTTCAAACATGATAATTACTGGAATTAATCCTGGGATTTGATTGTATTTTTTAATTCTGATTAACACTCTGTTTAGACTAAGCTGAACTGTTTTACCTACCTTGCCCCCATAATTTATCAGGTTGCACAACCACTAATGGGAAAGTTAAATTTGAGAGATGATGGAATTACTCCGCTACTTACAAGGCTGTTTGCAGTGGTTGCAAGGTTTTACATATTTTTATTTTAATTACACTTTATATGCAATCTGACAAAGCATAGAAAGTGAGAACATGGGCATTTATCTAAATATGTTTAATAATACTCTTGTGCAATGTAAACACATCATATGGCCATCCTTTTAGCTTAAGTGACCATTGCAAATTCCTCAATCCTGTATTCTATTCCTCACTTAAAAAGGCATCTGTCATTTTCATCTCACTGCAAAGTCAATCTTTCCCAATCTTTTTCTATCCTGTGAGCATAGTTCATATGTGTTGACTGGTTAAGGAATGACATGTGGCAGAATGCATGATGTCTCAGTTAAATAATGTGACCCTATTAATTATCTACAAGAACAGTCTAAACTCTAGAATGTGTAGCTGCTACTATTTCATCTTGGTTTCCTATTTGTTTCTTTTAATGTTTTTAGCACTTAATTGATTCTTGAATTTTCTTTTAGTAAGGAACTTAGTGAAATTTGTTTGCAGCAAGTCAGTTGTTTCTAATATAGAAACTATTTTCTTAATGGAACAGAAATTTTACTATGAAAATGCAGACACTTTCTTTGTGGTTGTGGCTAAGACATTTGATTTCAATAAAGCAAACTTCACAGTTATTTTTCTAATGCAGGGTTATTCCTGGTCATATTTTTAATTGCAGGGTTTCTAGTAGACAATTTATGTAGGCTGCTATGTTTTGTTCCTCCATTTAGAATGGTAAATGTAAGAACAGATACTTGAAGGAAGTTTCTAGCCAAGGATAAGATAAAGCTATTTTAATTTAGGTCTTTTATTCTGTGATAAAGTTTTAATCCATTCCAGAAAGATTTAATTGTCTCTTAAAGAAGCAGTTGTTTATGTGAATGGGTTTGTTTCTGATGATATTTGGGGCCTCTGTGAGATACAAGCAAATGGGAAAAATTTCTTCTCATGCCTATATGATGACCAAGAGGGCTGTCCTGTGGCAGAGGGCTGTCCTGTTCTTTGGCCTTCTCAGTGGCCACTTCATAGCCTCAGTCCCAAAGGAGGAAGGCAGGAAGCTGTTTCAGTTTGGACAGGAGAACTGTTGGATTAGAATCAGGTTAATAACTTATTCTACTGGACCAAGAAAATGAGGAAACATACTCTAAGAGACAGAGATTATGACTATGTGGAGTGTTAGACATCAAGACAGCCAAAACACTGATTCAAAAA
Source organism: Passer domesticus (assembly GCF_036417665.1). NCBI lineage: Eukaryota > Metazoa > Chordata > Aves > Passeriformes > Passeridae > Passer > Passer domesticus. The sequence continues at coordinate 41,143,967 of NC_087480.1, forward strand.
GACGGGCTCCTTCTGAGGGTTTACCTGACCATCTATTGAGAGATGCATTGCCAGTACTTCCTGTCTGTGTTTGGATGTGCCGCAGTGCAGGGAGGAGCTCTAATGTACAGCCAGGGCACATGAACTGCACAGCAAACCTAAATGCTCAATGACCATAGATAACTGGAAAATTTTCAATTTACACAGTATATAGTATGGGAATTGCCTGAGAAATGACACCAAAGAACCACTGAGTGTGTGCAGGCACAGGATTTAACTTCAAGGTCTTAATAGGGCTGCACATCCAAAAATCCTCCTGAAAGCACACAGGAATTTTCCTTCCTCCAGTGGCTGCAGAAATAACCTACTGTCACCAGCCCATCCACCAGCAGGGAAGCTTCTGTATGTTCACACTTCAGATCCTCCTCCTGCTCTGCCTGCCTATTTTGACTTCTGTAAGGCAGTGGTATCAAGGTGATAAGTGATGTTTCCAATCAAGCAACCACCCTGAGGATATCAGCCCTCCCTAAAACACCCCCTCTGGCAGCTGTCCCCAGCCATTCTGGCACAGCAACAAGGGCCTGATCCAACCTGAGCCCACATGCCTTCTGTCTCCCTGCCACTGGAGAGAAACCCTCAGGAGCCTCACTGCACAACACCTCATGTTTTGTCTGATTTCATTCCTACACCTGCTGATATTTTTATCAGATTAATGGAGTCTTTATATAAGCTTTGTGGAAGCTCCAGTCCATATACAATATTGCAGTAGAAACCAGAGATAGATTCTCCTATAGGGGCTATGCATAACCTTTCTATTCTCTTTCTGATTTAAAATTTATTTACTCTTAAAAGGCTTTAATTTTTACTTAGAGGGATCAAACTCACCTTCTTCAAACTGAGAGGTGAGAAAGCCTTTTCGTTGCTCTGTTTTTGGGGAGTCTTGGCACTTGATTGCAGTCCACAACTGACTATACAAGGACATAGCACAGGAGGAGGGATGGCTTTCACCAGTTAACCTGTTGGCCGTTTGGGTGCACGTTTGCTTATACTGTAATAAAACACATCTTTCCTCAAGGCAAGTCATGTTAAAGGTTGGAAACAATACAGATTTTTGACAGAAAATTCCATTTTTCGAAGTTGGTATTTAGCAAGATGATATTGACAGTACCACAGGTACTGTGGTATCTGGTGACTTTGCTTGGGGAATGCAAATTCCATGGATAGACTTCTGCTCTGTTGTATCCATTTTTATTACACACTGTCATCACAAAATACCACATTGCTGCATCTTGTTCAGACATCAGACTCACAGGAACTTTGCAGCTTCACCTCTGGTTTCAGTGTGTTGTTCATCAAATTTGTAGCTTTGAGACCCTGTTATAAATATATCAGCCCAATTTTGCAAGAAACTTGTAAGTTCCTTTTATGTGATTTTGTTACCCTTTAGTGAATATGGCTAATTACATCCAAAGGCGCCAAAAATGAATTCAACAATTTAAATGTAAAGGCCCTGAAGAGCTCCTAGCTAGTGCTGGTGGTAAAAAGCTCACACTTCTTTATGTACTTAACATAAAGAAGTGTCCTGGGGTGTAATAAGGAACTGCAAGCCATGTTTGGGGGTGGCAGATAGTCAATAATTTGAAATGAAAGGTGTTTACTTACAGAGAAGGACAAAAAAAGTCAGACTTCTGCTACACTCCTAGTTTCTATGGATTTTATACATATAGAGCACAGAATGCCAGAATCAGCGAGGTTGGGAAAGACCTTTAAGGTCATGGAGCCCAACCTGTGACCCCACATCACCTTGGCAACCAGACCATGGCCCTGAGTGTTTCCTTAAACACCTCCGGGGACAGCAGTGACTCCACCAGCTCCCTGGTAGCCTTTTCCAATGCCCAAGCACCTTTTCCATGAAAAAGCTTCTTCCTAATGTCCAACCTAAATGCTGTATTGGATCTATCAGGAATGATGTCAAAGATGGCAGAAAATAAGGAGGAAAAAAAAAATTAGTCTGCAACTGCAGCATTTATAATGGACTTGAAATACTGTTTGTGCTGAAAAGGTGGCATTTCCAGAAGATGCTAAGATTCAGTGCTTTTCTTTATAAAGCCTCTTACTGAGTGTCAGCTGCAATCTTGTTTCTACAATGGAAATATTTCAGTATAAACCATAATTATTTTCTTTGTTAGACAAATTTATTTGTATTTTACTGAAAGTATTTGTTTGGATTGCCATTTGTCAGTTATATGTGGACAATAGCAAATATTTAGACACCACCTCAGAATGAAAAACTTGTTAAGTTGAATGTGGTTATTAATAGATACCTCGTGTATTGCACACTAAAATGGTAGAACTTATTTTTCAGACAAATAAGACAAGATTGAAAAAAGTCATTCCCTTTCATGCTAAATCTACTTAATAGTAGTTTCTTTATTATTATTCCTACAGCCCCTCAAGCAAATCAGGCTTGGATTCTGTCTGATGTGCATTTGTTTGTATTTAAGACATTAACTTGTCTAAGAAGTGAATATGATAAAGGATCATATTTCAAAACTATGAATGTATTCCAGCTTTGTGAATCAAAGACCTTCTGACAGAGCTTTTACTTGTCAAAATAAAATATGTATTTTAACATTTCTATCTGCATACTCTGATGTATATCCTCTTCCTACCCATATTTAAAATGTCAATTGCCTAACCCAAATTGAGAACATCCATATATTGAAAGATTTTGTCTACATGTTTGGAATTATGTCATTTTTACTTCAAAAATGCGTAACTTAAAAAGAAGGCTTTACAGTTTCACTTTAATGCTGATATTAAAAACCACAGGTATTTGCTTAAATGCTTCACTAATTGTTTTATTTTGATTGGAGCAAACTTTATTGCTCTGTCACAAGTTCATGTTTTTTCTATCAGCATTTCACTCTCCTGTTTAGCACATGGTACATATAAATTGAATTGGGTGATCACAGGTCACAGGGAGCCACACATCTATGTCATGATGGTTTTCAAAGACTTTATGAAACAGTATTATCACTGCAGATATTCTCAGTTCCAGAACATTGTTTTAACCAAAGGACTATTATTATCTTGAATTAGCGTGTTTCAGGCTCTCAGGAATCCCTTCAACTACAGACCTTGCAGGAGATTTATCCCTTCTGTTCTGGTGTCTCTTTCTTCAGAAGCCCATAGACAACAACACAGCAAACCAAGCAGGGAATCAGAGGAGAAAACTCAGACCAATGGCATGCTAGTATTCACTTCAACCAGCTTGCAAATCTCGCTGGTTTTCCAGAAAGAAGAGTATAGGCCAAATTTGCAACAACAGCACTGTGCAGGACTCTTTCAGGTAGAGAAAAAGGTCCTTAAAAATCCTAAATGCCTTGCTGGCCCTCAAATGGCGATCACAGCATTTCTTTGTATAAAACACATCTTTCTTTCCAACCTGCGAGTGTATTTCTTGTTTGTCAGAGTGCCAGCAGCCGGGTCAGCTCTGTGAGGTGACAAAGCACAAGGAAGGCAGAGGCAGGCTGGCAGTGGGCAGCGGCCCTGGAGCGGGGGCTGCGGGGGCTGCGGGCTCCGCCGGGCTCCGCAGCGCGGCTGCCGCAGCGCGCCCCGCGGGCGGAGCTGGCACAGGCACGCTGCCACCGCTCCCCGGAGTGTCATCTGTCAGGATAGCGTGTGTGGCTTGTTTGCCAAAGAATGTATTTGATCAAAGATCTCAGGGCTTATCTGTCTCAATATTTTTGTCATTGATTACACAATGTCTGTGTTTTCTAGGTCACTTACGTATTATGCTTATATATGAGCATGTCAAAGAAATGTATTTGCTAATGTATGTTTAATGTGAATGCATCTGAACTCTTATTCAAACAACGAATATTTCCTACTCTTTAATATCTTCCACTCAACTCCTTTTGGAAATGAACATCTTTTTACGTATATTATCCATAATCCCAAATATTATCAGCAGATATAATAGGTTTTAAAAACCGTAACATTTACAGTTGAGCCTTGTAGTCTGATGCATGTTTTTCACTAATTAACCCATTTTAGTTGTTTTGTATCCCAAGACGCTCTGTATTCATCATTTATATGCTCTATTTAACTCTTTTCAGGCAGAAGACAATATGAATATATACAAGCAAACTGCTGCATATGTTACCCTAGTGAATTGCTCATTCTTTGATGAATGTGCTAGCTGGAAAGTGATTATTGTAGCTGAATAGAAAATTCTTGTTCTCTTGTTAAAAAAAAAAAAAGGCTTTTTTTCCAGGACATGGTGTTCCTAAAAGGGACAGACTGACTCTGTATGAAATAAAAAATATGTATATATGTATACCAAAATTCCCAATTTTTTATAAAAAGAGACTTTCAAAATTGTCATAAGGCTAATATATAATAACACTGGAATACTGTAACTGTATTCTGTAGCATTCCTAAACAACAGACCCTGCACAATCACTGATGTTGCATCTCTACTTTGTCCACAGAATCTCTGAATGTATTTATGTATTTGGAAACCTGTTTTACCAAAAATATTTGAATCTGAAATGTGTGATTCGTATCCCAGCAAACTGACATGGTAAGTAGATGCTATTTCTTTTGCATAATTCAGTAACTTTAAATGGAATTTTAAATTTGGAATATCTGGATGTTTTAAACAGAGTGTTCCTATAGGAATTTTTCTTTTTACACCTGGAAAGCAAAATGCCACTGACCTTAAGTACTGTAATGCAATGCCAACTATCTCTGACAACAAATGTTTGTCCTAATTGTTCCTTGAGTGAATAACATTTTTAATGATCAAGAGCCTTGAATGCCTTGTTGTGGTGTACATGTCCTTAAAACAGATTTGGAAATCTCAGCTATGTAATAACACAATTTCACCTTGGATGAAACACATTATCAAGTATAATGTAATGTCCAAACCTTTAGCTTTTCTTTTTATTGAGACGGTTATCTGTGGTTGTTTCTTTGGACATGGGTCTCTTGTGACTAGACAGACAAACTGAGATCTCTCACAACTTAAAGTCAGATAAGTCAGAAACAGGTCAAAGGAAGAATCAATGGTGCTTATGGAAACCACATATTACATGCTATAACTTTTTGAAAAATATATTTTAAAAATCTGAAGTCATGCAAGATTAAACTCCATTCCATAATTTGTCACAAGCATTTGTACCATCCCCTCAGAGTACAGAACACGTGCTGGCTGCTTTTTGTTTTGTTCAGCAACATGAGATGTTACAGTTCCGTGGTGGTTGTTAGCCTGATGGACATTTCCTGAAGTTACTAGTGTTAAAATTAGAGCAAATACATGTGCAGGGTAATTGAGTATTGAGAACTTTTAAATTGAGAGAATTAAATCAAATACATATTTAAATTTGGTTTGTGATTTTCTTTCTTTTTTTTGTGACTATAGACTGTTTAGACTGAATGGGAAACTGTGCTCACTCTCACTCTTTTTTTAGTCTGTATGAGGCAAAAATATCATTGTTATATAGTTTATTGGATTGAAAATGTGAGTTATAATTAGATTGTTGTTTCCATCCTAAAGCTCCTGTTAGAAACAGCTAGACAGATTTACATCACTAAAAGGGCAGCACAAGAAATCAAGTAAAATATAATTTAGTGCCTATCAGCAGATGAGTAAAACCTCCTCACCAAACCACCTTCACTCAAAGAACAGAAATTAAAATAATTCCCAAATCAAGCACAGACAGGATACTTCAAAAGACAAATTTGAGACTGGTTAGAAAAGGGACTGAGAAAAATTTCTGTTTGGAGCAAGTAATTATCTTTTAGGATTTTACTCCAGATTGTATGAATACACTGCTACCCAATTTAGTTTGGAGCACAAATCTTTCATTCAGAACTAAACTCTTTCTGTTTTTGTACATGATAGATGAATTACATATTCTGAGGCAGCATCATGCAGTTAGTCTTTTTCATATATTGTTTTACAGTTTAGCATTAATTTTTGATATTTAGTACTGAATACCTAAGTCTGTTTATTTATAGGAAATTGAGACATCAATGTCTCAATACCTATGTCTGCTTATTTATAGGAAATTTCTCTTTCTATTATATCCAGTAATAGCAGAGTAGTTTGCAGTTTGAACTTTGATGTACAAAATCTGTAACAATGGTAGTTCTTTGGGAGAATCCAGGTTCAAATTAGAAATAGGTCATTTATTCAAGAAGTCACAGAAGTAGGAGTAATTCTTTCCTCCTTTGGCATTTCTCCTTTTTTCCTTTCATGCATTTCATATGACCAAAGTCCTTTTTTTTCCAGCACTCAGTTTTTACCAGTATGTTAGAATGATTTTGTCTTGCTGAGATTTGTTACATACTCATGTTTTATTGCAATTGACAGTTTGGGGTAGCGCTGTCCCTTGAGTTTTGTATTTTATTTTCTATTGAAATGTTTGCTACTGTGTTCTGATAATCTCTGCAGTGAAAACAGGAGAGGAAGGAAAAAAAAAAAGGTGGGTTGATGTCCTCATGTTAGAAATGCTGCAAGGAGACCAAAGATCAGAGAGACAGACACTGGAGGAAGAGTTATTCAGAAGTGATTTGTGAGCAAATGTAAGAGCCGCCTTCCTTCCTGGTTAATATTAGCCATTAAATGTGTGAAAGTCAAGTCTTCCATTTGCCTGGGAGAGCTCAAAGGGATTCATAAAAGGGACCATAATTTCTAAAGGAGATCCATCATACAGATCAATAGCTTGGGTGAATTTTGACTGTTTAAAGATCAGCACAGCATTTCAGGCTGGATGATCACAAATAGGGATTTACCAGCTTTGCATTTATCAGCATTCAATTTAAAACTTTGGGCTTTGTGCAAAATTAATTATATATTGCGTTATCTTATACAACTTGAATAGTTTTTGCTGCATTTTAAGTGATCTAAAGGGTAAATATATTGGACATGGACAGATCAAATTATTTTGCCTGGGGAAGCATCCTCACAGTTTGATTTTTGAGAGTTACAATTAACTAGGTGCAGTGAATGCAACGGTGGTGGGAGACAGATGAAAAGGACTGGCTGTTCCCCAGTGTTCCATAAGATTTTCTTCCTTGGCCTCACCGTGTACAGGAGATTTCAGCCTTATGTAAAACTGGCTCTTATGCAAGGTCTTTGACACTTCTGTGTGCACTGAAAGTCACTGGAGAAGGCTGCAGGTATCCCTCTGCTTTTTAATTTTTTAGTCAAAATATTTAGAGCTTAACAACTGAATTCCAAAGAAGCAGCAACTGCTGAGAGCATCTTTGTTTCACACAGAGCATTCAGCATCTTTAAGAACTGATGCTTTCCTAGATGGATTTGGCATTGTCAGCTTGCTTTCACTGTTATTTTCTGAGTGTTTCATCTACATTTTTCCTCTAGTTGTCATTGGTGTCAAAAGAGAAATAAGACAACTGATTCAAAGGTCAGAGACATCATTTCAGATTTGATGAGTCAGTGACAATAGAGCTCAGAGAAGTAGCCCTTGGCAAGTTTAAAAGTAGTGACAGTTTTGACGGTGAAATGGTTCTGGGCAGCTGGGAAGGCAGCTTCCTTCCACAGAGGAAGATAAATAATGGACTAATACTTCTATTGGTGAGATATGCAAAAGATTTATTTAGGGACAAGTTTGGTCCTTAGTTTTCACAACCTGAAAAGTGATGAAGGTTTGAATATTCCAGCTGCTCCTATGGTGATCAGCAGCTGCTGGTAGGAAACTGATCCGCTAGGATGGAATCTCACCCCTTTCAGGATACAAAAGGAAGAGCCTTTCCCAACCATATCCTTTCTTTTGCCCAAATATATTTTTAGTTCAAGAGGTCCTGTGCAACTGGGAGACAAGCTGCCTTTTACATGGCAACAATAATAGATTTTTTTTTTCTCCTGAAGTGAGGAAGAAACGAGGGTAATAGTGAAATGTAAACCTATGTTAATAAATGCAGGACATTTATGCTGAGACCACTTTTATTTGCCCTTCTCCAACTGAAGGTACCTTTTAAAATGAAAGTAATGGGCTGGCTTAAATCACACAATTTTTCTTATGTTGTGGGTCCTCAGCTGGCAAAAGGTATGTACACTGCTCCACATCCTGGAAAAAATAGAGGAAGAATCAACATAAAAACACATTTCTTATGGGGAAACCACTGACTCTGTAACCTCTGTGTTCTGGTGTGCAATAGACTTTCACCAAGAATGCCCACATCAAGTTTCTTTCCTGTTGACTCTACATTAGAGTCTAAACCAGAGGGGGAGTCTTTGATAATGTTAATAAAACTTCCCTGCTTTATGCTTTGATTCTTGCCTAGAGTAGGAAGCTGGTCACAGAAAAAGTAGGTCACTGAAATAATTACTGTACTGAAAATAATATAGCCTGACAGTTCTGGGGTTGAGCTACGGTGTGTCCATCGGGCTGCAGCAGGTTTGGAGTATGTGTATTACCACGAAGATGTAAGTCTCTGGTATTTAACTTTAACGGGGTACTTGTGTCTAATCTTCTACAAGAGGTGCTTTCTTGTCAGCTAGATGACATCTATTTTCCTTTTCAAAGCTACCTGCCAACTATGTTAAAAAAAAAAGTGAGATCATCTATAATTGATCTTGCAAGTACTGCATTTTTATGTTACCAGTGTGTGCATATGTGTTTCCTTTCTGGTGTTTGCTGCTGTTGTCCAGATTTGTCCAGTCATTTAGCACTTGTGTTCTCTAATTCTTGCACAAACTTTAAAACTGGATTATTTCTTGTAGTAACATTGCAATTCACTTATATACCAGATGTTTACATTGAATGGAGAAAAAAATAAAAGGTGATGGATGGACCCAAAGGACAGCTGAAGGTCAGGCTGGACAGTCTTTATATTGCATTCATTTTCAACCATTGCCTTATCTTACATACAGGGTGTATCACAGGAGAAATATTTGACTGTGGGGGCTATGTTTTTCTGCATTTGTGATCTTTTTGTGACACACAATTTGTGTGTCAAATATGTGCCATAATAAAAAAAAACCAATTGTAGCTCAAAGGAATGTTACTAGTAAACATACTCCTTTCTAAAGCCTTCCAGTAAAGATACATAAATCAACAGGAGAAAAAGGGTCTACAAAAGATAGGAATGAGCTCCAAACCATAGGTTTTACTGAGGAAAATATTAGGAAAATAAAATATGATTGTAGTCTTAGAGACAATAATACTGCTTTTTATGTTTCACAACTCTATTTTTAGACAGCCAAAAGCTCTGGTGTGTTAAAAAGCTATTCCTCATGAATTATACATTTGTTCTTTTTCATTTGGCTACAGTGACTTTGTCATATGAGTCCTGAAGATACTGAAGATGTATGTATGGTATGCTGAAATTTTCTGTTGGCAGTATGCACAGTTGTCTGTTCGAGCTTTTTGATTTGCTTTGTATATTTATATGTTAACTAGATTATACAGTTCTTTGTGACAGTGATATATTTTTTTTTTAAACTGTATTTTCAGATAAATTTAGTGCATTCCTTCTGCCTAGACTTTTTGTGGTTTTTGGTTGTTTGGTTTTTTGGGTTTTTTTTAATTAAGAGTTCAGGAAGGTAGGAATTGTATTTTTTAAATTTTTCCTTTAATTTTTAAGGACTGGTAGGACAAAAGTGTTCTTCAATTAGCTTCCTGGCTGCCCTTGAGCCTTACAGAGATATAAGAGAAACCATTCAGTTCATTGTCAGTGATGAGTTAAACCTGTTGATCAGATCATGTTGTAAAGTATTTTAAGCAACCATCTTAACTCCCAATTTCATGAAAAAGAATACAGCCTGCTTATGCCTGCTGGAAAGAATTCATTTCCCACTTGGTGTTTTATTCCTGAGATTGTGTTACCAAAGCTGTACATCTTGTCCTGGTATGAAGATGTGCACTGTAACCTCAGCTGTTCACAGAGCAAGCACCTTACCCTGCCAGGCACAACCCCCTCCCAACTGTCCTGCGTGCTAAGGAGATGTTTGGTGTACTGAAAAAACAAAGAGAGAGAGGCAAGCAACCTCCAAAGCTGCTGATCTATTTCTCATTATGGTGTATGTAACTGGTGGCATAATTGGCTTTGAAAGGATGGCTTTGCAGCGGTCAGTAACTTAATCTAGGTTGTGGGCTTCAGTTTGAGTTTTACCAGGGATGATTTGTGTCACATCTGTCAGTAATTTAGTTTCTCTGTCTTCTCTATCTGCCCTATTTCACTAAAATATTCTGGAGGTAAATAGATCATCCTCTAGCATTCAGAGCCCACCTCATGGAAGTCAGATAAAGATCTATCAGACATCAATGAATTACATAAAATGTTTTCTGCTATTGAGAGGACAAGTGAACATACGTGTTTCTCATTTCCAAAAGAACATTTACTTTAGTGTTGAAGGAAAGGCACTATCTCACTCAAAGTTCTCCCCCAACCTCAACTTCCTTTTTTCCTTAGCTATTTCCATCTTTTCAGATGCCAAAGATTCCTTTTCACAGTCACTTGTCATCTGTAACCCCGAGTATTTTGCCTCTGCCTTTCTCGGCCCTGGCAAATCTACAGATTAGAAATAAAGTCAATTCTCTTTCTTTCCAAGTTCAGTTCATTCTCACGATTTCTACTTAACCAGGTCAAAAAAGGTGAAAAAAAAGGTGAAGCTCCTCTCAGATGGGGATTGTCTGATTTGGTGGTTTGGGTTTTGGTTTTTTTGGTGTTTTTTTTGTTTTGTTTTGGTTTTTTTTGTTTGTTTTTGTTTTTTGTTGTTTTGTTTTGTTTTTCCTAATTTGATTGTGGCTTTTGTTGGTTTTGTTGGTTTGTTTTGTTGGTTTGTTTGGTGTTATGACATAAATTTAAATTGTGAGCTTGTGTAGAATGACTAATATTCAACAAAATGAGTGGATACAAGTTAACAGTCTCATGGATGGGGAAATTTCACCCATGTTACAGTAGTTCTGTTTTCTTCTGTCAAAACATCTGTCTCTGATTTATTGCAATTTTAAACACACAGGAGCTGTAAATTACTATTACTTTGACATCTTTTTCTTAGCCTTTTTCTTCTTTAATTCAGTGTCTATTTAAGTAACTAGTCTTTTTTTTCTGTTTGGTCTCATATTTGCCATATTGCTAAAATCTGGAGTAGAATTTCTTTGGGTCTTGCATGAGCTTTAGAAGGAAAACGAGCTGGAGTGGAGGGCAGCTGTTTCCCTGCTGCTGGGATGTGGACAGCAGGGCTGCCTGGGGGCTGCAGGGAACTCGTGGGGGGGTATCACAGGAACAGGAGAGGTTCTATTCCTCCTCTTGGCCCCAAGCACCAGGGGGCTGAGCCTGGGGTGCAAAATCAAGTGTAACATTGCCAGTGCAGCTTTCACCTGCATGTGAGCCCCTGCAGGGTGTACCCCAGTCTGTGGGAAGGGAAAAAGGACTTTACCCCTTCCACTGGCCTCAGGGATCCCTAAGGACCACTAAAATTACTGCTACTCTTAGTAGAAGGAAACTTTATCCATTTTTTATACAGCAGGAGAAGAATGTAAAAGGACAAATGATTCAAGGAGATGGGTAGAAATTCTTGCAGATTCTTACTTTATTGAACAATTTTAAATTATATATAACATTAGGAAACCATGACCTTCATCTATCTTTATTTTCTTTGTAATAAACTGAAGACAATTTTAATATGTGTTCAGTTACTCATAGCAGTTTTAAAGTGACAGAAGTTCTGTAATTAAAGTGATAACAGAGCAAACTATAATGATATTTTAGAATGTACTTGTGGCAGCCCCCTGGTAGGCTACAGCTTGTCTAAATATAGGAACTAACAGAAGAGGTTTCCATGTTCTATGTCAACGACATTATTGCACTGCTGATTTCATAAAAATAAATCACAATTGTGCCTCTTTCAAATCCTCGGCACAAATGGCTTGTGTTTATGCCACATAGTTTACATTTTGACTTCTTGTTTTGTTTTTTAAAATAATGTTACCTTTTTTCATTTTTCAGACATGCTTATGCAGTAGAACTTCCCCTAAACTGAAATTTTGAGTGATGATTGTTTTGAATATGTACTAGAGCTCAATTTTTACTTGATACACTGTGGTGCTCTGAATTCTGCATTATGGCCTTTTTTGTATGGGCAAAAATAAAAGGAAAAGGAAAAAAAATGTACGAAAATAACCTGAATATATCTTTATCTTACATTGGGAAATTGACCTGCAAAACCTCCTAATCTGTGACAGGGTTATGATGATGTAAATCTAAGGTATTTTCTTTATGTGCTTTATTTTTAAATACTTAATGTTCAACTCAAAAAGCTGACTGAAAAACATTCAGTCCCTGTATTGTATCTTATCAGTAATTTGGTTGTGTTAGAAATGAAATCTAGGTGGTATGTGGACAGTGCTATGTTAATTCAGGAAATTGACTAGAGAGTATTTCCATAAAGTGGGGAAGACGCAACTTTGGAGACCAAAAACTTACAAATGTTACTATGTGCTTCTGACATTTTATTTTTATCTCGGTGTCTATGATTTTGTTTTCTTCTGAGTCCTAAGCTTGACACCATGAATAACTTTGTACATATTTATAGGATTTTTTTTTAACCTAAACAGAAGGTGCTGGGTCTCTTTTCCACCACAAATTTGCAATAGTAGAGGGTCACATGCCTGTCACAGTAGTGTTCAAGCAGCAGTACCAGAAAACTCTCACTAAAACCCAAAGTATGCTCCAGGCCCATCCCTGGATTTGTCAGGTGTTGTTTGCACCATTGGGGGCTGCAGATCAGGGGGCAGCAGGGGGAACCCGTCCCTGGAAAGGGACAGAGAGGGAATGGCAGATGAGGATGAGGGGAGGGAGGAACCTGTCCCTGGAAAGAACAGGGAGGGAAGGGCAGGTGAGGCTGAGGGGAGGGAGGAACCTGTCCCTGGAAAGGGACGGGAGGGAAGGGCAGGTGAGGCCGAGGGGAGGGCGGTGGCACAGCGCGCTCCGAGATGCTGCAGTGCGGGGCGGTGACATTGACACTGATCCTCCCTGGTGGCCGGCCGGGCTGCTCTCCCCCACCTGGGGTTAAGTGTGAAGCTGTCTGAGAACAGCCCTGGAGAAGAAAAGAACCGCTGAGGGTTGTGTTCCCCCGTCAGTCAGGCTTCAAGCACCAGTATCCCCACAGTTGGAGGAAGCGCTCTGAGGGCCGGCCGTGCTGCTGCTGCTTTCCTGCCGCTGTGCCAGCTCGGCACAGGCCGGCAGTGCCCTGCCGCTCTCTGTGCGTGTGCGGTGGGAGCCTGCAGTACCGGGCAGGCCATCCCTGAGCAGGCCATCCCTGAGCAGGCCATCCCTGAGCAGGCCATCCCTGGGCAGGCCATCCCTGAGCAGGCCATCCCTGGCCAGGCCATCCCGGCCAGGCCATCCCGGCCAGGTCACTGCTGTGGGCAGCGGAGCCTGGGAGCGCGCACAGGCTGCTGCAGTGAGCACAACACCACATTAATTCTAGAAGACCTTTCTTGCCTTCAGCAAGGAAACAGAACAATAAGAAAGCAACATTCTTCACCCCACCTCTTTTTTTTTTTTTCCTTTTTTTCCTTTTTTTCCTTTTTTTTTTTTTATGAAAAAGCCAATGCTGTGTCGCTTCCTTAAAATTTTTAGGATGCAAGCTTGACCAAAGTGTTACTGTAGGTTTTTTTGCATGTGCTGTACCAGTCTGTTCTGGCGAATTTGTATTGCTTTTGACAGCAGGGTTTGGAAGGGAGCAAATCCCCCTTACAGAGGTGAAGTTGAAGGAAATGCCATTCAAACCTCCGTGCAATCAACCCAGAATTGTTTTCATGGTGAAAATTGAATTGCTCTTAACCCTGCAATATGCAGGGACTGTGCAAAAAAGGCCTGTCTGTTATGAAAATCAAAAATCCAAAACTTGAAAGGCAGTTTTGCAGTTGGACTTTCAAAGTAACCCAGAAAGTTTCAGACACTATCTGGAAAACTCTTTGGAAGTGTTCCTAGCTAAAGCTGGGTTGGGGTTTTTGAGGGGGAGGTTTTTTAAGTGATTTGTTTTGTTTTGTTTTGCTGTCTTCTTTTAAAGAAAAAAAACAAAACAAAACAAAATGTTGACATCATTAAAAGCAAAGCCATCAGGAAGTGGGTCAGTTATTTGGATAGCATCACTTAAGTGATGTCCCAAGTGCATTGAAGAAGTATTTTTTTCTCATAGACTTTCTGGAAAATAAATGCAGAAGTCACTGAAGGAGATAAAGCTTTTTCTATTGCAAAAAATAAGGAGAGAAATTAGGAGGGTGATTCACAAAAGAGTCTGAATATAGATTTTTTAGATCATCATAAATATAAAACTGCAGGATTCATTGACCAAGATACAAGGACATGGCTCACTCTCATTTTATAAACATGTTATCTGTAATGCCAGAATGATTATTAGCTGAAAGTCAATGTTCTTTCCTTGACCACAGATTGGATTAATGGTTGTTCTGGAATGATCAGTGCTCTGCATTCTGGCACATACTGAGAACAGCAGAATTTTCTAACATTTAAATAAAATTGAGCTGCAGAAATGCAATACTCAGAACAGACAGGTTAGATGGATGTTTGCTACAGCATTTGTTGTTCTGTCCATCTGCTTGAAAATAATCAGCTCTATTAAATTTACAGCAGACATCTCTTACTCTCATTCTGTGCTGGCTTGCTGGCAATGTGGAAATAATTTATAGAAGTATAGGTAGCATCTTTTGTAATAAAATTATTGCTCATCTTCTACTACCTTAGGGAAAATCATGAAAATGGCAGGCTTAGAAATAAACTAAAGTAAATAAAAACTAGGTATGAGTTGCATAAGATACATACAACTTTATTTATACTGCAGAAAAGACTCAGATTTACTCCTCACTGTTGTAAGCAGTAAGTGAAAATACGACAACACTTGAAAAATGAATTCTCTGTACAGGACTATATTATTTTACCTCATTAACAAAAACCAAACACAAACCCCAAAAAACAAGCCACTATGACATAAGGTTGTGGCACGCAAATGGTTAGAAAGATGGGGACTGGAAATAGGGGATTATCTTTCTGAAAGATTTTTAAATGTTTCTTAGTTTTTTCAAAAAAAACCCCAAATCCCTTACTTCTGAAACCCATGAAGGGAGTGCAGATGCACTCTCTTAAAGAGTTTAAAATAAGGATATTAATAATATAAATGAGTGACTCTGAGACGAGAAGAGGACAAAAAGGCAAACATTTATTTCCTCTTTCTTTCATCACTTTCCTGGAAGGCATTACATCAGCTTTTCTTCCTCACGCTCTCACTTCAATACCTCTGCTGGCTGAAGGCAGCCTGAACTTGCAGTGTCGGGGAGGAGGGTGGCCACAGCAGAGTGTGACCCAGCTGCTGTGACACATGGCAGGGTGTGTCCCTGTGTCCCCATGCCAGGGAGCAGCACAGCGCTGTGCCATGGGCTCAGTCCCTCTGCCCGTGTGGGGCAGCTTCTCTGGAGAGCCTCCCAGTGCACCTGTGAGTCCTGTGCAGAAATAGCCTCAGTTCTGTAAAATCAGTCAGAAAGAGTCGGGTGAGAACTGTTGAGAGACAATGTGGTGCTTTTTTGAGGGAAGGAATAATCTAAGGAGAGTTAAAAGTGATTGTTAAGGCAAAATAAAATGGGAAGCAGCTTGATAGTACATGGGGGATTGTTTATTGCAACTAATTCAAGTTGATATTTAAATATCTTAAAATTGTTGAAGGGGTTAATGAAATCATAATGGACAGAGCAGCCAAGCCTGTACAATTGCATGAAAACCCAGTTACACCAAGAAGAAGCTTCTCTCAATGCCAAGCCTGCCATAGCCTAATTTGCAGTGCTGGTTAGAAGCCGTGGGGCTGCGGTTTGCATGCCGACTGTCTGGGCTTCAGTGATTTTTTCTTATTCTGTGCTGTGATAGCACCTAATAAATGGATTATTTTCTTAGCAATCTTTAAGTTTGGTTATTGGGATGCTGGAGGCGGATGGTTCTTGGAGGAAATCTGTCAGCCCCAGAATTTGTTTCCCTGTTGGTTTGTCAGAGCTATTCTTTTGACCTTCAAGGTGCAGAACAGGGTTCATCTATTCACTCAAGCTTTTGCCTGAGGAGAGGAGACTGAGGGAAATCAAGCCTGTTCTTGGATCACAGTCTATTTGGCTTGACGTTGTCAGTAAGTGTTATATATCACTGTAAATGTTTACTTAGCCTGTTGGTGAAGCACACTTTATAAGATGAAGGATATATAAAAGCAGTGAGGATATGTGTAAAGAGGGAGACAGTTAAATGGCACTAGGGCAGAACAAAGAAAGGAAAGAAATTAAATGCATTGGGGTGGATTACAGTGAAATATATCTGCACTGAGGTGGACATTGGCAATTATTTTCTCTGATTTTTGGAGGCTAAAAGGCGTCTGCTAAAACAGAAGACTCTGAGTTTTCATTAAATTGTGTTCTACATCTGGATGAAAAGATGTGTTTTGATTTAAAATATAACACTGAAAGTTGCATGGTAGGAGTGATATTTACAAAAGATGGATCTGCTAACCCTTGATATGTAGACTGCTTGAAAGGAAAAGCTGAGCATGGAAATGAGGAAAGCCCTAGAGGGACAGTGGGTCTCTGTTATTCCAGGCTCTTCGTGGTATGTCCATGCTGCTCAGTGGAGCTTCTGAAACCTCTGCATGGCAGGGCTGACTCCAGCTTCCCTGCACAAAGTGCTCCCTCTGCATTCCCCGTGGGACTATTGGGAGCCCAGGATTTTTTGCTTAAGAAGCTGTTGTCAATGTTATGTCAGATAAAAAGAAGTCTGCCCCATGGGCATTTACTTGCATGGATGGATATTTGCATTTTAAAAGTTTTAAATAAGTAGCTTTTACAGATCTGGTAGGTGGTCATGTTTATAATTCTCAAATTATCTTCAAATTTCAAGGTGTCTGGAATGTCTTGCCTGAAAAATTTGTGCCAACAAAAGTTGGAGTTTAAATCAAAACCAGTTTTGTCTGGTGAAAGTAGTAATTTTTAAATTTTTTTTAGATAGGAATTTTATTTAATTGTGACTTTTGTTCTGTTTCTGCTTGGAGATGAAATGTTAAAAGGCTAGATCAAAATTAACCACAAATTTCCTGAGGAAAAATTTTTTTAAACAATCCCATTTTTGGTCAGGAGGAGTTGCATTTTTTGGCGAACTTTTCCTACAAATGTTTTATAAATCCAAAACGAGGTATTGTGGGATTAAGGAAGGAAAGTAAGTCTTTCCCTGCTGCTACAGAATGCATTGAAAATGTAACATCCTATTCCGTGGCGTTTTCCCTGATGCATGAGCAGCAGGGCAGAAGAGCCAGGCTGTGCTGCAGCCCCAGCGGCTCCGAGCCGTGCCGAGCCCACGGGGCGATGCTTGGGATCGCTCCGGGGCTGGAAAAGCCTTCCTGCACTCTCTGGGCACTGGAGGACCTCGCCCTGGTCCCGTGCAAGCCCAGGCAGTGGCAGCTGTGTGAGCCCTGCAATGCTCCTGGCATTTACTGTCCCTCAGTGTAAAAACAGAGCAGGGCTGGAGCAGCCTCCTGGCTGCACCAGCTGAGTGTGCCTGAGAGGGAAGGAGAGAGATTTTGTGGGTTTTTTTCAATAATAATTTCTAAAAACTATAGAAATCAGCTTATATATCAAATTTCAGAGAAAAAAAATTTTTTAATAAACCTGGTCAATATAAACTTTGTACCCATCCCCCATCTGACACACTTGGTGCAAAACCTCATCTCTGAACATGCCTTCAAATGTTCTGAAAGTGCAGATCTGAGCATCCTGGTTATTGCTAACATATAATGTTGCTTTAAAAAAATAATTTGCCATGAAATTCTGTGGGCAATGTGTTAGGAAAGGAATTAGAAAATACAGTGAGTAAGAAATAGATTAGCTTGGGCTATTATAACCAACCTAAATTTTTTAAATGGCTGTCCAGTTTATCTCTCCTGCAGCTGCATCAGACCTTGTAATGGGATTAGTCTTTTCCTTAAAATCTTTTTTTTTTTTCCAGAGCCATGTATTTCTGGCAGGGAATAGTATTCCAGTTATCTCTCCCAAAGAGATGATGCACTTTAATATGAAAGTAAAGAGGGGGCACCTATAAAAGCTGAGTCTGAGTGTGAACTCATTTCAGCATGGTGGGAAATGGTGCACAGTGTCTGCCTTGCACAACAAGGTGGTCCTCATTTTGTTTCGATACAAACACTGTCACTGGAATAACTTTGTGGCTTAGTATTGGCCTGGATGAATGCTACAGAAATCCCATCTCCTCACTAAAAGAGGAGAAGGAATTCACTGTCCAAAAAAAAAAAATCCTATGCTTTGTCAGCTCTGACCTGAATAAGGACATGAACTCACCACAAATGTCCAGTAAACTGCAAGTGTTAAGATGTTCCCAGAAGGATGAAATTCCTATAGTTCAGCTTTTCAGTGATCTCAGCTGTAAAAGGACTGCCACACTCTATTTGTAAATTTTCCCAGTAAATGGAGCATCGTGATTGTAGAACATCCTGACACAGCTGGCACCCAGAGTCAGGGGATCAGCTGCTAATAAACAACTGCTAACACTAGTAATGAAAAAGCAGAAAGGGGGGTAGGCTCTGTGAGTAAGCAACAGTTGCTGATGCCCTTGAGGGTATCTCCAGAGAGAACTGCTCTATCTAGCATATGGAATATATCTGGGATACAGTCAACTTGGTGTAGTAAGTTATTTCTTTGAGAAAGTCAACTCAGTGCATCTGTGATAGCTGTCCATACCATGGTTTGCATCCTGGATCCATGGAAAGCACACAGGACTCTGGGCACTCATCATGCTCCTTTAGTGGATGCAGAGGCCTTTCCTGTACTCCCAAAGGGATCTGCCTGGGTCACATACAGAGCGCTGAGAACACTGCTGTCATTGCTCTTACTGATTTATTTTGCTCCTGATTTAAGCAGGATTATGAATTGAGGTTAAATTGTACATCTCTTTAATCCCTATTGTGGGTAGTTTCAGGACAGATATGCATGTGTCAGGAATTCTTAGCAGAGTCTGTGTTTAACATGGATGAGAGCAGAGAGAGCTGTGCTGCACATCCTGCTCCAAAGGCAAATTGAGAAGGGTTGAGTGAGCTTGTTCCCTGGCATGACCTGGGTAATCCTCTGTAGGTGTGGCACAGTTTGTCCTGCCAGCCCAGCATGACTTTGGGAGGCCATCCTAAAGTATAATCAGCAAAACCATTTTGCTGTGTTGCGCCATTTCTCAGTGTGTCTGCCCAAAATGTGAGCAGGATTTGAAGCAAATGCCTATTAATAAGAAAAATGCTTTTAGTCCATATCTTTAATCCATATCCATATGCTTTAAATACATATTAATAATTAATATATGGAATACATATGTGTATGCATCCACACACTGCAGTGTGTGTGTTTGTCCCCGCTGTTACAGCCACTCCAGTTCCAGGTGTGACATCTGCTGAGGGTCACAGCCTGGCTGTGGCAGCTGGGGTGCCTCTAAGTGACTCTGACTGGCACAAGTCAGAGTGGCAGTAGGGCAGGTGTTTTTATGGGGCAGGGTAGCACAAGATCGCAGTGGGCCGTAGCAAACAAGGCTACAGTATAATTACCTGTGACTGTAACTCCTTTGTGTTATGTGTTGAAACCAGGCATGGAATGTGCTTTGGAAATTCTTTTGTGTTTGTTGAATACAGCAAGATGCAGGGCCTTATGCATTAAGCATGACAATCTGGTTTTCAAATAGATGCTGTCCTGAATTTGTAAGTCCCAATCATCCTTCATCCCCACACGTATGTGTAGAAAACACTGCTGTTGAGTAAGGTACGGCCCCTGATTTATGGCTTATCTTTTTTTTTTTCATGTTACTTGGCTGATCCCTGTGTAAAATAGTTGCATTGAGTAAACATGATGCTGAGTATGCCCTAGGTCACCTAGACTCTGCTAAGACATCAAACTAAACTTCCATGAACAACACTTCCACTGGGCTGGGTTGCTTCCAGTAGAAAAAGGACTGATAATGTAGGTTTCCAGTCTCCTGGGAGTTCATTTTATGGCCTGTCTTTCTACAAGCTAAGAGGTGTTTGTCTTGTGTCCATATGATTATAAATGAAAAAGCATACTCTGTGCTCTGCTCCAGCCATATAAACAGAAACACAGACACAAGTCTTTATTGAGCTACAGTGAGCTGTTCAGCACAAAATTGAACTCCAGCCAACTCCACCTCTCAACACTGTATTAAAAACAGCTCAGATCCGGTTTTACATTTCCCTATTAGACTTGTGTTGGGATTACACAGGCTAAAAGCAAATGGAAGGGAAAAAACTCACCCTGAGGTTCAGACTTTGTTACCCAATAAAAAATAAGGAGACACCTAGGCCGGGAAAAGACATCCACAGGAATCTCCTGCTGGAAAAAGGTTAAAAACTGCGAGTAAGAGAATTTGAGTGATCAGTGTGAATAGGAAGCAAATAAAGTACAGTGGACTGCAGGACAGGGAAAATATGATAGTGAAAACTGAAATCCTTCAAGAGTCTCTAAAGAGCTGCTGCAGAAGAGCTACAGGGACTGTGAAGAAAAAAGTCACATAGAATAAGTCACATGGTTTGCTTGAGCTGTGCCCATTTGCTGCCAAACCTTTCCATCCTCTTGTGTTCCCTGAACCAGGCAAGTGCTCCAAGAGAGGAGAAATTTTTCATATGACAACCTCAATCAATAAACTGTTCAGCAGGCAGGACTCAGGGACATGGCTGACTCCCCCACCAGGCTCTCTCCAACTGTTTAATAAATTGCAATGTGTTCTGGCAAGTTCTGGTGGCCTGGCCCACAAAGCATGTTGCCTTGTTGAGTTGGCTTGTGAAAAATGGTAACCTGGCTTGGATGAAACAGGGCTCTTGACCCAAGCTTTGATTTAAAATGGTTTTGCTAGTAGGAGCAAGGTGAGAGGAAGGCTGGAAACAGCATTTTTAATACTTTTTCTTATTTGGGTTTCTTTTTATTTTTCAATTTTCAGTAAATAGATAAAAGTAGTAGTTACAAAGAGTAGTGACTATTCTTGGTTTTTTAGGCCAGAAGGGAAGAGAAGACATTAGTAAAAATGCAAGAAAACTCTTTCTTGGGAGAGATGTGACATAAATTTTAGGCTTAAGTGCAAGATGTTAAAAAAAATAGGCAGGTAAATTTTTGCATTCTAATTACCATCCTTACTTTCAAAACAAATAAGCACCAGGTACTCTCACAGTGATCTGTAGTTTTAAAATTAAGCTACCTGAATAATCAAATTAGAGTCTAACATTAGGTTTCCATATAAAATCAACAAAGAAAGCCTGTTCTGGAGACTCAGTTAAATGTCTGGCTTCTTGAGGGCAATTATCCTAAACAATTTTCCAAGTTATCTGAAACTACACTGCCATAATTTACAGGAATTCAAACATATTTCAGAAACTCTCAGGTATCATCCAAATGGAATTAATCTCTTACTGGATGAGGGGCTCAGTAAACAAAGTTGTCAAAGCCAAGGACTTTCAAAGGTTCTTTTAGGGAAGCAGGACATGCCAGAAGTTCAAAAGCTGCTCAGGTTAGAGGCTGTATAAAGAAAGAGAGTTCTTTTCCTGCACTCATTTCTCTATTTATATTTAGAATATACTTGGCATCAATAATTAACAAAGGTTAACACAGGATTAAAACAGGATTACTCTTCTTACTAATAATCAGAATAGTCCACATTGCATTTGAAAATTTGATTTGGTTTGAATATTGTCAGGGTTCTATACAGGGCTACAGCACAGCTTTGTTCCTTCAAATATCATTAAAAAGGACTTGTTGAGACTGTAATATTTATTAAACAGTTTAAATCCTCCCATTTAATAAACAAATGCTCTGGCATCTTTTTTCATTTGGGTGTAGAAGCTGCTCATATGTAATTGTTAATTGAAATCACTTTGCTTAGTGACCCCCAGGCAGCTCTGATGCACTGCATCCCTGATTTCTGATTGTGAGACCAGAAGTCAAAAGCAACAAAAGATAATTATTTTATTTCTAGTCTTTGTTTTAATTCGTAATTTTGAACTTAAGTGCCTCCAAAGTTGCCAGACAACAGTGCTATTTCCTTTTTAATTGCCTAATGTGAGAAATGTTTGCCAAATGCTGTGGTAACAAAAGAAATACTGCAATTTACTGATTATAAAAGCCTTCTGTAATTTAGCTTTATGTACCATGCTGACTTTCAGTCACCCAAGGAAAATGTCCTTTGACATGGCCTCCCTTGCAATCCTCGCTCATTTCAACACCGCTATTTATCTGCATTTCAGATCTATTTAGGAACAAATAAATGCTTTAACAACAACAAAAAACATAAAAAACCCTGTATGAGCAATATGCACAAATTCCATGGATCTTCTGCATGACTTGAGCTGCCTAATTGTACAGTTAGTTCTAAAAATGGATGACTTACACAAGGGAACACTAGCCTGCAGCCGTGGTTGAAAGTGCATATTTTTGTGAAACATTCAAATGTGAACCCCAGTTCCCAGAGTTAAAATGAAGATTTACATATTTGATAAGATCTGGAATTGCTGTATGTCTTGCAGCAGACCTAGATGTGATATGGGTCACTGGAAAGTACACAGATTATAGCAATAAAACGAATATAATTCAGCAGCAAGAGTAACACAACATAGACTGTCATTAGAAATCATCTCCCTTTATTTGGATTTTAGCTACAAATGAGGAATGTTCAAAATGTTGAGATCTTTAATTTGGATGAATCTTTGTAAAGGAGAGCCCTTATAAAATTTTCCTTTTTCTAAAACCAGTAGCAATTGACTTAAAAAGCCATTCTGGTCGGGATGGAAAAGAATGATCCACTTAATCTGAAGTCTGCAACCAAGTTGAACAGGAAATTACTGTAATGATCACTTGTGCTTATCCATCACTTTGGTTTCACAGAAAATAACAAATTTTACAAATACAGGAGAAACTTTTTACATCAATAGGTTAACCAAAATCCAGCAAAGCTAATGACCAAATTTTTCAGTGTTTTGGGCAGCTGCAGCTGCTGGTGAAATCATTTTCATTCTAATAGTTTTTCTAACAAATTTTCAGTAATTTACCTGTTCTGTGCAATTGAGAAAAGGAGGTCAGTTACATACAACAGAAGACTTTTTGAAGGGAGCCTGCCTAGAGGGTGTGAGAGATTTTATTTAATTTAATTTATTTATGTTCAAAGTATTGGGAGCAAAACTGTTTAAGGCATCGTGATGTGAGAAGCAATTCTTTGTTATGGGTTTGGGTAATAACACGATTTGGAATCTGTCATTGGTGAGCATATGTTCAGATTTGTTTGCTAGTGTTTAAATCTGTATGATCAGAACTTGCTATTTGGCAGAGAGGTCCAAATTCCTCAGTAGCTGGAAAATACATTCCTGAGCATAGATTAGTTGTCCAAGTGCTCTTGCTGGCAGCATGCAGAAGGTTTGGGGACCTGTGGCAAGCACCAACATAAACAAAGAGCATGCCTAGAAAAACCTGCCTGTGAGCATAGTGTAACATGTTTGACTGGATGGTCAGGACCTTCAGACACAAACCTCTGTGCCAGAGAATGTTGGAATTTCTTTCAGAATTGTAAATTATAAATATCCATTTCCTGTCTTGATAAGCGTTACATCTTCCATGGGAAATCCATAGTAATCCTCATCTTAATGCTTATGTAGGAACTGATCTTGGAACTAAATATTGGTCCTTGTCCTGATTATGAAATGATTAGTGAGATATATATGAGTATAATAAAATCCCACCTAATACTCATAAATCTGTAATTGATTATGAGTTCACTCATAAGGGGAAAATATAAATATTGATTATACTTGGGCAGTAGTTGGCAAGATTTTACTTTCCTATCCCTAAACTCAAAACCTCAAATGTAGGAAAGAAAACCTTATACTGATTTGAAAAGAAACATATGGGGTAAGAGGGAAGTATTTAAATCCAGAAGAAGGATAATTCAGCAAATGAAACTGAAAAAAAGTAGGACTAATAGAAGGTTTATAAGGGAGGAAAAAAACTAGAAAAAGTCTATAGTAATTAGAAAATGGTAATATATTAAAAATAATATATCAAATCAATTGTATACAATTATTAGATGACCAGGTAATGGGAGAAGTAGGTGTTTTCAATAAATATTTCAATTCTATGAGTAGAAAAGCACTAGATCATATATTAACAGGATAGGTTAATTAAATATTTTCCATTTTTTTAATTATTCAGGAGAATTTTTAAACAACACCCGAGTCAACATTCAACAAAAATTTTCCCCCAAGTATTTCAGGATATGTGTCTCATAGAGTATTTTTGACTGCTAGTATTTATTTTCAACAAATCTTGGAAAACTGAAAAAGTTTCAGAAGCCTGGTGGGGGTGGAAATATCTCATATCCCATTGTTTAAAATGTTAAATGGGATAAATCAAGTAATTATAAGTGTTTTTCACCTGACTTCAGGCATGGGAAAAATGATGGAATGGCCTTTAAAACTCTCATACAGGTTGAAACAATGGTACTGTGAATAATATTGCTCAACAGAGGATGAGAGAAGTAAGTTTTTGTCAGATCAGTTTATTTGCAAGAATGTAATAAAAATAGTGCTCATAGTGCTTTATAAAGCTTTCAGCTTAGAATGGTGCAAAAGTTTGAGAAATCAAGTTGCCATGGCACATACTGAATGAGTTAAAATGAAGGACAAAACAGAATTCTAACCAGGGGCTTGTCACAATATTTTTCTCCAGCTTGCCCCACTGAAGATCTGAACATCAGAGTCACACTTCCTATTTCATCCAAATCCAGATATCATGGTTAAAACTATATCAATACACTCTGAATCCAAAAGAAGATTAAGGTGTTGCTAAATTTGAAAGGCTCAAAAGGACAAGTTATTCAGTATCAGATGGATTAATTAGGATTCTCATCAATGATGAGTCTCTTCATGTGCCTTCTGGAGGGAGGCTTCCATGAGCATTTAGAGGATTTTTCAAAGTACATCAGCCAGTGCCAGCACATCCCTCAGTCATCCCTCTTACCTCTCACAGCTTTCACCTGTACAGAAGCTAACTCTGAGCTCTGTAAAGGTCTTGCAAATATCACCACCATCAGACAGTTACTTCATTTTACTTGGCAGTCCTTAGAACAAGTTTGTATGCCATGCTGAAATAATTTAAAAAAAAAAAAAAAGAAAAATATTATTATGCTGGTCAGGAGCTGACACCTGATTGTTCATTTCAGTGATCAAGCCCAGAACAGCTTTTAAATCCTACTTAAACTGGATAATTTCTAAGAGAGATTTTGTGTAAAACAAATAAAACTCTAACTGTCCCTGGCAAGCATGGTGAAGATGATCATGCACCCTGGGAGGATACTTCTTACATTTTCCTGGACTGATTTATAAAAGGTTGAAACACTTCAGAAAGTGTTTAGATCATAGTGATAGAAGTATGTAAATATGAGTTGAAATACTTTCTTGCCTTCTTGCCCCTAAATGATGGAGTGCGGTTTTGAAGACCACAGATTCTAGAACATCTTTCTGTATCTAAAAGCTCTTCGAGAGAAAATTTGGACTTGAATACACTATGCTATAAAAAAACACCACATAAAAATGGCTTCATGCATAGTAAGCGTTGGAAAGCTTCACAGATATTTTTGTCCCTTCTGTTCCATCTGGGATGTGCTATTTTAGATTGGGTTTAGTTTATAGTATTGTTACAGTTTCCTTAGTTATGAAAACATAGATACAATAGTATAGTTCTGTGCTTCATATACTGCAGTTTTTGTTAGGAGTTTGTTTATTGACTATGGGAAGTGTAGAAATTAATTCAAGATGGAGAAATGTACAGTAAAAGACATGTTGTCTTGTTACACAAAGACATTGTAGTCTTAAATCTTAAAAAAAAAATGTATTCCAACTGAAGTAAGAGTTTTCCTCTTTGTATTTGAGGAGCACAACACAACCAAACCACTCTTGAAGCATCGGATTTCATTTGGAGAAAGAACCACGATTCTCTTGTAGATAACTGACATAATTTTTATCTCATCAAGATGGAGCTTTTCAAATATAAACAAGCTGCTTTCTTAGAGGCATCTATTTGCCTCAAAATCCTTGTCTCACCTAATAGTTTAGAAATTCCAAGGACAGCGGGACTCATTTTCCAGCTGACTTCAGTTTCTGAACTGAACTCTCTGATCCTTTTTTGAAATATTTAATTTATACTTTCTGTCCATCCATGCATAATGATAGCATTTTGACATGTCTTATATAAAATGCACTTGTAACAAACCCTGCATTCACAGTAATGTTTTTGAGCCCACAGATTCTTTGTGGAACAACTGCCAAGGAAGCCAATGTCTAGAGACCACCTAACTGTTCCTGGCCAGGTTTTCCTGGCCTCACTGTAGTTCAGCTTAAGAATTGTGCTTTGGTGCAAGGGGTTTTTTTCAGCCTAGAGTGAGGTCTATTTTTCCTCTGGAGGAACAAATATGAAATTGGTGACTGGAGCTTGGTGTCTCTGGGTTAGCAGCCAGAATAGGTAAACACAGCTTACACTGAAGCTCCAACTGCCTCATTTCTGACAGACTGGAAGCTGAACCTGTGTGGTTGAAGCCTCAGTCTCACAGTAACACTCGGGGTTATGGTGCTAGACTCTGCATGCAGCTCTGAGAGCATCACTGAGGCTGCACTACAGCTCGTGCTACACTTCTGTAGCCACCAGCCGTGTGCTTGGGAGGGCACAGTAAAGAAAGCATTGCCTTCTAGCATGTCCTAGACTGCCGGGTACGTGCAGGCTTAACCTGCTGAAGCCACCCAGAAAATGTCCCTTGCATTTAACTGGACCAGGGTTTCATCTCTTGCATGCTTTTAGGTTTTTGTGTAAGTACTTATGAGCCATTTTGTCTGGCCTGTAACACATGCCACTAAGGCTGGAGACACATCAAGGCTCTTCAGTTATCCACTCTAGGTGTGTCTGCAGGTTGTGTGCCTTTCTCAGGTAGTTGCAGGTAATGGTGTAGCCCACTTACATGTCCCCGTTTGAAACTGTAAAATTGTGTTGTTCTTTTCTCTGAATTTTTAAAATTCCTCAAGAAGGATTTGGTGTAAAATAGAGGATTAGACAAAAATAATGTACTTAGTCTCAAAGCAGGAAAATGCAATTTATGCCCCTGCACTAGTTAGCTTATCAAATTGAAGGTGCTGAATATATGTGACATATGAGTTCTTGTTGCTGTAACACATTTAAAAGATTATGTTGAAATGGAACAAGATACTTTAAAAAATCAGGTTAAACAAGATTTTCAAATGTATGTACATTCAGGGCATATGAATCTAGCCAACAAATAAACCCTATTTATCTAACTACATTTCATCCACAATTAATTTTTTTCTATAAATTTTGAAACAACTTCCATACTTGACTGTATTCTTTTTAGTATTTTTGTTCCTGGGAAAATTTTGTGCTGTCTAGTACTGCTCATAAAGCTATTACAGGCTGCAGGATTTTGTAGGATTGTGCAGTCCAAATTTGGCTTGCTATAAGCCAGATTCATCAGTGTAATACTGATGTACCACAAGTCATTTATGACTTGTGCTCATGTTGTTCTCAGTGCTTTTCTTAAAGGCAGCAAGTATGATTTTTCCTGCTGCTTTCTGTCTCCTCAGAGGTCAGTTATGTACTACAGTGTGATGTGTAAAATAACCTCAAGTATTTGCACATAAATGATATTGCCCAAAGACATTATATACTCAAAACTGCTCTCACTAATAATCGAGTTTACTAATAATGATATGGATTTCCATTATAAAAAACCTTAAAGCTGAAACTTTACTATACATTTCACACTGCAGCTTGAACAGTTGTTATACCTCAGGAAATTCAGAAGTATGAGTTATGTGAATTTTGTCCTTTTCTGTCAGGAGCTTATCACTGTGGTGTGATCTGACAAGCTCGGTTGTTCTGATGTCTGCTCTTGCAGTGCCCTGTAGTTAGAGCTGCTCGATTCCATGACAGGAATTAAGTACTTAAATACTGAGTGCTCAATGCTGAATGTGTCTGCTTTTTGGCTAGCATGTGACAATTCTGCCTGTGCTGGATAATTCTTACTCTATGAGGGTTTATAATTGTACAGTCAGGTTGACTGTCCTATCTCCTGCTGTATTTTGCTGCTAGTGCAGTATCAGTATGTACTTCAGGTTTGTGTGCTTCACACATATTCAAAAGAATATGCTAAGATGAAGCCTCAGTTGGAAAAAAAATGTGCAGGATGGATTTGCTGGTTATGTATCCAGTATTTTCCTGTAAATTGAATATTTCCTGTGTAGGGGATGCAATGTAGATACAGGTTCTACATTTGCTGGAGTTGTGTCCCTTACTGTATGGCACATCTCACATTAAGCTAAAAAGAAAGGAAGAATAGGAATTCAGATGCGTAAGTAATTTTTTTTAGTGTTTTGCAGTGTTTGGGACAGTTTGGAAAAAAGATTAAATTTAGGCCAATGTCTAGTCAAAAATCCATGTTTTAATGTGGAATGTTATCCAGCCAAGCTTCAGCACCAAAAGTGTTCTACTGACATCACTGGAAAAATCTTGCTAATCTACATGTTTTATAATCTGAAGAACTGGCTCTGCCAGTGCAGCCACTTGTGCCAGAAGCCCCAGCTGGACAATTGTGCAGATGCAGTAGAGCTCTGCACAGGTGTAAGGGGGCTGGAGCAAGGATTTCCTGGCTTCCAGCAGCCCACACCATACGATTTCCAGAAATTAAGGAGGCCCCAGATTAGGAGAACAGATTAGAGCAGTGATTGCAATGATTACTTTATGATATAGGTGTGGACAAGGAAGTTTGTAACAGATGAATGGCATTGATATAAATATAGGAAGAATTACGAGTATTTGTGCCAATCCTTTAATAAAAGAATGTAATTGGTCCAAATTTAGATTAGGTGATTGAAGTTATTCTTGATTGAAGACTGAAGTCAGCCTGCTAAGAGAAACTAGAAACTTTAAAATTCAGATTGAAATAAACTATTAATTCTGTCAAGAAGCTTTTGCATCTCATAGCTAAAAATAATATTTTGGAGGAAAAAATCCACCTTAGACTGCCTTTCCAATAATGTGTTCATATTAGGCTTCAGTTCTACCTCATTGATATCTAATGGGCAGTCACACAGACATTATTGGGAAAATTGTCAGGGTTCTAGTGAAGGTGTTGAGAGAGAATAAAAGCAACTCACTCTCCCTCTTAATGTTTCCTCTAGCTTTTATATTACAACACCATAGCATTAAACACCTCCCAGATGGAGAATGAGAGAACCAAGCTGTCTTTCAGATGACCAAATCACTTAAAGTTTGGCCTATGGGATACGCATTAACTAACTCCACAGGGAGGAAGTCATTCATTTCTGATTTTAACTTCTGTTACTGTGTCTGTTCTGGGCATGCTCAGAATTCCAAGTAACAAAGAGCCAGGTATGCAGAATATGATAATCACAAAACCAGACAAAATGAAAATGAAATTGTAAATGCTCTGTGTGCCCACAATCTTCTCTTCTCATATCCAGGCACTACTAGCCTCTTCTCGAGTAAAAGCTTACTTAGATTAAAAACTGCTTGGAGAATCACTTGTAATACTTCATTGGAAGACAGTCTTGAGCATTCTTCTGAAACGCAGAGTGCTTAATAACCTCGACTGTGAATGCTGTCAAATATTTATGCTTCCTTCCTTCCAATGTTTATTCAGAATGCATTTTTGTACAGCTGGGAAGGTTGTTAGGAGCTGATGACTGCGACTGCAGAATGACAGATATTCTTAAAGGGGAAGAAATGAAAACTTTCCATCCAGAAGATGCAGATGTTGATGTAGCCTGTGATGTGTGGTGTGAATTAGTGATGAGTAAAGCAGCATCCAGGCAAGATGAAAGACTAAATCAGAGTGAAGAGGATTCCTCAGTAAATGAATCCCTTGAAAGGAAAGCACCACTTAGCAGCCCAGATTTAACCAACTTGAAACACAGACACAGAAAGAATTAAATTATTAAGTAGCTTATGAAGATGTGGCGTGGAATAAGGGGGAACTTTTGAAAGTACAGTGCTAACTTTTTAATGATTTTCTCAACGGATTGAGTACACTTCAGTGACAACTACAGTCAGGTGTCTTTTTTCATGTAAATTGTTCTGATCTGTTCTAACAGACTAAAATAATTTTAATTAGCAAATAGATAAATAGTGTAGATTAATGTAGTTAAAGATGCTCTCCAAAATAATTTTCTTTAGAATTTGTCATTCTCATTTTCTTTAGAGAGGATAAGTCTTTGCTCTCAGCAATTATACTGCATAATTCACAGTACTTCTTATTTTAAATAGCTGTGCAAACATTACGTAATCTCCCAGCATCCCTGTGAGCTAGATAATGGAGTCTTTCTCATTTATGGATGGTGTGATCAGGACTTCAGCAGTGAATGCTCTCTGTACACTAACCCAAAGGCACAGCCAACGCTGCCACTCTGCACCACGTGTTCTCAGCTATTTCATGTCAGTCAGACACTGCTCTGCATGCCATCCATTTCCATACAAGTACAGAGGGAAGCCCATGATATTGTTTGTGTTTCAAAGTGAGACTTTCTCTAATCTACCTCCTGCATATACTGCATGGTAATTTCAGACTGGCTCAGTGAAATAGAAAAATACTTTAGAATCACACTGTAGATCTTGGCAAACATCTCTCCTAAAAATAAATTTTAAAAATTAGGCTGACCTTTAAGCGCAGTCATGGTTCAGAAAAACTGTCCTGCTCTGCACTAGACCAAAACAAAACCACCTTCAGATCCATCAGCCTATTGCCTTTCTCTTACCCTTTTTGCAATTTTTTCCAGCAGACAAATGAGGGTATGAGCCTCCATTGTGCATTAGCAAGGTGAACTGAAAGCTGTGCTGCCACCTTCCTAAAGTGCCTCCCCACCTCACACCAATGAGGGTGTGTTTTGCAGGGGCCTTGCAAACTAACAAAGGTCTGACAAAAACAAGGCATCTCATGCCAAAAGGGAAAGATGGGCTTTTCAAACAGAAAAAAAATAGTAAAATCGGGGGCCTGGAATTTGAGTACCAAATTTGGAATTTGAGTAACAAATTTGGAATTTGTTAGCTGGGAGGAAATTATTTTGAGCAATAAGAATCCAAATGCAAACAGATATTACAATACAAAGAGATTAAAATATGAGGTATGGCTAGGAGCAAGAATAATCTGGTTTGAACCATTACTGTGGAGAGGTTTCTCTTTGTTTTCTGTGTGCAGCACAGCTCTGGTTCTCTCTGCATTGAGTATCCCAAGTAGTAAGTGAGTGACACAGTAGAGTATCTCATCCTTTTCCTTAAATGTAGCACTAAGTCTATCAAGCTTATATAAAATAAATTCAGAGAAAAGTAACAACCCAATTTTTTTTTTACATTTAAGGCCTTAGAACCATTATTTCATTTTTAGATATGTCAACATAAAGGCAATCAAGTGCCAATATTTTTCACCTAAATCATGTCTGATTTTATTTTAGACCATTTTGTCTTTTATATTCAAGAGTCTGAAAACACTAAATGTGTTCTTTTGGCTCCAGTTATTTAAGTAACAATCATAAAGTAATTTAAGAGATGGATTTTCTGGCTTGGCTGAATACCAGAAGAAGTCTAGCACACATGCTGCACACTTTGCTGTATAGTTCCACCTTTGTGTACTTAAGGGGGAAGTCTTACCTCTGGTTTGCAGTGCAGAGGTGACATGGAGCTCTTGATCCTGCCAGATGGCTTTACATGGAGGATGGGACTCAGGCAGGCTCCTGTGGCAGAAGCAGTGCCTTCCACGTAGAAGACCTGAAGTTTTGTGAATCTGTATCTGAGTGTTCCTTTCACCTTAATGAGTGTGAGGTGTACAATTTGGCATGCAGCTGGAACTCTGCTGATCCAAAAATCATCACAACTGTTTGTGTCACCTTTTCTTTGCTGTCCTGATGTTGATATAATACTGATGCTTATGCTGATAAGTGGAGTTCAGACTGCCTGCTCATTTTCCTAGGAGAAA
Organism: Passer domesticus; assembly: GCF_036417665.1. Taxonomy (NCBI): domain Eukaryota; kingdom Metazoa; phylum Chordata; class Aves; order Passeriformes; family Passeridae; genus Passer; species Passer domesticus. The sequence goes on from NC_087480.1 coordinate 41,176,058, forward strand.
ATAATTAAACAACTGTTTTAGGGTGGACTACTTGCTAAAAAAATTAGATTTATAAGTTTCAAAGTTAGTTTTAAATCCACTGGAAAGTGGCTCTGAGCCTAGAAAGGGAAAACAATTCTAAAAAAAAGATTTAAATGCTTTACAAGGTATTATAGACTTGCACTAGATTGCACTTGCAAAAGGGCCTCTGACCTTGATCACTGGTGATGAATAACCATAAAGGACAAACTGGGAGAAATTTTCTGTTATATAAGGAAGTGAGTTGATGCCATTGTGGTCTGATTTCTGTGGATGTCAGGAGAAAGAGAAAAAAAAAGATCCCAAAGAGATCAATCCTTAATGCAAAAGTGGCTCAGGAAAATGATAATGAAAATTACTAAAAACTGTTAACTTACATTATACTTTTTTGAAATCAGACAGAAAATTGTTCTTGCATAGCAGGAAAAAAACAGATTCTCAACTAACTGTGGCAATGTGATTTTTGAAAGAATAGCTTTTAAGTTAAAATAAAGTAAAATCCCTTCTTGACACTAGTAAAATTTCATGTTATTTACCTTTGCCTGCAATGAAATTTAGTATAAATCATTTTATACAAATTGTACAATCACTGAAAAAGAATATGTGATTTAGATTATAACTTTTCCAGCAGTTGGATGTGCACATGAGGGCTGCAACACTATGAGTCCAGCTAGAATCCTCACCACTGCAGGCATCTTGGGAGAAAATATGGATTCTTAAAGTGAACATCCTTACCTTCCAGTGAAATTACAGCAACACTGGGGCCTTGTCATCCAGTTCAGCACTGGTACCACTGTAGCTCCTGTGAGTGCACATGTGGTGCATCTCAAATGGAGTGTTAAGGTGGGGAATGAGCTTGTCTTAAAAATAGCAGAGGCACAGTAAATAGAAAGTGTCAGGGGTTGTGTAATATGCAAAATCCAGGTATGATTTTTTTTTTGGTTTGCAACTCCAAAGAAAACAGACACGCTGAAAACCCTCACTGAGGCACTTGCCCTAATCTTTCTCATGCCCTTAGCTTCCCCTTATTTCAGTACACCCCTCCTCCCACAGCACATTAAACAGCCTTCATGGACCACGAGGGCAACAACAGTGGAAACAATAGCTCATACTACAGTGCTCTGAATTCAAACCCCTCTGAATACTCTGAGGAGCACTAGTGGCACTGGTGACCTCTTGCTCTGCAGTTTCCCACTCCTACTGCCTTGCACAGCTGCAAAGTATGACGGCAAATTTCAGAGGAGCATCGAGACCCAGCTCTTGTTTTCACTAACTTCGTTTTGCACCACTGTAGAAAAATAAATACTCCTACAATATATAGCCCCCCGGAGAATTAGAGAGTGAAGTTTGTGGGAGTGGAGGGTTTAGTATCCAAGAATTTCTGAAACTCTAACTATACATGTGTGCTGTGTGTGTATATTAGTATAAGCAGTGCTGGTAAAGAAAAATTTTGACTAGTATTTCTGCTGAATTAGATAACTGAGAAGGGGTGGATCTTGGCAGTCTCAAAATGGACATACCATTGCAGTTTTGCTGCTGCTTATTTTCATAGAATCAAATTGCTTTTTGGCAGTTCTTTTAGTTTCATTCTCTCTGTCATTCTTTAAAGCTGAGATGTTTGATCTGCGGCAGTAGAAAGAGCTGACTTTCTCTATGTCCAAAAAAAAGTTTGTTTTTTTTTTTTTTTCCTTCTGTCATGGCATTGGAATGTGATCTTCTGATGTCAGACTCCTCCTTAATTAGCTGAGAACTCAGTCCTGTAACTGGCTATATTTTTTAACATGGTTGGGTTTGGGATTTTATTTGATTCCTCGTTCTAACACTCAGATTCCTTTCAAAAGTATTTCCAAATACTTTTGGAATGAGCAGTAAAGGAATTTATTTTCACATTTGAATGCAGTATTTGTTTCTATAGCAGGAACCCTTCTGGGGAAGAAATTGCTGCATTCATTAATTTCTAAATTCATTCATTTCATTACTAAGGTAATTAAATGATGGTTTGATCTTTTATGGTAATCTCCTGCCTTTAGTGGATAGTTTTACTCCATCTTGTTCTCTGACTCAGACTTTGCTGTTATTATTTCTTAGTCACTATGTTGATAACAGAGCTTAATTTCTGTGTGCTCTACAGAAAGCAATTAATGCCAAGTTCTAATGAAGCATGAGCTGTGAGCTTTCACCATGTCTGACAACTGATTCACTGTCCACCACAGTAGAATTCCCTTTCAGTAGGGCTTGGCAGGAAACACCATCCATCTCTGGAGAAGATGGCCTTCCTCAGCACCTCCCAAAGATGGTTGCATTTGGGGACTGGGACGAGCAGAATTTCTTCACTGTCCACTCCCCTCACGGGTCTCATGGATCACCACCAACACACACAACAATTGCTATTCAGCTTCTTCTCTGAGGAGGGAGGAGTAGGAAGGGGAGCCCCGGGCAGCCGCAGGGCTCCTCCCCTCCCAGCTGCAGAATTGGAGAGGCAGCACTGCCCCAGCTGTGGCAAAGGCAAAGCCACGCTCCTGCTTCCAGCTTACATTGCCCTTGAGACATGGTAAATGCTCCCTGGCTGAAAAACCTCCTGCCAAAAGGAACCAGAATTAGCCAGGAACCTTTCCTCCTACCAAAAGCAGAGGTTTGAAATGTTCATGGCTCATCTGCTTCTCCTAAGAATGTTCATCTAACAGAATTCCTCTAAAACTGAATTTTTACTTTTAAAAAAGATCCAGACCTGCTGCATGTTTTCTGGTTTGATAGTTAGGTTATTCTGCCTGTCTGTTGTTTGAGGTCTGGGCAGTGTTTCTGCGTTGTTGAAAGTGTGTGCTGCAATGCAAGCATCCTGAAAGGCCTATGAATACATTACAGCCTCCGTTCTCACCCCCCATTTCTCCCAGAACTTCCCTGTGTGAGCTGTATGCAGGGCCATGCCATTAGAAACAGAAGTTCTAAAAATGTATGTGTTATACCCTGAGATTACTGTGCAGGAGAAGGGGGGGAGCCTAAACAAAAAGAAATTTGAATTCCCGGTAAAAGGTGATTGCTCTTTTCACCTTTGTCTTCAAAGGTGAAAAATCAGTGGAGGGAAAAAAGGGAAAATATGTGTTTCTTGTAAGGCTATCTTTTACACAAAAAACGACAGGCACCTGTGTTCTGTGAACAACATGAACCAGCAAATAAGACTTGGGCTGGCAGAGATCACATCACTATGAATTTATGAAAGCTGAACAGAGCAAAAGGAAGGGAGGAGGAGGTGTACATCCTCACAGAACTCCTCCCCTCCCAGCCCACCCCAGTGAGCACGCTGCATGGAAAGCTCTCCAGCAGTACTCTGCCTTGGGTAGCCTGCCCTACAGTCAGGTTGCATTTCCAGAGAAATGAGTGTACCAAGTGGGGTGAATTAAAGTCACTGCATTCCCGCTCAGATTCAATGCTTTATTTTTAAGTTATTTAGCTTAACGCACATTGGCTAGTTTTGTCTGAGGTATGTTGATTTCATGCTTAAATAATTCAGCAACCTCTTTTTGTTGTTGTTGCAAATTGTACTGTTGCCAAAACCTTGTGGAACTCAGCTGTTAGTGCCCACGTGGGAAACCTATACTGCTGCTCTGAATGGTCTGCAATTCATTCTGCTCCATTCATTGGGGTTTCACGTTTCTTTTAGCACAGACCCCAATTCTCTACGCTCTTTTACATTCTGTGTTTAGTCTAGTACTATTCCTTGCTCGCTGGCGGTTGTACTGGAAAAAGATTGTTGATATTATTCTGGCATATGTAAGCAGTAAGGATTACACCATAGTCACTTTGTTGCTTTTAACTCACATTTGAGCTTCTTGATGGAATCTTCTACTCTTTTTTTCATATGTGGATACACTAAACTTGGCTGGCTCTCAGTACAAAAGCTCTAGCGGGCCCAGCAGAAGGTGCAGTGTCCATTCAGGAGATGTGCTAGTGCTGACTGCACTGCAATGTGCAGTCATCCCCCTTGAGCTCTGCACAAGTCCTCTAGGGGGAGGAATTCAAGTGGTTAAAAAAGTAATGCCTGTTTCTTTCAATTCGTAGATGTCTGGATTTTGAGAGTCCTGGTTTTTACATTTGCAGTTCAGTTAAATGATAATTATTATCCTGACTAGAACATTATCTCTCTTGATTAGTATTGCAGACATTTATAGTAATGAGCCATTCCTGTGGCTCCAAATGTTAAATTCTGCTCTTAGCATGGGTCTGTCTCTGAAACACAGGGTCTAAATGTTCAAACAAATTTGGCTGCCTATATCCATCAACTGAAATAACCATTTCAGTTACTGTTCTGCAAGAAACTTGCTTGATGCAAGTGAAAACTGTTTTCCACTTTGGATTATATCAATAGACTTTTCATGCAAGTGAAATTTATATAATTTATCCGCTCAAGATTCAACTCAACATAGGATGCAAGCATATGTATAATCCAATTTGAACTATTTTCATGTACACTAAGATTATTTTCTCCTGCAAGAGTGTTATTAAAAAGTCTGTAATGAAAATTAGAATCACTTTAAAATGCCTTGCTAAATCAGAGTTACAGATAAAAAACAGATAATGGACCTTTAATCTTAAAGCATAAAACAGAAATATCATTCAGTATTAAACTTCATACGTTTTTACACTGTTGTAACTACGTCAGCTGACTTTGACCTACTGTGGTTTTATTTACATTTGAATTAAGTCACATTTGTTAAGGCACAGATTATTTCCTGTCGGAAGATATACCATTACCTGAACTTTTAGTAGCTTGGACCGCAGATATTGGACCTATTTATTGAAAAATAATTAAAAATTAGAATTTGAAACCAGGGAACTTCATTGAAGTTGCAGGTAAATGGACTAAAATAGTAACTACAGACCATAATGAATTATCTGCATAAATAAAATAATATATAAAAGCAATAAAAAGGAATATTTTATTGAAAAGAAAAAAAACACTTAAATTTACTAGTATCTGTATTGTCAACAGAAAAGTGACTAGAGGAACTGTTTGGTTTAGGCAATTTTTGCTTTCTTAGTGCTTTTTTTCAAACTCTCTCAGAAGGAGTAGTAGAGTATCTGTGTATTCAAGGGTTTAGATCATTGGCATAGATTAGAGATTGGTGAAGTGGTAGAAAATAAACCAGAAAAATGGGTAAAATTCCAAAATGGCAAAGAATTAACTGAGGAGTGCCCGTAATAAGACCAGTTGTTTAATAGTGTCTGGAAGTGAGGGAGAACATTTGCAAATTAGAATTTGCATATGGCACAGAAATTGTTAGGTTAGCCAAGACTAGAGAACTCTTGAGGGACCAATACAATTTAGGCACTTGGGCAGCACAATGGCAGATGGGATTAAATGCTGACAAATACATATTGGAAAGGATAATTGGGTTAAAATATGATTACATCAGCTCCCTTAGCTGTTTAACAGTCTCATATTTAAACACGTCCTTTGAAGTAGTTGGCAAACACCCATTTGTTTCAGTTAGAGAAGGCCCAGATCTCAGGTCTGAAATCTGAGTGCAGCTCTACAGCTTGTTTGGGAAAATTACACAGATAACAGACTCTGCTGCTGCGTTTTCTTTCAACCAGATGCAGATATTTTGCATGTTTTATTTGCTGTGTGCTACCACAATTCTCCTCCTCTTCAGTCCCTGCAATACTATTGGGTGCATGGCAGAGGCACCCAGCCTTTCCTCACATGAGGGGCTCTGACCGCAGCGGAGTCCCGGCTGTGGGGCTCCCTGTGCCGCTCTGCCGTTGTGCCTGGTGCCAGTGCCGTGCCCTGCTGAGCCTGAGCCCGGCTCTGCGGGGCTTTGGGCAGCGCCTGCCCGGCCAGCACTCACCAAATGATGCTGGAGATGGCTGGGTCTGGGCAGCCTCTGTGTGCCAGGCACACCACGTGCTGGCTGTGTGACTGAGGGTAATTGGAGCTCACCCTGCAGGAGGAGAAAGAAAGCAGTGTTGAGCTTATTTCAGTTCTTCCTACCTTCAGGTGATAGTGGTTTATTTGTCTTTTTGGGCTGTAGCAGTGAATCTGAATGCTGATGAAACCCAAACAGGCCTGGCTGTGGGCAATCAATTTGTGTTAATGTTTTGGATGCTGTCCCTGGACCACAAGTTTTGTTGTTGTTTCCACTTAAACAAATCAGCCAGTTATTAATTTTGATATACTGTGATCTTCAAGGGTGTCCAAATCAGCTAACTACTGCAATACTTGTGTCTCCAAAGCTGGGATGCTGAACCAAAAAAATATCTAGGAAACTTCTTCAAAAGAGCTATTTCTATAAATGAAAGTAATTTCAGGTACTCTGCCATGCCCCTGCAGCTCCACTGGCTAGATATTCCCTAGTACAGCGCTTTGTCTGGGCATCTCCAAGGTTTGGAACCTCTGAAGAAATGGCTGTTCATAGAATCACTCTGCATGGGGGACCAAGGGACCCTGGATGGACGTACAGACAGAGGAATGAGACATTGGAGAGCAGTACTGTGGAAAGGGCCCTGGGGATCCTGGTCAGTGGCAAGTTGGACAAGTCAGCAGTGCCCTGGCAGCCAGGAGGGACATCCCTGTCCTGGGGGCACCAGGGACAGCACAGCCAGCCGGGAAAGGGAGGAGATTGTCCTGTTACAGCATCCCATAAATTAGCTTCCTATAAATTTTTTTTACTAGGATAATTTTCTTTATCAGGTTTCCTTCTAGTCCAGCACTGCAATTCCTCCAGTCCCCACCAGTTTTTAGGCAGACTCTGATGAGCCATGTCTGCCCACACACTGCAGCAGAGGCAATGAGCACTGGCCTCTTCACCCTGAGCAGTGTCCCCTCCTCCTGCCCCACAGGAAGGGCTGGGCTTGCACCCTGGGGACTCCCACTCCCCAGCACATGGCTGTAAAGCTGTTCCAACACCTGCCCTCGCCTCCTCAGCCCATCCTCCTCCCACCGCAGGCACTGAGTCCAGACTGGCCCCCCACACCGGTCTCCTCTCCCTTTTTCAGGAGCTTGGGAAGGATTAAGAGTGAGCAGCAGGCTCTTGGGAGGGAGGAAGGGGCCACTCTTGCTCACATGTAAGTTGGAAGCAGAGACTGAGAAGTGCAGGTAGTGAAGATGGCGAGAGGGAGCAGTGGCTGCATCTGCTGTGCTCCATGGCTCTCTTTTGGCCCATTCCCACCCAGACCAGCCTGATGTCTTCCTGCTTGCCTCTAAATCCTCCTGAGACTCCTCTGCTCTCTCCATCATGCTGTTTGGCTAACCTTGGAGATCCTTCCTGCCCTAGAACCGCTCTGTCCCTCACTTCTGCTTGAATCCAGATGACCCCTTCAAGTCCTCTTCCCCTCTGGCCCCCTAAACTTCTAAACTCTCTTTGCCAGAAAATTGGACTGAGCCTCCATGGCTGAGACATTCTGAGCCAGCTCTGCACTTCTTGAGTCCTTCCCCAGTGAGTCTGGTAATAACAAACAGATGTTTGAAGGAACTGGGAACTTTGCCCATTCCTGAGGGAAGCCAAGCCCAGGCTTTTACATGAGTAATGTCCTTGGTGTCCAAAACTCAACTTGTCCCAGGCTCTGGCTATTCACCAGAATCATCTTCCTTTTCTCTAATGACCATTTCACATCTTGTGACTCACAGACGTTTTTGTCAGGTGGAATAGGTGCCTGCCTTTACGATGTGTTTCCTCTGGCCACGGGGTGTGTGAAGAATCCAGATAAAGTCAGGCAGCAGGTAGGCTTTGCTGCCATTAAGTGACTGCAGTGCCTGCAGAGCAATAGCAAGTGCAGTGTCAAATCATGCCCAGCCATGCTTTCTGCTAAGAAACAAATAATTCTGAATGTTTACTAGAACTGAGTGGGACTTCTGAAAAGAATGTATGAAGTCCCAAGATTATGATAGTGTCACTCTGATTTTGCTTCTCTTCCAATTTCATTCTCTGTTGTTAACCACCTTCTGTTTTAAGGATGAAAACACTATTTACAGTATTTACACATCCACCATGGCTGTATTCATCACATTTATTCTTGATTCCTAACTCATTCCATTCAGATTTGCAGTAGGTTTGTCTCAATATGCATGAATGAGTTCAACTGAATTAACTAACTTGAATCTTCACCCAGATATTTAGGAGGTTTAAGGGTGTCTAGAGAAGATTTTTCTCTCGTTTTCATGTTCAGAGTGTTTCTTCTCTCTGATTCTTGCTCAAATTTGTGACAACATGCACAAGAAAATGTGCATATTTAGCCTACATTTTAAAATTGTCATGCATATATAAATATGCAAATTTATACATATTAAAATTTGGAGACTTCTCATTTCTGTGAGGAGTGAAAGTGGACCAAGGACCTGAGAGAAAAATTTAGAAGTTTGGATAACTGAAATAAAGACCAAAATGTTACAAATGTAATCCATTTCTGGCCTTCAAAAACTTTGCTGAAAGGAAAAGCATATGCAGCATGACTGCTGGTTATGGGTACAAAATTTCTACATTTATTATTTTTCATGTTTGCATTTCATTGTTTTGTATTCTGGTTGCCCTTGCTGTGGGGTTCCTATATCTGAGCAGTTACTCATTCATTTCCATTGACATTTAATGTAGCAAACTCTTTTCTTTAAGGGATTGCTGTCAGTCAAGCTGATACTTTATGTAAAAAATAGAAAATGCTGACCTGTCTATGAAGATTACTACAAAGGAAACAAATTAAAAATACTTTCTTTCGGATCTATCCCTCTCCTCTTTGTTTTCTGTATTTCACAAAGCCCAGGCTGTGACACTGGAAAACACTGAGCCTGACTTCTTCCTGCTTCCACTTTTATTTTCTTTTATTTTATGTACCCCTGCATAACAGTACTGTTAGTCTTCTTAATGCTTGAGATGGAAGTTTATCTTAAAAGACATAAAATGACTGATTTGAGTTTTAATTTATATTTTGGATTTCATCTTAAGTTTTGTAAAACCCCCCTTGCAGTTTGGGGGCCCCAGTCTAAGGGACAGTGGCCCTTTAACAATGGTGGAAGTTTCACAGACTTCCAACTTGGCTGCCTTACAGTTTATTCTCAATATAAATATACCACCTGGGAATGCTTGATTCAATGTTTCCCACATAATTGCTTTCTCATGTCAATGCTCCATTCTTTTCCTGAGTGCAGTAGCCTTTTACTGCACTATTTTGGGGGACAACGAAAGCGTCCACCAGTACCTCAGACACTGAATCAGATGAAAATAATGGTAGCAGCATGAAATGTTCACGGTTTGCAGCAATTGTCAGTAAGATCAGTAGCCTTGGGAGAAAAAGGAACTCACCGTGTGCAGAAAAAGGAAACAAATATACTCCATCAGAAAAGGCATTGAGAGAATGCCCATTATTATGGGTATATGTGAATAGTTGGAACTTAATGGAATTTAAACTTATGTGTAAAGTGTGTGTTTACTTGTATTCTTAAACTGAAGTTTCTTGCAAGTTGTTTCGAACAGGAGTTCCGTAAATTCACGTAAGAAATATTGAAGCAAGTTACACAAAACTGGTAGAAATTAGTTTTACTCTACATTTGAAACTAATACGTTCAAGGACTGAACTTTTCTTGTTTTTTCTATGACTTATTTTTCTCCCATGTGACTAAAAAGTAGATTTTGTCACTAAGGTGATAATGCAAAAGTGCAAGTTTCTGTTTGTAATCAATCAATAAACAGACTTTTGACACAAAAAAAAACCCCAGTAACATTTCAGTTGGTCATGCTGTGGTATATAACAAATGGAAAAGTAATATTTAACATTTTGTAAAAGGACAGATGTCACACTTACCATTTGGGTTATTTATTTTTAATTAGTAGCTAAATTTGTTCACTTAAAAACACCCTTCTCTGTCAAGGCCTCTGGTAGCTTGTGTCCATACTGGGGGCTCTGCTGCCTTTCATCAAACCTGCTCATAAATACCAGTGGCATTTGGGTTGTCTTTTTTTAAATTATCTGTGTATAATGTAGACAGGTGAGTTTTATTATTCAGTTTGTGTGTTAGTGCCATGTCCCTAGGCCTGTAAACAGCTTGTGGGGCAGTACTGGGCCCTACCTAAATCAGTACTGGACTAGAGCTTAGGACTTCAATTAAACTAGAAAGTACATAATATGTAATTGCACAATAGATCATGGACAAGGATTTCTCTCATAAATTTTTTTTTGTAAGTGCACAAATCATGTAGGTCTTTCAGTACACTTAAAAAATTCCTGTACAAATCCATCTGTATTTTTAGGCACACAAGAATCTTTAAAAATCTCTCAAAAGTACCATAAAAAGACTTTCCACTGACTTTCACATTGGGTAACTTGTTTTCATTAGAATATACACATACTTTGGTGCTTAGATTTTGCATATTTATCTTCTTTTTGATACACAATATTTAAATAAATACAGATTTTGCATCTAGAGGGACCATGACTTTGAAAAGGTTCTTAAGATATTTGGATAGCTGTCAAAAATTATATTGACTTATTAATAACTAACACGTGGCTTAAGTATTTCTTTTTAGTCACATTCACATCATGCTTTCTACCTAATTGTTATTAATCTAAACATTATTCAACGTAATAAAGCTTAATAAATTCTATCTCATACCCTGTAGTTTTTCCATTTTAATACAACTGTTTGTCATAGAGGAGAAACTTCAAATACACTTTTATAGCTTTCTTTCATAAGAAAGCCCTCCAGTGCTTTTAAATACATTGCAAAATCTTTAATCCAATAAGAGAAATAATAAAATGTGCTAGGCTGCTCCATGTCCACAGGAATAACCTTAACAATAAGGCATTTCTTAGTGCCAGTGAAGGGATTCAGTGAAGAATTGGGACAGATTGCTAAACATTGTAATATGGTGCTAATTCAGGTTTGCCTGTGTTCCATCCCTTTAGAAAACTGCAGATATACACCATCCTTTTTTTGTGTGCTGTAGGAGTCACTTTGGCAAAGAGCATCAGTGTGTTGTGTCTGGACAGTTGGCTTTAAGAACTGCTATGTTTGGATCATGGGGATGAAAGGAGTTAAATAAGGAAGGATTCAACAAACAATCTGAGAAACATCAACTGGTGGACCCTCTGCTGAATTTTTAGACAAACCATCTTTCAATTTTATTCTACTCATGTATTAAGACTAATATTTATAATATTTTAAAATTCTAAGCCAACATTTTTTGCAGATGACATAAAGAAGTCTATCCTCTATTTGCATCTTTCTTTTCCCCCTTTCACTCCTCCCTCAAACTATTTAAAATCAATGCTATTTATTCTTTTTTGCCAAAGAAACAGAAATATAACGGCATATTAGGGTCATAAGTAAGCATTGAGCTAGTGATAATCAATCCTTTAAGATGTCAGAAGTGTCATTGTCTTGGGTTTACACAAAATATGATCCATAAAAGCTTGTTTGGTTATTGAGTTGTCTGTTTGATGAACTGAATGTTGCTCAGAACTCCAAGCATCTCCCATCCTCCCGTCTGCCTTGAGCAGAACCAAGCCCATCAGGAGCCACTCCACACGAGTGTTTGCTGTGAGCATGTAGGCTCTCTCCACAGACACTGCTTCAGGCAGTCCTGTCACCCCTCTTGCAATAAAGACATTCACTCTGTCCTGTCTTAGTACGAGAGGTGCCTTCCTTCAAAGGTACTGTCTTTGCCTAAGGAGTCAGTTGTGGTAAAAGCTCAAGTGGCCTGGGAGATTTAAGACAGAAAGTACAGGAAATTGATCTAAGAAATCTGCAGATGATGTGTTGTTTGCATTGCAATGTTTAAATCTTCTGCTTTCTAAAATGAATAATTCATGTATCCAACAATTTTGTTCTAGTCTGAATGAATTGTAAAAGATGAAATTGTGGTAAAGATTACTCAAAATTTCCTAAACAACCTAAGCAACAATTTTTCCTAAAAGGTTCTTGTGTTAAAAATATTATGACATATTTTCAAGGCTTTGGTTAGAGACATTAATGCTTCTTGAATGTTTTCTTGAGGCTGCAGAAGTTATGGTGACAGAAAGGTATTCTTAGACATCCCAGCTGGAGTAGCAGGAGCAGAAGTCACTCCAATACGATGCCCTTTTTAAATCTCTGGGCAGCCTTCTGACTCCTTCATATGTGTGTGACAGCAGAATGGAAAAAGGCTTCCTTTTACTATTATCTGTGGCTGTTATGATTTATTTTGAATTCTGTATTAGTGTTCAACAACTGGTTTAAGAAGTTTCTGTTTATGACAAGGCTCTGCCCTCCATTCAGAGTCCTGCAGGAAGGCTCTGTGCTCTTGTGGGTTTCCTAACCACAGGCAATAGAGTGAGGCAGTCATCATTCCCTGGATGATGCTGACATGAGCTCCCTGGTGCTTCCCCTTGGCTTTCCACCCCCTCTCCCATTATCCATCTCGATGTTCTTGGCTTCAGCATTAGGGTGCCTCAGTTCCTGCACTGATAGTGGGGAGCTGCTTTCCTAGCGAGAGCAACCACTGATGAAATGGGCACATATGGGAACGACTGTGCACAGCCTGCCGGAGCCTCTGCTCTCATGCCTGATCACACAGGGCTTGGCCAGAGCCTGCAGAAGGCAGCAGCACTTCACCTGTGATTAATAAGCACTAGAGGCCATGGTGCTATCAGGGCATCCTTGTCTGGGTTTTCACATGGATCACTCCATGGAAAGGCAGGTGCCCTGTCCTAAGCCAGCTGTCTCTGTCCTGTGGTCAGAAAACTGTGTGCCTGTCTGTCTCAAGAGAAAAGGGAGTAAAGGCTGAAGTGGGTGCAAACAGGAAAACAAAGTATCTGTCCTTTAACTCAGAGCTCATTTTTTGTTGTCTTTTACCTGATCGTGTAGAAAACTGGGCACAGAACTGAGTTTGCAAGCCAGATAACAAGGGATTTTCTGTAAACTAACAAGGTTAATTTTCAGAGCACTTTCTAATTCTGAAGTATGGGGAATTCGGTCTCGCACAATGCCATGAAGGGAGTCTTATTTTTGTTATGTAGGCTTATAAATCAGTCCAGCCATAAACAAAGAAATTAAATGTTAGGAATTATCCCTGACCTAGAAACCTGATCCTTCACCTTAAATCCCTTGCTTACCCTGTGGACCACACCTGTTTCTCTTTGCCTTCCAATAAACACAGGTATAACAAATTATTCACTGCAGCTGCACAGCAGTTATCACTGCTGATGTCTCTATTACATGGGAATACATGACTTTTTACTTCACATTTAATTAAATGTTTTTATGGTTTTATTGTGAGGTGATTAATCTGTCAGAAAACAGCCTGAAATTGTATATGAAATCTTGGCAATATATTAGCTTTGCTCAAGGACTATTTGCATTTTATTTATAGCCTTTAATTTTATAGGTAATAACTATCTTCTTTAACAGTGAATTCATTTGGGACAGAGTTGTGTTATCAGATACACTATTAACTTCTTTTCACCTACTGTTTACTGTCTTCATTTCTTTCTCACAATGACGATAAGCAGTTTCTCTGTTTAAGCAGCTAGACTAATTATTTTCAGCTGCACATTAGATTGGTTTAATTCTTCCCAAATGGCCCAAAATTTACCAGAAATACTTTCTGTACTAGCTCTCCTATTTGTTTCATTATGCTTCACAAGTGCTGGTTTTAAATCTGGAGAGCAATTCCTTTTCTTCTCGCCATTTGTGTGAAGGCAAGTGCTAGTTTTTTGTTGTCCAGAACTTTAACTAGTGAGAGACTAAATGAGAGATTTAATCCCCTGGGTTGTGGATCCTTCATCTCTTTCAGACACAGAATTGACTACTATTGTGCTCTCAAATATTTAACCATATCAACAAGTAATGGGAAATTTTATGTTAAAGTGGGCCAAATTTAGCTTTGAACTAACTAATCCAGGAGAAAAGGTTGTGTTATACCTGAGCTGACCTTATTACTTTGTCATTAATCTGCTTTGTTATGCCTGAAGAAGCATGGGGGTCTCAGAACTGCTGGTAATCTTCTCTGCCATATGTGTGGTAATATCTGAACACAGCAGGATGAATTAAGACTAGTCCCATCTTTGCTTTATTACTTGTAAATCAGCCCATTAATATTATCTGAATGCAGTTTGTTAGGATTTACATAGATGATATTTGAATTGCCACAGTGATTACTTCTTAAAAACTCTGCTAATATGAATTTTGAAACTTAGAAATAAATTAGTATTGGAAGTCAAAAAACCCTTCAAATGAAGCAAAAGGAAGACTAAATAGTTATATCAATAGGAAGAAACAACTCGAAGGCAGTAATATCAAAAATATCATTTGCTGTAGTATATTTCAATCCCAAAAGACAATCCCAAGTATTCACTTGGGGGTTAGAGCACTTCTCAGTGAGGCAGCAGAGCAAATAAATCACTGCTCAGTTTGAATTAGTATAGTAAATTAATATTATGCTGCCTCTCCCTATTTTTTTAATAAACATGTGTTTTGTCTGATTTACAAAGAAAACATTTTACAGTACTCGCCACCATGCTCTGATCTGGTTTATCCCCTGCATCTGTTTCCTACTGTGGGTTTTCAGTCAGCTGCTTTTGAATTTGAGAGATGATTAAATTTTTCTGATTTTTACAGCTTCTTTTTTAGAAGAAATCCTGTGACTGTCATAAAAGATCATGAGCAAAGATGACCCAGGGTGAGCAGTGATTGCCCATGGGCACAGACAGTCATAAAAAGTTGCCTCCTCTGCAAAGGCAGCAACTTCTTTCTCTTGTAAAGATAGGCCAAAGAAGCTATATACAAACAATATGTCTGTAATGTGATGAAAACTAAACAGAAAACTCCATCTGTTACATCATTAGAGCGACTTCATAGCATTAACATTTTTATTTGCCGAGGGCCTGCCAAAATTTTTGGGTTTATTGAGCATTGCATGTAAAAGTTTCTCAAACTTTTTCCCTGTCATTGATCTTGTTACATTAATAAAAAGCAGCGCTTTGGCACTGTGCAGGTTGATGGCTCTCTTTGCTTTTTTAATTGTGTCCTTGTTCACAGGAACAGGGCACGCTGTGAGAGCCCAGTGCTGAGGAGGTGGAGAGGAGGGGAACTGCAGGGGAAGAACCCTGTGACAGCCACCCTGCCCTGCAGAGGGAGGGCACTCCTGCTGCCCTGCCTGCCCAGCCTTGCTGGCCATGGCCTTCATGTCCCAGTGCCTCCGATTTTTTTTTTTTTTAATACCTGTAGAGATTTTCTTAGAATTCAGATGGGATAGAAAAAGTGTGAAAGTAAAAAAGGGCACAAAAATAGATGATCCTTTTTGCAGAGGGTCTTGCCTCATAGAAAAGGCCCTGCCCTTCCACAGCCAGTGCAGCAGGCATCAACAGACAGGAAAGCATCTTGTTATTAACTCCTGCAGTGCTGCACCCTGAGAGCAAAAGCTGTGAGAAATTTTGTTTCAGAACAGAGCCATACTGTACCTTCACATTTTATTTTGTTTGCTTTTTGTGTTAAAAATAGCAATCTCCCAGTTGGAAAGCTACCAATGTCATGGTACTTGCAATCAGATCTTAGCATTTGTTTTATGTTCTTCCTAAAGATGGCAGTTTGTTATAGCAGCATGTTATATCACACCTTATCTTGGGGTGATTTGGGGATATTCATATAGGAGTAAGTGTTCAAACAGCTTGTTATCTTTTGTACCAGTGCATGAAGAATGCAGTTGCTGTTAATCTCTGCAAGTATTAATCCAGCCTTATCCAGTTTAGTTTGTAATATCCAAAAGCAGCACAGAAAATATAGCAAGATACACTAAAAGAGCTTTGTATTCACATTGATGTAAGGTAATATTTATTTTAATGTACTCATGGATTATTAGAACCATGCATTTGCTATCATGTCATCCTATAATATGTCAGAGAAAAAATGCTTCCAAGAGCAAGATGGCAGATTGTCAACTACTGATGATGGTATTTCAGAGATGTAGCATTTTTATGGATAGAATTGCAAAAGAACAGCATTTATTGCCCATGGCAAGGGGCTCTGTTAGGTATTGACAGCATAGTAAGTTAAATGGAAATTCTTGGCTCTTACTAGAAACAGGAACATTAAGTTTAAAATCACCATTAGCAAGACTCCTGTTACAAGTAGGCTCTGGGCAGAGGGTTACATTGATTGTTGTTCAGGACTATAAATTAAAAGAACACCAAGAAGATGATTTGGTTATTAAATACTAAATAGAAAGTGTTACTCTGTTTCACTTACCCTGCAGTGGGGCCTGCAGCTGGATCTATGGTAGGAAAGGCCAGTGTACTCAGCTGAAGAAAAGGCTCAGGCCAAGCTCAGAGCAGCCAAACCCGACTTGAAGAGGAGCTACAAAGACAGCAGGGTCAGGCTGTTTGTTGTGGTGGCAAGTGGTGTAACAAGGGCAGCTTGGGAGGTTTGGGGTCTATTTTCTGCCTTTTACATAAGTGTTCACCAAAAAATAAGAAATACAACTCAGACATAACCTCTTTGTATCAAAAAACCAAGACACAAATTCTTTCAACTGCTGTAAACCAGCACTTTTTCTGGTGTTATGAAAATATTACAGTCACACATGCTGGGTTTTCAAGTGGGACCAATATTGCTGTCAAGATATTGACAATCTGTTGTTTGAGGTGGACTGTCTCCTGACAGAGGTACAGACATAGCAGCTTGGAGCAATGCAGAGAAAATTTATTTTTAAAAAAATCAGACAGGAGGTTGCATAAGAAAGTGTCATTGCTTGCATTGATGTCAGTCTTCTATAAACCAGAAATTAAGATTTTTATAGTACTTTCTATAGTAAGAGAGATTCTTTCTGTTCCTTTTATCATTTGCTTGATGATTACAAGAGCATCTTATCTGTTATAACAATTTTTTGGACATTTGGTGTGTTTTCCCCACTGCAAGTATCTACAAAACTTAAAATAGATATAGGTATTAATCTTGAAGTGTAGAGTGCCTGCAGCTTTCAGATTTGTCACTCCCTATGACAGTTGCCAGACCTATGTGTGCAATTTATTGCTTTTGCATTGTTGGATGGATCCACAGAGCTTAGACTTAAATCCAGGATTCACAGGTCCACCATTTCATTCTTCTTGTGCTCAATTCTGTGCTGTGGTGCTCACATTTTAGAAGTTATTCTTGATATATATGGTACATTTTACTCTATATGCTGCTGTCATTTATAAGCACAAAATAATCTTACATAATCTCAAATGAACCAGATGAAGTTAATAAAAGACAGCAAAACACAAGAAAACTGAATAATAGGAATTTGAGGGATTCTTATGGACTTTTTTTTCCATCCAGCACCTTGTCCTCTGTTTTCACATGACTTTGCCTCATTGAGACTAATAAGCAGAACCTGTATTACTGCCTCCTTCATAATATAATTAAATATATTTTTGTGAGTTTATGTGCCAGTCCCCCTAGCTCAGAGCAGACCCTTCCAGGTCAAGTTCTTGGTGCTACACACCCCCCAGTTCTGCCTGTCCCCAAGAAAGGAGATTCTTCAGGAAGTCCCTTCCACCATTTGACATCTGTCATGGTAAAGATTTATTTTCCTAGTACGTGAAGAGGATTCATCTGCTGTCGGTTGTGTCCATTGCTGGTTGTTCTATCATCCAGCACCTGTGAGGAGTCTGGTTCCATCTCTCCTGCACCCTCCCCTGGGGAGCTGCAGCCAATGGTAGGGTCCTCCCACAGTCTTCTCTTCTTTGAGCTGAACAAACCCAATTTTCAGCCTCTCCTGCCTCATCCCATTTTCCAGCCCCTCACCATCTCTCCACTGGACTCTCACTGGCATGCAGCCATCAGCTCTAATTGAGTGTAAAATCATGAGTGTGAATAACATAGGTTCTTTCTGAGCTGAGCAACTGCTGAACAAGGAGGGTTCCATGGAATTTAGAAGTAAATACATTTGGAATCCACATGGCAAAGTGCTTATTCAAGAAATATAAATTGGCAAAGGTTTTCTGGACAGTGTTTCTAAGGGAAAGGACCCAAAGGTGGTTCAGGAAACAACCAAAGCCTTGCTGTGGGTTGGAGGTAAGATATCTTTACCCAAATCCTCTACATAAGAAAATACAGAGCATCAGTGCCAATGTCCTAACTGAAATCCTATCTGAAGCATGTTGTGTACTAAAATATTCATATTTGGTGGGGAAAAAAAAGAAATAAAAATCCCCAAACAGTCTTCCTCATCATTGTTTGGTTCCATGAAACAGGCTCATCACTTGCAAAATAAATTGTCCTGCATTCATTTCATGACCAAAGACAAATATAAGGGTAAAGCATCCTATGTTTTTTTCATTCACTCCACTCTTATCCCAACAGAATTCTGCACTTGGAACTTGGCAGACAAATGTTGATTATTCTGCTTGCCCTCTTATGGCACCATTTAAATCACTGATGTCTTGGTCCAGAAGCTTTTATGCAAGTTGTTCCTCAGAACACAAGAATGCCAATTTAGGCAGCTGAGCGTGGGGTGCCCCAGGCTGACCCCAGCTGCCACTGCAGCTGAGCATGCGTTGGCCAGTTCTGCTTGTATCTGCCAGTCCTGGGCAGGGCCTTGCTGAGTCACAATCCCAGGCTCAGAGTACATTTGTCTTCAGCTCTCAAAAGGTTAATTTACTGAAAGCTTGAACTGGAAGCATTTGCTAATGTGTAGCCATTACAGCATGTCTGCTCTAAAATACAAGGGGAAAAAAAAACAACCCAAAGAGAATTGAAAAGCCACAATTGTGTCAATCACAGTGTAAAAATAAGGTCAGTAATTTGAGTAACTGAACTGCCTAAAACAAAGGACAGTAAAGAGAAAAGTAAGCCGATAAATCTTCTGATATTTGGGTTATTCTGCATAAAAATCCCAATGTAAAAAGGGCATTATCTTCTATAAATGGTATAACACATATCCACACTTGTATGCCTTGTTAAGAAAAACGCTTCTATGATATTTATATATGAACTCATAATATATTATGTATTTTGTGCTTGCCCATTAGAAGAGACCCAAAGTCATTAAAAGAAATTTGCATCTCTGTCTCATTAGTTGACCTAATTCTAGGCAGAAATTTTTGGGGTTATGCACCAAACTTTTGGTCTCAAGTCCCACCAACCTCCCACTGAAACAACTACTGAAAATGCCAAAAGAAAACCCAACCAAACAAGACAATGATGTTCTATGTTCTATTTAGCCTGAATACCTCCTGATGAGGTGAATATAAATATGTTCCTCCCACCTCTTCTTTTGTCTGTACCCTGAGGTTCTTTTGAAGAGCAATTTTCTCTCCACAGTAAGATAGTGAGGATGAAGTTAAGATTTGTGTTCAAGGCATCTACAGCTCTCAAGTAGCAGGACTGAAGTACTGATGGTTCAAAACCCTCTTCTCAATATATAATTTTCAAATTTAGATTTTTTTTTTTAATTGAACATCTATTTTATGTATTGAGTATTTGGATTGAATGTGTTGTTGGTTTCATTTAGAAGCGATTATACAATATTCCAGCATTTGTAAAAAGAAAAGAATCTGTGTTCTCAGTTGCACACTCATAATTTTTAAAAAGATAGTCTAATGGCTCTATAAATGGATACATGTCATATAAAGGCAAGTTCTTTTTATTTCCAGAGTATGCAAATAAAGGGTTAAATGGGAGTGTCATTATTTGACATGCCTATACTGCAGTTTTGGAGTCTCTGACAAGGTTGGTAACATCATTTGCTCTGTGCTGCCATGTGCTTTCTAGTTCATTGGAACCATTTGAGCAATTAGAGCATGATTTATTCTCTGACAAATGTCTGAAATCCATTGTTATTGTCCCTTAGAGAACTTATTTCTAAATTATCAAAACTGTAAAATTATTTTAGCTATTGGCCAATTTATTACATTGCAGGTTTCTGCGTTACTCCATCGTGCCTTTATAAAGATTATTCTATCTATATTTTTGGCTAAACTTGTTTTTATATATTCTTGGATCACACCAAAACACTCATCTTTGTCAATATTCATTCATGCTGTTCAGCTGAGAAATGTACTTTTCTGGCATCTTCCTTCAGTGATTTTTTTTTTTTTTCCAACGTATGATAAGGAATTCCAGAAAGAAAAGCCTTCCATACAGGAGACAGAACTCTTGAAAAGTTTGAAAAATGCTTTAAGTGCCAATATATATGTGTGTATATTTACATGAAGGTTATAATGATGGCAGTCCATCTGTGCAATGTGCTTTCACTGGGGATAATCAGAAGGGGAAAATTGGTATTTCTCATCTGGTTTGATGAGAGGTTTTATGTTATTCAGTGAAGTTGATATATGGCATTCCTTTCACCTAGAGACTTGTTGATAATTGGTTTATAAAACTTGTATTAATCTCTTGTATATCAAAAAAATGGATTGGGATTTAAGTGCAAAGCAAGTTAAATTGGGCTCATGGTGATTTGGGCTAAGGTAGAAGGTGCTTTCTTATTTTCACTTTCCATGAGAAGGGTCAGTGCTTTGTTAAATTAGGTGGCTAAAGGAGAATGAACGGAGTGATTTTGTCTTGAGTTTTACAGTAGATAATCTTCAGAGTTAGAGAGAAGCTATTCAGTTTAATATTTATTAAAATGCAGGAGTTGCATTTCACAGATGAATCTAAAAATAACTGTAAGATCTTGAAGTGTGTGTGATAGTTTCTTTGTAAATTATAATTAATACATAATAGATTCCAATTAAAAATATGCATACAGTTCAGGCAAAGATTTTTAAATTACTTTACATAGGCATATAAATACTGCTACAGTGGAGAAATTCAAAGAAAGGTGACTGAAGCATAGTTCTAAAGATGCAGTTTGGTTCTTTCTGTTTCAAACCTCTCCATTCTTAAACTAAAATTTAAACACAGGTCTCCTAAAGCTCTTATCTTCTACCACAAGAATATATTATCTCCCTTGAGATATAAAGCCACAGAGGACAGGAATTATTATACTGAAGGGTTTGTGAGTTGATATTTATTAGTCTTTCAAAGAAGTCACATCATTATTCAGGAGAGGGATACATAAATAAATTAATTTCATGGCCACAGACCTGACCTCATTTTGAATATTTAACTTAGACTAAAAAGAAGACTTCCCATTTGTCCTAGGGTGACTTTATGATGCTTGTATCCCCAGTGCTCTGTTCTGTTTATGCTGGATATTGAGTTGTGCACTGGTTTAAGAGTGGTTCAGAGAGTGAAGGGGGCAGGAGCAGTGCGTGGTTTGTCTGCAGAGGCTGCGCTCACTCCCCTGCATTCCCCCTCCCGGCCTGTGCTGTCTGCAGGCAGAGCTCTCCTTTGCTTTCTGTTAGTTTTTTTAGCCAGCTGAGGCAGAGAAGTTCCCCAGACTGTGGCTTTTCCTTTCTTTGGAACTGATCAGCCCTGCTCTGGACTGAAAACCAGAATAACACTGGAGCTCGCCTGTAGTCCCCATCAGGGACTGATAAGAGACTGGGCAAGCTGAGCCATACCCCTCAAACAGGACTTTCTCTGAATTTGCCATCTCTTCAGAACAATGAGAGGTTCCATTGTTTATTCCTCATTTTTCCATGTTTGTGAGTACTTTACTTGTTAAAGAAACAGTTTTTTCCACTTCTCTCAAAGTAGGTTTATGTTTCCTGAACCAGTAAGGGGAGGAGCTGGCTTAAATTTGCTTTCTAGAGGGGACCCCATCTGGAGGTTTCCTCCCAAATTTGCTCTAAACAAGGACACCAATACATAACGAGTTTATTAATTTTAGAAAACAAATGTAATATATTCCCTAAACCATTAAGAACTTATGAGCTCTTTTCCTCCAAGACACAAATCTCCTATAAAACAATGAACAAGTATTAGTTAGTACTTGGCAAGCTAGTACTTTACTAGTTTACTTTGCTAGTTAGTACTTATCCTTTGCAAAGCTGAATGAAAACATTGGTTTCTAATAGGTCTTAAAGGTATATAAATTGAATGGACTTTTTTTTCTATGTTTTGGATTGTTATTTACAACATATAATGCTAATATAACATTTTTCTTTTTCGTGGATAGATTATCTGTTTAAAAGAAAAATAAAACTCTGGCATACTCACCCAACTAATAGTAAAATTTACCAAATTTGCTAAATGTGTGCATTTCAGAGCTCAAACCATGAAAATTTTGAGTGCCCTGTATTCCTATAGCACAGTAGGAGGCCGGGGAGCCCATCATCTTGTGAGATGCAAGATTACATATTGGAATAATCTCCCACCCCCTCAATATTTACATCCCAATATTTCATCATCCTCCCAAGTCCACAGCCTTCTCCAGTATACATGGAGACAGATGGCTCATAAGATTACAAGCTATGGAGATTTTGCTACAGACAGGTCCCCTGGTATTCTAAGAAAATTAACAATTTATTTAAACAGCTCTGTCAGATGCAATCCTCTTTGCCTCATTTTGTCTCCTGCTGGCTCTGTCTCATGTAGGATTGCCTGCATGTAGATTCTCTGGTTACAGACTCATCATGTAGGAAAGAAAAGGAACTTAGTCATGAGCTATATGACCCGTGGGCACGCTGGACAAGCATGTGAGCATAACCAGAATAGAAGTCAAAAAATACCACACTTCTTATTGTTGTACCATCTTTATGAAAGAACTCTCTCTTTCATGGAACTGAAACAGATTCTTGCCTGTTGAGCAGCTCTAAATTAAGTCAGAGGATTATCTGTATCACAGCAGTCCCAAGCAACACAGATTTCAGATAAGGAGGTCACCAGCCTGCCAAACCACTGCTGCTGCTGCCCACAGCTCTGTCTGTGTGGCCAACAGAGCTGCTCACTGGCTGCTGGGCAGGGGGTACCCAGCAGCAGGCACACGGTCAGCAGTGATGGTTTTGCACAGAAAATCTCACACTTCACTGATTACTGCTGCACTGAGCAGTTTGTTGAGCTGGCCAGTGGAAACGGGTAGCCAAATCAAGGATCTGGCTCTTGTGGGAAGTGTAGCTCTGAACTGATGAGGGGCCACTTACAGGATGGAGTCATTAGCACATGTCTTGGTGTCACAGATGGGGAACGAGTTCTCCTTTTTCATTTCCTTGTCACAGTCAGAACGTGCAGGTCCATCCAGCCAGAAGGCAGTCCCTGAACTGCCGAGCCTGGTTCCCCACAGTTTCAGCAATTCTCATCTGCAACATATTTTGACATAGCTTTTCTAAGTGAACTATCATTGTACGTGCTACACAATTTGTCAACAGTGTATTTACCCTTCACTGGAAATACTGCACCTAGGACATTAGGACTGCATCTGCCTTTTTCACAAATTAATTATACAAGGGATGTATAACTATCCTGTAATCCTCCCACTCCAACACCCTGGGTTGAAATGTTCTTTGTTAAAACTATCATTTGCTTTGCACTTTCTATCATTGAGATTCTCACTGTTCTTAGTTCTTCTCCTTTCTCCTGAAGGTCTTCTCAGTAACTGCTTTTCATCCTAGGAGGTCTGAAGCCATTTCTTATCAGGTTCTTTTTTCTTCACTGGGGAAACAGGGTTCAAATATTTTTTTCAACATTGACAGGAATAAATTTAGGTGTCTGCTCAGGGCAATCTATGGCATCCATCTTCTCTCCTACTCTGGCTATGAAGACACACTGTCTTAGGAAAACAAATAAGTCTTTGCTCTCTAATTGGCATTTCAGAAGGCAAAAGTGGTTTTTCTGCAAGTGTAACTCATATATTTTCTCATGTGGTTTTCCACACACAGTTTGAAAAGCTCTTTCAAAGGAAACTTAACTTCCCTCAGCTCTCCTTTATTTCAACCCATAATATACTGAGATCTTTTCTGTTTCTTTCACCTATAGCAGAAAAATTCCACAACAAGTTTTTTTTAGGATGAAGTAAAATTGTTAGCAATTCTATTATTTTAAGATCCACAGGCATAAACTATTTTATATTATTACTATTTTGGTAGTTGTGAAGGTATACGGCTATAATAAGTATATATGATAAATAAGTAATAAATAATAAGTATATACTATATATAAGTAATTTATCATGGTAAATATTTCAGTTCTTGGCTGCTTTACACCATGTGCAGTCCTTTGTGCTTTTACAAAGGAACTTTTAACTGGAGATGTCCACAAACTCACAGTGGCCCGCCCACTTTTCTCACCAGTCTTTATGATATCAGGTCCAAGGCTACAGAGAGTCAGACACAGAGCCTCATTTTAGGCTCACAAAAAATAGAATCCAAACAGTATGAGTCAATGCATTATTTCAATAAAGTAAATAAAATAATATCTTAAAATAATAAAAAGAACGTAGATTTCATTCCAGTGCAGTAACATCCTAAAATGAACAGTATAAAAGCAAACTCAGCCCTGGAATAGCAGGTGTGGAGGAGGAGAGACAGTGTCAAGCCATTTCTTGAGCCTTTTCTGACAAAGACAAGAGGTTGTGGGAAATCTTTGGCTACAGTACCAATAGATCTTCCATCAAACATAAGCTCTCTGGACTTAATTTTCACTTAACAGGGATGTCTTCTTTCCACAGGAGAGTGCTAAAATGTGTAAGTCTTACATTCTCCTAAATACCTCTTTGAAATAAGCAGCATAGAAAAGTTTTCATGAAATCAAGGAATTTTTCCTATTTCATTTCTCTTCACTCCAAACCTAGAAAAATCATACTTCTCATGGCTCCTTATTGACTGTATAAAGACATTCTCAGTCTGACATACAAGATGTCCTGATTTCCCTTAGTCGCCCAGTGAGCCCTGGCTGTAATTTGGCAGCTCTCAGTGGTCTCTGCCATTAATTCAGCTGTTGACTGCAACAGCCACCTTCCCATGTGAAAACATTTTCAAATACAAAAAGATGTGGATGTAATTGCTTAAACACTGAAAAATCCATAAACCAAGACCGAAAAAAGTGAAAATACAGTTACAATCACAGAATATGCCCCATTTCTCCCCTATTTGTGCCCAAGGAGGAGCATACAGGTTAACTGAGCACAACAGCTGATCTCCTTGGAGTAAAATTTGTTGAAAATACAAGTGCTCATTTATAATTTTTCTAAAGACCATTGCATTGTAAGTGAGGAGAGTTCAACATCTATCAGTGTTCAGGTGGACATTTGTTTAGTGAAAGATCACTAGAATCACATCCAGAGATGATATGACATGAGTAGATCTCACTCATTTCCTGCAGAAGTACGTTCCAGTTGTAGGAAAATCTCCAGAATAAAACTGGTCTTTTTTTAATATTATAATAAGAAAACGTCCCAATGAAGAGAACAAAAGAACCCCCTTCCCCAAAAGTATTTTTTGTTCTCAAGACTATCCTTTCCTCAAAGCTATGTGGTGCTTTGGGCTCCAAAGCTTCAGGATAAGAATGACAGAGAGAAGGCTGAGTAATTCTTGCTCAGAAAAAGGCAAAAAGCATATGGGATAGATATGTCTGTTAATACAAGCTTGTCTGTCTCTTCTGCATAGTTTTCCCTCTCATATTGATAGTAGCAGCTAAATGTGAGTGATTAGCATTACAATCTCTGAAGCACCTGCATACAGCTGAAGATTTTCTAGCCTACCTACAGGATTAGCAGGCCTAGTGCTGAAGTTAATGGAATTGGGTATTAAAATCACAGAGGGAGTTTTGAAAATCACAAGAAGGGTGATCAGCACTTACCCGGGCTGCTTTTAAATTAGGCAAGAGTTTCTTAGAGGATAGTGAGCATATTACTCTCCTGAAAATCCTGCTTACCAGTCACATATTGGATCCCATTCAGTAGTAGCCTGCTTGGGACAGTTTATTTTTAATTCTTAGTACAACTGTCACTAATAAACTTTAATTTCTAGTGCTTGCATTTTTCTGAGGGGAAGAATCAAAGCACATCTTCTTTTATACACAGCCAGAATGTACAGATTTGAGTTGCTCGATTGCACTAATGTTTTTTCATGAATGTATAGCAAGTGGTTGGATAAGAATAAAATACAGGAAGTGTGGATATTTTGGTTCAAGTTTGTAGGTAGTGAAGAGAATTAGTGGGAGGCGTAATTCCGACATGGAGAGGTGGAATTCCACTGAGATTGTTAATGACTGCAAAGCTTGGAGAAATCTAATTAGTGTCCTGGAATAGAAGGTCAGATAAGGTCAAATATAAATAGTGTGTAAAAAAAAAAGATATCATGCACACTTAGAACTCAATGTGTCTGGGGCCAATCAGGTGGGATACTCAGAATCTGTTCACAGATATTTTGACTTTTCTGAAGTCTAAAATTCGTGGACTTAAATTTAAAATTATTAGTGTCCCAGAAATGCAAATCTAAGGCAGGGCTGTTTCCACCAAGTCTGGAACCCCCTTACACTATTCCTTAGATAGGTCTTCCACTTCAAAATGAATGTCATCTTCCCCACCATCTTTTGATCAAAGAATTTTGGCATCCTCCCTTACTGATAAATGAGGGGACAAACGTGTGTCAGTCAGGAATTTCACTTTTATGGAGAGGTTTAGGGGGATATTGAGAGAGGTTTCACATTAATACCTGCCATAAACCAAGGGTAAGGTTGAAGAAAAGACGTGTTCAGTTTCCCCCAATGCTCACACTGTCACCAACAGTGGCTGACCCACAACAATGGAAGCAGGATGAGCAGTGGGAATTCCACACTTCAAACTCCTCCCGCAGGATTTGGTAACTGAGTCTGTGCTGTGGGAACACATTGGCAGCAGCAGTCTTTGTGGATGCTACCACACCTTATGTGAACTGATGGAATGCATGGCTGCAATCTTGCATGTGTAAGAGCCTGTGGGCTGGCTGTCCTTTCCCTCTCCTGCCAATCTGGTTTCTGTGTAAGAAGTGGGTGGGGATCACTAAAGATGGCTTGGCACAAGAGGGCATAGGAACTTCCTCACTCCAGCAGCAAATGAAGTCAGTTACATGAACTTCTTTGTGGAAGCTGTTAGGTACATATCCATTGCTACGTTTAGTTCTTCCACTTGTGCTTCTCAACATTAGTCTTAAAAATAAGAAGTGTATTATTGAGAACAAGATGCTGGAAATTGCAGTAGTTTATGCCAGTATTAGTACACTAGTGATGTTGTATTGCAGAAAGTATGTAAAAAAACATTTAAAGAAGTGACAGACTTTGATATTAAGTAATTCATCTTCTTCCCTTGGAGCCATAGAGAATTGACACATTCATTTCAGACATTTTAATAAAAGCATTAGTGAAACTGGTTTCTCAGCAAACCAAGTTGCTGTAATCTCTACTTTTCTATTAAATATACTGTATTTCTTCACTTTACCATCTTTATACAGAGAAATATATTGTAGTATAATAATTACCACAGCAAATACCTTTGAACACTGCGGCGTTTAGGAGCTAGAACTAAGCAAACCCCAAGAATTTAACTACCTACCTATCTGTCAGTTACTTTGCCCCTGAGCAGTAGGGGTGCAGATCTGTGATGTTGTTTTAATAATGCTCCTAGAATCTCCTGTGAGCACCAGTTTTGCTTCTGGAGTCCCCCAGCTCTGTGACAGTCTTCACCTCACATCCCACAGGACTTTGATATATATTTGCATTTTATCCTCTGTAAGGAGACAAACCTGCAGGAGTTCTAACAAAAATGTTCAGAAGTGTGGAGCGGGATTGTGAGCACTGATAAATTCATGGTCCAAAGGGCACTGTCCCCAAACCTGGGGGGACCCATGACCATGCTGCTCAAGAGATTGTTACCCATTTGAGCAAGAAGTATTATGACAGTGAGCAGAGCAAGAGAATAAGAGGATGGAGAGCATATTCCAGTGTAATTATAATAATTTATAACTCAGGGTTGTTCTCCTGTTAAAATCTCAAAAGCAGAATTTTTTTACTTTCTTATAAATTATTCACAGTCATTTGCTTTGCTTCGTGACAAGTAACTTCTTTTCTTCAGACAGGATTTTCAACCTGAAAGAATGAAAGTGTTGACCCAGTTATGCCTAACAAACAAAATGTGAAAAGAACTAAAATTAGAAATGGATAAAATAATCTTAGTAGGAGCAAGAAATAAAGTGCTTTTTCCCTTCCTGTTCCATCTGAATTTAAAATTGGTAAAATTATTTTACTAAAAAAAAAAAAAAATCGAAAATAGACTTCCTAATGAAACTGCTCAGAGAAGGATGAGGTAACATTTATGGAAATGCCGTATATTATTTAAAAAAATGTTTCAAAAATGGCCTAAGCCAGAATTTAGTCCCTTTCCAGTTCTGCACAAAGTTCCTGATGTCTTGCCAGACTCCCATGGCCCATTTGCAGCCTCTCTCCTGCAGACTGAGACCCTTGTCCTACACAGCATGAATTTCTGAGATAGAATTGAGGGCAATGTACAGAAATTGAAAAAGTATATGCCATGTGATATTTAAGGGGTTACAACTGCTTTTGTGGCATCAGTCTCCAGACCGGGGTAGTAGATCTAGGACTGGATCCACTGACTCCCAGATTCAGGAAAATCCTGAAAAGGAAAAATTAAAAAGGCTTAATGGAAAACCTGTGCCCCTTTTAACCTTGCGCTACATTCAGTGCTAATGCATGGGATGTTATTAATGTATTGATTGCATATTCCATTAAAAGAGTCTGAAATAGTTAACATAGGTCAAAAAATTACCTCCCATTTAAGACATAGAAACCAAGACATTATAAATTATGAGACTTTCTTAAAATTCCTAAAGCCATAGTTAAAACATTTAATGGGTAACAGTATTTTTTAAAAAAACCTTACACTGAAAAGTCCCACTAGGATCAAGGATTTAGTCTTTATTATCTGAAGTGCTTCAGAAACCGGTAGTAAACAACACTTCATTAAACAGATTAAATAAGAAAATGTTTGTTTACATTATTCTATAAAGGAAAGAACCTCACAAGTTTTGTAATGTGAACTATGTTTGCTCTTCGAAGGAGTTAACAGAAACAGAGTGCCAAGCAGCTTCTTGTCTACTCACTGGCGACAGTTATGATCATGTTCAAGATAAGAGAGGGGTTGTATATATTTAAATGACTTGCAGTCCTTGCTTGTACATTTTAAATTGGCCAAATGCATCTACTTTTCATTTTTCCTCAACCACTCTTCACAGTATTTGAAATCTGTAGTAGTTCATAACTCAGCTCCCAACATGTCTGGACTACTATGGAAAGGCAACATAAGATGGGAATTTATTCTTCTGTCTGTGAGATATAAAAATGGAGCAGATCTCCTTGTGCATATACATTTCCTTCTTGGCTAAGTATTTTTCTGATTTTGTCCTATTTATAGTAGTTTTCAGGGTTTCAGTAATGTCCAGTTAAAATATCCAAGCAATCTTTTTTGAATTGGGAGCTGTGGACTATTAGAGGTCTTCCTGCTTGCAGTACTTTGTGTGTACCTTATTTACTTTGGATATCAGGCCTAAACTTGGCTGCATTTATGAATGCTTTCTTAGGTGTTTAGAAAAGTAGTTGTTGGACAGCAGGGAACCATTTCACTTGCAGCTGTTTATTTAGTATTTATCATTTTAACAGTTCAGGAAGAAGAACATTTTCCAACCTCATTTTTTACAAGAATTTCCACTCACTACAAGCTATCAATACCTTCACCAAGTCAGCAGTATAAAGCTGGCCACATTCTCCTTACCTTATAATTTATAATGATGTTTTGGTAGCTGGTAGTCCCAGCATGTTCAGGGGAGTCAGTGAAGAGACTCATGTACACAATTAGTAATGTACATAGTGGCTCTGAAAGCAATTACAATATCAGGATTCTCAACTATATTTTGAAAACATAATTTCTATGTAAAGAACCTCAAACTTTAAAAGAAAGAAAGCAAGCCAGCTGCATGGCAGGCAGTGATAAGCACAACTGAAAATCAGGCAGTGCCAATATAGAATTGTAAGCCTTTTATCTGCATTTTAAACCTTAGGAAATTTCCTCAAAAAGAGGAAGGCATAAATATCTTCTTCATTTAAATCGCTGCTACTTGATATCCTGATGAAGAAGGTTTCGGTTTGGACTTTTGTTTAGCTTGGGTTTTAATTTCTTTTATTTCTTCCAGTCCTTGACTGCTGTGTTCACACTGGCTCAGATGTTGTGCTTTTCCTGTGAGAAACCTGCACAGGTTCCCTGAATGTAGAAGATTACTACTGCTTAGGGAACAACATCACAGATGCAGTGAAGATAAGTGAATTTGTGATTGAATGATCTCCCTTCTTCCATATTCTTCTCCTTTCAGCAAGTGAAAGAGAAGCTTTCTGGATAAAATTAAAGTGGAAGGAGGAAGAGCTGAAATAATTTTCAAAACACTGATCCAAGCTAGGGCTGAATCATCGATGTCACCAAACAACATGTAAATTCCCGAATTATTACATCCTTGCCAAAGAATGTGATTTTTTCACCTTCTTCAGTTTCCTTACTGAGATTTACAGTGAATACTTGTATAATTCATGCCCTGTTGATGAGGGAAATGGTTGCCATTGATTGCAGTCATCAGGGATTGGAACTTTTGATCCCTTTTAAAGAAAAACTAATTACTGCTGTGCCATAATGCAGTATCTGAACAGATGAGATGGGTGAAAAAGGCAGTTACCATGATAGACAGGACTCAGTCAGAGGTGGCTATCAGGGTGTCAGAATCTGGTCAGTGGAGTAGCCACCAAAGTTTTGGAAACTCAGCACTAGTTCATATTTGGGAGACTTCTGCATTTACTCCTGCATTTTACTTGTAAAACCCACATGTGTCCTTTCAGGGGTCCGTGACTCCAGCATATCAAAGATTGTTGACAGACCTAACACTAGGCATGAACTTAAACAACTTGCTGATTCAAGGTTATGATCAAAGTTTTCTTCCTGAAAAAAAAAATTGCTTCTTCTGTAGCATGTAGTCAGAGATGCATTTAATCTCACCTTGACTGATGTGTGCCATCTCTGGCATGTAAAGGAAACGCTTACATAGTCATAGCTACCTTTATTTTAGAGACATGACTGTGGCACTTGCTCCACTAATTCCCCAGGATATTTATTTATAAAAAAACTACTTCCAGAGCCTTTTAGTGCATTGACCTTGTTTCAGGATTTAGCTGGGAGGAGGGAGAGCTGAGTTTTTTTCCTAAGCACTGCAGGGGATTTCTGTCAGGTTGCTTTAACACTTCCCTTCAGCTTCTTGCCAGGCTTTCAGGCTAAAGAATTTTAAGATGTAGCTAGCCATCATCACATAGGTTTTTGCATTGTCTCTGTTGTTTTATTAATCTAAAATTCGATTGTTTTTCAAGCAAAGACAAAACAACAGTATGCATCTATAAAGCTATCAGATCAGAATAATAAATGCATGGAAAAAAGATAATTTCTAATGTATCAGATCTGTATGGTAAGTGACCACTGCATGGACTGGCTTCATGCATTATATCAATTACCTGTCCAAAGATTTGGAAAGGAATTTTACCTCCATAGAATAGGAAAAGGAAGAAATTGAAATGTATTGAATACTGTTGTATTGAGAAATGTGTTGAACACTGTTGAGTTTTCTTTGAAAAACTAGAGTGCTCTTAAGTAGCAAGACACCAATTTTAGGAATCATGAAAATATTTTTATGCTTTACAGCTGTGATAGTCTTAGCCATCCTTACCATACCCAACCAAGACCCAAGTGGGTTAGCACTGCTGTTAGCCACACCTTTTTGTTTCTTCCTGTTTTCATGTACAAACTGACAGATATATGGGAAATGCATACAGGTAATTCCTGGCCCTCCTTCTCTGACTGTAGAGAATGCACCTACTGTAAAGTAGCATAAGATGCATAGGGGGTTTTGTAGTGGGGATTACCAAATTTAAACCTCTTTCCTTCCCCCAAAACAACTGGTTACATCCAGGCCCTAAGGAAGTCCATTACATATTCCCAGATAACCATGCTACAGCAGTGATTCTGGATTAATATTAAAGAAAGCCTACTGATACGGCAACATCATCCCTCATCTGGCAGTGTAAAAGGTATAACTGTGCTTTCTGTGTGGTTACTGCCTGATCCTTGAACTCCATCTCTCCCCTCCCTGTCACTGCTCCTCATTTTCACACAGGGCTGCCACATCCAGAAAGTGGATATACAGCCCTGGTCACAGATGGGGCTTAGGCAAAGTGTTCAGCTTCATGGCATTTCTGTGCTAATCCCTGAAGGCCTTTGGATATACCCTTGCAGCAATGCACTTACACAGACTAGTGCACTGCTAACCCTGCTTGGCCAGACAGAAGCTTAGATGTCCAGGGTTAAATACCAGGAAGATTTCAGTGGTAGCTAACTAGGTGTAGGCAGGTGAAAATGTACAGCATTGCAAAATCTAATTCCACTGCCTCTTGCTTTTATTAGTGCCTCAAAGAAGGGCTGGGCTGTTCTAACTGCAGTGTTCATGCATCAGTGTAAAGTCTAACTAAAATAAGAGGCGTTGGAGAAATCCTCCATTACTTATACTTTTCAGGAAAAAAAAAAGCAATTGCATCATTCTTAGCAGAGAATGGAAAGAAAGCAATAAATAACACAGCTGTTCAGTGGTAACTAGAAAAGAACAGTCAGACTCAAAGCTTGCAGTGTCTATTCACAGTGAAGAGCTAAGGAGATAAAAGATTATCATGACCCTGCTATGTGCATATTCTAAGGACAATATTGCTGGTAAAGTTCTAGAGTTTTCTCTTAAAATGGATGATTGCTAACCATGTTAACTAGATTCAATTTTATCATTCTATGTCTATATGCAGTGTGGTGCTATGTGCAATTTCAGGCACTCATTCCATCTCAAAGTGGATGTTATCTGGATTGCTGTCATATCCCAAACTGCACTTTCATTAAAAGAATTACTGTTCCCATCATTAGCTCAGGAAGAACTGCACCAGGAAATAAGCTACCTCTAAATGAAGAGATTAATTCTGTTGTTCACAAAGCTGGTAAAAAATTAGTCAAACGTGCAGCAGATAGGCTGTTTGGAAATGGAAGTTAGTGCCCTTGATTCCAAAATGCTGCCTGGCAGTTCTGATGGTGCACTCGCATCCTGTTTGCTCTAAGATCTTATGAAGGTCATTCAACATCTCTATACCTCAGTTTCTTCATCAGTAAGATTATGACAATTGTTTTCTACTGAAGTTTCCAAGTGATAGACTTAGTTGTCACACACTGCAAAACACTTAAAGATCTCAAATTGAAACATAGTTCAGAAGTACAAAGTATTATTGCTGTTAGAAGTCCATTACAGCTCTGGTTTCTTGTCCTAACTGGTACTTTGGTACGTGCAGCTAGACAGCTTCTAATGTTATCTCGATTCACAAAGCACTTTTTGTGTGAGGTTTGACTCACAGTAAAATGCCAGTTAGAATTTTTTCCTCAGGAACTCACTGGAGCTTGGCTTACAAAATCTGAAAATTAAATCAACCAAAATAGGTCAAACACAAAACTATATGTCCTTATGTGTCCTCTTGTCCTCTTTTAGCAGTACAGAAGATAGTTGTTGTTTTCTTTTCTGTAAAATTTGGGCTTGTGTTTCTCAGTTGGCTACGGTAACTGTATCACAGTTACATTTTGAATACCTGCTCATGCAAGTTTTCATTCCCTATTAAATATAGTTTAAAATGATAGGCTCATCTGTTAGTCGTCCAGAAATAACGTGCTGGGTATACAAGCAGCTGATGCTGCTGAACGCGACACAGAGTGGATCGCTGTGTTGCTGCTTGTTGGTAGCCATCACTACGGAGATGTTTTCAAACCTTAAAAAAGGAACAAAGCATCTTAAATATAATCAAATGTTAATATAATCTGCAGTTTTGCATTTACTTTCCCCCTGTAGCTAATTCTTTAGGAATTTATTCCTCTTCACATAATCCTTTAAGTTGATATGTTTATTCTCTACCTAGTTTACAGTTTCTATTCATTCCTATGTCAAGTATGTGAAGGTGCTGCTTAAATTAGTACTTCAGTATTATACATTTCTGAATTGGTTGTTCAGTGCAGTTAAAATGCAGTGAATACATTTAAAGTGAGAAAGGAGGTAAACAGGGAAACCATCTATACCAGAGTCTAGCTTTCTTGTTATAACATATTATAATTTATTTAAACTCAATCAATACTTAATCTGGAGTTTAAATTCTGCTAAATATCTGTGGCATGGCTAAAAGCAGCTGGTGCCAGGGAATAAAATTTTCTTCAGGCTGTGATTCTGATGAATTTATAATGCGCTCTAAGGGTGATGCATTGACCTAAATTCACAAAAGCACTGCTATTCCTATTTATTATTATGAAAGGTATCCTACCCGCAGTTTTGTTCTTTCAAATGTTGTGTGGTTACATGGAAAAGATGACAGGTTGCAGTGAGGATGACTGGAGAGGAAGGAGCTGCATGCACATCCCTGGCACGTACTGGCTGCCTAGGCTAGCAGCCCTGGGGTTTGGAGGGCACTGGAGGCAGGAGGGCAAATCCCTGGCAAGGGGTGGGGAGGCACAGGACAGCTAGAGCCTCCTTCCACCCTTGCTTCACCAGAGGAAGCACCCAGCATTCTCTTCAATGTCTGTGCAGCCTGTAACCACAGACAGGGTGGTGCCTCACTGTAATTCCATGATTTGATGCAGGAATAATTTAAGCACTGTAAAAACCCAGCAAATGTTTGAAGCCAGCAGTGAGGGCTGACTTCCTGAGAGGTGTGTGTTTGTGGTGATCCCTTGGATTTGTTTTGTTGGCAACAAGAATGATGTTGTTAAGGCAGGAAGAGGACAGTTTTGTTGAAAATTGCTTCTCCTATTTTATTTTGTTTTGTTTTTCTCCTGTAGCCTTAACAAGGCATGTAGAGTTAGGTTTAGGGTTTGATTTTCTGTTCATGGTTGTTTAGAATCTCTCAGGTCCAACCATCACAGGACAGCACCTATGAGCGACTCACATTGAAGTGGCTGGGAATTGCACACACTGATCTCTTGTAATGGCCACTTAATTTCTTCCATTGCATTTGGCAAGCTTTTCCTCTGCATCATCCAAGGGCTTTTCATAGCAAGCAGTGCCTTCCCAGTGACCGGCATCCTTATCCAAGCATTCTTTGTTACCTTTAGGGTTTGCAATCATTTTTGTCTATTTCTGTGAAATGCCATGTGTTTTAGCAGATTCATAAACAAAGAAAACTTGTAGGTTTTTTAAAAGCAGAGTGAATAAGGGAAATATATAATAAATGAAGCTGACAACCTTCCCCACTTCCTTCATTATTGTGATATGGATGCCTCTTGTGTAAAAACCATGAGAGCACAATTATATTTCTTTATAGATACTTGACCACTTCTCAGTTTTGCTTTTCTAGGCAGAATGTCCAAAGAGGACTCTCAGGTCTGCATTGTTTGTCTTCCGTGCTCTCCTGCCTTCCTTTGGGGCACAATATCAGACACTGTCCTCGGTATGTCTGTTCTCATTGTATTCTGTGCCCACCTCTTCCCATATTGCTGCTGTAGTCAAATGGCTGTTGTGATTTATGCCAGAATAACTGTGGGATAGAATAAATCCAGACTTTAAAGGCATTAGCCTGGTTTTACTGCAGCACCACCGACAGCTGTACCTAGCACTGCGACCTTATCCCACCCCCGTGAGGCAGCATCCCAAGCCATGCAGTGCTGTGTGCTTGCTGAGCTCTGCTCCTCGGGGCCAGCCCAGAGGATGGCAACAGCATGCAAACACAGCCTCTCAGCTGGAGCAACTGTTTGTTTCAGCTCTAGCCTTTACTTAAAATGTGAAGCTATTAAACAGAAATACAAAGACTTGGAGCTCAGACTCATACCTAACTAGCTGGGAGAGCTGGGTTTGTAGATCCAACTGTGCTTTGCAGTCTGGCAGCAAGAAAGTCTGGATTTCCACTTCAGTTTGTTTTCTTCTAATGGTCAAACAGAATACTCCAAGATCCAGATGCAAGGGTGCAGAAATACTTACCTGCTGTAAAGATTATTTATAGAGGTCTCAGACCTCTCTCCCCAACATAACAGTCTGATCCACGTCACAGCTTTGAACTCTGTCAAGCACAACTCCAGACTACAGGGGATCATTGGCAAAGTAATATCCAAAAACCGTGTTCTGCCTGGCAGAGTAAGAGATTGGGAACATCTGCAATTAAATATCTGGAAGAAATAATTTATATAGAGAAAACAACTGGAACTTCAAACAAAGGACTGAAGTTGTATCCTATTCCTTATCATGGTGGTTTGACCAGCTGAATCTTCCTAATTTATCTTTAATGATTGCTTATGTAATTTTTTCTATAATTTTATTACAATTTATGATCTATCTTGCTTTCTCACAGGATAAAAATTATAACCTTCACATTTATGCTTTAGTTAATGTTCTTGGTATTTCTATTGCAGCCAGGGGAAAAGTGGACTGAAGCTCGTTCATGTACATGCCTAGAGAAAAGCATATTCCTTACCCCACAGAATGCCAGCCGATGGTTGTAAGATATGAATAAGATAAAAGTGAAATATAGGTTGGGCGAGACAAACTGCCAAAAAACAAGTGTGTTTATTATAGTTTTTAGCTAATCAAGAGTAGCAGTAGTACTTTGCTTATTTGCCTAATCATGATTAGGTGCCAGTTTTCTGTTCTGGTAACAGAAGAGGTAAATTTCAAGTCTATGAATTGAAGGAGGCTGAGGGGAGTAACAGTGTTTTCATAAAGTTTTACCAGGCAGGCCTACAGACCAATTTCTGTCTGTAGTTCACCAAACTGTACAGTAATGTTTTTTTCTTCCCACAGTGCCATGAAAAAGCTTCTGGCTTCAGTTCATGTGTGAAACCTTTTGCACAACAAAAGTGGTTTCTTGTGGCCAGTAAGACTAAATGTTCTAAGCATTCCAGGAAGTGTATAAATGGATTGGTACCCTTCCTAGGTTTATGGAGCCTTATTTCTTTATTTTTTCTCTCATTCTTTTTTTCTCATTTATGCTCTCTTCATCTATGCGAAGTCCAAGCAGAGTACAGTTTGAAAATCCTGACTATCATTTTCCCCTTTTCTTGGGCTTTCCTTAGTTATATTTTATGAAAAGAAGTTGTTTCAGTAAATGCAACCTAGTAAATTATCTTAAATTACTTCTTACAGTCCAGGCTAGTATTATAACATGAAAATTGTTACTTAGAGTCTCCCACGCCCCCAGCTGCTGCAGACCCATGTCTCCAGGCTGGGGAGAAGCTGAGCACAGCTCTTCCCCAGCAGAGTCTGCAGGCCAATCCACAATGCAGAAAGCAGAGTTTACAAAAAGAAGATTTCTCATCCTTCCTTCACAATCCTGCCAGATTCTGTTGTAGTGATGGTCAAAACCAACTAAAATGGTGATTTTATACTGATGGGTAGGCATATGTCTATGCAGAAACCAGATGAGAAACAGTTCAGGCCAAAACCATTAAATCTCAGCTCATCTCAGGATGCTAGAAAACAGCCATCCCATTTCTTTGATCTATGATACTTGACTCTCAATGTGTGTTAATAAGACATATATGTTGGGCATTGGCATTTTCTCCTGTTGAACAAGGGTAAACATTGCATTTGTCTCTGTAAAAATATACTTCAATAGCTGGGAGAAAAGTGGAGATTTGTTATTTTTGCAGTTGTAGAAGACATTTAGCAGCTGTGTTTATGCTGGCAGACAATTTGGATATTAGGTGGCAGGACAGAGAACTGCAGATGTACAATATTGTGCAGACATTGTGCACTTACAGTCCATTTCCAGGGAAACATGTTATTTTATATTTCCCTTGGTTTCATTAATCACATTTCATGATGTATCTCACTATTTCAACCCATTCCCCTAGATTAATTCTTTTTTGGCCTGTTTGTAGTAGTTATTGATCTCTCTTTCAAGAAATTCCATCTCAACTACAGATAATTAAGTTCTTTTTTGCTCCAAGACAGAAAATTAAGATGGCCCTATACTGATTACTGAGACCACCTGTACCAACTGGCATGTCTACCACATCAGAAAGATATTTTCTGACCTTTTGGTCAGAAAAGGATTCATACTCTTCCTTGGTATTTAGAAATTAAACTCATTTCCTGAAAGTAAAAATATGTTTCTCCTCTTGACCTACAAAGGCAAACAGCTGCACTTTTCTCTGTTCCTGAGTTCTCTAATCCCTTAACAGGCTTTGTTTTGGTTTCACAGGTGAATCCCTTAAACTGTAGCAATGATGGCCCATCTGTGGGAGAAATATGCTGATATAAACAGTGAGGAACCCCTGTTAGAGGGTTGAGAGCCTGAGGAACCTCAGTGTATGGGATGTATCCCCAGGACTTTTTTGGTGTTTGCTCTTCATTTAAATAATGGCATTAAGGGTTCCTGAATAAATTTGGCTTGGAAGTGCTGCTCTGTGTACCCTTTGAGCCACCCCAGCCTGGAAGGGTCACTTGGAGTCCTTGTGCTTCTCCTGTAGCTCCCTTGCCCATGGGCAACAGTCCTGCTGCTCTGTGTGGGGACAGACCACGTATGTTTCCTATATGGTTGTCTGGGTGTGGTGGAGAGAAGTTAAAAAGGGAAAGAGCTTGTGCCAAACTTTTGATCTTCTTTGTCTGAGGAACTGGCTGTGCAGGAGCTCTGGTCTGGGAGGTGGGAAGAAAAGACCTGCCGGCACACTTTGTCCTGGCTGAGTCTGAGTGTCATGCTAGGTAAGGTTTTTTGTCTTAGGGAACAGAGAAAAGGAGTTCTACTGACCTCTAAATAGAAGCAAACCCCAAGAATTCACGACACAGAGAATTAATGAGTTATCCAAGATGGCATGATCAGCAGATTGCTTAAAAAACCACAAGCCCACCCAGTGCCTCTTCTCATGACTGGTTCAGAATGCTAAATATAACCTGGCAGTATTTTTCTTAGGGATAAATGAAAAGCAGACAAAAACTAGGTCTGTTTATGCTATATGACTTAGCCACACCTAAGGAAATGCAACTTGTTTTCACCCTTTTTGTTTAGAGGACATCTGTGAGGAGGCTCTGTCCACCACAATGAAAGCAGCAAAGTGTTGTATAAGCACTGTCCTCATGTTGCTGTGAGTTGTATGGAAAGGGATGGCCCCAGGCACCAGAGCAGAAGACAGGGTAGATTTTAAGCAGTGCTCAGCAATTTTCAGAATACTGAAATCTCAAAAAGAGCTTTACTTCCAGGAAGGAAGTAGAGGAGTTTGGATTTGGGAGGAGAGGACTCTGATGATCACATTTTTAATTCTAGAAACCAGTAACATATTTTATATATTCTCGAAGAGTAAGGCGTTTGCAAAAGTACATTGGAAGCTGGAGACAGAACTGGAAAATTAATACAGCTCTGGGAAAACTGATACAAGTGCCTTAGTCTAAAAGTCATTTATACAAAGAAAAGAAAATGTCACTATCATTCATGCTCTTGTGGACCCTGTGATTTTGCTTTCTCTAAAATGCTTGCTCTTTCCTGTGATCTTTTTCCCTGTGATCTTTTCACTGTCCCACTCTCTCTCTTTCTACAACATTCAGGTGCATTTTTTCTTATGTGATGATGCTTATACAACTGATCCTCAACACAACCAACTAGAAGCTGTCTCTGAGCAAACAACCCAGGCAGAAGACTGGAACTATGACCATTTGTCAACCTACTCCCCACATATACAGTATGAGGTTAGTTGTATAAAGTATAATTTACTGGTATTAAATAACCTCTAAAGGTCTAGTCCAAGTCTGTGTAAAAAAATTAATGAAATATCCATAAAAAGATCTATCAATATATACTGCAATTCCCACTCCTTCCAAATATGTTAATACCAATTTTTTTTTCACTTAATTCCTGTTTTCTTTCTATTTCTTCATCTGGAAAGCACCTACTTTTCTACTACAAATAACTCAAGAATTGGTAGAAACTCAGGTTTCTACTGATTCCACTCCTCTAGTATGAACAGGCTTCTCTGGTTTTTTGCTCTACTTTTACATTGAAGCCCTCTACCAAGTGGTCACTGTTGCTGAGCCATCACTGTCACACATCATTGACACACTACCAAGGAGGCTCAGGGAAAGGAAAGAGGTGTGGCTTGCCCTGCCCTGATTTGCTTAATGTTCCTTATAATAGCTCTTCTCTAACACACCTTTTTGCTCTCTTCACGTGCATACCCCTGTCCTCCAAGGCTTTGCAGTGCTCTCCCTTCAACATGACCCGTGTCCCTTGCTGGTGCCGCCAGTCCCTGCTGCAGACCCCTGGTTTGCCCTCCCTCACAGAGCCAGAGCTGCTCCTGATAACAGCCTGTGAAAAGAGAAGCACCAGGCTGAACATGTGTGGTACTGGTGCCATGTGAAGTCACTTTCTCAGCTACCAGTAGTGCAGGTCTCATCCATTTCAGAGCTGCACTTCTCCTGCAGATAGCTCAGCCACCAATGACTCACAGAAGAAGAGTAAATTAAATCTCTTACAAAAGTTTTAACATGGGCCTAACTGACCGATCACTGAACGCCACACATGGAATCATTTAAATTTTAGCATTTCTAGGCGTGTTTTATTTTTCCTTTTAAAATAAGCCTAGGAAGTGGCTGGGTTAATGTATACAACCTTAGCCTAAAGGATAAACAGCCAAGCCAATAAATATAGTGTGCAGGCTCCTGCCTATTCCTGTCTATACAGGCAACCATCTATAGCACCTGTATCCTCTCTTTTAGAAGTTTTATGACCAACACATTAAAGTGCAGAGAAACAGAAATGCTGGTTGAGTACAATGTATTCAAGTTAATTTTCCCATAGGAACTGAAGTATTTAGTTGCTGATTGTCTGTACAATCACGTTTTTCTTTTTAAATGCAGCATTGAAATACTGCATTTTTCTAACCGTTTAAATTTTAATTATCATAAAGCTTAGTCTGAATACAAGGGATTTTCTGCGCTTCAAGTACTGAGGAGGAGGGAAGGTGCAAGGAAAGCTGTTTCAGTATCCCTGACCAGATCAGCTACTCACATTCTCTGGTTGCCAAAGGTTTCCAAGAGGATCCTGTAGCAGTGGTGCCAAGAGGAGTTAAGGCTCATGCAATAGGCTGGTACCCTTTACACCACAGTGACTATGGACCTAGCCACCGACAGGGATCTTCTGCACAGAGCAAGGAGTCAGAGCAAGTGTCCAGTCTGGCCCCACAGCTGTTGATTTCTCTTTGCTGTCATTTAGTCAATAAAAAAGAACCTAAAATTCCAGCTGTTAGCAACGTCAGGGTCTATGTAAGCAGCAGAAAAATTAGAAATTAGAAATTTGCATTTCCATCCCTGTTTCAAGCAAATACACACTATCAAGAGAGGGCAAGGAAAATCAAGGATATAGCTCTGGTTTATTTTACTTGAAGTGATCAGACCTGGAATGGTGAGAAGGAAATCCAAACCCCATTCCTACCCCCACACCCTCCAAGACACAAATATTTTCTTTTTGCATGATTCTCTTAGAACAACATAGCTCCCAGTGGACTCTGTGCTATGGCTTGGTATGCCTAAAAGGCACACAAGGAAAAATGTGGATTTTGCACTTAAAAATCAAAGTGCATCTTCTGACAGGCACTATTCTAGCTGTGAGATGGGAAATGAATTCTATGTGTTCATTACTTCATAATAGAGTGCAAATATGCTCTTTGATGTTTTTCATCCATAGTTCAAAAAATGACAGTGGTGCTATATTGTTGAATTGCAGTGCTTATCACTCAGATCTGTTATTGTTACAGCCATGAGTATCTTCTGTATGTATATTGATGCATATTTAACCCCACTAAAGCAAGATGGTAGAGCCGGTCCCTCTTTATATCCAAAAGAGATTGCCAAGTGTGGTATTTGCTCTAATTGGCTTCTGGGGATGTGCCTCAATAATCTCCAATTGCAGGTTACATAGAGTATCTATATTATTTTACTGAAACACAAAGAAACTGATA
Organism: Passer domesticus; assembly: GCF_036417665.1. Classification (NCBI taxonomy): domain Eukaryota; kingdom Metazoa; phylum Chordata; class Aves; order Passeriformes; family Passeridae; genus Passer; species Passer domesticus. The sequence goes on from NC_087480.1 coordinate 41,217,922, forward strand.
GGAAATGCCATTCTCTACTTTAGAGGAATTCTGCTGAGTTTAACAGAGGATGATTGAATCTGATACAAGCAGAATTTTGAACACTCCAGTGATCCAAAATAAGGAAAACAGGGAGCTGCACAGCATGGTCTTTTAACAAAGTACATTTTTACATCTCTTGTGTGAATCGCCTCTGACAGCACGGCCATGGAGAGAGAGAGGCAGCAGGAGGCAGCAGAGTTGGGCAATGGAGAGGGAGCTGTGGTTAAGGCAGTGGCTTTGGAGACCATCTGACTGGATTTGTTTGTTTTCTGTCCCTGCCTAAGAAAGTCATTTAGGATATGTCTGTGGCACAGTGCCAGTCTGCATTTAGTTTGGCTACTAAAAGCAGCTGCTTCAGCCGCACTCAGTAGGAGCAGAAGTGGACAGTTTCTCCCCCTGGCTCTGCATTGTCTGTCTGTGAACAGCAGGAATAATGTTTCTTTGCCCTGACCCTGCTCAGTGCATGCCACCCCTGTCTCAGTGTGTTGATATGAACAGGAGGCCAAGCTTGCAGGTCCTTGCAGGTTTTCGGCCCCTCTTGGCAGTAATTGCTTTTGCTCCAGAAAGAACTGGTATTGGAATCACCAGGATCTAGTTCCCAAAGCCAGTGGATTTTTGTTTTGCTGCTGGAGGTTGACTTCTGCTCTCTATGGAGTCAGAGTGTAGCTGATCTACCAATTAATTTCATGCCTGATTGCAAAGTTTCTTGTAACTGTTACAGTTCCTTTAATCACCGTGTCCAGATCCTTGTTTATCTGTAACCCTGTAAGAGGAGACAGCATCCAGCCACAGCTTTCTTGCTATCTAGTTAAAAGGCATAGAGACAAAGACTTGTCTTGAATAATATATATAATCCAATTTAATATTAATTCTGTTATAATATTCAATTCCAGAAGCATATATGGAAGCAAATATTAATCCATTAGATTCTTTGTAATTATTTGAACTATTTTTATTAAGCATATTAGAACTATAAAGTATTACGCTTTAAATTTAATACAGATATTCTGAAAAATTAATGTTACTCTATTATTAAAGTTATACTCATGCATTCAAAACTAAATAATTTTCACCTACTGCCCCTACAAATTTCTTTAGCAGAATGTAGGAAACTAGGGGGAAAAGAGTTAAATACCTTTGTATCAATTAAATCAGCTACCCCAATTAGTAGTATCCAATCAAGTGAGGAAAAAGGTCTTGTCAGATTTTAGTTATCTTTTTCACCTAGTCTTGAACTGATGCAACAGCTGAATGTGGTTGCTCTGAAAACTGGGGAAACGTTAAAAAAAAGGAGATGTCTAAACATGCCCAATGCAAATATTGTCAATGGAATGCAATGCAAGTTAAAAAAATAGTAGTTGGGCTTTTTTCCCTTGTCCTTCTACTTTTGAACATGTAGTGAGAGGAAAAAATGTCTTCAGATGTAGGAAAACCTATGCAAGAAAAAAAAAAAAGCCACACCACATTTTCCCTTTAACATTTTGGAAGACAAATTTACAATTATGGTTTCAGTTAAAGATGTAAGAAAGGACTTTTCATCTTCTCAAGCTGTGAAGCCCTGTCCTCAGTGTTGGTGCTTATGACTTTTTTATTTCTCCAAGTACTGAATGGGATTTGCAGAAAGGAAACTAAGACAGATAGGAGGAAGCAAGAAGGAACATGACTCTAGGGCTTGCTGTTCAAAGCACTCCCCTACAAAGAGGAAAGAGAGGAGAAAAATGTGTACTGATCTCTCTTGCAGCAAATACCTCTGCCTTCTACCACAAATATCACTAGATTAAAACTAGGGGTTAACTACGTAGCATGATTATTTGGTTCTTATTTTGTTTTGATGTAGTGGGTTTATTTAATTGTCTGCTGCATCAGAATGACATTCATGTGACAATATTCAGATTGCAAACTATTTAGTTGTTTGACAGTGCCTTTACAAACTGCTTCATGCTTCAATCACTGTTACCTTTCTTTCCTACTCTACATATATTTTGATCAGATGCTGCTTCTGTTTAAAGTTAGTGTTAAGCCAGTCATTTGTCTTTGGATTTTGGGGTTGGTGGGTTTTGGTGGGTTTTTTTTGTTTGTTTGTTTTGTCTTGTTTGTTGTTTGTTTGTTGTTTTTTTTTTTTACTTTATTTCTTTTGTGTTTGTTCAAGAAACAAGACCATCAGCATTTTACACTAGCCCTTTGGTAGGCCATCTGCTTCTGTGAGAACCATGCTGGAGTCCTGGATCTGCTCAAGATGAGGGATACGTAGAGGAAGCATTAGCTTGAGAGTGTTGGAGGGTTTAGAGCCTGAAATGCTGTGCTCCAAGAGGGCACAAAGGGCAGGACTGTGTGAAGACACACAAGGGGTACTGCCTTATTAAAAACAACAATATGAAAATAGCTTGCAGAAAGCTTGAGCCACCCATCCATGTTTCAGCAGCTGGGCAGAATGTCCCCCCGGGGCGCAGCACGCTCTGCAGCCTTGCAGGAGCAGCTCTGCAAGGGGAGCTGCGTGGCCACCTCTGTGGCTCTGACAGCCAGAGCGCAGCGTGCCCGATGTTCAGCTGCCTTTCCCTGCTATCCATTCGCAGCCTCTGACCCTGCACACAAGCCCCAGTTAGGCTATGGATGGTAAGAGCATTAACTGGTGAAGTCGCATTCCTTAGCGTCTGACAATATTGGTGTCTACCCTGATTTCAGGTCTTCAGTTTTTTATGCCATTTATTATTTCTTCCATGTTGATGATACACAGGAATAAATAAGAATGACTGTACTTTCTAGTTTGAATTTTGGGCCATTCTTTTTTATTTGGAAGCTTTATTTCATTACATGAAAACCTTTAGTTTGGAAAACATTTAGTTCAGTTTTCCATTTTGTGGTATATCCCCATTAAGATATTGCTCAGCTGAAGTAACATGGTTTAATAACTTCTCTAGCAGGATCAAAAAGGCAAGCCCCAGCTTTACTGATGATGATTAAGGGTGGGAGTCATGCTGTGAAAGAGTGACTAAGTGCTGTTATTGAGATCTGACAATTTTCCTGGAAGATGGATTTGATAACTCTATAACAAGCATATTTCAGTGAAATGACCCAATTTTAGAAGATTAGTGTATTTTCCTAAATTCAGTAAGCCTTTATAAAAATCTCACATCTAGAAATCTGTAGGAGTTCTCTGAAAGGAATTCTAAAAAAGGGAAACTGTAATACCTACCTGGCAGTCTCAGGGAACTGTGGTACAGGGGGGCATCCCATAGGAGCACTGTCATTTTATGTTCTGGGTCTGTGAAGGAGTGTAAGATTAGTTGATGCTGAAGGCAGTAGGAAATCACAGTGGAAAAAAAGGATCCTGAGAGTTCAGCACTTGACAGCATTCTTCTTAGAAAAGTGAATGCCTAACAAAGCCTCCAGTTGGTCTTACTCTTGTAAGTAATTAATATGGCCATTATAAGTAATGGTTTTTATGAGCTGGGAGAACTATCTCACTTGAACAAATTAATTACACAATACTTTGCAATTCTTACGCTGATACAGATTAATAGTTAGGCATAACAAGGATACAGGTTATAACAAGAATATAAATGAGAGTCGCAATGCAACTGAACAGTGGATAGCCATAGGCCTTATGAATGTGGAAGAAAACAGAAGTCTTTCTAAGAGCTATGAGGTTTTAAACATTTGTAGTTTCAGGCATAAAAATGCTTTGCCTGAAACAAGTAGTTTGGAATTCCCTCTTTTGCAGCTAATCAAGTAGAGGCTCAGTTTCAGCCTTGTGTACTGAGAGGAAAAGCTCCTCCTTTGTCCCTTCCCTCACACTCTGGGATCCTTTCCGCATTTGTAATGGAACTTTTATCAGTAAACCAGGTTTCTATTCAATATGACAGACAGGGCTAGCTGGTGGCCCAAATCTTGAATCCAGTAGGTAAGGTGCTTCCACTGACTCTGCATTTATTCCTGGAGGAAGGAAGGAGCAGTTTTTGAGGAAGTAAAAGATCCCAGGCTATGTCTTAGGAAGGAGGAGGGAAGGCTTCATGCCCATCCATGGCCCTGCAGAATCCTTAGCTGCTGATAATGTGTCTGCATCAGTAGGGAGGGGAAGACATGAACAGTGACACAATTACACCGGGCTGTCACTCTCAGGAAGCAGTCAGGAAATTGCCCTCAGTCCCAACTGGCTCCTGAGCAGAGTTCTCTTGTAGCTGCTGAGTGAAGACCACCCGAACACACTGCTAGTGAGTGACCCAGTCAAATCCCTACTTCTTTATCTTTTAAATCAAACAAATAACAACAATAAAAAACCAAACAACCAAACAAAAACCAAACAGAACCACCCCCCCCCAAAAAAAAAAAAAAACACCAACTTGTACCCCCTAAGAAATAAAAGATGGATCCTGAGGTTGGTTCAGCAGCATTTTCATCTTTTTCTCTAGCTAATAAAGTTATCATCTAGTTGATTATTCCAGCAGTGGGCCAAATTCTGTGCTGGTAAAAATGGGTGCAGCCCTGTTAGGAGTAGCTCCTACTTAACTCAATCCTACTGGCCTTTAAAAATTGATTCAAAAGTTGAAAGGAAAAAACTTGTTTATTGCCTTGGCCTGAGGTTAACAGAGCAACCGAAAATTCATCATGGAACCTAATAAACAAAGAACGTCATGTTTGTCCTCCAAGCTAACACAGGTGAATTAATGCTTTCCATCCTTTTCAATTACCCCCCCTATTTTTTCCAACCAATATAATTTTTATTATATTTTTCATAATGTTTCATTTATTTAAGAATGTTCTTTCCAGTGGTATTTGTATTATTCTCACTATAGACAGTCATGTATTTGAAGATTCCTTCTGTAGAAGGACAGTTTTTTTCAGCCTGACATTTGAAAATGTAGTGCTAGAAAGTTGTAAGTTCTGAACTTTTTTCATTTTGCTGCTAAGAACTGCATACAATTCCAGAGATGTCTGTGGTTCTTAGGTACTGGAATTTCGTCATTCTAGGTTCTGCCTGCTAGTCCACATTTTCAAGTGGCAAAATAACTCCCTGTATGAAACACAGTGTCATCTGAGTTTCTCCTAATCAGGCTTTAAGGAAATCCTTTTACAGGCATTTCAGTTTTTCCTGTCATTTTCTTCATTATGTTGCTGCATATGTGATTGACTCATCAGTCCTTCTGATCTGAATCACGCTCTTTAATATGTGCCTTTGTATCTGTGTGCCGGGTTTGGCAGGGAAAGAGTTAATTTTTCTCCCAGAGGATGAGCGGCTGTGTGGTGCTTAGCTGCCTTCTGGGGTTAAACCACCACACTCAGAAATATTTTTACAACTCTAAATATGTCTGGAAAACGCAGAAAACAGTCGCTCTGGAAAAATAATTTTAGGAGATCCAGGAAAATTGTCAAGAACCTAGACAGCTGCCTTTGCATTTTATTTTTCTGAATTCTTAGTCTTTGGATTGGGAATTCTATGCTGGTTTCAGAATATCTTTGGGTAAAACAGTGTATGTAATGGTGACAGAATCATTGCCAGATTTAAAAATAACCTCAGCAGCAACAGCAAAATGCTGTCCCTTGCAATTTGTCTCCCTGCACCAACATTCCTTCTATATTTTCAGTTATCATCATTCACAATTAAATAGCTATAAACTGAATTTTATGAGAATTTAAAGTGCTTCTGAATGCACCAAAAACCATGTGTTGTATATCACATACACAGCTTGCTGAACTAAGGAGAGAAATTATCCAGAATAAGTTATGTGGAAGCTTTCCACAGTCTCCTTATGTGACCTTGTACAAGGCCACGGATGTTTGAGGTCAGAGGGAACATAAATACTCATTTCTACATGACTCATTCTGAATACTCTGCTAGACAAATATTAAAATAATTCTAGCTAACCAGCACTGAAAACATTTTGGACATTGATCATTAATGTTCTACATGTTGGTTTGGCAAAACAGATTTTCCCATCTTTTCATACTAGAAAACAAAATAAAAGCTTTGCTCAGACTGCCCCCTGCAGAACACACAGCAGTGGGGTTTAATGCCTCGGTTATTGTCAGTGGTAAGAGAATCCAGAGCAACTTCACAGCAGGGAGCTTGTCCATAGCTTACAGAAATAAAGCAAAGATAAACTAATAGTTATTTTCCAAAGTATTTCAGGACCCTATTGATGGAGGCATGGATATTCATTTCAGGAAATGTCCCTAATATGCTGCTACTGTAATGCTTCTGGAGTAAGAACAGTGTGTGGAAGCACAGGCCCTGCTAGATACACCATAGTGATTCCATATGCTCCTTGTAATTCCCTTTTTCTTGGTCACAGTCAGTGCTCCACAGACAGGGATTTACCAGCCCACCCATGGCTTTGTTCTCAGCTGCTATCAAGAGTTTCACTGAAACTTCACCACAACTCTGACTGGACCTAAATACATATTCATTAAATGACTATATAAGTACTTTGAAAAATTAAAATGTAATGTCCTGTGACTCATGTCTTAGGTTTTCCTCCTATTAAAAGGTTAAAAAAAGAATTGTGCTGTCAATGACTTACACATCGTGAGCATTTGTTCAATTTTCACTTTCCCTAATAGGTCTGTGTACAGCAGCAGCATGTTTCTCATTAAACTTCATGTAACTAAAAAGGAAGGGTCTAAATCGCCCTTGAACAAATATATTTTCAGGAACCAGAGACAAAAGCATTCAGACACTTCCAGACACTGGTCAGATTTAGGGTAAAATGCAAATCTAGGTTTGGGGTGGACAGAAAAAGACATACAACAAGCATTACAAGTTCTGATTCCTGATAAAGGCTTTTTCTTCCAAACATATGTTTTACGTATTTATTCAAATATCAACTCTGGTAGAGCCACTAAGATTGGGATGTTGGCTCCAAAGTCTTTCCCTATCAGATACTCAGTCCTCAGACTGTATCAGGCCAAAAGTTTTCCATCTGACAGCACCAATCAAAGAAAACATAAAAAGGCAGGGCATTTTCCTGATGGATAAATGTCAGCTAAGAAACACTATTGTCTAAAAGTGAATTATTTCAAATTTAATGCGCACAAGTAATAATAAAAATTTGTAATCTTTTCTTTTTCCAAAGAAAATGTCAAAAACATAAACCTGTTTTCTCCCCCACACAATGCTCTCCTCAGAGACTCCCTGACCCTGTGGGATTCTAAGTCCCATCATGTGAAAAGGAGTAGGAAGTTTCTCGGATATTGCTGCCTTTCCTATTTTCTTTGGCCATTGAGATATACAGTTTTTAAGGCATGCCAGACAGTGTCTTCACATGAGATACTTGCCCAAATAGGATCAGAGAAAACATTTAATACTTTCCTTACAGATTTGGCATCCTTGAATACTTCAAGGAACTGGATTTTTCAGCTAGGTTCTTTATGTATTGGGGAAGTGGAAGGCTGTTTCTTTCCCACCAGTAATTAAATACTCCTTGGTTAAATCTCAGATCCCACAGTAAGATGACCTTTTTACAGAGAGACCCTAAATCAAATACTGACTTCCTCCCTTTCTGCTTTGTGAGATTACTGTCCTCTGTTTGGATCAAGAAAGAAACACCATGGAAGTGTAAGTGCTTGTTCTTGCTTCAGGATCATGCTTAGCACCACTCACTGAAGCAGCCTCACAGCTTCTCCAAATTCAGTTATCATGCTGAGGAAAAACATTGCAATGAATAACTACTGACTTTAATCTTCCATTGGAAGATCCTGCAGTGCTTTTCACTCTGCAGAAACTCACACCAAGTAAAATCCCAGTTTCTTATTTGCTGATGATCACAGTCATTGCCAGAGTTTTCGAATAAAGCTGTCATTAGGAAATTGGGTGAAACTGCACAAAAGCCTGTTTGGATGTTTGCAGCACTGTTTTTTAGTCCTGGATAAGCACTAATTTTTGTGCAGGGCTCAGTACCTTCAGTGCCCTTTCAAAGACGGGACTGAGGGTTTCAAAGTTGTAGCTGAGGGTATTGTGCAACTGAAATAAAGATTTCAGTGACTGACATGATTTCTTTCCTACTTGCACTTTGGTTGTAAGAATGGGTCACCTTAATGATTATGGTGACACTATTTCAAATGAGGTTTTGAACTACATTTATAGTCACATATATTTTTTAGCCTAAATATTAAAACTACAGCTTGCTCAAAAATCTGGTTTATCATGTGATTTTCTTGGGATATAATCTAACAAAACTCCGAAATTTTAAAGACAAAGTCTGGCTGCCTAATTTTTATTTTCTTTGAAACATTACTTAATTTTCTGAGGTTCACTCTTTATTTTCACAGATTTTTCATAATATATTTCTAGGCATGGGCCCACTACTCCACCTGTGTTCCTTAGTGGCAGAGAAAAGATTTGTTTTAGAATCAGTACCATAAGTATTTAATAAAAAGAAGGAAGGTTGAATTTTTACATAATGCATATAAGGTATTATTCTTCCAATAAATGAAAGACATTACATCAGTGGAAATGGGGTCAAATAGAATCCCTATCTTCTACCTCTACCTAAATTTGCTACAGGTTTCTTAGCTGTGTTCCTGCACTGTGTCCCTTTTGTAAAGATTCGCTTTTAGCAGTTTTACTGCAGGAAGGACAGATTTTGCAGAAGTGGATTCTTTCCATTTTCAGTTTAAAAGTGATTCTTGGAAATCTCAGAGGCCTCCATTGCTTTAGAGACTGTTTATACAAAAGTCTGAATTCTTGCTTTTCTTTGGGGTGAGAACTGTCACTATAATGTGACAACATAAAAGTAATGCAATTTTTTAAACGCTTGCAAACTTTTTTTTTTCCTTATTCCTATGAGAAACTTGCACAAGTAATTTTTTAAACAAGTTATAATTTGTTGGTTACATTTTGTAACAGGGTATCCCTGTGTAATTTCCCTTTCATTATTAAAAAAGTATGCATATCTTTCAGCTGGACATTAGAAAATTAGTTTGGTATATTCAAAATTTGCTCATAGTTATTGGGATGGTAAGAGATGCTGCAGAAAAGTTCCTAAACAACTTGGCTCTTAACATCAATCCTTTTACTATCATGAAGAGACTTAAGAGATGTTATATTAAATAATTGGGGCAATTAACACATTTCTCAGGATAATACTTTTATTTTGGCATCTTATGATCCAAGTTATATCCAAAATCTCTTGTTGAAGAAGGACTACAGGGAGGTTTCCCTCACTCTTCATTATCAAGGATATATCTTTTTGTATGTTTAATTATTTAGAGATTGAAACACCAAAGTTGTAGACCTAAGTATTCTAGATCTCTGCCTATATCTCTGTAATAAGAAATAACATTACAAAGGAATGAAATTTGTACTGAGTTGGGAATATATGAAATGTGAATGGAATTTTTTTTCTTTCTGATTAGGGCTATTTTCTGTTGACAGCAAAATGACCTTTGCTTCATATGTTTATTTGCCTTATTTCTCTTCTCTCAATACTCAAAGATTTCAACACACAAGCAGTGTGATTTTCTGTAATTTAATTTGAAATAATATAGAAATAGATTTATGTTTAACTTGTAAATCAGACTTATAATATTGGCAGCGAAAATTAAGGAGCTGACTGATGGAGAGAAAAAACCAACTTCTTCCTTTCCTTGTTTTGTCCTAGTTCCTTACTTCCTCTGCCAAAAATCACAATTCTTTCTTCAAAGGGAACACACTGTTAGCCAAAGCCTGACTTTTCAATTTTACTTTTGCATTGAGCAGATTCAGCAGTGCAACTCCAGAGCCTTGTTTGCTAGACTGCAAAGACAATGCCAGTATGGTTCCTTAAATTACATCTTCACCAGTCTAACTAAAAGAGAAAACATTAAACAAAAAAGTCTTTTTCCTGACATTTTAAAACACAAATACCAAAATATTTACCTTCCCTTTTGCAAAGCTCAAGCACAGCGTGGCCCAAATGTACAGGAACCATGGCACAGATGCAGGTGAACCTACTCATATGTGCCTGGTAAGTGTCAGACTTCTGGCCCTGAGCTCTGCTTTGGAATACAGAGTGGATCTACCTTTTGGTGAGCTGCCAAACAGCCAAATCACAAGAAATTCCCAGCTAATAAGGTGACGTATTCCACTGAAATATAACAGGACTGAGATGTTGAAATTGCCATCAAAGGTCACATTTCAAATTTTCTTCTTCCCCGTGGAGATGGGTTCCCACAGACAGGGGTTTGGTCCTCATGGACACCTCCCACAGGCACAAAGCACCAAAGGCTTTCTGGAACTGGGGCACTGGAATGTTTTCTCTAGGGCAGTGTGCTACATCACAGCCCTTTGTATTGCATTACTTTTGCTGTTGATTAATATCAGCTTTATTCCCTATTCCCAGAGCTCTTGGGCTCTTAAGTCTGGACATCACCTTTGACTCTGTGTTGCCAACTAAATTAGGACAAAAAGAAAGGTGAGGAGTGCCTGTAGTATTTGCAAATGTGAGTAAGTTATTGTAAGGATATTTTTCTCCCTGTGTGTGGCTTTTATTTGTTACGTTTTATTAATTTCTGCTTTTTGAGTATCTGAATACAGGCAATATTCAGCATTACAGATTCATAAGGCAGCCAAATAATCACCGGTTAAAATATGTGCACAAAATTCCTTCTCAGTCCAAATAATTTTTTTCTTCTCCAAACATTTTTCCCTTTCATAAATACAGTAAATAGAGTAAATCTTTTAACCTGCTGCTTTTGGTCACAAGGAGTGTAAGAAGAAAACAATTAAATTGTGAGTTATGTTAGCTAAGAAATGTCTTCCTTTTCTGTTTTTCACACAAACCCGTGACTGCCAATTTGGATCATAAGGGGAAGGGAAGTTGGAACTCTACTGGAAGTATGGAATGGCACATCCTAAAAATAGAAGTGTAACAGGTATGCCTGTCAGCTGGTCACAGTCTTACCCATATCCTTACCTGAATGAAATGATCTGGAAATACTACTTTTCAAGAGATATTTATTGAAAGACTAAGCAGAGAAGGAAAAAAACCAGTAGGAATATATGGGAAGAGCAGGAGGAAGTAAATGAAAGTGCTGATTTTTACATTTTCTAGTTCTGAATCTGTTGCACCCAAAAGTGGACAACTTGCCAGGAAAATATGATTGCTAGCTCTAATCATTCAAATATTTGTGAGGAATGCTGATTATATAACAACCCTAAGAGTCTGAAAGAGCACATTTCTTTGAACTCTGCAGCTGAGATGGGCCAGTTAAACAATAATAGTAATTAATATAATTTGTTTTTAAAAAAGGACATTCATCCACCAGTCTATTTTACATTAGCAGAGGAAAAATTGCAATATCTTACAATCACAGGACACTAAATAAACAGTAAACAACTGTATTCCAGTTTTTACAAGCTGGAAAGTCAAAGCAGAAAAATGTGAAGCTGGCCACACTTTGAAGGCAGTTCCAGGAAAAAAAAAATCAGGATCACTGTGTTATTTTTGTCTTGTGGTAACTCTCAGAAGTTCTTTTTCTGAGGCAGCACCCCCATCAAGAATACATTAGAAATATGCATAACTTCATACGATGCACAGAATAAGTAAATAGTTCTAAGCCCACTTAAATAAACATCTTTGAAAATTTCAGTCTGAGGTCAGCTAATGGGAGGAAGCTATTTTTCCTCTCACTCTTTCTTTGTTTTATTCCAATCTAACAGGATACCATAGCTTATGACATATGGTCCCTTAAATTAGGCACTCCAAACCTTGTTCGTTCATCTCAGTGTGTGGAGCCAAGTTGTCTATTAATAGGAGAAGCCTTGCCCTGGAAAAATGTGTGTGCACCAGTCTCTGCATCGGGGAAAGGAAGGATATGCTACAACAGGGAATAAAATTAATTTAATATGTATTATGGAAAGAACTACTCTAATATAATACTGCCAAACAAAGTGGAGAAGTGCTGTTAAATCTTTATGTCTCAGAGGTGTGGTCCATTTAGCAACTTGATGTCTGTGGTATCCAGCATACTGAGTTTCCAGAGCCATCTCCAAGTTGTAATGGACAACCTCTCCTCAGCTACCAAAGCCAGAGTGGAACAAACTGAGACCACCAGCTAAGACATTATGTAATTGCCATGGATATGAGCATTGAATGACCTCAGGTGCTGTGTGTAAATGAAAAGATTTAGTTAAAACCAAACAGAGTTGCATGTAAAAAGGATTTGTTAGCAAGTCATTTTTTCTCTTATAAAATAGAAATTTTAAAGGAATGCTACAATGAAAATGCTGACACAAAACAATGTTATTAGAAATATCCAATAAAATTCCCACCTTCCCATGCAACATGCTTAGTTTAAGTTTAAAATGACCATTAAAAATAATTGTCTTATGGAAGTGAATTATAGAACTTAGAGATTATTACTGTGTAAGAATGAATATATATGTCTGTAACTTTTGATGATTTCAATAGCCATTCCTCTGCTTTCGAAAAATGCAATTTTGCAGCATGCTTCTATACACTGTAGCACTGCAGAGATCATTCGCCTAGCCCATCACTTTGGCTGTCAAATGTAACACCCTTTTTCTATCAGATATAAGCAGCTTGTCTTCACCTTCAAAGCCTGCACCTCATCCTACCTATCATCTCTCATGCAGGATCAAGAAATCACTTCTTTCACTGATTAGCCCATGATGCCAGCCTCCTTCACTGACTTCTTAGATTTTCAGTCGCTCAGTCTGAAGCTTTTCCCATGCCATTCCTTACATTTGGAAAGTGCTCCTTCAGACATCTGTAAAGCTACCTCCTTATCTTCCTTCTAATCCTGTCTGTGAGGTTTCCCTGCCATTATGCCTTCAAAAGAAGTTTCAGAGTTTGGACTGAATTTGCCTAGTTATAATGAGCTGTTGCCAAAAAAAATATATTTCTGGATCAGCTTCAAATGGAGCACTCCCAAAGATCTGAAGGTTGGTATTTCCTACTCAGATGCTACACTGTAAATTCTGCATGGTTACTGGTGCCTCATTTTTCAGAGGATGTTGCCTTGCTGTTGTTGGGCAGAAATATATTTCCATTTGAAAACATGGGATGAATATAAGGGTGATCTGTCTAGATTGTAGGAGTGACATCTGAAACAAGGGGATTATCTAGAGAGCTCCTTGGCCTTTTCCTTCACATGGCAAGTGTTTAAGATACTATTTATATTAACTAAATGAAATAGTCTTCCTTCTTCTGGACATGGGCATAACAAATTGTGCTGTACTTATGTGGAAAGACTGATGGGATATTTTTAGTTTTGGTGACCAGTTTGGGGGAAGGTGGGGGCAGAATATTGCCTCTGGCTTGTTCAGATTTCTGTTGTGGAAAGAATGAGTGGTCACAAGAAGCAGCATATTTCACTGGGTCACCATCTCAGATGAGAAGATTTTGCTTTGAAGCAATTACATTTGCAGCCTGTGGCCCTAAACACATTTGCATGGTGTGCTGTGTTTGTATTCCCTTTTATTCCCATCTCCAGCAGCACTGACTCAGGACCAGGTCATCCCTTTACAGGAATTACCTACAAAGAAAACTGGAAACTCCATGGCACCTCTCTGTCACCCTTCCCTCCAGATGGTGCCTCCAAATCCCTTCTGAAGGCAATTGTGCAAACCAGCATGTAAGTAAGTTCTGTTAGTTTCATCTCTAATTATGGTGAAGATTTTGTTTCAGGATGCTGGAAAGGTGTCTGCCTCCTTCTCTCCTCACCTGTCCCTCCTGGCACTCAACCCCAGCCACCAGAGCACTCCCATGGCTCCTGAAGAAGCAGGAGGCACCAGTTTCCCCAAACTCGCCAATGCAGATTTTCTTGAGCCTCCTTTCTACAAGGTTTTCATCCCCCAATCCATCAGTATTTCCAACTGCTGCAGGACCAGCAGGCTCCTCCATTACTCTGCATGCAGGCACTCAGAGAAACCTTGAGAGCGCTCCATCACTGCAGAGCAGCTGGGCTCACACCTCAGCCTGGCTGAAGTCCTCAGAAAAACACTGTGATTAGACTGTCTTCCAGAGAAGCAGGGACTAGATCCAATTTGAAAATCTTTTAACATATGGAATAACCATTTTTAAAACACCCTTTTAGCTTGCCTTTCCATAATTTTTCAGGAGTGGATCTGCACTTTTAGAAAGTCAGGCAGCAATGGGATGTAGACAGCAAGTTATAGTCTTGGTCAGAATTTCAATCTGAAAACAACGACAGAGTTGTGCAGATTTCTCAGAAACTGAAATCACTTCCAGACTGAGCTTTTCAAGCTAAGTTTCAGCATAAAACTGTATTTTTTTTAGCCAAACTATAAACCTCTGAAAATAAGAGTTTATGTGGGAAGGCTGAAGCTTTACTTATAGCACTGCTATGTCTATGGCACTCAATGATTTGATGCTGAAGGCTATTAATCCCAAAGAAAACTTTCTTGGAAGAAGTTGAACTTCAGAGGTCAATGAGATCTCAGAGGAAGCTGGACTGAAAACTGAGAAAAGCTGATTTTGTCTATGTAAATCAATTGTTACTGTTTCCTGTCTGAGAAAAAAATTAATGCAAAGATTAAGGATTTATGAACAGGAAAAGGGAGAACCTCTAAAGGTCTTGTAAGAAGTGATTAATAACATTGGGATTTTTTTAGATAATGCTATTTTAAAACCATGTTCAAAAGCCACACTGATGGTTTAAGCAAAGGATAAACTATGTTCAATTGTGTGCCCTGGTTTAATACTTGTAGTCAGTGTAAAATTGTGATACTGTTTTATAAGAATTGACCCTCACCTTTTAGCAGAATTAGGACAATTAACAGACAATACACAAGAATTTTTAATAACATGGCCTAGAAGATTTGAAGAATTTTTTTCAATTGTATTTTGAAGCAAAAATATGTCTGACAGGTCTGTTTTGAGGGGAGCAGCAAGAGCATGAGGATGCATTAGGCAGAAGTCTTCCAGTCTAGCGTGAGAAGTTCACTCCTGAGTTACTACCAGGGATAGCCACAACCCCAAATGCCATTAAGCCCATGTGACTTAATTCCCTAGGAAGTCACCACATTATAGTTTCCCAAGTGGTCAAGACTCTGACATAGGCCTTGAATGGTTTCCTGTCATTGGAACTGAAGAAATGCTTGAAAACAAAGCAATAAATCCTGTCCTTTGCTATGGACAAGTAAATGAGAGAAACTTTTTGGGAGGTTGAAAGCAAAACGTAGCAAGGAAGGCTATTCTGAGTGTTGACTAAAAGTCTTTGGGTAGACTTCAGGATCCTACTTTGTCTCTTATGAATTTTAAAAAAGTTAAGTTTTTTGGTGCAGTTACAATAGACAAATTATCAATTAAAATAATAGGGACTGAGGTATTTTGAAATTTGTCTGCTTCTATTGAATTCATGCAAGTAAATTACTAGCAATTGAAGCTATATGTGGGTGGGCTTACAATTACTAATTAATCACAGCCAGCAATTAGTATGTCTCATTTAATCCATATTCTTAATCTTGTATTGTTGTTCTGATTATTCCAGAAAAACCAAGAATTAAAAAAAAAAAAAGACCACCAAAATGTTTTTATGTGGAAAAAAACCAAATCCTACTTAAATGGAAGCATGAACAAATTAGTATTTATGCAAGGTTGTATAGGGGCACTATCCAGCCAGTCTCATGGGATGTTCTACACAGCATTCCCAATGTCACATGTTCCAAAGCTTGTCCCACACAAAGTGGTGCCCCAGGCAGAGGAAGCACAGCAGATCTGTTCCTTCTCCTTCATAAATGTGGATGGGACAATAATCGAGTAAAGTGAACTGTGACTGTTGAGCATAGGAGGAAGATGTTGTATCACCTCCAAGGTATTAATCCTGAAAGTGATTAGTAAATATTTTGGGAGATGTCTCAGTAACTCATGAAGATAGATGATTCTCATCCTGTAGACATTTTCTTTGAGCTGCAAAAAGTGCCACTTGTTTAAAGTGGTCAGTGGTACCAGTTGTCTGAGTGCCACCAGTAAAAAGTCAAGCCTGACTTTTCCATGTAACTGCTAATTTTGTGAGACTGTTACAGCTACAAATTTTATCAGGGCACCACAAATTATGCTTCTTCAAATTATGCAGCTTCACTGTTCACAAAAGTATTTTATCATTTGAACAATCAAATGACTTATTTTGGTTACTTTTAGTTAAATGTTTGGAATACTTTTGTTATTTTAAATTTCGAAGTTTCAGACTTTCTCTTCAGAGAAAGAGATTTCAGTGTGTCAGCAGAACTCCCCTCTGAATGAAAACATAGTTTCCAAACCAGTTCCCCTCTTGGACAAAATTCCTCTTCTCCCAATCCTATGAATGGCACAGTGAAAGTAGAGTAACACAAATCTTGGCAAACCAGTATTTCCCCAGGAGAAGTCTCAGCCATTATGGACAGATATATAGTTTTTACATTCCGCTAAAGCCAATAAACAAAACTGTCAGGATGGCTCATCTTCTAGCAGTCTTACAAGCAAAGAAAAATTTTCAGTCATCAAAATCATTGGAGCAGTGCAGACTTTCCACATGGTGCTACAGCAGCTATGGCACTGCAAAGATCTGCCTCGCACCTTGAATTTCTTCAAGCATCTGTGACCAAATCTTCCCTTCGATGAAACAGGGATAATCTGCCTGACTCTGTTAAAAGGGCTATGGCATTTTGCCCTGCTGCTGAACAGAGTCTTCTGAGAAGTACAGGTCTGTATTGCTGATCCCCTTTTAGTTTCTGAAAGCTGGAAGCTCAGTTAACCAGGCTGCAGTGATGTAGAGAGCATAAGTACCATGCACACTGACAACTGCAAAAAGCACAAATCTATTCTTGATGTCTGTTTGACACATAAGTTTGGAACTGTATTTTTAGTAACCAGTAGTAGAGAAAATAGAGGAGAGAATATCAAAATGCTTAATCGTGTGTAGTAAATTTCAATAAGTGGTTCTTTATACACAGATTAGGACTAAAATGGTGTACAAATAACATCTATCTCAGTGCTATGGCACACATCTAAGTACACCATTTAGTGTTAATTTGGGATCAGACTTCTGTCACCACTACTTTTCCTAACACACCTGATACATAAAAAGACAAAATAATTTAATATTTTGAATAAGACTGTAAGCACCACAAAGAATGGTTATTTATAAGCAAGTTAGATTGGGGCAGTATTTTGTGGCATTTGTTGTACTTTTGATTAATGAAAGGGAAATGAAGGTATGTTCAAATTGTATGTTGACTGCTACAGAGCTTTTCAAAGACCTCTTCTGTTTTGCTAACTCTGTTGCACACCCAGGGTTAGTATGAATTTAGTGTTTGGATGCCATAGTGTGCTCAGTGTCTCAGACTGGCTTCTGTACTAATTCCTGTCAAGCAACAATTTCATTGCTTCTTTTATTTTTTTTTTCTATGCCACAAAACTGTTCATTTTGTGCCATTCCTTTGTATTTTAGTACATAACATCACTGAGTACATATCTTTCAGCAGTTTATGATGACAATGCTCAGACGACTCAGGGAAAAACAGAAAACAAAACCAGAAATAAGGACTTGAAAACACAGCTGGAGATGGATGTCTCTAAAAGCCAGAGAAGAAATGTGACATATGCAAACAAAAAACAGTTTAAGCTGTTCCTCTGCAAATCTTTGACTTGCACTTTCTGACTTGCTATTATTTTCCTTTAAAAGAGTTTTAGGAAAAAAATTTGATGCTTAATAAGCTAGTTCACAATAATCATATAACTAAAGTTGCATATAGAAGGTGCAGGAAACACCCAACTCTGTAAGGACAGATGTGATTTACTCATCCAAATTAGTGCTTGACTAGTCATGTCGTAAAGAGATGAAGATTTCTGATACTACATTTAATCTTTTATTCATCAGGAATATTTTGGGTCAGTTGATTTGTTTTTACTTAATCAGGAGAGACTTTCTGGAAAGACAATAAATGAATTTAAATTAAAATTTTAAAAATAAACGAATTTAAATTAAAATTTTAAAAATAAACTCTTGTTTTGCAGCACAAGTACAAGAGATTCTGTCAGCAGCCTTCTCTACAGAAAGATGGACTTCTATCTCATAGCTGTTAAAGAAGAGAAAAATTATTAATCCCATCAGTTCTCAACACTAAAATAAGGCCTAATACTCTTTTCCAGTGATATTTTTTTTAAATCAAAAGAAGCACCTTTTTGGCATTTTCTGTTTGCAATCAAATTCTCTGTGGTACTCTTTATGGTGACCTTTTCACTAAAGAAACACTAAAAATCATTAAAACTGATATTGTCACATAAGAGAATACAAATGTTTAACAGGAGCCCATTTGAAAATGTTTATTGTGATTTTTTTCTCCCCTCAGAGTAAAGCAATAGCATAATACCCAGCTGCATGATAATATTGGCAAGCGAGGCCATGAATTTCAACTGCAAACCCTAAACACTGAATGTGCTGTGCTTTTTAAAGAAACCCCCTTTTGTATGAGATATGTAATACCCTTTTGTCCTGGAGCAGTTTGCATAATAATAGTTTTCTTTACTTATTCGCTGTCATGTGACGGAGCTGCAAAGTGAGCTACACAGCAACAGCATAAAAGACAATTTTCCATTTTTCTCTAATTTTTCAGAGATTTTCTTGTCTTTTAAATGTAAATACTTCTATCTTCAGAGAAGATATCTAGTTATAAACATTTCAGTCCTATTTGTTACTTTTCTTAATATCTACCAAACTATTTGTGCTTTTCTTTTTCATAAGAAACAGGAACATTATTTCCTTTGCATTCACTCCTGAAGAGCCTGAAGCATATTCGGAAAATTGGCATATGATCAACTGGTGTAAATCTGTTCAAAAATACCTCACTTAAGAATTTAACAGTAAATGTACTTGATCAGAATAGTGAAGAAAAATTTATGTTACTAACTGTATAATTTCTATCAGAGTTGTTCATGTGTTAGACTGTGCCACTGTGATGAAAGACAATACCTGACTGAAGAGCTGTCTTAAAAAAATAGATATGTAGGATACATCTGAGCATAAAATAAAATTGTAGAAATTTTCTGATGAGATTTCCTATATAATTTTTTTTAATATTCCTCTTGGGCTCTTCAATGTGTTCTGGTCTGAGTAGTAAGTAAGGAGTACAAAGGAGATACAATTGCATTGAAGTGAGCTCAGTCTTAGTCACAATGAAATCTAAGAGAAGGACTAAAGGCAGGGAAAGTTCCTCAGCTAATGTACAGTAAACTAGCCATTATTCTAACTGCTGCTAGAAAAAGATTTTTCCTTTGAAATCAGCAGAATTATGCCAAGTTACTCTAGTTGTGACTTTGGCCATAAAATTACACATTGTTTTGAACCTCTGGCCTGTAAGCACTGCAAAGGGACCATTTCCAGGCAATCCCTACAAAGTAACAAAGGAAAGCAATGCTATTACCCATTACCTCAAATTCAGAGTGCAGAGAGAGTTCATAATCTTACTAGGAAACATTTAGAGGTTTGCAAATTGAAAAAAAGTCAAAACCAACTGAGTTAGATTATTTTGGAGAAGTTCACAAGGTGGATGAACACATAACAATACAGATAAGAGGAGATAAGAGCGCTGCAAAGAATACCCAGGTAGAAAATAAAGCCTCCAGAGCCCCAGTAAATTATTTTACAGCTCCACATATTAAAATAAGAGACTATTAGACACAGACATCCTTCAAAATTTAGATTAATAATCAGCATATCACTTATAAAGCAAACATATTTTACTGTTTTCTAAAATATCTAAGACCTGTCTTTGCCAAACAGCTCAACAAGAAATGCTCACAGCTCCAACCAGTAGAGATTAATACCAGAGACAGGAATCCTATCACTGAAGCCATGGACACACACTCCAGGTAAGACAGTATTATAATGATTTTGTGTACTGTAAATCTTTTAATCTTGACTCTCACAACTGAGCCATGGGGTTCTGTCCTCTGAGAAATAGGACTTGCTTTATATCAGTTGGATACAAGATACTCTTAATGCACTGCAGGCTGAACATGTCTTACACCCTGTGTTAGTGGCAGAGAAATATATTAGCTTAGATCATTCTCTTTGCCTGGAGGCCCTGAAAGAAAGTGTTTCAGGAGGAAAAAGTTCAGTGGAGCTTTCTGAAATACTTTACAAGAAAGGTACAGCCCATCCTTTACTTATTATGTCATTATAAGGCACTCTGAGGTTTTTTAGAAGTTCTTGTGACTCATAGTCATCATATACCTGTCCTTGGGATACTGCTCTTTTTGGTTTTTCTTATACCCACTTTACTTGTTCCACTCCCCCCGTTTCTGGGGTTCTGTGATTTTTTTTTCTGCTTCCTAACAGATGTAGCAAGAACCTTATGTACTCACCAGTTTCTTTTTTAATTTCTTAGAAGTGTTGAAGTTTTTGTTCACAGAACACTGAATGAGAATTAAATTTTTCTGTTAAAAAATACCACAACTTTTCAAATATGTCATTTTTATGTGACTATTTTAAAGTGATGCAGATGGCAAAAAATTGGAGGAATCAGCCATGGGCTTGTTTGATTTTCTGAAACAACTGTTGCTTAGTTTGTGAGGTAATGAAGTCTCTACTAAAAGCACTACATTCACCTTTTTTCTATTAATAATAGTCATTCAGATGATTTGGCAAGTCCATCCAGGTATTGCATGGTGTGCAGCCTTTTCTGACACTTTGATACAAGTAATTTTTATTACATGGAAAGTATAAGTCCATTCCTGGCAAGCAAAATTCAGTTTGATCCTGATACTGTGCATTTGGACTTGGAAAAGCAAATCTTCCCTAGTGCTAGCTGCTGTGGGTAGTGCTGCAAGCAAATGACAGACTAACGCAAATTTACTTCTATTCTCTTCCTGTGACAACTCACTAAGAATGCACCTCCAAGGAAGATAAGCTTTTTCACTATTTTGTGGCATCTGTGCACGAAAATCACTGCAAATAGTCTTCTGGTGATCCAGTCACTGAGAAAGACTCCCAAACAGCCAAGACCTGAGTCTAAATGAACTTAAAAGCTTATACTATGTTCTTTGGTTATGTGTGCTCTGAAACAAAAGGTTTATTCTCACATGTTGGCATGTCTTTATTGGCACCATTTATTTACTTTTTTATAGGAGTGAAAGCATGACTACTTTTATGCCAGCACATTTGATTGTGTATGACTGACTTTGACACTTACAGGGATCTATTGTTGGTTAGGAGGAAAAAAATTTCTGTAGAGTGTTTAGTTAACTCTTCGCTGGAGTTAAACAAGACATATTTTTAGAAATCTCTTAAGGGATTATTTCTAATGGCACCATTGCGACCCTTGCTTTGCTTATAAAAATATATGTGAATTTATAAAGGACAATGATACAATTATCCCAATTATAGCTTCAGGAAAAACCATCACACCTCTTTCAGAGGAGGTGCACAGATATCGACAGCAGCATATTTTACTGTTCCATGGGCAGACTGGCTTCTATTTTCAATATTACATATATTCTTCTACCACTCATGATGGTCAAAATTAATTCCTTTTAAATCAAGATACTGTATTTCCTAAGTGGAATTAGTCCTTATTCATATGAGTACAAGACAAAGAATATTCTTAGCCAGGATTTTAATATTGCCTGTGATGAAAATCTGCATGCTTGAAGTCTCTCAGAATACTTAGATCTTTGAGAGACAGACTCTCAAAGTCTGTTCCAGTTTAATCCAAGAAATTGCAAACTCAGTCTCATTGTAACAAAATAAATTATATTCATGGGCCCTTTTTTCTTTTCTAGATTAAGAGTTCCGTCCTCTACATTCCCATTAAGCTTTTCTGCAAAGTCCTTTTAGAGCTGAATAAACCTTGTTAATGTTGTTAATTACATGCTATATTAAAAACACATCTGGAAATCACATTTCTCACAGGTTTAATTATTAACAGTTACTTGACTCCCCAGTGAGCTGCTTATGAAGATGGAGGGACTCTCAGATGGACAGAACTGAAGTTTGAGCTGAAGAGGATCTTTTTTAAAGATCCTCAGTTCTCCCAACATCTTTGTGTATATAAACCTGGGGTGTGGCTGTCCTTCTTTACACTTGGTGTCAAGCATGAATGACTGTAACAGCACATCCCCTGACAGTGAAGTGCTCCCTCAGTAGATGTGAGCTTATTGTCTGGGTACTGTTGATAGGAAAAGCAGCTGATCAGAGGGCCAGCATGGCAGCCAGTTGATGTAATACGTGCTTGATAAAGCTCTTATCAGAGCCTTGCACGCTTTCAGGAATGCCCACGATCAGCTGGATTTATCAATATGAAAAAGCCCCATTCTTTCTTCATTTCACTCACCTGTTGGAAGCTGGCCTCACAGAGCTGGGTGTTAAAGCCTGAAATCACCAGTGTCACCTCCTGCTCTTCCTGCCCATCACACAGTGGCCGAGGACGCAGCCAAGGGAATGCCATGTCAGGAGTGTTTTCCCTCTGTAGCTGTTGTGGTGATGTGAGCAAGGCAGAGTGCTCTGAGCTGCTCTTCTCCAGCCCTGCAGCTCCTTTGAAGGCCTCTCAGGTGCTCCCTGCAGTGAACCATCTCACTCTGGCAGAAACAGAGGAAAAAAGACCATCAGAACTGAACTGGGGACAAGTCCCTGGCATAATGTTCAATTGCAATTTTCTCTTCCCAAGCTTTGGGAGGGGACCACATTCAGGGAGGAGGAGGAGGATGATTTTATTTAGCCACTAGATACTTTTGATTAATGTAAGAATATGAAATCAAATGCAATCCATTATGTTTTATAAAAACTCCCATGTTAATTATTATTAAGCAAGTAATGTCAATTCCTTATGCAGCAAACAGCTTCCATCAGTCAAAAGGGAGTATTTCTTTAACAAAAATTACATTATTTTCTCTGTATTTCCAAGAAAGATGACCAAAGGAAAGCCTTTAATCTTGGAGAAAAATCTAAGGGAAGTGTTTGCTAGATACATTAGTGACTTGCTGATCCATGATTTAACATCACTGCTCCTTTTTGCAGCTGCTGTGTAAAATGCAGATTAGCTCTCAGATACCTTTCAGAAAGGATTTGATGGATGGCCCTGGGTTGCCCTAGCAGCCCCTACCCCCTTAAGCTGAGTGATTATTGAAGCAAAGGGGTGGCACTTCCCTTAGCCAACCTTGGCAGTCTCTACATACCTGGGCACTTTCTGGCCTTTCAAATGCACTGGGGTGCAACTCAAAACTCCCTGTTACTTGCTCTTCTCTGAGGGGGAGGGATCATTGAGGGGATATTGCTGTACTGGAGACAGGAGCAATTACAGGCTTTCAAAATTTGATGGAATGATACTGGGATAAGTTATTTTGTAAAAATGTAAACAATGTGAAAAGGAGAAGGTGATGTGCTGATTACCCTCAAGTAAGTGAAGCTTTCCTGTAAGCAAGAAGTTCTACAAAGGCATGCTGGTGAGCCTCCAAAACTCACTGAGAAATAGATTTTAACAACTGCCAGTGCAAAGTTTGTAACTTCAAAGACGATGGGCAGATTTGCTTGTGCAAAGTTCTGTATCCTCATGTCTTTGGGCTACTGAACCAGCCAGTCTGCTGCTAGTGGAATAATTATAGGCCTGGGGTTTTTGGTTTTTTTTGGGGGGGTGGGGGAGCAGGGAAGGGGGAGGTTGTTTGGGTTTTTATTTTATCAAATACATCTGTCTCAGTCGTGAAGAGTTGGCTGGAACACGCAAGAACTGTGGAATATCTGGGTTTACTAATAGCTTCATTAAAAAGCACCACTATGGTATCAATTTTATCAGGGATAATTCTGTAACTTGGAAGATCCTTTGTAACCTTAGGAAGGTTCACAGAGTACAGCAGGGGACAGGGCAGAGGAAATCAAGCAAAAAGTGCAGATGCACACAGTACACTTGGGGAGGCTACAGCAGCTGGATATTGCATTCTGCTGATTTGCAAAGGAACCAGTTTATATATCAGCTTAAAGACAACTTAGTCCTCTGTCACAGGATACCTGCTTCCTGCAAACTGACTCTATCCTTGCTTTTCACTTACAGTCCTGACCATTGAACCATTGTGGTTTAGTTATGCAAAACTGGGGATGAAGATTCAAGATATTGCTCAGATTGTTCTGCAATAAATTCGTCTGATTCAGCAGTGTCAGCAGGAAGGAGCCCATGGATGCCAAACCCCATCTCTGCAGCCAGTTGGGCCATCACATGAAAGCAGGATTCTTGCTTCTCGATCACTCACCTCTGTTGTCCAGGTGATTTTTTGGATGTTGACTGTTCTACTTGTCTTTGATTTCCCATTTATACTTCTTGCTAATTTCTTCATGGCTTGCAGAAGGCATTAATGTCTTCTCTGCCCCTGCAGTCCCCACTCACATAAAAGCTTCACCACAGTATGCCCTTTTATACCTTAGTCATTCTTGCTTACTGCTCTACAAAGGGCATAGCTGATCCTGGGAAATCTTTTTCTCTGGCATGCTGATGTATAGTGCTTAATGTATTATCAACAATGGCAGAGCTGCCTCAGGCAACTCCAGCAACACAGAAAGCATAGGGGGTTTTATACAACAGTTCTTTTGAAAAAAAAAAAAAGTGTATAACCCACACAGAAAACTTTCTCCCTTTGGTTTCCCACAGGTCGAAGCAGCAGTTGATGCTACACAGAAAGACAAGCCAAGGAGACCTTGCTCAGGTAAATCAAACCTGAAAGCAGTGGTAACTATGCTGGAGTTTATTGGTGCTGTCCGTTCATGTAGCACTGCAGGAGCTTCACACAGCATGTACAGAAAGCAAGTTCTAGAAGGGACCCTAAAGGGCAACCCTGCCCTCATTCTGGGCTGTGCTGTGCCATGCACTCCTGCTACTGCATTTGCATGAGAAAGCAAGAAAGCCTTGCTGAAAGGTTGCACGTGCTAATTAGTTTAGGGAAATAGAAGGAGGCATTTCAGAAAAACTTCACATGCCTTGCACACAGTGCAGGTCATCTTGCATTTACATTTGTGCTCCTACAGTTGAAAGATGTCTCAAGTCTGAGAGACAGGGATGCTGTCCCAAACAGATTTTTAAGTTGTTTTTCTTTTTGAAAAGTCCAAAGTGAGTGTTTTTCTTGACAAACTGTTGACAGTTCTGTAATTCTGGGCATTATGAGTGCTAGCATAAATCCCATACATGTGTTTCTATATTGAGAGTCCAAACTAACCTCATTCCCTGATCACAATGTAAAGAATTATTCAGGATTCAGAAAGAAACCAATCTTTCAGTGAGTTTCACTTAATTTAGAAGCTTGCACTGAATAGGAATTTTTAATCTGTTTGAAATCTCCTTTCAAACTGAGCTCTAGCTATAACCAATCCTTCTGACTAGCTGGGTATAGCTGGAGTGCCAACAGCTAGAAATACAAGTGCACAGTGCTCTTCTGTCCTGACAAGAAACTTGAAATCTCTGTATTCTGGAACTCAGCCAGAAATGTTCTTGCATGCTTTCTCCTCTCCTGACCTCAGCTGTCACAGTGGCCCCCAGCACCCCACAGGAAAGCATCTTGGTTTTCCATCAGACTCCATTTTGATATATCAGGGAGATTAAGAATACAGGTTTTTGAAACGTGCAGTGCTGCATGTGTTTTTTCTGTATTTCTACTATGCCATGTGTACACATCACCATCTAGGAAACTGGTACAGATATTTGTTAGAGCTAAGGGAAAGGGAGGGTTTATGAATTACATCTTTTTCAAAAAGAGACCATGCAGAATGCTGCTCAAATTGTTCACACGGCTGAGAGAGGTATTTGGTAGGCCACTGTTGCATGGCAGAAGCTGTCCTCCCACATCCTGGACAAAGCTTATACTTAGAAAATTACACAGTGAAAATGAATCTGCAGCTGACCATTTAATCCATTTTCATTTTTTTTACAATGCCTGTCCTTCTTTTACCATGGTGAACAGAGGCAAACTCGGGCACTGCAGTGGGAGAGAGCAGTGTTTAACAGGACAGAAAGCATGCCACCAGTCACGTACTTCCCCTTTACTTGTTTCATGGGTGGGGGCTGTCCCTCTTTTTGCTATTTCTTTTACCCTGAGCTCAGAAGTCAGTATGAGCAGCAACAGGCCTTCACAAATGTGCTAAGGAGGAACCTCTTGGGATGGCTTCTCAACATGCTTTATCTTTTGCTGACAAATTGGTGTCAAGGCCAGAACTTAATGAAGTCTTCAGAGAAAATTTTTCAGCAATTCTGGGGATCTCAAAGGTGTGGACCTGCAGTAAAACCAGAGTAACACAATTTATCTACTTTTGCTTGTCTTTTGAAAGGCTGAAAATTCAGCTTTGCAGCAAATTGTAAAATCACCTTTCTAGCTGCACCCACTTCATTATTTTTCAGGTCTCCTTCCATTCTAAAAAAAGAGCCCAGGTCACTTGCTTGGAGTAATTTGAAGTTAATCTCCCACTGATACCTTCAAGCTTGAAAGCTTCATGAGCATCTCTGCTCCACCCCTCAAGAAAATTACCTGAACAAAGCTGTCCAGACATGGATTGTCTGTGATTCCATTTCCCTCTGCACTGTGGAGTGTCACCAGGTAGGTGCCACTCTTTTCCAGAAGGACAGTAACAAAGTTTGCTCCCCTGTGTGTTGAAGAAACTCAGGAGACAAGATGTCTTCCCAAAGCACTCCATTTCCAGTGCTGGACTCATGTTCTTGTCACCACAGAGGGCTTCCAATGCTTGGGTAGAAACTTTTATGGGATTGGCTCGTGTACCACAGAACTGGCTTGCTTCCCTCATTCAGATGTAGCAGGAAAAGCAAATGGGCAGCACCTCACAGGGCTGTTGAAGATTGGGACAATAGTTGTAGAAATGGAGCTTTCTAAGGTAAGTTAGTTTTCCTGACCATTAGCAATTTTGAGGGAAAATATAAACAATGTCTTGACTCTGGAGATATTAATGTAAACTTGCCAAATTTGCTTCTTTCTACTGAAAAATATGTGGGCAGAAACATTTTTCTTAATTGTAGGAGTTAAGGGTTTTTTCTCCATATGAAAACAGATAAGGTTTTCCAAGGAATTGGTAGCACTAATCTCCTGGTAGAAAAACACCCACTTACTAAAATCAGAGGCCCATTGGCCATCTCAGTCCACAGACCAGGAACTGACAACACAACTGAAATCAGCAATGTGCTGTCTGATAGAATTATACATATATGGAAACAGAAGTTCCATATGCTGCTGCTGCTGAGCAGGAGCTGGGGAGCACTGCCTTCCAGCACCCCAGAAATCTGGCTTCTTGCTCTGAAGGACAGATCTCAGCTGGCCACAATCAGCAGGACATGCAGATTCACTCGCATAAACACAGGCAGTGATCTTTGAAAACTGCTGCTCTCAACTGCCTCATTTGCACCAGCAGTAAAACAAGGCAATGGAGTTAGTCCTGGCTGGTGAGGAGACAGGTCCTACATGTATGTCCAGCTCTGCTACTGAAGAAGTGTTACTTGCTCAGATGTGACGGGAGGAGGGCTTAATTCCTGCTCACACCTCTTGTTTAACTTGAATAAATGCACAGTGGGTCTTTGTAAATCACCTTTACTAGGTGTATTTTCTCTCTTAAAATTTCATGTTGTAACGAATAGTAAGAAATCCAGATGTGCTGTTACAATGAGAGCATTTTAAAGAGGCAGATGTTCTGGTACGCTCTCAGGTCAGGACATTTCTGTCTTTTTGGTATTGTTTCATTACTTAATGTCAAGGAACTTGATTTTCTCAACATCATCAGGAATTTTTTATGAAACAGGCAGTTGGATGCAAGTAAATGCTAATCTGCAGCACCAATTCCTTTCTTCTGATTCCTATTCTGCTTTTATACATAGGACCTGTACAATTAGATTTTTACATTAAACAGATTATTTCTTTGAAAGCTTACTTAGCTTTCAAATTTAGATTTTAAGAAAACATAGAAAGAATGAAATTAAATGTTTCTTTTGGATAGCACACTGACAAACAAAAGGAAATCCCTTGCTGCAGGATATTGCAGTCACAGGTCACGAATGTTTAAGCAGGAGTTACTGCCATCCAGAGGAGAAAAGCCATACAAAAAGTCGTATTTCATGATTCTTTAAGCATAGAAAGATGGACCTAAATGGTTGGTTCTGTTTATTTCATATTAAGGAATCAAAGAATACGAAAATATTATAAATGTACCCAGAGGTATCTGTGACAGAAAGCACCCAGGACCCCCAGGAGCTGCTAAATCAGGGACTGGGAGATGCTGTGGGCTGAAGGGATTTCTCACAGCTCTTAATAACCAAAGTAGCAAAAACACTGTGTCCAGCTCCGGAAAAATGGTCCCTCCCTCTTCAACCCTCCTGTCCCCCAGAAACTGACAAAAGCACGGCAGGAAACAAAGAAATAAGTCATTTGGGAAAATAGAGAAGGGAGAATGGGAAGATCAGCACGTTTTGAAAGCAAACAAAAATAAAAGTTCTGAGCTGAAGGAGGAAAAAAAAAATCTGAGGGGAAAAATATATTTGAATTTAGTGTCTTTTTTGGGCAACCCGTGGCCAGTCACGAACTGTAGAAAACCCAAGAAGGGCAGTTCATTTTGGGCAAAAATCAATAATGAAAATCTTCCTGGGACAGGTCTTTTTGAACATCTTATAGAAATTGTAGCTCGGGATCCTTCTAAGCTTTATTTCTTCAATACCTTTTCTTCATCGGGAGCTAACGTCCAGGTGCTCGTGTGTCTCCGCGCTGGATGAGAGAAGGGGCCGCGGCCATTCCCCATTCCCCATTCCCATTCCCCATTCCCCATTCCCTTCCTGAGGGGGCCGAGCCGGGGCGCGCGGGCCGGCAGCGCCCCCTGCCGGCCGCAGCGCTCCCAGCCCCGCCTGCGCTCCCGCAGCGGGACGGGAAGGGATGGGAAGGGAAGGGATGGAACCGGCCCGGCCCGGCCCGGCCCCGCGGGAGCCGCGCTGCGCCGCAGGGACCGGGCCAGCTCGAGCGGCCCGAATGCAGCGGATGGAAGGCGCCGCTGGGCCAGGGCGGGTGTGCTCCCCGTACCTGCGCAGAGCTGGGGAAGCGCGGCTTTGGCCGGAGCCGTGGCGTCACGGCGGAGGCGGGAGATGCTGAATTCCCGATGTAAAGCTGCAGCACCTATGGCTGCTTTGCCGTTGTGCTGCTGAGCACCAGGGTGTGCTGGCCCTCCAAAAGATCATCACAAGGAAGGGGCGCTTTAGGAGGGAAAGTTTCCCCATCGGAGGTAAATTCTCTTGAATGTTACACCGTGTATTAAGACACCTACTTAGCTTTCCCCGTCTAATTTGGCCCACAAGGGTAGCAGACATCTACCCCAGGGAGCAGAGCAGAGCCCAGATCCTCTGTGAATGCAACCATCTATTAGCAGAGGCTTCCTCATGCTTCGTCTGCAAACAGTGCCAAGCCCCGATAAACAAATTAATTCTTTCCTCAAGGGGCTCTGCTTAATGGAGGGACTTTCAGAAGACCCCCAGCAATATGCTCGCCCTGCCCCAGATTTATTTGTTGAGGTAAGAGGGAGGTCAAAAGCACTGAGCCTTCCATTTCAGTAAGTTATGTGCCTGATGACCTGCTGTAGGAAGAACTATTGATCTCTGCTTATAACTCCTGGTAAGAGTCCTGTACGTATCGACAGTCCTGGAATGCCCCACGTTTAAATACTAGAAGTGCCAAAGACAGGCAAGCAAGTATTTTAGCTTGCTGTCTGCAAACTTTCCTTCTGACAAAATATTTCTGGTTCAATTGTTTCCAATGACATGTAAGAAAGCTGAAGTTTTATTAGTTTTATTAGGTTTTATTAGTTTTTATTAGTAGGCCATGCTACCTACTCCTCCTGTATAATGCTGAAACTTGAGGTGAAGGAGGAGCCTTTCCATTACTAAATAGTTTGTTGTCAATAACATCCATAGTCCATTAAAAAGTCCATCAGAATACCCTGTTGATTTCACTCAAATTCCAGCCCACAGAAATTTAATGAAGTTGGGTGAGACAGGACAAGCCCCATGGTTTTTGCCGCTGTACCAGTTACCTTTGGTATAGCATCGTGCCATCTCCAGCTCCATCACAAGATGATTTATGTCAATAGCATGTGAGGAGCAATTGCCCTGAGAGGCAACAGATAAACACAGAACAGCAGCATCCAAGAAAAGCAGAGCACAAATCACTAACTATTGTTTCCAATTAGGGAAAAAAAAGCATCATGAAGAGCCACATTTTACAGAGCTAAAATGATTTTGCATTTAATGTGGTCTATTTTTTAAACATTATAATCCAAATAAAACAGAATTTAGAAATCTGTCTTAAAAGCTGAAAGAAGCACTGCTGAGATTTAAGGAGGTGTATGGGCAATATTGGATATAATTTTCCACCACGTTCATCAAACCAAATCCATGTAAACTTTGAACAAGTTTGGCAAGAGCCATAGTGGTTTGGGTTTACTGCCATATAATGGAAGAAGTTCCTTGTGCATTGGCTATTCCTTTGTAATGGGCAATATCACTGTGGTAAAATGTGTTTATGTGTCTTAAGACAATCAGGAATCAAGGGAATTCTTTGAAGACAATTTATGGTAATTTCATGACTGTTTGTTATGCTGCCTGGTCTGCATAGCTGCCTACATGGGGAGGTGCCAATGAAAGCAGGCAGTATTAGGTGCTGCCAAATGAAATCATCACCTGCCTTCGTGCCCCTTCCCAAAGCCTGCTGCTCACAGGCAGCCTTCGGCACATAAACAAACGGATAAATCATCTTGCCAGCTCAGAGGGTGACAGTGAAATTAGAGTCCTTCTCTGCTCAATGCAACAGTTTAGTCATTTGAGACAGGAAATCACTTCGTGTTGGGAAGCGGTACTGGGTAAATCTCAAGCAGTTTCCAGAGCAGTCAAGGGCTCAGGTTGCAGAAGGAACAATGTGATTATGACAGGCAGGAAGCAGAACAGGACGAGTTCCAGCAAAAACTCCACAGAATGTAATAGCAAATGTTGCTCTTGGTGTAGATCTTTAATTGGTCATTCAAAAAAATATACCAAGATTCATTCTACAACTACAATAAACTCCTGAAGCTGTTTCTATAGAATTCTATTCAGTGTGGTAGGATTTTCCTATACAAATACTTGTCTGTGCCCTGCATCACCCTGAGCACAGTTCTGCAGAAGTTTCTGCACAAATAATTATGTCAAGGAGAAGATACAGAGAAGTTAATTTTCTCCCCCACCATCATCAGCTGCAGTATCTCACTATCAGTGAAAGCTGGCAGAGGGATCAGTGACAAGCTGCCAAGAGATAAGGAAGACACAGACTGCTGAGGAGAACTTTGAGAAGTATCTCCTGTGAAGGATCTGCTCCAGAGCTGACTTAGATTCCTCTTTGTCAAGGCAGAGGCTAAACTTTGGAGTGGTGTCAAGTCTATTTTTATGATACTAAGATCTCCCTGGGAATTTATGAGACTCTCTCTTTGGATTTAAATTATCTCTTCAGGAAGTGTGGGTTATAGATCAGTCATTTTAAGCCAGCTGACCTCAGTCACCTTCAGTGACAGGTAAACTCAGCTTAAAGTGAAAGGATCCCTAGGGTCAGTGGTTTCTGAAGGGGGTGGGGGTGTGCACTATCAGAATACTCAAATAAGAAAACATGATGCAAAGTGAGGGCATTCCCTTGCAGCAGTGCTGCAGACACAAAACACTAAACTAATGAAAGAACCATTGACATTTCATTCCAGAACCATTAATGCTTCCCAAATGGTCCAGAATTAAGTGGAATTAAATTCAATAGTGAATCCCACTTTATATGATTATACAAGGCATTAATAGAAATTACCTGCCTTGTGAAAAAGAAGCTAAGCAATATCTGAGGCATTTGAGTTACTCAGAGCAGACTTTTAACAATTGCCTGAAAAGGTGCTGCCTTTTGTACAGGTCATTTGTAGAGTTTCATACATTTTATATCTGTTTTACATGGAAGAATTCCATGTCAAGCTAAAATGCTTGCTTCAAATATTCAGGGTGAGTTCATTAAATTCACAACAGCAGTCAGGGGTGAAAAAGCCACTTGTCAAGCTCAGTCTGCTCATCAATCCACCTGCTGCTCTCCTGTGTGTCTGCTGGGCAAGGAAGTGTTCCAGTGTTTCCTGTGGCTTTGAAGGCTATAGTGAGGCAGCAAAGTGCCAGGAATGCTAGAAAGATTGTGGAAGGCAGTAAACCACACAGTGCATTTCTGGAGTGAGTTTTCTAAGTAGTTTATGGTTTTAAAACTTGAGGCTCCATCCACATTGCAATTTAAGCATTTGTAGCTATTCCCAACAAGGGAGAAATTAGGAGATGCTGGATTCTATTACAGGAGAGTTCTTTGATGCCCTTTTCAAACACTATCCAGATACTCCATCTGAAGCTTTCATTTAGAATAAATACTACAAAGGATTAGCTATTTGAAAGAAATTAAAAGGATGGAACATTTTCTTGGCTGTTAGACATCTGAGAAATCCAGAAGTGGATGATGCCAGACTATCTGTCATATGTGTACTTCCTGTAGCCTTACTCTCCTGAATGAAATGTGGTTACCACAAGAGATATTTGCAATTGAGAAGGAGAGATCAACTAGATTTGGCTTTCCTAAATATGGTCTGTCTCTTAGAAAGTGTTTTACAGTTTCTGTTACAAATTTGAAGGAAAGGTTTTCTCATTAACAATTGTCAGGTTACATTTTCAGCACAGAAGAATTAAGGATATTGGGGTAAGTTTCAAGCCCCCATTTTAGAGTTTTAGGCAAGCACTTTCATCAACTGATTGGAATGATGCCACAGGCACCCAATATACTTATGGGACCATTTACAAATGTGCTTCTATTTAATCAATCCCTGAAGTAAAAAAAAAATTTAAAAAAAATCAAAGTGTATTTGCATACCCAATTACAAAATATATGTTTAATATATGTTTTAGAAGCTATTATAAATAGTAAATATGTCATTCAAATATTTAAAAATAAGACCAAAATTGCATTTCTTTAAAACTTAATAACAGTATGGGAAACCTTTGTGATTTCTTTAGGTCAATTTTAGATAATTTAGGTTGAAAAAAACTTCTCTGGGTGGTCCAATCCCCTTCTTAACACAGGTGTCATTACTTCAGGTTGCTCATGCTGTGACCAGTCCAGTTGAACCCTCCAAAGATGGAAATTCTGCAAGTTCTGCTTAGTGCTGATTGCTGCAATGTATTGGTAAGAAAGCAATCCGGGCAAAATGTTCTCCACTTTTCTGAACACAATAGGAAATGTTCCACTTTCTATCCAAGGACGTTCTCACTGAACTTTCTGGGTTGCATATAATAACATTCAGGAGTCAGGCAACACAGCTTTGTATCTGGGGGATCTCCTCCATTTAGGCTTGCATGAGCCCACTGTGGAAGGGATTACTTAAGTAGCTCAGGATTCAAAAGTTAGCACAGTAAGTAAAATCTTTCCATTACTTTGTGATTTATGGCTGGTTTGTTCCCTTGTTTACAAAATTAATTGGGGGTTTTTTTCAGTTAAATCTCTTGTAGGCTTATTGGGGGAGGCAACAAAAATCTGAGAATTGTCACTATCACCAGTATTTTTTAATGGTCCCTTAAAAAGTGTGCAGTGATTTGACTCATATCTTTTAATAAATTCTGGAAGCTCTAACATCACTGCTAGAACTACTGGTAGCCCATCTGAGTGTGCACATCCCCTGTGGGTTCACAGCCCCTGTGCAGACCTCTGCAGAACTGGGGAGCAGAGCTTTGCCTCCTCCCTCCTGACCTGTCCTGCCTCCTTCAGCTTCCATCACTCTTCCATGCAGAGCTCAGGCCAGGAGAGCCAAGGAAGCACTTGTGAATATTTGTGTGGCAAAATGCTGCTTTCAGAAACATCCATCAGTGACACAGATGATCCTTTCTGTTTTGGTCCCAGTTACTTGCAGAAGAGAGGTCTGGATCCAGACAAGTGCTGGGAGCCTCTTCTTCCACCTTCCTGGGATACCAGGGCAGCACCAGGTCAGATCTCCTGCCAGAAGTGAACATGGGGCGTTTTGTTTAAGCTGGGAAGCTGATAGTGTTGAACCCATCTATTTGAATAAACCAGTTGGCTGTCTTCTTGCCATCTCTGATGTAAATCTATATGGTATTGTGAAACTTTATTTATTTTAAGCTTGCAATATTTACCAAAGCAAACCAAAAGGGTTCTTTCTAACTTCCATAGCATTTTTTCTACTGAGGTATTTTTTTGAAAGATATGTTCATGTATAATTAAATGTGGCTTGCTTAAACCTTTGCAGTTGGTAGCTTAATATATGTTTTGTTGTGCTTTGAGTACAAAGGCTATATTATGCTTTTGTTGGCATCCTTGCTGGTTAGAATGCCAACTGCATAATTTTGTTCTCTGCTCTATGTCAGAATTCAAGTGCCGAGGGCTCAACAGGTGGTGCTGGGATAAAGTTCTGGCAAATCAAATAGGTAATGTGGTTATTTCTTTTGTCAAATTATAATTGAAAACAGAGACAAGTAAAATGAGACTCACATTTTCCTAGTGCAAAAGAGAGACTAGAATTAAACTCAAATCAGTTTCCATGACAAATACACATTACTACTGGAGCTTGGTCTGTAAATAAACATGCAACACCTTAGTTTTGATGTAGAATGATTTTTTTTCTATGTAAATTTAAGCCTTAAACATCAGTGTTTAAACAATAACAGAAGACCAGAGTCCTCCATGAATCCTCTGTCTTGCTTATACATATTTAGCAGAAAATACACCAAAAGCTTCAGAAAAACTTTGAAAATATTTAAGTCTGAAAAGTCAGAGAATTTGAGACAATCTGTAATACATAACTCAAATGTTTAACATCAAGAGTTTCCTGCCATATTGTTTTCTAATCATTGCTATATCCATGCTCCCAGAAGAAAATGATAAATACACTGGAAACTCCAGTGAATGTGCTGAATGAGGTGCTGCTCATTTTATGCTTGACTTGGATAATGTTTATTAATCCTAAAATCATAAAAACTGGATAAAACCTTCTATAACAAAAATGCAACAAATCATATATGCAAGGCTTGGTTTTCCAAAATTGCACATTAAAAAGGCCCATACACTTCCAGGACTGTCCACTTTGCTATTGTGGCTGATCTTTTTTACACCAAGATGTTTTTGTTTTCCTCTGAGGACCTATCCAAATCTAATACAAGTAATGTACAGTTCCTATGATTATCATGGTTTTATTTAGTTTTCCATTCCTCCTCATTTGAAGACATTTCTCCTAAACTATACATTTCTCAACTCAAAGTTTTGTTTTATCAGCTCTGAACCCATAATTCACTGGACCAGCTTCCTGCAGTGGCCTCCAGTTCCTTAGGCTGTCACAAAATTCCTCATGTCCCTTTCAAGCTCTTATTTAACTCTCTTGCATTCTCTTCTTTCAGTAAGTCATTCCATAAGTGGTCAGGAACTAAGCAGCATTGAAAAGGGGTATCCCATCAATGTAGAAACATTGGTATTTTCACCTTTTGCATACCGTGGTGATCTGGTTTAGTCCTAGCAGAATGCACACGTTTCTCTCCCAGGCTGTGGCTGTGCCACTGAGTGCCAGAGCTGCGGTCAGGGGATGGGACACACCTCACAGAGCATGGCCTGAGAAACTCCTGAATATGGCATCAGAAATTGCTGGAGGTGACAGATCACAGGGTAAGAAGCTGACAAATGTACACATGGTGCTCTGAGAAACTCCTAGGTGGTTATGGAGGAGTTTTGTGAGAAACAGATGAATTACAGAGAAAGGTAGGGCTCTGTGTTGGGGCTGTTTTGGGATTTGGGATAGTGCAAGGCCAACAGTGCTGGGTATCAGCTTACCCATACACAGCTGAGATCACCTTGAAATGGTATCAACAATACCAAAATTAAAATTCAACACCTACAGAAGTTGAAGATATAAAAGAGAGTCACTAGATTCATAGCAAAATAATAAATCCATTACTTTTATCTGTTCCCTTTTGGCTAGTAATCAATTTGATTTCTTCACACTTTTCAGTATGAAGATACCTGGGAACAAGAAGATCTTTAGAGAATAAAGATCCCAGGTCAATATGACACTCTTCATAATCCCACACTTGGACTGACCCTGTTCCAGCTTGGTTAACCCGGGAAAGCTGCACCCAGTTGTCTTAGGAGTTAATCTGTAGCTTCACTGCGAGGGACTGGCTCAGAAGGTAAAAATTATATTACAGCCAAAGTATTATTAAGTTCTTTTCCCCTTTAAAAATCCTTTTCCTGCACTACTGCATTTCTAGACTGACCTGAGACACACCATGAGCACAGATCCCCAGTGTCTATGATTTTTCATAAACGTTCAATACATCAGAAAAAAGTGTTCTGGCTTTACTATTTTTTTTCTTTTAAATAACCATCTTGAATATTTATCTTATAGATCAGGTAGCTTTTTGGAAAAGAAACAGCTGAGAAGCAGATAATGTGCCCTTTTCATTGACAAGATTTATGTCTTGCCTGGAAGGACTTGATACTTCGAGGGCTCACAGCTGACATAGTCAAACACAAGCAGCATGCAGTCCAGTGTTTATCCAGGGCAACCAAGACTGCTGCTCCCACACTTCTTTTGAGTGAAATTAAATCAGCCACGTTGAAATTGGCAAAGATTTAAAAACATGATAAAAGTTCTATTAAGAGGGGGAGAGAGAGGCTCAGAAGCATTTTGACTCAATGAATACTGTGCAGAAATAAGTCGGGTGTGCATGACCACTTCTGGTGACCTTCTGTAGGAACCATCTGTGTGCTTGCCAGGCACCCTCTCCCCACAGGAGCAGGTGAGGAGTGCAGCCACAGGGCTGGCCACCCTTCCCCCACAGCTGTCACAACCACTGCAGTTTGGCTCTAGCATTTGTATCACTGAATTCTGTGCTGAGCCACAAGGAGAAGGGAAAGAGAAGGAGAGGAGTTCTTAGGTGCCTCTTTGCCATGGACTGTGTGTAGCTCGGGGTCACTCACTGCTCAGAGAAAAGGCTTATCTGAATTCAACACAACTTTTTAGTCAATGTATTAAAAAAAAACAAAATAAACCACTAGGGTTTTGGTTTGGTTTTTTTTCTTTATGCAGGGGTTGATAAAGGTAGACTAAAATAGTAAAATTCTGCTTTTCCCAGGAGATCCTTAATTTTCTCCAAGGATAATATGACAGTTTCCATCAGCTTTGCCACAGCTCAAATGAAGCAGAAGGAATAAATGTCTTTTAGTGTGTGGTGCTTGTACTCAGATGAGCTTTCACGGGAGGCCAGAAGAAGGGCAAGGGATTGGGTGTACCTCCATTTCCTGAAGTGAGCAGGTAAGCCTGTGGGTTTTCCCATTCCCTGCCCCTCATCCTCCTGCCAGTCCAGACAGATCAACCCATGGAAGTGCTACTGATGGCAGCATAAATTGAGTATTGTAAAGCACAGGCAGAATTTGCCCCAGAGGGAATTAACCATGAACTTAAAAAAACTGTTAAAAAAACACCTCCTATCTAATATAAATAATGCTAATATCTTCAGAAGTATTACTGTTATCCTGCAACTGAGAAAAGAAAAAAATTGAATAGTCAGGAAATTCATTTTCATGTGTGCTGGAAAGCCTAGAGGTTAATGCACACAAGATGGCCACAGACCGGGGGGCCATTTCTTCTTTAGACAGTATTCTGCATTGCACCAGGAAAGTCACCATGTTTCTTTTTCAATAATTTCATCCATAAAATGAGAAGGAACCTGCGTGACTCTCATTCCAGTGAGAATGGTAGAGCTCATCTGACTTGGTTATGAAATGAGACTGCTCAGATAGAAACAAGCTCCTGAAATTCAAATTATTCATATTATTCCATGCTGTTCCATTACAGAAAAATGGCAGATTCTTCTGTGGTACTTAGGAACAGAGAAACAGCAATATTTTCTGGTTTTTCTTTTACATTGTTACAAATCTGAATAGGATCTACATTTTGCCCTTTCACATACAGCATATGATTAATTGTTATGTAATATCTGTTTTATATTGATCTCTTAGAAAGAGTCTATATTATGTTTAATTTTTTTTAAAGAACAAAAAAGGTTTCTTTCTGTGTAGCTGTTTGCTGTTGTTTTCTGTGAGAGCACATCTGTGCTGAGAGAAACATATTTGGAGAAATATGGGAGCAGGGGCATAGTATGTGTATGTGTGTGTGAAGTGTTTAAACCTACAACCAGATTTCAACTTTTTCTTGAGTTTGCATACAAAAAAAAAAAAAAAGTAAATATTTAGACTGAAAATAACATCTGT
This sequence comes from Passer domesticus, assembly GCF_036417665.1. Classification (NCBI taxonomy): domain Eukaryota; kingdom Metazoa; phylum Chordata; class Aves; order Passeriformes; family Passeridae; genus Passer; species Passer domesticus. The sequence continues at coordinate 41,256,192 of NC_087480.1, forward strand.
CTTATTAAAAAATAGGAGGGTAAAGTCCTCCAGAACAGGAGTACAGTAGGCATTATTTCTCCTCTCTCCCAGCACTGTTACCAGAAGCCCAGAAATACTTAGAGTTATATTTTCATCTCAGTTCAATGTAACAGATTTTAGCGACTCAAATCCCTTTTTCCATTAGTGTGAGTTAAGCTGCTCAGGCTTTGTTCATGGATGTTGTCCTACTTTTGTCACTGTCTCTATGAACCTTCAGTTCAGTTCCCCTGCTCTGGACTGCCAGGTGGCTGAACCTCACAGGGCTCTGGCTGGCTGGAGCATCACTCCCAGGCTCAAGCAACACCTGCTGTGCCTCTCCAACCTGTGGCACATTTAACACTTCCTTTTCCCCTCCAGGTCAGGACAACTTCTGGGATCACAGCCCTGACCAGGGCTGCTGAGTGCAGCCAGCCCAGGCCAGCAATGCCCCGTTGCTGGAGCACATCTGCCCCCAGCACATCTGCCCCTGTTACTCAGATCCAGAGATTAGCAGGGGCAGAGGCTGGGAACCACTCTGGGCTCAGAGCTGTGTGCATTCTGCCAGCCCAGCCCTGCACAGAGATTCCCCTTTTCTTCTTCATGTTCTTGGGTACAGGGCATGATGCTTTTTGAATACCTGTTCACTTGTCCCTCTGAACCATCCTCTCTATTGTCATTTCAGTTATTTCATCTTAGTTTCCTCTTACTACAAGTAGTCTAAGGAGAGAGGACTTGATGCTTATCTTATCATTACGCAACCTAAAATGGCAATGCTTACCCTGAAGTGTCTGGTTTCCAGTGACAGTCACAGGGAGAGGCATTGCCTTGTACCACATGCCTAAATTTCAAAACGTTGCAAGAGAAGGGCATGATACCTTGCTGAAATCTATTTCAGCCTTTTTATGCTTTTATTGTGATTAATGGATGAAACACAACCATTTGTAGTGCGTTTATTATCACAAACAATATTGAAAGTAATTTGACCCCTACAGTACTTTCTTTTTTTAATAATACTCTGCAGTGGCAAAAAGGCTATGAAATCCTGTGCAGAGATCTTTATCTTAGTTGAACTGGTTGAAATACAGACAATGGAAATTCTCTGGGTTGACACTGGTATAATAGGAAGCAGCATATGACCTGCTTTTCTGAGCAATGTGCTGTCACCACAAACTACATCCCCATACATACCCAACATATAAAAAGTTTATTTGTCAGCCTGCTCCTGTGAGCTCTTTATTTATGGCTACTTTATCATCTGAAATAAGCCATGTTTTTCATTATTAGAAACATAACACTGTGGCAAAATCTGAAGTTGTATAGGAGAATGGGAATGCTTTTATTATGAAGTCATTTTGCTGTAAGCACTGAAGAAATCAGATAATGCCACACTGTGTTACTCAAGTAGCAGGTCAAGTGTGATAGAAAAGCATGGAGTTCAGAAAACCCTCTCCTGGCATAGTGTGGTTCACCAAAGGACTAAATTACTGTTTCTCCCAGGACTTGAAAAGTGGGGAACTAAGGTAATATTTTTGTCTGCAGCTTCTTCAGCCAGAGATTGTGCCCTTGTGCACAGCCCTTCCATGGCCCTGGGCTGTTCCTTGGAGGGTTCTCTCACAGCTGCCAGAGAAGAGGATGGCATTGTGTGCCACTTACTACAGTGTGTACCAACCACTTGTCTCTGCAGAGGTGCTCTAAGAGCTCCCCTGAGGAGTCAGAGCTGAGGTAAGGCACTGACCTACCTGAATGCCAGGGCCTCTTACTGGTCATGTACGTTCAGCAGAGCTAAGCTGCCAACTGTCTAAGTGTAAGGAAAAGAAGTATGTCCTGACATTGTCATTCTCCAATTCAAATCCTCACAGGTGGTTTAAAGTAAAAAAATACCAGGCTTGGCAGCAATTTACCTTAAAATTACAAAGTTAAGTAAAAAAAAGCCCCACAGCTAGCACAATCCATGTGGAGTCTGCTTAAAGGCACAATAAAGGTCCAGTTTAAATGTATACCATTAAATATTCTCTTCAAATATCAAATATAGTTACCATGTCTAAAGAGCAGAGAACACAGTTATCAGGAGAAAAAAGTCATCCTTCAAAAAGTAAGTTCTATTCTATGGAGAAAAGTAGATATGAGAGTTGACTTGGAGAAGTTAACTGAAACCACTGTAAATAGGCCCACAGCAGTTTGAAGAGTGACTGGCTAAACATACAAACCTAATAACTGCATTCACTTACTTCAGCCTAGAAAGTAATTGGTAAACTGATGGTGCCAACACATGACAGAGGTGCAACAGGAGCCATTTCTCTGGAAGAGAAAGCCATTGCAGGAAACCCAAATATGCCTTTTGCGTCAATAATCAGTAAGGGAGGACACTGAGGTTCCTATATGAGACCAAAAGTATCTGCAGGACTGCATCAGATCAAAGTGTCAAAAAAATGTTCACTTGGAACAGACAGGATTCCCTCAAATATGAAATAACCAGTAATAGCTCAGTATAATCAATTATTTGCACTGACCTCACTACCACAGGCAAGGAAAAAGATGAAAATATGTGATAAAGGCTCAGAGGTGACACTGCGACCTTGGGACCAGTAAACCAGAAGTGCTGCAGCAAACAAACTGGTAGAAGTTATAGAAAGAATCAAGTTAATGTGGGGAAAAATATGTTCCTCAGAGGGGTTGACCTGACTGTTGTAGAAGAAATCATGCCCCCAAACCTGCTAGAGCCCCATGGAGGGATTAGCATGTTCATTTTTATGAGGAAACCCCAGCAGCCCAGTTCACTTTGCACTGTCCAAGGCACAACTGTGTCCTGCCTGCCTTAGACAGGTGTTAGAGCCATCAAAATCTACTGCACCTATAACTAATATTACAGAACTTTGCTTTTCTTGTTGGATGGTACAAAATTCTCTGCACTTCTGATTCTTTTGAAGGCTGCAAGCCAAACCTCATATGTATCAATTAGACTGTGAAAATGTACTGCTGGAGTTGCCTATGGATTCTAATGTAATGAAAAATTGCTTTCATGCTGTAGAGAGACATAACAGAATGTTACTGCCGTTGTTCATCCTTTGGAATTTGGTCTGAGAGTCTGAGCTTGTTAATCAGCAGTTCGTCCTGCTTGTACTTGCGAGTGCTCAGTGCCAAGAGCGAATTTCCTCTCTGTGCTTTTGCACTGGAAGCTTTGCCAAAGGTCTTTTGTTCCCGATGTCAGTCAGCTGTGCTCTGGCCTTAATTGTGCCAGTAACTCATGTCTGGAGATTATTCATTCTGCTCTGGTGCAACAAGCAGCATGTTAGCCTGGAGCTGGTGGAGACACGGTCTTGTGTACACCCAGTTCAGGTCTGGGGACACCAAACGTGATTCTGGACCTTTTTTCAAGTGCCCAGCAGCCCTGAACTAGGGGATTTTAAAGGTGTGCTAAGACTGTAAAAATGCTAATTTCTGTCTACAAAGTATCAAGTATGCAACCACTTATGTTGTCTGAGTGCTCCTGTTGTGCAAGATTTGATCTCATGAGATTTGTACAGAGGTTTGAGATCATTACCAAGAAACTATAAAATTACTGTCAGGGAAATTATTCTGAATAATATCTACTACAAAACAGTAGTTATGGCAAAACTAATGGCAACTTCTAACACAAGTATTATATCTTGATGTGTCTGGCGGTGTTAGATTATAGTTGTACATAACATTTCATATCATGGGCTAATTCTTTTAAAGAAAATATCAGCTGAAAGTTATCAGATATTCTTGGCCAGATTGACTATCTTGTTTTAACCCCTTTCTCAGGAAAATAATAGAAAAAGCATGAAAGAAAACTCAGTTAAGGCAAAATTCCCAGAATTTAAGAGAAAAAAAATTAAACCATAAAATCACAGAACGGTCTGGGTTGGAAAGTAGCCTGAAGGGACATCTTCAGTTGTATCAGGCTGCTCAGAGTCCTGTCCATCCTGGCCTGGAATGGATCCAGATCTCCAGGTACGTGTTTGAAATACTGCTCACCCTTCCTATGTTCGCCCAGCTCACCGCAAAGTCCTGCAAATAAAAAAATAAGTAGAGATCCCCAAAAAGATAGACACAGGCTGATGCCTTCATCTCCTAAAGGATTTTGATGTCCTGTCCCAATATAGGTTTAAAGCAAAGATAAGGTTGTTTTCATTAGCTGTTGAAAGTTTGGATGAAAACATTGTGGTACTTCATTTTTCTTGAGGTTTTGTTTTGTTTTGTTTCCCACAAAGCTACTTCTGAAATAGTCTTTTGTTGGCATGCATGCAGTTCCAACTTTTATCTTTGATAAAAACTACAATATCTAAGGGGCAAACCTTACAAAGTAGCTCATGAGTAAATGGAATTTAATGGGGTCAATTATCCCCACATGCTTGTGTGCAGGTTTCATTAATATTAATAAGTCGTAGCCATGCTATTGAGCTGAAGAATAGGCTGTCACTGGCCTCTACATGCTGTTTTGGGTGTGCTGATTTAGGATTATTCAAGAGAACATATTCATTTCCAAATGTCTAACGTGTCAGTGGCAGAAAACCCCACATTTGCCCATGATACCTGCAAGATACAGAAAGATTGAAAAAAATAGGTTAAATGACTGAAACAGCACAGATTCCGTTTGTGCTTTTTCCATAATGCAGAATCACATTACATGCATGTCTCACCATAAATATTTAATGAAGTGGAAATGAATATGTAGCAGGCTGGGTTCTTCCCTCTAAGGGTTAAGTTCCATTTCTGCAAATTGGTTTGTGCCCTATTTCTGTTCCTGTGTCTCTGTGCATCTAGACATTTTCTTGGCATCTCTAACTCTTCTGAGGTTTCAGGAGATCTTTGGAGATTTGCTAGTAATTGACCTGTTTGGATTGCCCATGACTGGCATTTGCTAGGAGATAATACAGTCCTGCATTTTGTTGTTAAGTGCTGGTTGTGTTATTAACTTGTGGCCAAACCAGAAGAAAGGCTCAGGAGACATCATTTCCCTCAGACAACTTCATTTGGTTCTTACCGTAATCTCCATTAAAATGAAGCACTTTGGTCTCAGCTGAGGGGCGTCACATATTCCTTAACTTGTCAGCTGTGTTTGGCCAGTAATGAATACACCCACTTTGCTTTGGTTTTTTTAAGATATTACTGTACACTAAGGATAAACAATCAACATCACATCAAAGTCAGATGATTTAACCTTCTGCCACTTCTTTAACCACTAAAGAGTTCCTGCCAGGGCTAGCTGGGTATTGGAACATGTGCAGATGTTTTCTGAGAAAACAGAATTATCAAGTGGAGGAAACCTGATGTTTTCTCCTTAGAAAAAAGGAATAATTAATAAGATTAGATCTACCATATCCCAAAGGAGTCTGAATGAACCCTCTTTGTTTTATTTTTTTATATAACAGGAACAAATCTTGCCACCAGTTACAATAACATAGTTCTGGAGGAACCTTCAAGTTTAGTTCTGCGTAATTTAAACTGGTACTGTCTCAGTGTAATACATCTGCTTTCAGCAAAGTTCCTCATCTCTAGCACCATCTTTAACAGCCAAGAAGAAAATGAAAAATAGAGTCTGGAAACAATGAATTAACACTAGCCAGATAAGCATAGGGAATCTACTTTGTGTAACACAAGAATTAAATACTTGCTGATCTTTGCAAGTAGCAATGACAACTCAAATATAATGCCATGGGGCCTGCAATAACCTGGAGGCTAATTAACTGCAGAAAGGGCTTTTTATATTACACTTTGTATTAAATAAATTCAGCACAAATCCATAGAGACCAATAAGCGTTTTTAGGCAGTCTAGCTAAATTTTACCCCAAAAGTGATCATGCTACATAGAATTCTGGCTTGTGCCTTGTCTGATTAATGTATTGTCCTCCAATAATTCGGGTGCTTAAGTTGAAAAGAGATGGAGATAGAGGAAGTCTTCTGTCAGTATGATGTTCATGGGGGTTTTTTTATCTCTTTAAACATAGTACTAAATAGAAATATATAGAAAATGTTATTTATTTATTTATTCATTTATTTATTTATTCATTTACTTACTGCAGGGTTTTTAAACACTGCCCTAAAATGTGTCATTTTAAAACCAGAAGCTGATGTGATCAAGTGGGTAAAAAAGGACAAGAGAGGAGGCACAGCTTAATTTCAAGGCCATCCCAGTTCCCCACTCTCTCAGTGTCTCCCAGTTACCCCTGGAGAAAGATTCCAGCAGGGTACAAGCACAGTGCTGCAAGGCCCAGCAGGGATATCAGCAGGGAACCTCTGGGGGAAAATAAAGTCCTGCTTTTTTCATAAAACCTCTGATCACAGTCATCAACCGGGGTGCCTCCAGATTTGTGTGCAGTAAATAGGGCATCAACTAAGCCACTTAAAGATACACACTAGGAGTAAATTATTTCTGTTTGGGTCTCAAGGAAATATTCCACTTCTCTTTGTAGATGTCTTTGTCGTGTTCTCATCCTCTCCCCCCCACACACTCAAGACTAGAAGCAGAAACAAGGCAGAAACCATATCTAATTTCCATAATTGGCTTAAAAATAAGACATTGCTCATTTTTTATTTCCAAGCTAGCAGGTATGTGAATCAGACCTGGTGAGCTAAGTTTTAAATTATTATAAGTGAACTAGGTATCCTTTTTGAACATTTCGCATGCAGTTGTAATACACTGAACACAGCAAGAAGTGGAAACAAGTAGAATGTGGCTTGAATCTTTTTAGAACCTTCAGGTTAAAGAAGTTTCCCAGAACTTCTCTCCATTGAAACAGTAAAATTCCTTAAAAAGAAAATCTGTCTCCTTCCAGAGGAGGTGTCAGGTATGTCCAGCACTATATGGTGCAGTCTCTGTCTTGAGAGATCTGAAATATCAATAGGAGCACCTCAAGCACACCAGCATAATCTTTGCAAGACAGAACAGGATAAAGCAAAAAGAAAACCATATTATCTGATGTCCTTATCCCAGATTTGAAAGAAAAGGAGTAGACACTGGTGGAGTTCACAAAATTATAAAATTAAGTAAGCCTGTCCCTCATATAGAATCTTTCACAGAAACACTGGCACTCCCTTTTGGAAAAATGAAACTTAGCCACCAATACAAGTTTGCATTTAGGACCTTCACAGAAATTTATGCTGGTAGTAGAGAATGCTTATCTCTCCTCAAGTTACAGCCCCAGTAATAAACAACTTGTCAACCTGCATCAGGAGGGCTTCAGCCACGAATTAACACATGAGCTGTTTGCCATCAGCCAGCCTCAGCTGCTCACAAGTGGAGGCAGGCTGCTTTCCCCCTTCATTCTCCTAGGATTTCTGAGATATTATGGCTGAGGCAAAGTTGTCATGTTTTAATTGCCATACAGTACCAGAAAAGTGACAAGGATTTATACTTAGCTCCCCTTTTCAACCATTGGTACTTGAGGGTTTTTTTAAGATTTGTAGAAGTTTCTCAGAGTCAGGGTTAAGATAAATGCACTGATCCCTGAATTCCTGTGTTGAGCACTGTTTGCACTGTTGCTCTGTCTTGACAGAGAGGTCATCATGGCATGTCCCTGCTGACAGCATCCTGCATGCCACCTCTGGCAAGGTTTTGGCTGAGGCTGCTGGACACAAACCAACTGATAAAACCATCATTTCAAAGTTTGGTTGGTTTTAGTTTTTCTTTTTTAAAGAAGATCTGAATCTCATTAATAAATTTATGGCTTTCAAAAAAAATTTAAAAATAAAAAAAAATAAAAAATTAGGAGAGTTTCTCCTGTAGTCAAGAACCTTCCTTAATGAGATCCAGACAGATTTACATTTTCTAAAAGCACAAGACTTGGGGTTTTTTCCATTTAAATCATCAAGTCCTGCATAAATTACATTTGTAAGACCCATTGGCTCAAATTAAAGGGTATTTAAGAGTCTGTCTGGCTGAGTTATGAAAGGAATAGGTAAGAGGAAGTGGAAAAAAGGGCAAGCTATAGGATATCCATTAGTAAGATGACTAATATTAAAACAAACCTGATTTCCCTTTTCTTTGGTCTCTTTCATGGAGATTTAAAGATAATTGTAGCAAGCATTCAGGAAGAAAAACTAAAAGAGGGACAAATCCTGCAAAGAGAAGTCATATTTACAAATACTCAATGTTTCTTCTGGCTTGTTGTAAATGATTTATGAGGTGCTTTTCATTATTAAAGTTCTTCATTAGTTCATTGGACACACGGTCAAGATTAGTAATGAACTAATTGTCATAGAAAAGAATTTATGGCTTACAATCTCCAAAAAATCAGTAGTTTGGCTTCTGTGGGTAAAAATGAGGTAATGTAACAAAGTCCTCCTATGAGGAAATAGTTTTTTAAATCGCAGACAAATAAGATTAATGCTACATCCCATGCTGTGCTGAAAGGGATATCTTGCATGGTTAAAAATATATATTTAAAAACCATCTAATTTCTGTGGGTTTTCCTATGTTTTACCTTTTCTTTTTTTACATAAATGTTTCCTGTTCCAATAATATAACTTTTTCCTTGTCACATAGCTTGCATTTTCCTCAGCTTCAGTAATGAAAATAAATTAGTTAAATTCTCTTTTCTAAAAGCCAACTTCTCATTCAGATTTCCACTCAGCTAGCAGTAACACTAAACTCAGGGCTGAAAATCAGGACATTCAGGACAATATTGTATAGGTTTTTTTCTTCTAATTGATGGAAATATTTCTAGTGCTTTCTTGTTTCTCGAAATCTTGCTGAATTTCATCCTTGAATTGATCTGGCAGATTGGTTCAAAATGAACTTGTAAAAGCAGGAGCTGTTTCAAGGCAGTGTTTCATTTCAATACATTTTCACATAGTTTTGCTGGTTTGGACAAATAATCATCATTTAAGGCAGTTAATAACAGACCTGTAGTCAAGGCAGATGGATCTTTGTAAAGCAAGAACTCCCCTCACTGGTTGCCGTACCTTTCCTTCAGCTTTTGAAAAGCTTTTACAACAATTTTCAGCCCAAAATCCAAATCCAAAGCAAATACCAAAAGGCTTAATTAATCACTTTGGTTTGTTTTGTATGTGTGTTCTGTTTTAAGCTGGTTGTTTTCCATCTGGTCACAAGCACCAGGGCCTTTTTCAAGTAGTGAACACTGGGAAATCTGCAGAAAGTAGAACTGTATATCCAGTTTGAATTTTTCATCTTTTTTATCTGTAATTCCAGACCCAGAAGGTTTAAATAACCTCACAAAAGCACAAGTGCCCCAGCTTTTTTCTGTGGTTCACCCAGTTTGGACATCAGAGAGCACCTAAGTCAAGAGGTTCAGACAGAAAATACTAATGGATGAGTTGTTATAAATGAGACTTCACAGTGACATATTGGAGAATCATATGTTGTAAACTGGAAAGAGTAGGAGGGGATTCAGCACATGGCAGAAAAATGCATGCTTATGTGAAGAGAAACTCCAAAGCTTTTCAGTTAGTTTTGCTTTATCTGTACATGCCAAGAAACACCAGGCCAGGCAATCTACACTTACTAATTATCACCCTATTAAAGAAAAGAGAAGGAAAGGAAAAAAGGCCCTACAGTTTTCTCTGGCAGCCTATAGCACTGTAGGAAACATTTTTATACAGATGTAAGATGCTGTTCATGAATAACTATTTCAATTTTAACAGGAGGAGCTCCTTTGGTAACCTCCTGCTAGAGCTCTCCTGTTTCCTCTCAGACACGAAGCAGTGGTGCTGTGCCACAGCTGGGCTGCACCCAGGGTGACACTGGCTCTCAAACACTCCTCTTCTGCTCCTGCTTGCTTCCAGAGCAGTTCAGCCTAATGGCACCAGTTTTTGTAATCAGAGGCATCTTTTTTGGTTACTTAAAGGAGAATTTCATCCCCAAAGCCCCCCCCGATGTCGTCTGTACCTCCACAGCTGTCATGCCACCAGCTCCACTTCAGGGCAATGACTGCTGATGCAACAAGCAGGCAATTCCTACAGCCCCACAGAGTGACCAGGAAAGACCTCTTGACTATTTTACCTTGTGGCAAATTCAGAGACTCTAACCCTCTCTCATGTTCACAAGACCTAACTACTTCCCCATAAATGTCACAACCTCTTTAGCATTTGGAGAAAATTAAACTAAATGTAACATGCCAACATCAAATACTCAAAAGACAACTTTTATTTTAATTACTGTATGCATAGAAAAAGGAGTTCTTTAAGGAAGTCTGTCAACTAAGAGCTATATATAATTCTTGAGGAATTCCTTAGTGATTTTCCTAAACAGATTTCCTTTAAAATACACTTGTTTGCTGCACAGGGTAGAACTATTGTAAAATCGAAGGGTTATTTTTCAAAAGTCTGATCTGACATGTGGTGATAACAGAGCAGATAGTAAATACACATCCCTTAGTTTGTCATATTGATCTGAGAAACATGACTGGGCATTGCAGAGCCAATTTTTGTTCTACTGAGAAAAGGGCCAGGATGAAGTGTTAACTGCTGGAGTTAAAGCTCTTTCAATGATTTCAGTAAGCATTTTTCCAGATCCAAAGCCTTTCTATTAAGTTCAGTGCTCTTTCAGTCAGGGCTGTGATATCCATTGAAGCCAAAGAACAGCAAAGCTTGTCTGATCTTTCTGAGCCTCTGGTTTCAGTTAAATAACCCAGTGGACCCTTCTCTGAATTAGCATTGCAGAATATGTGCCAGCAGAGAGGGAACTACTCAGCTGAGAGTTATCTGAGAGTGTTCCAGATCAAGGAACCCACCAGACCATGCAAGCTGCATGCAGCCCTACATTTGAGCTATTACAAAGTAAAGCAACTTTCCAATCTTTCATTTCTTTCCAGACTTGGATCAAATTATTTCTTCTTAGATTTAAATACCCATTATTTCTGAGTTTCTATATTAAAATGAACAAAACGTTACCTAATTTAATGCCTAATTTTTTTAAGACTGGCATTACTTTTATTGAATGACAACTCCAATCTGCACTTTTGTGAGCATTAGCAGAGGATCTGGGAAGAGACATTCAGAAGGATGAATTCAGAGGTGATAGTATAACATAAACTGAGGAAAAGGTCCCACACAAACTCTGTGTTAAGATAAAAAGAAGGAGCAGAAAAGTAGTTAAGTGAATGGTATGTAACACCTAATCTAAAGTACATTTATCTTTCCTTCAGCACACACAAAACTTTTGCTAGTTCCTTTTACAGTTACTGAATACCCACATTATCTGAAGTTAAAATTTACTGTGCAGGGCTTTAAAACCTTACTAAGATCTTAAAAATATGCTTCATAATAAAAATATTTAATAATTTGCAACCTACACCAACTCTTACTCCTACTACATTCATCACATTTTCTACCATGAAGAATATCATGAATGTATGTCAGCCACAGAAATACATTTGATGTACTTATACCAGAATAACAGTGCTTAACTACCTTCTTACTACTTTGGCTCTGTTTCCCATACATGGGTATGTTTGCTCAGCAAGTCAGCTTCTGAAACACGAATAAATTCACTCATTTCTACAGCTGTGAAAAGATTTCTGAAATATGGAAAATTTCAAAAGCTCCTTCATTCAATCACTTACTTAAAAAAAAATCTCAGGATTAAAGAAATCCAGGGAAAAAGAAAAGATTAACCTAGAAAAGGCAAACAGGCAAGTAAATAAATCTGAGCTTCACTATCACTTCCCACTTCGAGAGAGGATTCCTACAAGGGCCTGGCCACGGTGCTTGAGCTCTCACAGGTAGGACAGGGGTCCCTGGCATGCAGGGAGCCCCTGTGACATTAGTCAGGGCCACGGTGCAGTGCTTCCAGGGAGGAGGAACACAGAAGCGCATTTTTCTCCCCGCTGTCCTGCAGTTACCACACGGAGCGCAGGAGTCAGGGCTGCCATGGCCCCGTAATGGAAATAAACGAGTCGGCAGAGCCGGCAGCGGGAGGTGGGAGCGGGCAGCATCCTCATCCCAGCCCCAGCGGCCGCGTAAATCTGTCCCTGTCAGGAGGGCTCCGGGAGGTGCTCGGCACCCGCCGCTCCCCGGGAGTCAGTGAGAGTTCAGGTGCTCACTGTGTCATCAGGCCTGACCTTCAGATGCGACATGGCCAGCACGTTTGTTTTCCCACAGCAGTGATTGCTTCAGTCAATTATTATTGCCCATCCTGGAGTGCAAACACATAAGGACTTGATTTACAGTGCAAAATATACATCCTGAATTTACTTCCTCTTTTGTTTTTGGTCCGCCATAGCATCTCTAGTTTAAAGGGATGACAGCAAATTACTTCATAGGTAAATATATCTACATATGGGGAAGGATAAATATCACTCATTCAGGGCATCCTGAGATGAACCATTATAGCACTGGATGTGCTGTGTCAGATGTGGCAATATATTTAAAGGGTTTTGCATTTTGTTTTAAAAGTGTTCTTTTTTTCTGCTCCTACCTGAAAAAAAATCATTAGCAAATTTGTTGATTTGGCAATCTAACCATTAAATCCAGTTTAGCCCAGATTTAAGATTGTACATTCAGTTCTTTAAGCAATGTTTAGGTATTACCAATATACTGAAAGATAGATGAGACAGCCTCATGGTAATACAGCTTTTAACCTTTCCTCTCCTCTACCATGACGGGGGAGAATTACAGTAAATGATGGTTACCTTGTCTGCAGTATGGACAATTGATTTGACCTCACTGCATCTGATGCTCTAATGGACTTCGTGGCTGAATCCCTGGAGATATAAAATATGTCCAAGTGAATTGGGGCAGGTTAAAGAACGGACCTGCTTTTCATGGCTGGCTCAAGCTGTAATAGATCTCCTGGTTGTTCTGAGAAGAAGATTAAAAATGATCAATATCCAAATCATTAAAAGAAAAGTGGTGGCTTCTGTAAATCTACCTTAGCTATATTTTTTTTCCCTGCTGAATGCTGTGGGGGGAGTCTTTGTTGGTGACATGCGTTTCTATAACAAATGTTTGCTTCTGTTCACTTTCTTGTAGCATGGTCCCTGTTATATTAAGAATCAGACACTCAGGTGGCTTGAATCGGCATTGCTTTCCTGAAGTCATGCTTGTTTACACCATGAGGAATCTGGTTTTATGTTTAGTTAATATAGATAAAATGCCAATACTATTATATTTCTAGGTCCAAAAAATAAAGCCAAGGACAGATTTCAGAGAATGATGGCAACTATGATAAGTGAATATCCTTACAGCTCTGCTAGCCACAAATAAAAGGCCAAAAATAAAGGTTTTGTTTAGGGAGAGGAAAACAAACAGTGTAATTCAACATCTTGTTTATCCCTGCCTACCATCTCCCTTAACAAGTATGTTTGTGCTCTTTTCCCAGCAGCCTTACAAGAGCTTGTAACATCCCCCAGCTCAGAGACCTTCCTCTCTGCTCACAATGTGCCAGGTAACTTCAGTGGGATTATATACACCTGCATTTCCTTCACTTCCTGGAAAAGCCAAGCCTTAGGAAGACAGCAGTATCACAGTTCAATACCTGGCACACATACATTAGATAATTATTTACCACACTTGGAATCCAAGAGAGCCCCAGTCTTTAACCAGCAAAGTCTGACACTGTTGGGATCTGATATTTCTATTTTTTAATGACAGGTAATCCCTAGGTCTGTATTTGAAGATGCAGTCTATTTTCCTATTTTTGAGAAATTTAAGGGTACAAGAATTGGACTGACCTAGCTAGCTCCCTTCCATTAAATTGAGTGAATGTGAAAAATATTCTATTATGAAGAAATAGGTTTCAAAAATTGAAAAAAAGTTTCATTTTTTAATCTAGTTGTTTAACATGTTAAATGTTTACCTTTCGTTTTTCACACATTGTGTTTAAAAATATGGATGTGTAGCGCCAGCGTCTGTAAGGAATGTTTGTTTATCTACATGTATTGTCCTGCATGAAAAAAAGCAAAGGCACTTTACAAGCTCTTTGCTTCTTTCTGGGCTTGTCAGTGCGCTGTGGCCTGGGCTGAGCTGAATGCTTCACATCCACGAGGAGAAGAGGGAACAACTGCTGACCCTTGGATCCAGCTATTCTTGTAGCTGGAAACATTGTCAGGGGCTGCAAGCATCAAGCTGTCTGAAAGGCCAAAGTTGAGCACTACATTATTGGAGTAGATGACATTTTATTCTTATTCTGCAACAATTCTAACAACTTCGAGTCCCTGCTGTCCCTTTATGAACACAGGTGTCATTTTGATGGGGGGATAGCCAAAATGACAAGAAGGTGACCTGCCAGTGAACTCTGGAGCAGGTGAGGCCTGTCAGCTTCTAATTTGAAACTGGTGTCAGTCCTGAGGAATGGCTGGTATAATCACATTTGTAACTGATCCCCTATAAACTCTGCAAACATTCACAGTGTGCCTGTTATGAGTAATATGAAATTAACAATTCGTGTTTATGACACCAGACACCAAGAGAATCAAGGAGATTTCAGTAACAGGATCGGCTCCATCGTTCTTCCAGAGCACAACACCAAACTGCCCCACTCACAGCCAGATGACTCTGTGCTTATGTTACAATAGGCATTGTATTTCTTTTGAAGACAAACTTCTGTAACTAGGTGTAAAGTGAGGACCTAAGAACTAACTTGTAGTTGAAATTATTCCTTTTAAAATTTCTCTCATTCAAGTCCAGCCCTAAAGGTGTTTATGATTTTTATGTTGAAGTGTGGGACCTGACAAATCACATACATACTTGAATCTCAAATTTTCTGTATAACTGAAGGGAACGCTCTGTGTAAATCTTATCTCTCAGACACATAAATTACCAGCTGCATGAATACTGCCATTAAGACATGCAGACAAGTGTAAGGGGTGGGGACAGGCAGGATGCCCGAAAGAGGTGGAGTCACAGAGAAAATAAGACATTTGTTCACTGTGTAATTTAGCTCTGCAAGAATGAACACCACAAGTTAAGCTGTCAGGCTCCCTCACTTCTCTGGCATCAGGAAACTTTTTCTCTGCAAACTAGACCTTTTCTTCCTGGTTTTTTGTTACATTATCTGTAATTTTTTTATTAGAAAAAGTAAAAATTGCAGAATGCAAGGTTAGATTTGAATTAAAATCAAATTCAAGTACAAACTTGAACCCCAACCAAATTAACAAAAGACGGGTACATCTGCAAGTAGTCCTTCTGGGGACAATGACAGCCCCAAACCCAAGAGGAAGACTAGGGTGGAAATTCACATTAATTTTGAGTGTATGAGAAAACATAGGAGCACTTTGTATTGCTGCTACCTGAAGCTCAAGAGCTCGTCCTGTGCAGCTTCAAAATGCACTAGAAATGGCTGATAACAATTCTGAATCTTGAAACCTTACCAGCCATTCTCTGCCACCCAAAAACACACTCCAGAGCTTCAGCCTTGAATCCTGAGGCAGGGACTACAAGCTGTGCACGCTGCCATTGATGCAGTCACTTCTGGACACATAATAAAACAGCTCACTTTAAATCTGATGTACAGCACAATTTTTTGGGTGTCTGGATAGGGCACAGAAAACCTTGATAAAAATGCCATCCATTCAGAGCTTTCCTAGAACACAGTGGAATATGTTTTTGTTTTCCTCGTACTTAAGTGGTTATAATTCAACATGTGGTTTAAATAGAGGAAATGAGGACAGTTTGGGCTCTTTGGTGTTTAGGAGTTTTTTTTAAACCAGGCAGAATTTCTGTACACTAACTTCAGAGAGTTTTCCACAGTGATCAGAAAACCAAGTGGGGAGAGGGAAAAGAAAAAACCAAACAAAGTAGGTTCCCTTCTGAAAGGAAAGGTAGGAAGTAGAAGAACAGGACAAAAACCTTTGCTGAGCTGTTCAGAGTAGACCCTGATCTTGAGCCCATTCCCCACACACAGAAAGGAGCTGCAGAGCACATCTGTTTTCATGACGTAGCTGATGGTATTTTGAGCACTCAGGTCCTGCACTTTCCCCTGACCTCACAGCACTACTTTCTGTTAACACAACTACTTTCAGGCCATCCTTGATTCCCACCAGCTTCAGTTTTGAAATTAAACAAAATTAGTCCTTTCAATGCACAGGAAAGCACAGGAACATATAAAATCAGGCGATACAGAGGTAGGGAAAAATGAGATTATAAATAGATATCCCCATTTTTAAGTCTATTCATCTCTGTTACATTGGGGTAGAAAAAAAACAAGGAAGACTGCATCAAAAAAAAAAAAAAATAGTTGAGGCCTTTGAGTTTGCCTCTATGTCATGCTGAACAAAGAGTAGCATCACCCTTTGGCTCATTGCATGGGAGATATCTGTGCACAGGTCATTCCTGTGTCTGGCTTGGATGTGTAACTGCTCCTATCTCACCCAGCTGTTCTAAATGCTGGCCTAGGAGGTTTTCTCCTTGACCCATTGATTGGCAGAGTACACTGACACCACAACCCAAAGACAGAAACTACTCTGCAAAGTAGGGCCAAACTGTTGCCCTGCTTGATTCCCTCTCAGGCTCAGGGAGTGTTATTTCACAACTCACTGCACTTTGCTGGCTACAGGGCACCCACACACAAATGCCCCAGTCATGGAAAAATTCCTTTTTTGCTATATACAGAAATACCACCCCATGTGGTAAACTTTCCCCTCAAAATCAATCCATTTAAATTGTAAGTTTAAGTTTTTGTGACTCAGTGTTTTCTTTAAAAAAAGAAAAAGCATCTTTCAGTCAAAAACCTGTAATCAACTCGACCTGAAATAGCAAGGTTTCCCTTCCCTTTGGCTGCGTGGCAACATGTGTGCAGCCCCAGGGAATGCATCAGCACCAATGCAGTGACCCAGTGAAAATCCTGGAAGCAGGCAGACAGTATGAAAGTCATGCATTAAGAAATGTTTGTGTACACTGCTGAGGCAAATTACAGAACTCCCCAGAAGTATTTGCAATGTGATGGCCTAGGAAAGCCATGTGGGAATTGTACCTTGGACAGGGGGTACTATGCCAGTAACAGAACTATTGACTTTTTCTGTATCTCACCCCCTGGAGCTCTTCTTAAATCACCCCCTTCTCTTCTTAAATCCCCAAGAGCCAGAGTTGCTGAGCCAGATGCCCTTGGCACCCAGCCTTTCCTGTTTCCTCTCAGTGGCAAGAGTCTGCAGAATGATGACACAGATTTACTCCAAGGAGGCAGTGTGGAAGCAGCTCTGGACACATGTAACAGAGCTGGAGGCATCTCACTGTAATTAATCAGTAGTGAAACAAGTAGTTATTTATGTTGCACATCTAATGAACAAGAATTAGTCACGGTCCTGATTCTTGGGCAACCATTTGTGCAGCTTATCTAATATTTGAAAGGAAACGACACTGAATGTTTTCTAATTCAAAGAGGCTGGGTGAAACAAGAACTGACTTCTACCTTTGACTAAACATTAGAAAACTAGTTTCCATGTATTTTTCCATATTCTTTCTTTGAGTTTTCCTGACTTCAGTCAGGAGGTGAAATGCCAGAAATACCCAGAGACACCCTACCAAATCAGACAGCTCCCCTGCAGGCATTGCAGCCCGATGGGTGTTTTTCCAAACCAGCCCTGAACTCTGAACCTTCAAATCACTTACAGATCCCTTCCAAGTAGAAATAAAACCACATCCCTGCCTGACTTTTGCAAGCAGAAGTGTGGTGGAGAGCCTGGATCAGCAGAGCTCCTCTGCACAGTCCAGCTGCTTTGCAAATGCAGCTCAAGTGACTCAAGGCTGCTGTGGTTTCAGTTGCCTTCTGGAGCTGGGAACGGAGGAGTTGTCAGACTCTGTTTGTGCTGGGTGCTGTTAATGACTGTGGAGCTAAGCATAAGCTGGGCACCCCTTAGTTCTGCAACTGCCCAAAGGAAACCTTCTCCGTGTTTACTCAGGGTACAGCCTGACCGAAGCTTAACTAGCCAAAGAACTAGGAGACACTAAATTCCCAATTACAAGCACTGTCTGGTTTGATGGCATTTTTAAAAGAAACTAAAGCTGCCTGTCCGTGGTGATAAGCTGGTTTTTAGTATGAAATATAACAGTTGTATTGTACGTGACTGCTCTGTACAGCACAATTTACAGAGCTGCTCTGGTGACTGCTGTCCCTGACAGGGTGCCCTTTATAACAGGACTTTGTAGCACATCAACATTTTCATGATTCTAAGAGAGTGGAGAAAGAAATACTTCCATAGTAGAAAATTCCTGTTAGGTAACTATTGTTGAAGTGTGTATGAGATTGGATGTCAAAACATTTTTATTGTTAGCTGGTGGGAATTACACTGACTGACAGCAGCAGTTTAACAACTGAGATGCAGCAGATGTAGTTTGTTATTTTACTTGTTTTTCTATTAACATTTCGAAGTAACAAAGCCTGTTCTTAGAAATGCACGCAGGGTTCCCTGCCTCACACTTTTAGTACCTTTCTGAGGTCGGGATGAGAGCAACGAGTGACAAAAGAGATTAAGAAATAATGCTTTACCTTAGTCTTACCTTATTTGGTGTCAAAGTATCCCGGTCTATTAAAGCATGCCCAACGTGCCCACATTGTTAAAATGAAGTTAAAAGGGGATTTAACTCGCCGTTGGCACGAAGAGGAGCCGCAGCTCGGGGTGCTCTCCGTGACTCGGGCCCCGCTGTGGTTCTGTGATCGCGGTCGATGGCTGCCGCCGCCGGCCGCAGTTCCGGCGCTGGCCGCGAGGTGGCGGCCGAGGCGGCGCCATGGCCCGTGCCCGCGGGCCGCGCTGCGGGGAACGATCCATCCCTGCCGCCCGCCCCGCCGTGTGCTGCTGCTGTGCTGAGCGCCTTCCAGAGCTGCCAACAGCCCTACTGACCCTGCAGCCTCTGATCTAGGGCAGGGGAAAGCCATTCCCTCAGAATTTACCGCGAGTTCCTTATCCTCGCTTGAAAACATTACCTGCTGTCACACACCTGCGCCCGCTCAAGTCTCTCATATGCCCTACTCAAGGGGGAGGCTGCGACACCCCCTGCCTTGGGCTGTGATGACATCCCCAGCCACATTTAGGTTTTCCACATTAATTTTTCCTCTGTTCTTTGTTTAAATCCCGCTAAATTATTTCTTCATTGTTTTTGCAGCTTGCTTCAGCATAGAGACTGCAGCTCTAAACCAGAGTGTTGGAAAGGTACAGAAGCATTTAGGACAGGAACCTTCCCCTGAGCTGGACGTGTTTGTCAGATTGTCAGTGTGCACAGGGCTTTGCCAAGGAAGTGATGGGAACCACACTGTTGACACGGCATTAATGTGTCTTGCTTCCTGTCTATTCACATTATTAACCCACATAGCTGTGTAACACATGTGTGCAAAAGTCACAAAAAGAGGCTTAAAGGGCTGTCAGAGGTGCTGAGGTGGTTGAGCCCATCTCAATTTGTGTTTCCACAGGAACCTGCTGTGGTGGGACTCCCACTTTTCAGAACAGAAGCATGCTTTTTACCCCAGCTCCAACATCCAACATGTTCTTAATGGTCTTACAGATCAGGTCTCAGTTGTCATACTAAAATAACAGTCTAAATTTGGACCTGTTTGAGTCAAAATGGTTTAAGGATAACATTGTGGAGGTTACAGGCTTCTGCCTGTGGCTCTGGCACCACAAAAAGCAGTGACAGTGCTCAGTGTCAAGATGCACTGGCAATGAGAGCAGCTCAGAACTGAAGTAAACCCTGAATTCAGAATATCAAAGCATTGAACAGCATTATAAAATACTAGCAGAGAAAGTGGGCAGATGAAAAGGAAAGGAAATATAAAAATAAGAGGAGAAGATATGGAGAAACAAAAATAGTTGAGAATTTATAGGGGAGTTAAAAGGTACTGATCTGTATTTTTGGAGCCTATTCATGTGTGTGTACAAGGGCATGCATGTGCATGTTACCCCAGCCCATGGCCATAGGAACTGCTGCTGGACAACAAATAAGAAAAGGAAATGTGGGAGGAGATGAGGAATAGAAGAGGAAAGTGGTTTATAATAAGGAAGCCTGGTATTTTTTGTCTTTGAAGACTGGACTTGCATGAAGTCTTACACATGGAAGAATTGATTGTTTTGAAAATAAATGCAAAGATTCACTCCTGGGTAGAACTATTTCAAAGCAGTAAAACAGCGGGTTCTAAAAATGCTTTTGAACAGTTACAGTGAAAAACTCTTAATGGCAGCACAAATAAGGTAGTGTTAATGAATTCAGTCCTTGCTGGTAAAATACTGCCGTGCTTTTTAAGTCAAAATTTCAAACTGTTCTTGTTTGTTTGCTAGGAGTTCATCTCCCTTTTTTACTTGCTTTTAATCGAATGGGATTTTGGTTCTGCCTGTCATTTTGAAGAAGCCTGGAAAAGAGGGAAAAGCCCCTGTGAGAAATTAATTTAACAATCAAATGCTGTCCCTGAGAAACCAGAGCAGTTCCTCTGTGCCAGGGGGGACCAGAACAGAATGGAGGGAGTGAGAAGGGAGGGTCTGTATGCTGCTCACAGGCTCAGCTCTTGCCCAGCTCCCTTTTGGTCTTTATAGGTCATTGGCAAAACTTTTGTAAAATGTTCTGAAATTTTAGAGATTTGAAAGAGGCTTGTCCACAAGTGTCATGAGGAGCTCAGGGTAGTGGAAGCTTTTAGCTGTCCCTTATTTCATTTACGTGCCTAAGGAAAAGCTGTCACTTCGTAAAAATCTGGCATCAGTGCCAAGCAGTCAGGTTCTGGTTTATCTCCTAAGTTCCATCCAGGTTTCCCCTTAGAAAAATGGAAACAAAATCCTGTACTTGGAGTATTGTTCCCACACATGAAGTTTCAGTTTGAAATGAATTAAAATCACCAGTGGATCTGTTCAACACTAGTAAGGCTCTGCCTCAGTTGCCAGAAGCCTTTTTTTATGCTGGGGGAAAATTTGTGATACCTTTTATTGGTTTCTCTAGTAAAAAGATTTTCTCCTAAACCCAGTCTCCAGGAGTACAAAAGTCACCCTGTTTGCTCCCAAGGACGAACCCTACAGAAAAAGGCCACTCATTCAGACATCTGTTTAATCCACATCCAGCAGATTGTTTCCTTACCAGGAGATACCAGTTTTGGAAGAATTTGATTTCAGGATTCAAAGCAGTTCTGAAGACCACTTGGGCTTGACCTTCAAATGCCTTAGATAGATACAAGCCTTGAAAATGACCCTCTGTGCCCTGGGAACTTTGGTAGGGAAAAAAAATAACCACCCGGGGGGTACAGTCTTAAATACGCTGCTGAGTAAATGAATTGCAGTGCTCTAAATCAGCTGAAGATTCAGTTAACCATGAATAAGTTTCCTTAAGGTAGGAAAATATAATAGTACTAAGGCTTATAGTTAGTGAAGCTGATGTTAAATATATGCACGTGCCTGTACAATGGGAAAGGAAAAGAGAGGGAAGACATTATTTGTAATCCAGTGTCTGCTGTGTGGGAAGAGCAAGGAGCTGAGGAGACACATTCAGGAGCAGAACATGGATTCTGCAGCATTGCTCAGAGTCCCAGCACCACCATGCACCCAGTGCCACATGAACATGCCAGTGCACCCCATGAGGCTGCCAGGAACCTGATGGAGAAAACAGCTGGAGCAGCTAGAAAGCTCATCCAGCTCTCATTGGCAGCATTTTCAGCATTGCAAACAGTTGTTACCTGAACTTGCACCATTGACGCTTCAATGGAAAATGTCCAGAAACAGAGAGAGACTTTGCCAGACCTTCCCGGCAGCACTGGGGTAGAATATAGATCTGGGATAAGTGTGATTTTTGTCCCACCTACAGCTGATCCCAACATCATGCAGGCAAACATCCTTAATGAGAGATAAGGACAATAAATTTTGTGCCTTTGTGCAGGCAGTGGCATTTTGGTATTGGGGGCAAAATGCTTCACAGAAGTCAAGACGCTCTTTTATCTTTTCATATGTCTTCACAATTTCATTTCAAAATATGGATTTTTTGTGAGCTGTCTGTGTTTCCCACTGCAAACCTGAACAATTACTGTGGCTCATGTATCATGTATATGCTTGCAGATCACACCGTGTTCTGAGATCTGCTTTCACAGCATTCGGAATGTGCAGCTGCAAATGGAAATGTAGGAGGGGTCAGCACTGAGGGGTTTGCATTTAGCATCAACTACTGGGATCCCAAAACTAGAAATGAGCCAGAGGAAACCAGCAGTGCTCTGCTTTGCATATGCTTATGGCCCAGGAGCAATTCCAAGGACCCAGGTCTGATTTCCCAATTCTGCACACACACTCCTGCAATTTTTTTCAATATTGGCACCAAGAAATATGTAGGTATCTGAGGGCTGGGTTCAGATCTGAAATTAATGTTTACTTCTGTCAATTAGGAGTAGACAAGTGCTCTGTGATCACCACCTTAAAAAAAACCCAGAGCTTTATCTGTAGCGTCGAAAAATTGTGTTTGAACAGAACAGTCACGAGATCTGCAAGTATATTCAAGTTTCTCCAAGTCTCACTGTTTTCAGTACAGGCACATACCTTGAAGCAAAATATGTAAATCTCATCCCTGTTGTTTTATGTCAGTGACAGAATTTTACTCCTGCTAAGATTACTTCTACTGTGACATGAAACTGTGTGACAAAGTAAATGAATATAGCAAGAAAGTCAAAAGTGTCCATGCAAAATGTGTTGACATACCTGCTCTGTCTTCTTAGCCTTTTCTTTCTGTCTTTGCTTATTTGTTATGTTTCTTCCTGTGACTTGTTTTGGTCACTCTCAAATAAAAAAACCTCATTTACAATAGGCTTTTTTTTTTCAAATTTATGCCAACTAATAATTTCAGGCAGAAATTGAACCTTGTCAGGACTGGCTGATTCTTGCAGCTTGTTGGACTTGAGTTCCAGACACAAATACAAGGAAAATATTTAACAGTACTTAGAAAATTGTTTTAGTAGTAGATACATGAATTGGAGACTAATACAGTGAAGTTATGTAAAGCCTACAGCAACTTCATGATCATGAGTATTTACACAAGCTGACTAATCCAGAGAGCTTTCACCAGCCAGCCACAGAAACACACAGCTGCTGTGGCTGGTTCCTGCAGGGTTTGTCTTGTGAACTTGGAATCTTTGCCACACTCTTGTAATCACTCCAGCAGTAATTTCAGACAAACTGCTCATGAGGTGACAGCTTCAAAGCACAAAAGAAGCTTCAATCCTTTAGTCAAAAAAGCATTTTCTTTCTTTTCTCTAAGGGCTAAGTACTCTGCAAGTTCTTGACTATGAATAGCTCACCATGCCTTCTAACCCAGGCTCTGCAGTGCCTGTGGGCTGGCCCCATGAAACCATCCCCACACTGTTCTGCCACTCACCCACTGACCCTACTGCTATTCTCAGTGGGGTGCTGTTAGCCCAGGCCTGGTCATATACTGGACAAATCCCTCTTATTTTTGTCTATGTGTGAATATATCCACAAATATATTCTCTGTTATTTAGTTAAAGAACAGCAGAATATGTTTATGTGAATATAACTGTCTGTGTGATATCTGAATATCTCAGTGCTCTTTGAGATCATACTTAGGCCAGTTTGTCAAAATTTGGGGGAAATCTCTCCCTTTGCATCATTTCAGCAATTAAATGCTTCATCCTTGTATTTGTTTTCTTTTGGGAGTGTAACATAAACTTGGGTGCAATTGAGCCTCTGTGAGGTCCTGCTTTACACATGGAAACCAAATTAAATGGATCTATGAGCCAGTATTTATCCACTTGGGACAGGTTAGACTACAGGGTAACTGCTGTGTACAGCCCATACAATGTGTTCATCTGCATAGAAGTCTCCCAAATTGTTTAAAGCTCCTATACCAGCTGTATTTTGAGATCCAGCTGAGAAGCCTCAATTTAGTGTCTATCAAGAACTGAATCCAAACTTGCATTTCATATCAAAGCATGTCACCCTATAACACTTCTGTCATTCATTCAAGTCTTGCAAATTTATGTTTCCCCAGATAAAAATAAATATAATATTCTTGTATTTGTAAAACTACACAAATAAAAAATAAAAAAGAAGCTAACCAAAAAACCAACCAATTAAACAAACAAAATAGCCTAAACTCCTACTTTACCTTGATTGGAAAAACTGCTCTTAAGACTGGGCTTGTAAATGCTCTTGATATTTTTGTAGGGTTGCATGGTACCATATGGGGCTTAGAATTCCAGTCTCAGGATCCACCAGTGCTTAACATTTAACAAGAATCTGACATTTGTCAGTCACATCTATTGTAAGTTTACACAGTGTATTTCCCCCAGCTGTCTATGTGAAGAGGATGGACACTGTATTAACAGCTCTCCATGTCTCCAGGTACTTTGTATCCCTTTCCTCCCACTCCATTCTCCTATCAGGCAATGAGCTCAGGTCAGACTCACCTCAGTGTTCCAGTCTGCGTTTAGAGGCAGAAAATCTGAATCTTCTCACTGCTGACCTTATCGTTTCACAGACTATTGATTGCAAGTCATCAGGTTTCAGCAGTTCAAAGGGATCAGCCTCTGGAAAAGAAAAGCAGAAAGAAGGAATGAGCCCATACACAGGACCAGAGCTCAATTGGAACTGAACTGACAAACATGTGACTGATGTAATGTAATGTGGAGATATAGAAGTGAAAAGAGTCTCTCTTATCTCTCACGTGCAGCCACAAGTTTGCAGCACACCAGTGAGCCCACGTGGCCTGCAGGGAAGGGAATGCTGGCAAGGACCACAGCAAAGGCTGAGCAGGACAGGTGTCCACCTCCAAGGGCTCCAAACGGAGCAGAAGTTCTGTGCTTGTCCCCGTGGACCCATGTTCACCTTATGCTTTGGTGCAGAGAGAACAAGAGGCACCCCCTGAAGCAGAGCCAGGGAGGAGAATGCTGTGATTGTGTGTGAACACATCCTCCACATCCTCAGCCAGAGCCATCCCTTTTCTCATCTCACAATCAGGTAAGTCCCACAGACATCCAGCAAAGAACTCACTTCACCTCACCAGCACCCTTCAGCTCTCCCTAGAAAACTTTTCATATCCACAAAAGGGTAAATGAAGCTAAATTTCTAAATTTATGTATAACTTATGAAGGTTTAGACTAACATACATAGCTTGGAGAAGTATACCTTGCTGGATTTATTAACAACTGCTTTTCTTCTACTAATCTTAATAATTTGTGATATTGATGCAGTAAGAAGAACTTGGAGACATCAGTGATGGTACTTGGATTCAAATCTAATATCATTTGATATTAGACTCACCAGGGCTTTAGAACTCGAGTTAGGCTGTGAATTTCAAGTGTATTTTTTGATAAACTATTTGCAAAAGAGTTGTATTCCAAATGTTTGCTCATTTAATTAGAACATAAAAGATTTTTCTCTCTGACTGGAGCTTGCTTCTGACCCTTCTTGCCTGTGTGTGGTTGGTATTGTTCTTGGCTAATGAGATAAAGGATATGTACTAAACATTTACACATTAAAGGCATCCTTCATTCAGCATGAAGGTGTTGATACATCAAGGATACCTCAAACATGCTGGGATTCCAACAACTTGTCAGACAAATTAGCACCTTACCAATTGGGGGTAAAATTGAGTTTCACATTTCTCCCTGGTGGGAAGGAAAAAATCAAAAATCACTGTAGTTTAATACTTTCTTTGCAAATAGGAACACAAAAGACTTTATCACCTCTGTAGTGTAAATTATAGCCCTCACCAACTATCTGATTTTTAATTCATTGGTTTTAAATGATCCCAGGCAGCTCAGAGCAAACCCATTGTGTTATTCCTCTCTTAGAGCAGACATCTTCCCTCTTTTAAGTCCATATCTTTCACAACTATTTAAAATTTACACTTCTATATTAAAATGGAAGAAATTAAGGTCTCAAATCTGTATGTTTCACTAGCATATAGCTGCCAGTGGGGGGTTAACCCAAACTCTAAGGAGTGTGTGGAATTATGGGACTATGTACAGCAGTGAAACTAAAAAGGTCAAATTTTTAATTTCTTTTTTTCAGCTTACTAGTGCTTACAATTAGTGCTCAGAGCTTCAGATTGCTGGCACTCTGCATGAGACATTCAGCCCCAGAAAAACCCACTGTCAGATAATCCACCTAAGCAGGTATCCCAAAGGAATAAGTGGGCTGGGAGTAGGTGCTGTAGACATTACAACAGGATCCAATTACTGTCCTTTAAGCTGCAAATCATTTATATCCAGGGAAGATTGTGGCATAAATTCCTGCCTGCACAAGATTTGGGAAGAGGGGGTTACTGCCATAAACCTCTAAAACAGGAATTATTTATGCATTACAAGGGCTTGCTTTAACTTACATACCTGACCATGACCCAATCACAAACATGTATTTTCTAAGATTATGAGGTCAGCCAAACAAAATAGAATCAAAGCAAGACAGAGCCTAAAGTTTTATAGAGATAGTTACAAAACAAAGTTTCCCTTCAGCAATGTCTTCATTCTCAAAAATCTCAAATTTAACAGATTTTTTTTCTATATATACACAGGATAGACATTTGAGGAGGATTTGCCTGGTTAAAGCTGCTTTTAACTCCATTGAGAAGGAAGCTGCATGACAAGAATTTTATTATCAGCCCTTCTAATTTGTCATTAAACCCTAATACCTAAACAAGACACACATACATCTCTGCCCACACCTGGTTATCTGCTCCATGGGACTCTTATCCTGTGGCCACAGTTTCTCCTTTACTGGGTCAGGACACGTTAACTGGTGTTCTGTGTGCAATCATCATTGTTCAAAGATTCAGAATCATATTAAACTCATTATGGAATAACTGCCTGGGAAAAGTGTGTTACCAGAAGCAAGTGCTTAATTCTGAGCTGCCCCTTCCTTCTCTGCAGGTACGTTTTTCAGAGTTCACAGCACAAAAAGCAAGTAGAGCTGTTAGTGCTCAGCATCCATAACCTGGCAGACAAGAGCTGCTGAAGAACAGAAATGGGATTGAATGCTGACAGTTTGGGCATTGCACAGGTATGTCAGATTTGTAAACCAGATTCTTATACAAAGAACTTCATATAAATATCTGGAGAAAACCAGAGTTCATGTTCGTGTGGAACATAGAGCAGTGCCCGTGCTCAATAACACATATCAATGCACAAATAACTCATATCAGATACATTTAAAAACTTGCACAGTTTTTTGTCTTGAGGTGAAAAAGTTTCCCAAACAAAAAGATGCAGAATCTTCAAATCCTTAAAAGTGACATTTTTCCCATACATATAGTGACATGATTTATAAATATGTAATTAAAAGGATCATAAATCTGTAGATAAGTGTTGGTATTTGACTGAAACACTAATGGCAAGCATTAACTGCATGTGGTCTGTTGTGTGGCTACTGGAATCAAGTAGTGAAGAGGATCACAGTTCCTTATTAGTTAGGACCACCTAGAGTGATGGAAAGCTTGAATGATCAAAGAGAAGACAGTTTTATGCTGCAAATGCTGATATACTCCTGGCTTTCTAACTAATTTTAAGGTCCAGTGTGAACATTTGACATGTTAACTACTGAGCAGAGAAATTAGTTTAATAGTAGACTACAAAAGTTTTGTTTGCTTCAAAGATAAGTGAATAATATTCAGTGTTATATTCCTGTACCTATTGGATCACAAAATAGTTTTGTATTACTACCAGAGTTCAACAGCTTATTTTTGCCTACCTTAAGCAAGACTAAATTAGCCTTTCTTGCTAATAACAGCACATGAAAGAATCTATCCTGCTTTGTCTGAATATTCATAGTGATCACTGCTTAATTAGAGTGAAAAAATTTCATTACTTAATTTCTTTGTAGAAACCAGACTAATCCAGAGTGATTGTTCACTTTTCATAACTTAGTCATGCAGTCCCAAGGAACTGTTTCTGTCTTCTTTGAGTAGCTGAAATGTTTCAGAGAGAAGGAATGTGTCTTTGCAGTGTTGTTGGTCATGAAAACCTGCACCTCATGAAGGTACAGTTCTTCCTTGAAACACATTTGTGAACAAAAGCCTTTTCCCATGAGTGTAAATGCTAACAAAAAAACATGACTGAAACAAGCTCTGCTTTGGAACTAATGTAACACTGAAGAGTGAGAATTGTCTTGCAGAATTCAAATGGCTCTAAATTCTGTAAGCACAGCTTCAATTTATTCACATATATCAGAAATTATGTTGTTTGTTGCTGTTTAGACTCCAGCCCTGAGGCTGTTCAGATTATGGCTTTTGATTCTGGGATTCATCAAATAAAATCTCCTCTGGATATAGAAAAGCCTTCTCATTCAAGTGACAGGTGCTGGAAAGTAGTGTCTGTTAAGAAACCTGAACACTGATTTTAAATTCTATCTCAGAAAAAAACCCTTAACTTCTGATTGAATAAGAGTAGTGATCTCCTATGAGAGAGTTTTCACTTACCATAACTGAAGGATACAAGCAGGAGACACATGCAGTAAAATAACAACCTGATGCTTCCTCTGAGGATGAGTTTTAATAAAAAGTTTTACCTTCCTCATATATCAAAGCTCTTCACAACTCTTTACCTGATAACCTTTAAATTCTCTAAAATGACCAGAGTTCTAAGGTGTCAAGCACCTTGGTATAGCAGGTACAATTGTTTTAATATTTAATACATTTATGTTTGTTATATATATAATGTTATATATAACATATAAATACTTACTATTAATTAATCATGGAATATATTTAATGTTTTCTCACTAAATAAACAACATACACCAGTTGGAAAAATATTCCCAGATATTATATTTGCTTTCTTTGAGGCCTGCAACCAAGTAGATAGTTCTCAATATAAAATGGACAAGTGCCAAATCAGAAAAGTTGCCCCTCCCTCCTTGCCAGTATCTGAAATCCATTTTCTCACTCCTAAAATGTCAGGACGGCTCCGTTGCAACATCTTGACAGAAGTTGCAGAGACCAGAGCTGTCTGCATGGTCATGTGCTCCTCTACAAAGTCAGCATCACAAAATCCTTGAGCTTGGTGTAAAGATGCCCCAATCTCATTGGAGTTTGCTTTTTCAGACCACTTAATCCAGTACAAAACTACTAGAGAATCAGGAACAACACCCAAATTCTGCACTTTTGAAGGCACAGTGATAGGTTTGAAATTCAACTAGAAAAGAAAATATCCATGTTCAGATTTGAGGAATTAATTTAACCTTTTTGAAGAAATAGGAGGCTGGGGCTGTCAACTTTGAACCATCCCCATGTTTAAGGTTCAGACCTCATTAGTTTTGGCTAGGAATACTCTCTAATTACTAAGAGAGTTTCCTCAAGTTGCACTTTAGAAATTCATCTTTTTTGTAAGCTGTAAAGTATTCATAAAAAGCTAAAAACTGTGGGAAAATTAGCATTGATGGATGTTTTCTTACCCTCCATCAGGAAATGATGTACTTGAAACTCATTACAGATCTTCACAGCAACTCTGCTGAATGTGCCTTGGGCTTTGTGCTGATCAGCACACAGAATTTGCTGCATAATTCATCTCTCTTGTGTCACATTTAATGTATAACATGTATTTCCTGTTAATTATGAAAATAAGAAGGCGTCCTTTCTTTTGGAAACATAATCATGAAATTACTACAGAAATTAAGAAACGTGGAGTTCTATATTACCTCCTGCACAGAAATAGGAGGAAAGCACTGCATTGAGAACTCACCAGATATTATTTTCTTCTTGATGCACCAGGCACAGCCTCTCCCTGTGGCCACACAAGGAGAGGTGCATGGATGGGATCCCTGTTGTCCTGCCAGGGTCACCATTCTCACTGGAGCTGTGGTTTTGCATGTGGTCCCCTTAACTTTCTTCCACTGAGAGAGGTTTGGATGTTTTCATGTCTCTTTTCATGGATGTCAATGAAACATTAGGCATCCTGTATCTCATTTTCCTCATTCAAGGTTGAAGATCATTCAGTAATATTCTACTTCACTTCACCCATCCATCTCTACGTGTCTGTTCAGCTTCCCTTACTAAAAGAATGAAGAAACAAAAATCCCATCTCAGCATCATATCCACACCAATACATCTTATAGATTATGTATTATCTGCCATCAGGGTAGGAGAGGGAAAGAGTGAAGTGATGGAGCAGGAGAAGGAAAGGAGCAACACCATAAATCTGAAAACATACCATTATTATTTGGAATAAGAAGGGGGCTCATCTGTACTCAATGGTACATTTGGCCTACACATTTTCATTGACACATTGATTATTTCCCTTTGGAGAAACAATCTGGTGCTGGGATTATTTGCTCAGGAAAGTTTGATGGGGCCCTTGGAGACCACATATTATCTCTCACTTATGGGGCAGTCCCATAATGCTCCATTTTCAGACACTTTCAGATGATATTCCCTTTTGTCTCCTGCCCACATGAAAATCTTCATTCATAATTGTTAGGATCAGTAGAGCTGACAAGCTGCCTAGAGCAATATAAAGTTGTGGTATCAGTAATAGTGCTGGTGATCTCTAGAGAGACAAATGAGTCTGGATAAAAAGACATATTATCAGTATTAGCTTTCAGGAACTAGGATAAATTTCCATTTCCCCACCTGAAGAGATACTTGGGGCAGAACCCCACTAAAACAACCCTGCAGGACAAGAGTACAGCTTTGGTAGCTTCTTCTCCAGAAAATCTTAACTTCACTGCTCTTTATACAGGTATGAATAATTTTACTGCCAGAGTTGGTGGTTAAAGTGATCTGGCTGTTAAAAAAAAAAAATGGCCTGAGGAGAGATTTCATTCTGACACAGCTGATCTCTCTAAGAAACAAAAACAGCCTTGGCAGGAAGAATTTAGGTGTTTTCAACCTTCTCCTTCAGGGTGGCATTTAAAATCATGTGAGAAAACAGTACGCTTAGCACTAGTTATTGCAGTATCTGAATTTCTCATGGCATACTTAAACATCAATTCCTAGAGTCACATGGCTGTAAAATCAGCCAGTGCTAATTTTTTTTTAAATACTCTATTCATGACTGTGGGAAAAATTTAGGAAATTACTTCTAAACCAACAAAGCCAAGAAGACTAGACATACCAAATTTACTCACCAAACTAGAAAATCATGGCTTTGAAGTCAATCTCATGATTTCTAGACACTTAAAACATATTTTATTGAAGTGTGGGATTGCAATGCTGCAATTTTTGGGACATAACTTTTACTACTTCAAACCCAAACATACCTCTTACAAATCAGTGGTATAAGCAGTCACTTCTGCCTTCCCAGAGGGCTGGACAATGCCTCTTCAGCCAATTTAGAAGGTGAAGATGCAAAATATTTCAGAATAATGTAAGCAAACATGAAACAACCTGTAAAGAGAAAATATAATGAAATATTCTTTTATAAAATGCAGGGGTATAATATCATCATCTTACAATAGAAGCTGTTCCCATCACCTTAGCATTTCACCTCAGGGCAAGTTCATAGATTTCTCTTTTTTTCAAGGTATTGATTCTTTTGTGTATCCGAATTGAGATTTAATTTTATTTTTTTTTTCACTTTTAGCTCTCAGGTTAGGAGCCTTACTTCAGAACAGCACATTTTATCATTACATACTGAACTTATTTTACATTTTTTGGATTCTTAACAATATTTGGCCATGAAAGTTTATTTTGTAAATTTTATCTATTGAAAGTTGGTTTAAAACATTAGAAAAAAAACCCTATAGAGTTATTAAGACACATGCCATGCTATACATCCATATGCTCAAAATGTTCATAGTTTTTCCTTCCAAACCCACATATTTCACTAAACCTTGTCTTGTTCTATTTCTCACCCTTGGGTTTCTTTCACTCTTCACTGGCATAAACAGAGAGACTGATATTCTTTGAAAATATATCTGTGCAGATCATTTATTCTTGAGGTACAATATCTTATTTACAAGAACATTCTATATAAGAACTGAATTATTGATAGACAGCCTTAACATAACATCTAGGGCAAAATATTGTTGCTATGTTAAACTGTATTGTATTACTTTCAGGTCAAGTGATGGAATAGTTTGATCTTTGTAGCTTTGATCACAGATTCAGAAAATGCGACAAATTAAATTGAATCTGTCAGATCAAAATGTGCATCTTCTTAGTTTTGCTGAAGAAAGACTCCACCAAGTTCTAAACTTAAGAGGAGAAAAAAAAGAGTCTGTTCTCTCTGTAGAAATAAGGCAGCTCTTTATGCCCCAGTCTTTTAAAGCTGGGAACTCCTGGCCAATAGAATTATATTGCTCTAAAAGCACATAACAAAGTTCCTACATAATGAATGCACAAGGGAATTTTAAATACCATTTGTATGAAGGCTTCTCAAAAATAAAATTTTTTAACATTCTCCAAAATTTCTGACAGTACACTTAACAGCCTTATTGCAGACAGACACACTCAGAAGGTACACAACCTCAAAGAATACCAAACAGCATTTCCCAGATGTGTTATCCCAGGTCTCCTAAGCCCCCATGCTCCCTCCTGGCTCTAATTTAAAATTTCCATTGATAATCATTATTGAGAAGAATTAAGCCCATGGCCTGATTCTGAAGCCATGCAAGGTTTAAGTCTGGCCTTTTATCTGGAACAAATATCCATAAGTTTAATGGTGCTGGGTCAGACCACAGAGCCATGTCCTGGATCCAACAATAACAGTTCAACACCATGGAAATACCTATGGAAAGGCCCTTTCTTATGTCAGCTGAGGATGAGTCAAAACTATCCCTAGCACCCAGTGCTGTAATTTGCCTTAGCCACTCATAAAGCATTGCTAAGATTATTCACACAATTTTCTCCTCAAATTATTTGTCAGGCTATTAAAAACAATAAACCACTATAAAGAATTGAATTTTGCCAGATTTTCTCAACTCATCAAAGGGCACTTCTCCTGAATGTACAACTAGGCTTTATATGATGGAGTTTTGGCACAATTGTTTCATAGAACTTATAGTAAAGCAAATCTTCCACATCCTCAACATCTCACCTTGACTCTAGAGACTCCTCAAACCAAAGCTCCTCCTAAGTTAATTTAGTTGTTTTCACTCCATATCACACTTCATTGCCTTTATGCTTCTCTAAAGAATGACAAAATGATGTGGAGGAAGCCAATTGCTGATACCTGAAAAGGCTGCCTCACTAGGGGTGGGATTTATTTCCATAACAAACAGTCAGAGAACCACTGAGCAACTATTTCAGCATCCTTTACTCAAAGGAGGAATACTACCAGAGGGTTGGATAAGAGGGAATCCCAATTTCAGTATCAAAATATTTAACCATAAATTAATGTCTCCTGTGCCAGACTTGTCCTTTCTCTCAGAACTGCACATCACTGTGCATCATGGAAATGAAACAGCAGATGTTTCCAAATATAGAGGCAGAGCCATTGTGCTTTCAGCTGTCTTCCTGGACTGCAGACATACATTATAACTGTAGGCAGAAAACCTTCTAAAATATCTGACAAAATTGGGGAGGAGGTCTAAAATGTTAAATAATGAGCATATTCAAAATATTTATAGCTGATATGTGAAAGATGCAAAGCAGGGAAGGTGGAACTGTTAGTAACATCATTCCTGCAGCACGCCCTTTTAGATAAATGCCTGTAGAGAGTCCAGCTGGACGTCTGCAGAGGAATTTGACACTGACATCCCTGGTAGTCATTCAGTGGGTGCTGGCTGATGAAAGATACTGAGTGCTTAGAGTAAGAATCCTGTTGAAAACCCATGGCAGCTTTAAAAACAAAACCAGGTAGTGGTTTCCAAAAAGGAACCAAATATATTGTGAACTTGATACTCCTCTCAATTTATAGTCCATCTTTAATCTGTGAACCCACCCACAAAACAATTGCTAGTTGATTTTCATTCTATGTCTTGCTGAAAGAGAAAAGGCAATTGGTGATATGATGCACTTTTACTGTTAGAAATATCTGTGCCATTTGGAAGTGATGGAGGGATGGTATGAGCTGGTTGTTTAGGACTGTCACTCTTCAACATACACCATATTAAGATGAATTTTTAGTTAGAAGAATTTGTTATAAAAGATACATTATGTTTACCCATTTTGTTTGGAATGTACACGACAAAGAATAAGTTCTCTAAGATCCATGACGACAGTAACTAAAAAGAAAAGTATTAGAATTGAAAATGCACCCAACCTCAGAATTTACATGGATACAAAACTCTATATCCGCAGGATTTCTAAAACATCTCTGGATGTCTCTGGAGTTCCCTGAGCTGTTATTTTCACCAAGTTTTGAAGTCAGATGACAATGTCATTATTTCAATCCAATTAGTGTAATCTCCTCACATTCCAGTAGGACAACAGCCACTAGGAGATACCTTTTACTGTATCCCAGAGCATATTGAGAAACAGTGAATATTAAATAAACTCCAGGATGGTCTTGTGTAGGGACTGAAAAGACAAGTTCAGAGTAATTGTAACTGCAAAATGTCAATATCTTATTGATGTTAGATAATTATGCAGACATGGTATACTGAAAAAAAAAAATCTGTGGAATGCTCAGGATTGTTGTTTCACTTAAGCGAGAAGACAATACCACCATGGTGTGGAGGATCATAATCTCTTGCCATTTATGCATACATCTGCTTATTTATCAAAATTAGATCTATTTCCTCTCATTTGTAATTTGTTTATCTTATTTGGAATTTCAGAAACAGGAAAGCCTTTTGCTCTTCTTGGATTTGTTGTGCTCATTTCACAATGAAGATTTAGTTTTTATTTAAACTGGATGGCCCAATATATTCAGTTCAGCTGCTAGATTGACTGTCACTGAGTTGTCAAATGCCTGTTATGAATAGTATACAGAAGGAGAGCAAGTTGACCTTGAACTTGCTAAATGCTTTATGAATACTACCCATTTCCAGAAAAATGTGAATCTGTTTTCCAGATTTGCTCTTTTTGCTTTCCTTAAGGCTGTTCTCAGTAACAAATGCCTTTCATCTTAGTGAGCTGCTTGTAACATGGAAGGTTTGGGAAGGGGAAAACAACATTCTAATGATGAATTTAATACTTGGGGATTGTAGAGGATTGATTATATTTCAAAATGAATTCCTGGACTTAGCCAAAGGCTATTAAGAATATTGTGGCTATAATGCCAGCCTTGCTTCCTAAAACCTGTCAAATTTTGGGTTATAGTTTTTCATTGCTAGCCTGATTTGGTCTTGGTGACTTTTAATTGCTATTTTCATTGCTAAGCAAAGTCAGAGTGGATTATGCTATTTGAATACAATAAATAAAAACAATCATGTTTTGATCTGTCCACAAGCCCATGCCTTGTTTCCAAAGTTAAGAACGGGACCTTAGCGCCTCCAGCTGGCGTTGGAAACACGGAATCCTTGTGTATACACCAAAGAACACAACAGGAAAGGGGGGCACTTGGTGCTGTGGGATCCAGGTTGTAACCAGCAGAGAAGCACTCTAAATAGAATTAATTTAAGACACTATGTTCAGTACTGGATTTTGATCAAATACTTCAAAAGTAAAAAAACAGCAGCTAATTTACTCTGCCATGAAATACATTGGTTCCTTTTCAAAAGCTACTTTCAGCTCTTTCAGAATTTGTGGGCAAAGTGGTTTCTAGCTAATACATAGTTTTAAATGCTGTTTTGAAAGCCTCTTGCATGATAGAGTTCATAGCAACAGCTTCTGCTACTGCTTTAAGAGCACAATAAGGTTTAATAAGAAGGATGCACTTCAGTTCATAGATTGCTTGTTTTCTGCTTTACTTTAGTCATCATAATCTTTACCCATGCTTAGTTAAAAAAAAAAAAGAAATCTGAAATAAAAAAGGCAGCTACCAGTATTGATCTTCTCTACTCCACAGCAGGTTCCCTTGATCTGGATCGAACCTGTCTCTGTCAGTAACAGCTTTTTCAGGAGACAGTTCTATTTAAAATGTTTCACAGGGCATCTAGTTATTTGTTCATTTGTTAGGAATGGTGGAAGAGACTATAATAGACAAGCAGCCTCAGCTGGCTGCTGGATGTAAGACTAGATCCGGTCATACCACAAAGACAGAATAAGTATATATTTTCTGTGCTCTGTGGAAAATAGATTTATGATACATCTTGACCTAAAACTTATTAAAAAACCCATTATCAATATTAATTGAAATGTAAAATTTCCTTAGGAATTTCATTGCAAACATTTTTACTCTAATATTGTTTTTGATGTTAAGAATGAGAGGTGAGTGGCATGGGCTGCAGTATGGTACTCATGGCAGCTATTAATTCCATGCTGCAAGATCTACTTTCCAGCTGAATGTAAACGGAAATGTTTTCCTGCAGAGCATGTGCCCCATCACCTGTACCACCCACCCATGCAAAGCTGGGAAAAGGACAGTCTCTTCTGATAATCTTGTTCATCAAATGAAAACTATCTTGATCTTCGTGGTTTTCAAAGAGCTTCATCTGAAGGAGAGCTCCAATGAACACTGAAATACACAATATGCATTCAGTGTCACTGAAGGTGAGGTACAAGTCCAGACCATCCAGTGTCATTTGCAATATCAAAGACCACTGATGTCACTTAGAGAGGCAGTTGGAGTGCCCATCCTACATTAGACATGGTGAGAAGAAACCTGAGACCTGTTCCTTTTCTTCTGACACACTTACAAGACAAACACATGCTCCATTAAAAATAACACAACTCTGCTCTGATATGTTTCCCTCCCATGTGTCTGACTTAAAAATATGCCTCAGTTCAGAGTGTTATGCTTATTAAGATATAATATTACTGCTCTGCAATGAGCCACTTCAGAGAACACAGCAGGGAAGCTGGCTCCCATTGTGCTAAAGAGGGCAGCCCCTTCAAACTCAGCGCTGGAGCAAAACATTCTCTGCTTGCAACCCTCTCTCTTCTTCCATCCAGAGTTTATTTTTGTTTATTTTTTTCTTTTCTTCTTATTTTCTTGAGTCATGTGGTTCCATCTCTGAAAAGCTGTAGTGACATAATTGACACTAGAGCAGCTGAGGCTGAGAGCACTAGAAAGCAGCATATTACATTTTCTTTGCACAGGTCACTGCGCATCCAGTATGATTTTAGCACATCTTGTTGTGGAGAGCTTTTAATGCTAATTTGTTGCTATTATTTAAGAATAGTCTGCTGACGGGGACACTACCAGCATGCTGTCTAAACATTAGATATTATTTTGACCTTGCTTTATTCCTGCAGTAAAACCTGATCGCAGATGGGAAATGCAGGCTGTTATTCATACATTAACCAACAATAGGGGCAGCCCAGATCATAACTGAACATGGAGGTGAGCATATGGAAATGATGGAGGGTTTTTTCCTTCTTTTTTTTTGGTCTGTGTAAAGGAACTTAGGTAGCACTAATTTTTTGTATTAAAAATGATACATCAAATATTAGGTATAAATAATGCAGAATGTTACTGCACCTATGAAGTACATACAATGCTTCCAGATGAAACAATGAAAATATTGAAGCAATTAGCAAGATGTTCCCAAAAGAATTAATTTATAAAATTATTCAGCTCTGCATTTAGCGGTAAAGACACTTTAGCTGGATTTGTGGCACAGATTTTTGAATGAACAAGTATATCCTGCTTTAGGAGTGGTGGGTCACCAGTTTTCCCCCATTCAGCAGGTTCACTGTCCCAGAGATTCCTCACACTGGAATTACCAGTGAGCAGCCTGACCCCAGGGACAGGATCACTGTCATGTGGCAGTGGCCGGGAATTTTCCACATGTTTAGATGCATACAGCAGCTCTGCTTAATTGTTTTTCCTTCAGAATTTCTGCAGAAGAGCAATTCAATGAGGCTGGGTAAAGTGTTACAAGTTTTAGGGGTTCTTTGGGGTTTTATAAAGACTGTGTGCTTCTCCAAATTTAAGTATCAGTATAAACTTTTTTTTTTCAGAGCAGAAAGTTTGTCACAAATTGATTCTCTTTATAAACTTCCTCCTTTAATATAGTTTGATCAACACAATAATTTTTGCTCACAGCCTCAATTACTTTTGCCATCAAGAGCTTCTGTTTGGGCTAATGATCATTTATGAATGATCTCCCATTATGGGAATGAGCTTCCATTATGAATTAGAGCAGCTGAAGATTTGTCATGGGTATTTATTCACTTCTTCCCAAATACAATTCCCCATCTCAGCTGAGCAGAGGCTTCAGTTTCAGCCTCTGCTTGAACCACATTTTTGAGCTGGAGCTTTTTCAAAAAATGCTGTCCATGTTACCACTGGTAACATGATGCACATCTCACACATCTGTTTCTCTCAAAAAAACTGCAGTCCTCTAGCCTCACACCAATATATTGATGCTTGATATCAGATATTGCAAAACTTACTGCAAATTTACATGTCTCCATCTAGTCCTTTAGTCTTAGACATACAAATACAGGGTTCTTTGGGCTGCTGCTGTAAGAATCCACACAAGGAGTCTTCACATGAACTCATACTGGGGCAAAGTACTTCATACCTGGCCTGATTCACCTCATGTATATCAAAAGACCTCATTCTCAGAATAAAAATAACAATTAGCTGAAGAGATGTTGAGAATTGTTCAATTCGGCTAACACAACATTGAGTCTGGAGACTAGACCAAAGTAAACAAGCAAAAAGGGAAGTCTTTCCCCAGGATCAGAAGGGAGTCTGAAACAAGAGACATCCTTCATTCATACACACACAGCTGAGACCTACAGAACTACCTCATAGCACTGCTCTGGGCTCTGCCAGCATGTCACTGATCTACCAAATAAACTGGTGGTCTTTGCTAGTCTACCTGACAGAACATCCCAAAATATTGCCTGGTAAGCCAAGAGGGAAAGGAAAGTTTCTGGGCAAGATTTAAGAACACAAACTACAAGGAGAAAGTGTCTTCTTGGAATACCAAGAGAAGAGGCTGTGACATGGACAGCACAGACTGTGCAAGCAGATGGGAGATCTGGAAAATTGTGATGAAAGTGAAAAGGTGTTTCAATGCATCAAAAAAACCCAAAAGGTTGAAATACTTATTTTAAATACTTTAAAAGAGAGGAGACGCAGAATAATAATGTGAGACTGAGAAAATAGGAAACCTCTGCAGGCTGATGTAAAATACTTAAATTTAGGAAGTCCAAAGGGGTGTGATTTTGTCTGCCATGAAAGGAAGTAGTAAGAACATGACTGAAAACTTGAAGAAAGACAAGAGTTAAGCATAAGCAAAAATCCCAGTAGTACCTGGGAGATACTCATGGGCAGGTGTTTGACAAACCCATTTTAGATCATCTGTATGAAGCTCACAATGGCTAAGTGAGACTCAAAGAATAAGCAGCATCTAAATATTGTCGCTTTTTTCACAAGGACCACAATGCTTTAGAACCACTTTAAAATTTAGTTTTTCAAATTAATTTACTAACGTAAAGGTTAAATCATTGATAGTGAATATTTGTACAACCAGGCAACCTTTTTCTCTGAAAAGGCTGAAAGTGCTACGCAAGGCCTTAATTTTTTTTTTCTCCTGTAAATCATCTTAGATATTTAGTCAGAAGGCTTGATCTGTAATGAACTTTTCCAAAGCTCTCAAAATCCTGGCAGAGTCTTTGTTTTAAGCTCTATTTCCTTTTGCATAGAAACGAATGTGGAACACTGGTCCAGAATAAAATAATTATTTATATCATAAATAGATATCTGATTTTTATCTTGAAATTGAAATAATCAGTTTTTGAAAATCTGTTTTAATAAAGAATAAAAATGTCCCCAGGATTCATTAGCATATGCTCATTTGTTTATTTTATTTCAGGGTGAAAAAGTAGCTATATACCAGATACCCATTATATGAGTGTGCACAGACCTGAGAGTGTGGAACTGCTCTTCCTGTGTAAAAGAATAATTCCAAGAGTTTGTAATTGTACTTCATTTGCCTGTGCCTAGAGAAGCTGAAAATTAGAAACTGTAAAAGATGGAACAAAGTCTAGAGAATTGGAGGGATAAGGCAGGGCAGAGGGTGGGGGGAAAAAAAAGTTATTTTCTATTTCTCAGTTGTAAAAGTCCTGATAAGGTGGATGTTTGTTTACATTCCTCAGACATGCCCTCTGTCTAACATTGTGAGTCTTCAGAAAACACAAGCACTGATATGACAAGCATCCATTCAGCTTTCTAATTATGGAAGTACAAATACCCGCCATTTGGATTTTGGCAATTTCAAATAGTAGAAATTAATCTGATAAAGGGAATAGGTGAATTTTTATGCTGCAATTCTCTCAGGAGACAGGGAAGGAGAATTAAGCAGAAGTGTTTGTGATCTTCAAGGCAAATTGGATGACATTTTTAAAGATATCTATAAAACAAAGATAGTGATTGGTAGAGATGGCAGTAAATTTTTTCTCAGAGTAATTAAGTCTTCCTTTTTTTTCTTTTTTCTCTCATTTGTTTACGTATCATTCAAATCTTTGACAAGAAGAAAAACTTCATATGAAAGATTTTGCTATCATATCACCGAAAGGAGTGCCCGAGACAGCTTCTAGATCAGATTCAGCAGCACAAAAAGAGAATTTTCCAGTCAAAACTAAAGCAAAAGAAAATCAGCATCATAGTGTGTCCTCTTCCCTGTCATGCTGATGGTTACTTGGCACACTGATATATGTTTACCCACGGCTGCCTATCCCAGTTTGCCCACAATGGCTGCCTTGACACAAAGATTCACTTGGCAGATGTTTACTTGCATCACCTTCAGGACCCCAGTGAGTTACCTTGACTGAAAGTCAAGCCAAAAAGATTCAGTGTTTGCCCCTTTCGGGTCCCATTCTGTCTCCTCAGCAGCAAACTACTCCATTCAAAAATCAATTTAGTCGCAAGGTCATATGGAAATAGCTCACAGTATGAAAAGCTTGACTCTGTCTTAGCAAAGGCCTTTGGATTAAGCAGGCAATTGACCACCTAAAAGCTTTGGCCATACTTCACATGCAGAGAACTTTGTGTCCATCTCCTGCACAGCCAGAGCATAAAACTTCGAAAACTCCACATCGCAATCAATCAAGCTCAGAGGACACAGCCACAGCTCTTGGCACTCCAGCTGGTTGTGCTCCCACTGCATTTGCTGCATACTGGCAAAGTATGACAACTCACGTGAGAAAAATGCTGACTATAAAACTATTTTTGCATATACACAGAACAGTTTCTATGATGCTATGAGTAAGGGTAAAGACAGTTTAGGTTTTTGGAGGTTTCTTCATTTGCATTTCTTACATTGGTTGGAAGCTTGGTTTGGAGGTCAGGTGCTGTCCCTTAAATTGGCCAGTTGTTTTACTTTGTGTTTATTCCAAGTATTTTCCAAATAACTTATGAATAATTGTGAAGCTGATCTAAAGTGATGATTTGTCAAAACATAATCACATAACACAACACAGGCCAGGATTTAATTGTGCTTTAACTGAAGCCCTTGCAGCCTTAGAAAAATAAAGCAGAGATTTTTTCACTTGCAACCACGAG
Source organism: Passer domesticus (assembly GCF_036417665.1). Classification (NCBI taxonomy): domain Eukaryota; kingdom Metazoa; phylum Chordata; class Aves; order Passeriformes; family Passeridae; genus Passer; species Passer domesticus. The sequence goes on from NC_087480.1 coordinate 41,297,515, forward strand.
CTACAGACATAAGTGGCCCTGTGATGATCTATCAGTGAAGGCCCACCAGATGGGAGGAACAGAGCAGAAATTTTGTTTATTTCTGCAATCAAGCCAAAGTGAGCTGAAAATCCTGAATGAAAAACTTTCCACAGAATTTTTACACAAAGATCAGAGACTTTTTCTTGGGATGTACCACTTGGGAATTTGTGATCCTTGTTCCTACCTCAGTTGTATAATTTTAACATCCCACAGAGCTGACAGACTTTGACACTAACAACTGTGCAGGGAGTAAAACAGATTTACAAGTGGCAGTGACCTTTTCATCAAGGGAAGTAAAGTAGACTCAAATCCACCGTACCCCCGACTCACAGTCCTGACAACATCATTCAACATACAGTAGGAAAAGCACTTCAGCAAAAGTTTATGAAAGTGACATTGACACAGCACAGGACATTAAATTGATCCCACCAACATGCTGGGAGTTCTAAGTAGCACCTCTTTCTTTTTTTTTTTATTGAGATTTGATGTATTTTTCTGCTTTAATAGTGTAGTGTTACTCAGCCAATTAAAATATACTAGCACCTTTTTAATGACGAACATATACATGTTTTGAACATCCTTATAGTAAAAAGACTGGTAAATAAAAATTAAACTAATCCATAATTGAACGTTCCTACCAGCATTTCTTTGCATTCATCTCAGACACCCATAACACCGTGCTGCCTGGACAGGACTTATTCACTGTCTTGGATCTTGTTACCCTAGCAACTAATAGCCAAGCTAGCTTCAAAAAATGTAATAGAGGTGGCCTCTCTGATTTTTAAAGGAAATTGGCTACTTTAAACCCAGTGAATGCATGTTTTAATTGTGCTCTTCATGGCTGAGAATCTCTCCCTCAGCGTTTCTTCACAGTTAATAGCAGTTTTATTCATCTATGTGGTTCAATGTGTAGATACAGTAAAGCAAAACTCACCCTGACAGACATTTAAAGCATAGTTGATTCATTTTTAGGCACCTAAAAACCAAAAATTCTATCTGCATTTGTTTATGCAGAATCTCTGCAATTTCATTATGATTTAAAATAAGGCTATTATTTTAAATTTATCTGAAAGTAAAAATAGTTTACTAAGGAACATTATACAAGCCCAGTTAAGAAAGGTACTCCATCTTCAGAAGAAAGGAAATTGTTGGGCAAATTTATGGTAAAACAAATTTTTCCTATCGATCAAGTCCTCAAGGGGCATTAACAACACTTAAGGGACCAAAGTGCAGAAGATGGCAGAGCTGACACAGAGAGAGGAGTCGGCAAGAGAGCTGAGCAGGGTGGAAGGAAATGGAACACTTTAACATTACATCCTGGTCATACCAAGGTCCATTGACCCTCTACGCATTCCAGATAATTAATTTACAACACATTAAACCTGTGTGTGAAGAAGGATGTTATGCATCAGTTGCATAGGAGTAAGAAGTGTTATTGATTTAAGATTTCTATTGTATCATGCACTGACAGAAAGAAACAATCTAGTGGTATTTTAAAGACAAAAAAAACCCTTTTCTGAAGGACAAGTTTGCTAAATAAGTGCACTTTACACTACATTTAACTGAAGTATTGTTGACACCCGAAAATAAATGCTGTTAGGAAAGAAACCCTCAGCATAATTAGGAGAATATGGCGTCACTGGATAATATTGGCATTCACTCTAGGAAACAAATACTTTGAGGTGATAATGCTCTCTTTTACAGTAAGAGTTAAAATAGAAAAACACATTGACAAATATTATTTAATGAATAAAATATGAGTGAACCAGTTCCATTAATACAGGATGATGTCTAATGAGATTCAAGCTCATTTTCCTCATAGAATTATTTTGCACTTCACATGTAAAAGAAGGAGACTTGCAAAATAGCAAAGTTAGATTCATGAACATCAGAACCAGTTTCATTTACAGGGGTTTTATTTACTGTAAGTTACAATTTTCAGATGACAGCTCAGAAAATTCAGAAGTTCTGATGAAAGTTCTGTACTGCTTAGCATTTCTTACTGCAGTTTAACTTCCCAGGAACACAGGATGGAAAGAAAATCTGCCCTGTGTCACTCACATCTTTCAGCAACTATTTGATTTTCATTTATAACTTGCAGTGGTTAGAAGGAGATATGAATCAGGCTACATGTAAAATACTCCCATGCAAAGAAAAAAAGAAAACCCAAGAAACTCAATTTCAAGCAAGCAATAGAAAAGGAGAGAGAAATCACAGAGAAGCCTTTAACTGATCTGAACTGCAATAAACCTCACAATATGAAGGGAAGGGTTAACTTCCTGGCAGAAAGCTGGATGGTTCTTTGGATTTGGTATAAAACACTCAGAGTGTATCAAAACACTTGGAAAGAGTGCATCAAAGATCTAAAATAAAGCCTGGGATTTTGCAAGCAAGCAAACTACTCCAGCCAAATTGAAAACAATATGGGAGCATCCCAAACATAGCAGAGAAGTCAAAGCATCACAGGACTCAAATAGAAAAGTGTGAAGAATCTGAGCTACAAAAGCAGGAGAGTGCCCAAATAACTGCAGATGAACTTGGGCACAGTGGCCAATAGTATGTAATATGAAAATTTGTGTTTATGTTTAAGAATAACAGTTTACATTTCTCTGCAAGAGCTTCTGGTCAGCTGCAAGTATACACAGTAGTGGCAAAGTGGATGGCAGTGGCAATATTAGATCCAGAACCCCTTTGTAAACCAAGCCACACAGCCCCAAGACACAAAGAAATGATAGCTTGAAAGCCAGCCATGAACACAAAATATGATGGCAGCAACACAGAGATGATGCAAGAAAGGCTGCAGCTGTCAGGAGGTAATGAACTGAGCAAAGAATTAATTCATTGAAAAGAAAGATAAACTTTTATTCAGCATTAAAATTGTCTATTTAGGTACTTCTGCAAGAAATATGCAGTAGTTTCTCTCAATACTACTGTCAAAACTGAAGTCAAGTGCATTATTCATCATGGGTACTTATAAAAAATTTAATGTCAGTGCTCTTAAAGAGTGAAGAAAACCTTTGGCCTTAGTCTACATGTAAAAAGTTATGTATCTGATTTATGGAAAGTTTATGTTAACTGAAACGAGCTATAAAATACTTACTGACATTCCCAAAAGGAATCTGATAAGCACCATTATCTCAAACTCTCTTGAAACTGCATAGATTATTACTCAAATACAAATAATTTATTTTTAAAATCTAAATAAAATTTGCTGCTTCAGATGCATATAATGGATCCTGTGATAGAAGCCCAGCAGAGCAGTGTCCCTTATCCCTTAAATTACACTTGTATCCATCCATCTATTCCTTCTTCAACCATTTCTAGTCACAGACAAGGGTCTCAAATATCAGACTAAAATCAATGTATGACCTTAGGTTGCTGTACTCCTCACTTTCTTGAGGTGCCCCACATGAGCCCCCTTCAGCTGGGCTGCAGGCACCTGTTGGTGCCTTTTCATTGGTGCCAGTGACCAGCTCTGCAACACCTCACATGTGACTGCTGGCCAGAGACTTTCCACAACACACTGTGCTCTTCTCCAGGCTTAGCATTTAGAACAACAGCAACCACAAGACAGCCTTGGCAGCTCCCTGATGAAAAGAATTATTTCCTAATAGCCGTGCCAAGGTCAGCTGTATACATACTAATAAAATGCAAACTATCAATTACAGGAATAAAGGAAATATTACAGGCTTAACGTCTCTCTGATCTACCTGAATTTTCTTAAATTATAATATGTTTCCAGGAGTGGCACACACTAAAGGAGAGAAAGCTCCATTTTTGCACCTCCAATAGGTCCAGTCTCAACTCTAAGCAATACAGTCCCAAATGACTTGCTGATCCATCATAGAAATTTCTCAAGTAGGTGCATCACATTTTCCTTTCTGCACACATTGAGACATCACCAGGATTTATATGATATAACAACCAAACAATTATTCGTCCAGAGTAACTAAACATTCACAGTGCAGAAGATAAAAATTTATTTTAAAAATTAATTATTTTAGCTAGATATTTTATAGAAATTTTACTGAAATCACTTATTTTTCATTTAAAATAAATTCTTTGACATTAGAAGTTGAAACATAACAATCAGTTATAATTATTATTACTAGAAAAGTAATTCAAATGAAATTTAAAATATCTCATGTCTATCCTTAAAAAATGAAATGAAGGCCAGGTCTACTACTGTTGTAGAATCAGAAGGGAAAAAAGTCTCATACCATCTAAGAACTCATCAGACCTTATAAATATGCTACAATATTACGAACTTCAGTATCTAAAGTGATATTTCACTATTTTCCTGGAGCAAATAATAACATAATTTTTTATTGGGGAATGGGGGGAGGAAGGAGAGAGAGCATAACCAAAATAAAGCACAAAACAAAACACCAACACTCTTACTTTTCATTTTACAGTGAAAAAAATATTAAAAAGAAAAGCACATTCAGCTTGAGTGCACAAACCTTAACTGTCTGCAGCTCAAATGGACAAATGATGAAGGACTGTAAGGAAAAGCAAAATAAACTGATTTCCTAGGGGTATGTGATGCACCCTCTGATGGGTGACAGCAAGAGAAGACATTTCCTCACAATTTACATGTTCAATGACATTGTTTGCCAATCTGTATCAGAGCTATTATGTTACTTAGTAGCCTATTCAATGATGAGATGGCCTCAATAAATAACCTGGGTGTATTCACCCATCACTAAATTATAATCAACAGTTGATTCCAATTTTTCATTTGTTTTTCTCTGCCTGTATGGCAACAATGAAGACCTCACATTTCACAGTGAGGTCCATTATCCATCCACACTTGTACGGATAATCACACTACTGTTAACTCCTATTGTCACAATCAGGGAAATGTTCTTTTTCTCCTTGACCTACAAGGCATGACCCAGTCTCGTGAAACATTATTGCACTATTTAATTTAATTTTTTTTTTAATAATGCTGGTTCTGTCAGTCTGATGAGGATTTTGAGATTTCCCTTGGCAAACATGACAGTGTGTCAAGGAAGGCTGCTACACCAAGGCACAGACTGCCTACCCACTGCTCGTGCTCCTTTGCCCACCGTGTGCACAGCCCGCAATAAACACTTGCACCACAGGTACATGGCTCCGTGTGCCTTGTAGGAAACACACATCAGCCAAGGAACCCACCCAGAGCAGCAAACAGAATCAGAGGCCCAAACTCTTAATCAGGTGAAACAAGGCAACCATGGGAAAATGTGCATATGACATTTAATGATGGCCAAATACACTCTGAAAAAAAGTTGTAAGCTCTGTTAAATATATTTTTGCTTATTTCATGAATTAATATTTTTTCACTCAGAAGAAAAAAACCTATATTACAATATTAGCATTTTTATGGGATTGAATTTCAGCTTTCCTGTCCTTTACTGAGTGTTTCATGCCATGCAAATTGCCATAGATCCTGAGCACCTGACTGATCAGACTCGCACCCTGCATGTCAGTGGTGTACAGCTGATGCACAGATGGTCACATTTGTTATAATGGACTCAAATGAACACCCACTTGTGAATCCATCATATACTACTCACTGACTCCTTGAAACCTAGCTGGTGGCAAAATTCCATTTAAAGTGTGGCGGCACAGTGTTTATCCTGGAATTGCTGAGATAGCTCAGAGGTTTGGGCTGGTTTTTGGTTCCAGTGATTATTATGAGCAAATGATTTACTGCACAACAGAGGGTTTCTCTACTCAGATTTTATTAAATAATTGCAAAGTGATTATTTGCAATTGCAAAGAGATGAGCCAGATCCCCATTAGGTGTACATTGTTAGAGTTCTATGATGTTTATTTATCCTATAAATATATATTTTATATGTGAACTGTGTACATTGGAAAGACTAGCTGTCTGCTATATCAATCAGGGCATCACACACATACATCTAAGTGTGGGGTTATTTTTAAATGCTGTTAATTTCATGGAAATACATATCTTGCAGTCCCTTCTAAAAATGCCTTCCTAATGGAGTATTATGTTTTGTAATAACTGCAGCATCAGGCTCAAATAGTAACTCAGACTTTCAAACTAGATGAAAGAATGCAAAGTGCAGGCAGATAATAGGGTTTTTTTAAAATATTCACACATACTTACTGTGTGCCTCTTCAGAGTTCATGGGTCATTATTCTTTGTAGCTCTTTTTTCTTCAGAGTAAGACTGGGGAATGAAGTCCACATTCTGAAATTACATACAAATATGTTAGAAAAATGGGGTGTTTGAAATCAATTCTAATGTTACATGCAAAGGACATTCTGGGCTCATTAAGTAAAAATATCTCATTTAATGAGCAGGAAAGCACTGGAGCACACTGAACCCTGACACAAAGCAAATTATTTAAGTGATAAATTATATTTTATGGGGAATGTAAAAGTTAATAATACTCAGGGGTAGGGTAATAAATGCAGAGGTGTAACTAACTTCATTGACTGCTTTACTTACAAACATGCCATATGTACCTGGTTACTTGAAATAGTAATAAAAGGAATTGGCAGAAACTCCAGGAACCAAAGATTCACACAGAGACCTTTGTAGCATTCTTTTCCACAAACCAGCCTATGTTTTATTCCTTTCAAACTCATTATTCTCCTCCCTCTTTCACTTTAGAATATATACGTCCGGTCTTTGCTTTTCACTTTTTGTCAAATATTTGATCTTGCAGTCATTAAAACTGAAACCTCCTTATCTACCAGAGAGACTAATAAACACAGTGCTCATTTACCTGCAATGATGCCCCAGAAGTGACCTAAAACTTTACTTGAAAAGACTCAATATATGCTGAAGGAAAACAGTGGATCAGCTTTTACTCCACTGCCCTTTTAGTGCGTGCAAGTGGCACTGAAGCTCCTGATATTTTTTTGTCGTCAGAGATCCATGCAACAGACCAGGCCACAAGGATACAGCTCCCAAGTACACCTCTGCACATTAACATAGGGGTTGCTACCATGAATTTACCTGTCTGCATTACAACCCTTTTTTTACATTTCAGTGGTGTAAAGGAAACAATTCACACATTTCTAATAGAAATCAGCAGAGGAGGAGTCTGCTCAACCACAACTATTTCCAGTGACTATTTCCTTAATCTGAAAATGGAATGTGCATTACCAACATGGTCCTTTTTTTTCCAATTTTATTTTCCCTTTATGTTTACAGGTCAGCAGATAGTGCTTTATTCCCACTGGTTGTTGTCCTGAATTGGTACAGTTTGCACATGAATGAGACATTCACACAGCATGAGTATCACATTTGTCAGTCCTCCAGCAGAGTTGTTGTACAGAAACAACTAAATGGATTATGGAATAATATAAAGTTTATTCACTGCATTGAAAATTACCCACTTATGTACAATTGTTTTTTAGGAACAAGTGTTTACATTCAATCATTCAATTCTAAGTTAAATCAACCTAACTTTGGCCTGCTTTTCAGTTTGCAGTCCTGGGATGGCGATCAGTGATCTAACAACACCATATAAGAGAGCTCAAGCCACCACTTTGAATCTAGAAAGTAAAAAACAACAACAAAAAAACTACAAAAAATACCCGGGGAGAAAAAAAAAAAAAGACAAAAAAATCAGAAAAAGCACAGTGTTCCTTCAAAAAACCCACCATGCTCAGCCAAATTCTTCATTTATGGTTGAACTCAATGATCTAAAAGGTCTTTTCCAATCCAAATAATTCTATGATTCTAGTAAGTAACAATAAAGATGACATATATTTTCCAGCAGAAGAAGCACACCTTTCACAGGTAGCATCACTAGAAATATAGGCTGTGAGGACCTACATTAACTATATTGCATGATTTGTAAAATGGTATGTCTGGTATGTCTGTAAGCCTGCAAAAGAAAATAGAAGTCTCATTCAGATGCATTATAAACTTTCAAATAACTGTTTATCCAAATTATTCTCTCCTTCTAAATATACAGACAACTTACTATTGTTATGTTTCAGCTTTTTTGAGTCAGTCATGAAAGGTCCAGACTTACCAGGTAGTTTTGAGGTTCCAGAAAGTCTGTATTTCAAACAGAAGCTGAAATTTTGAATTAATCCAATGACCTCAGGAACAGGGATTTTCAGGAAAAACTGAAACTTTGATAATTGTACTCAGTGTGAGTTGGAAAAACAAAGAATTTCAGCAGACTTTTGTATGTCTGCATGTGGGTGCATATATGTACGTGTATGTATATTCTGTATACATCAGAGACAAAAAAAATTACAGATTTGAGAACAGTAATAAAATAAATATGCTAAACCACTTCTAAAATAATTTTAACTTTAATTTAGTGGTTAGGTTTTCTTTAGGTGAGAGTTGAAGTTTCAGGTAGTTAAGACATGAAAAATCCTCACACCAATTAGTATATCTAGCATCTGATTTGTGTCTATCCAGAAGACAGAACCAGAATTCTGCTTCAGAACTGAGTCCCTAATGTATTGAATGAGAAGCAAGTACTTTTATGAAGATATAAAGAGCAATTCCCCTTTTCAAAGCATGACTGTGCTGCCTACAGAAGTATTTTCGTAGGGTTCCTAGCCTAGATTCTCTTGGGAGACAGATGAATATTTAGTTTTCCTTACAAAGTAAATAATACTATTTTCTCTGAAATATCTTTTAAAGAAAGAAAAAAGCATTGCACTTCCTTTTGGAGAACTTCAGAATGGTGCTGGGTGTAAGAGATACATAAAGTTGGAAAGCTGAGGGACAGAAGGGCTCAGTGTGTTCTCCATTGAACTTCCCCATGAACTTGCAGCACACTTGATAACCAAAAACATGTCATCTACATCTCCTGAACCAGCAGATGCTGCTATCTCTACTTCTCCAAATATTGAATTTATGTTTTCAGTTACATGTAGAATAACTAATGCACTGGTGCCAGTCAGATACTTTATATCACCAAACCCCCACAAGCAAATTTGTTTAACACAGCAGTTGAATGAAAAACATTCTGTAGAGAGTGCAAACGCAAGGGAATGAGAACAGAAAACAGCACTAGCAACATGATTTCAATTAAGTGAACATTAATACCTCCAAGACATTGCATTATTGCTTCTCACACTTAGTGGGAAAAGCCGTAATTTACATATATAATGTTTTTAACATCATCTAGTAATAAGATGTGTATAGTTACTCTGTTCAATTGATACTGGAAAGAAAAGACTTATTTGAGAACATATGCTGCAATAATTAAAATGCTATTATGCTGACTGTGCCTTTCTTTGAGGAACTCGTAATGTCTGTATTGGCTGTGATAAGCATTGATTATCTGGAGCAATATAAATATTTGGGGAGCTAATAACAATCAGGTAGGATTTCAGTGCATGCTATAGGCAGCCCAGATAAATCACAGGAAGCCTAGATCAAAGCTGGTTTGTGAATAAGTTTGTTTTTGTATTTAACGACTCAATATAAAGCACACACACAGAAAACTCTTCAGAGATTTAAAGCACACGGAAATGCCATGAAGAAACATCCCATCCTGTGCAGCATTTCTGTACATCTGTAGAATCTCCCTATGCAGCAAGAAGGATATCAGCACACAAAGAGGAGAATGAATTCAATCCATCGAGTATTTACCATGCACATTCACTAACAGTAGACATTTCTTTGAATTATTAAAACTTTTTTTAAAGCAGGAAAAAAAACAAAACCACAACAACATGGAACTTTGATTCCTTCCCCTTGAGGAGGGTAATTTAGTGGTGCAATAGGGTCAACTGCAATATAGTTCTCATTCAGGCTGGGTCAGCTGCCTCTTGGTTCCACCTCAGGTATTTAGTTATTCTGACTTACTTTCATTAAATTGCTGTAGACTGTAATAAGGCTTTACATCACCTGCTCTGGTCCTTTCTAGGTGCATTTTTCTCTTCCCCACTCTGATGTCCCACTATATAAACCTCTGCTTTCTTGGTCCTGGCCTTAACATCCCAAAGGCTCTCTGGATTTCCAGAGGTGATGCAGGCTTCAAAAAGTCCTGATGAGATTCAAGACAACCTCAACTTCAATGAGGTTGAAAGCGCATGACTGAAAGCAGGATCTGCTCTGTATATTCAGAGGACTTTAATGAATCAGGACTTTATTGCTAACGTTTCCTCCTTTGCACATAAGACAGAAGCTTATTCCTGTCAGTGAAGGGGAGCCCCAGAAGCAGCTCAGGAAGGTGCAGAGCCCCGGCTGAGATCCAGCCACAGGTCCTGGCTGCAGCATCTGCTGCTCCTGCAGCAACCAGCGCTGGCAATGCAGCTGGAGCCTGCTGCAGTAGTGGCATCTTGGCCCCACTGATAAAATGGGAGCTTTCTGCTGACAATTATGCAGCCAAGTTTGTACCCCGAGTGACTGAATCCCAACATTTGTCTGATTTCAAGTGAGTGAGAAGCCCTATTGCCTACCCAGCCCCACAGGACTTCTCACATACCTGTGATCAGGAGAGAAGCTCAGTTTATGTAAACCTTTGCCCATGAGTCAGGGTTGAGTAAACAAAGACTTTTCCATATTTTCTGCAAGCATTCCACTGTTAATACACAGCATGCAACATTTGTTCCTTATTAAGCTGTATTTTCATTTCTTTGCTTTAGTAATTTAGCTCTTTCTAACACTCTTTGTTCCCTTTTTTAAGCATTGCATTAACTTGCCTTCCTGTAACCTCTGTACAGCTTTCTCTGTGATTGTTGTAACAATTTGTCCTATTCCAAAGCACAGGGATTAATTGTGTCTCTAGTTATTATCTTGTCCTTGTTTCTTTCAGACTAGTGGCCTCTGAATTATATTTTTTTTCAAAACAGATGGAAGACTAAAAAGACATAATCTTCACAGTAGCATAAAGTAATGTTCTGTAGACACAACAATGGCTGTTTATTGCACCTTGCATAAACTGCTTTCATTACCTTCAGATTACTGGTGTTATTCAAAAACATTCATTTACAGCAAAGACTGTCCATGGACAGTTACTGAAACTTTTATACACAGCATTTTGTCCTAGATTGCAGGAAAATGTATTCTACTCTTTGTCTATTCAAAAATTGATTTATTCAAAAGAAGCTTCAGTTATTTATTCAGTTTTGATTATCCTAATACTATGATGGCTTTTGTTAATCTAAATTAAATAAACTTAAAGCAATGTACGTGAAATGAATCTTGCAACTTACTAGTACAATAGCAATGTCACCACAAACAGATTGCCACATCTAAGTGTGCATTTTTGCTCAAAATATATGAAAATTCACACTCTGTTGGCCACACAGTGTAGTTTGCATGAAAGCCAAGAGGATCCATGTAATTTTCCACAGGAAAAATGACTGCAGTAGGGCCGTGGCAGCACGATAGTAACATTACATGGGAGGATAGGTAGCCTAGAAGAATATTTTAAATGTCTGGTTTCTGTTGGTTTGGGGGTTTATTTTCCCCTCTATTTTTCTCAAATGCTTCTGCAACAATAACGTTGCTGGACTTGCAGAGGGCCCAAGACAAAGTAAAGAGATGAATATTGGCTATTTGTTGCAGTGTTACACAGAGATAGAGCTGAGTTGGGGCCTCACTGGAGGTGATGCTGGGAGGGGGAAAGGCTCCCAGTGAGTGCTGTCTGGCCACTTAAAAAACACCAGCTGAGAAAGCAGAACACAGTAGTAAAATGTAGAAATCCAGTATGTCCTGATTTTTGTATACTTCACAACAGAGCTATGAAATACATTTCTAGAATGATACTAGTGCCACTATTGACTGTTAGTTTCTAAACTAGTTTCTCTGTACATTGTATTTTCCAGGAAATTTTCATTTATTGTTCCATTAGCATAAATAGTGTAAGATTGGTTAATTCTGCATATCAATTCTGATAATCATATTTTAAATACATAGGTGCTGCTACATCTCATGCAGCTTCCCATTACAAGACAAGAAAGGTTCCCTCTTCAGATTCTCCATCCACGTAATGAATTTTCTCAACAGTGTGGAAAGTAATTCCATTTGCATGTTATAAGGGCATGGAAATTCACATTTGGGTAGATACCTCTAATTTCCATCTTGTACAGTTACAAGGTGCACTGAAGTATTCCCAGGTTTGTTTTTTTTTTCCATATGCTGGATAACTCCGATGTGTTCCTGGTATGTTAATGATTGCTATAATTTGAGACTGCTTTTCTAAGTACCAAAGATGTCTGAATGCATTTGTTTCCAAACAAGAGAGAGTCTGTGACAAACACATACTGAATAGCAAAAGGAGGCAGAGAGGCTAGGGGACTGGAAACTAAAAAAGGGGGGAAAAAGAAAAATAAACAAAACACAGAGAACAGCCTATCTGAATGACCTTGATACATAATCTGCTATTTAACTATATACAGGGCTTCAGCTATTCATTCTATTTTACTTCTTTTGGATGATGCCACCTCTGCAAAAGAAAGAAAGAAAGAAATTTGGGTGGAAATAATTAGATTTTGTCTGAAAGAAAAAAGTGACTTAACAGTGGCAATATAAAATCTCATGTGTCTCCTCTGCTAAAGAAAGGATTTGTATACAACCATAAATTTTTTATGTTTCTATCTAACATTGATAATAAAGGTTTTAATATTTATAGTTACCCTTGGCCAAACTGAGAGTTCCCTCTCCAGCAGGGTACACTCACAGAGGTACACATTGCCTTTGGGTACCACTGATTGGGACAGTAAGTACATGGTGGATTTCCCTTTGGAATATAGCACTGATATCCAGTTCTTCTTAATCTTCTTAATATTCAGTTTTACGCATTCCTCTGTAATCAGCTCTATCCTGAATTCTAATCAGTTCTGGTTTTACACTGGGAGCTGTGTCTTTTAACAATCAATGTTATTAAAATGACCCTTGATAGCACATGATTCCACAGTGGGGATTTTCAAAGCTATGTACAAAAATACATTTCATTACCACTTTAATACAGAAGTTTAAAATCAGAACTTCTCTCTGCCTTGTTCAAAGCAATTTCTCTAGCTTTGAACAGCTGCTTGGCACACCACAGCGACTACAGCAAGATTTCAGCTCTCCTTCCATGGTGGCCCAGGATCTCAGAGCAAAAGAGGAAATGCAGTGCTGGAGATTGGATAGCTGATAGATTTATGGTGGCTGGTCTGAACGCAGCCCAGGAAAAGACTGATTAAAGGGCTCCATGATGCAAGGTGCTCTGTGTTGGTTAGATTTTTTATTGCATTGTTATAACTTCATGGGAGTTATTTAATGATCTTTTAACTAGTTTTATTGCTTACTGTATATAAGAACTACCAAACTGCTGGCATAGATAAAATATGTTAGGAAATGAGTTTCATCTCACTTGCCTTTTTATTGAACAAGTGAATCTCTCTCAAGTTTCTATCACACAGCAAATATACCCAATACAAAGCAGGAGATTACACATCCCCTTGTCACAAGCATCTGAACTAAGTACTGGTTTCTAGATGGAGCCTTGCTGGGACTCTGGGCAGGCTCCAGTTTGCAGGGCCAGCAGTGCTGTGTCCCACTGAACAAAACTGCAACATGCAGGTCTCTGATCCAGCAGCTCTTACAGGAAGGGAAAACACACTGCTTAACTTTTCATAAAGCTGAAATCAAGCTACTAAAAACTGTGCTTTGAGATAGGCAGAGAGGATAAATAAAAATTAAACAGGCATAAGGGAAGTTTTCATTTGTCTGCCAAGGCACATAGCAGAAGAAATCTGCTATTTTTGGGGGGGGGTTTTGTTGTTTGGTTGGTTTGCTTTAAACATAGTAGTAGAGACAATTGGCAGCTGCTGTGCAGATAAGTATGAGTTTAGAAGCCTGCTACCAATAAAAAGACTGTTTAGAATGAGCAGAAAGGGTACTTCACAGTATAAAATGGAGTAGGGTAAATATAGACCCCTGAAAATCAAATAAGGAAACCTTGAAACTCCTTCCCCGCCCTGTGGTTTCAGCTCTAATTTGTTCCGTCACAAAGCAGAGTTCAAATATTTAAAAAGTCTAATGTAAAACAGAAATCCCAAGCATCCCGTGTTCAACAGCAGTTTCCTTTTCTCCTAAACGTCATGAAAGGAAAACCAAAGAAATCAAAAGATTGTTTCAAAAACAAAGGAAAAGAATGCTCATTCCAGAAGAACATGGTGCCTGCTCAGTGTGAAAAGCATTTCCCCTTTGACTTATTTCCATTATTAAGAGCAAATAACCAAACTAATCCCAACGGTAGATTTAAAGTAAGCAAGACAAAAACAGCAACACTTCACTTGAAAAGATTTACTAAACAGAACTAAACAAATCCTAAATGGAATTTTTGAGCTTGCAGTATTATTTAGGTAGAAACATGTTTATCTGGATGACAACAGGAGATCCTTAACATGGAATTGTATCACAAAGACACACTGATAAAAGAATGAAGCCTACAAATAAAACTTGCAGCACAAAGTAGCAAGAGAACTTTGTCCACGCAATTTTATTACTGTTGTCCTTTTGTGCTTATGTAATTTTACTCTACCCCACCTCTTAAGCAGGCTGCCACTCTGTAAGGAGCCAACTCTTACCCAAAGACACAGGTTGGATTGGCATGGGCCCCACCTTTGCCCATGCCCGTGTTTCTGCAAGCTCCAGGGCCTGGGTTGAAAAGAGCCACAATGTGCACTCCCAGGCGTGGGCTGAAAGTGCTCTGGACACAAACTGAGAGCTGGGGCACCCAGAGCCAGCCTAGGACAGCTACAGTCCCAAGCTTCTCAACTTCCCCCAGCTCCTGTGGTAGGGACTCAAAAGTTGGAGGAATTTTTAGGACACCCTCTTTCAGACAGAAATGCAGACATTCAGCACACCACAGAACAGAACCTCTTGGTCTCGTCCTTTAATAGGCTAAAAGATAGCTTTGAGTTCATGTCCTGAATAAGGAGGAAGGCCTGTAAGCCATTTGAAACTTAAATTCACCTGGGGGGCTTAGCAATCTGTAAAACAAGTCTGGAGAACACTGATGCTTTCCCCCTAACACTCAAATCTGTGTAAATTTGTGGCCTTAAACCTACTTTATACCAGTGTTACAAACATGAACAGAACTCTGTGTCCTTGCCTGAACTAAAGTGGCATTTCTCAATCACTCTGCCCTTCACCCAAGAATATCTGTAGTTTAAGTACTCCCCAGCAAGTTTCTCTCTCATTATAAATACACCTAAACATGTGTGATGAGTTTTCCTTTAGATATGTGTTTTAGAAAGAAATATGACAAGCTAAAATGTCATTATTAAGGAAAACCGTATATTAGTGATTGTTTGGAACTCTCTGTAGAGAAAGAGCATTACACATTCTTGAAGACAGTATTCTGTAGGTTCATCCATAACAAACTCTCTTCTTTCCCTTGGCAATTCCTCTCTGAAAAGGAAGAAATGACTGGCAAATATCTTAAATACTATGATGCTCATCAGTCCAGCACTCTATTACTGAAATTCAAGCTTCAATATATCCTCTTGACATTAACTTCCTAGTTGAAGTAATAGATATAATTTTTATGTTCAGGAAATTATAAAGAGGTGGTATTTACTACCACTTCAGATGGCTGCAGAATGGTTGATTTACAGCCAGTATAAAAACTGAAAAACATCTGTCATTGCCTCATTGATAAGTATTGAAATCCATGGAAACAAGAAAGAGTGTGGATATCAGCACTTAATATCCTATAATATCAAGTACTTCATCTTTCTAAATGTCTGTAAAATAATTATGGTTAGTCCTTTTGTTTATTCTTAGGGAACAAATCAGGCCACAGGAGATTTTGCTATAGTAGTGGCAACTTCAGAAATATATTCAATAATCTGTAATAACTTGTGAAGTGAAAAATCCCTGAGTAAACTTCACATCTGTAAAGCTGTAAAAAGAAACTAGTCATATACATTGATTGTCCTTTTAAAAAGCCTAACCCGTTGTATTCAGTTTATTCTAGGAGAGAAAGGGGGAACAATTTTTTTAATGAAAAATCTATGATCTTGGAAGTCTGGATGCAAAATCACTGAATTAAGCAGTTAATAGTGTTGATGAGATTATTTATTTGGTATAAATGCTGACAAAGATCATGAAAAAAATGCTAAATTTAATCTCTGATTCCTTAAAGGTTTACTTGAGGCTGTATTGTATTTCTTGTTTTCCTGATTAACAAATCATCACTGGTCAAAGCAACACAGGTGGTCAGTCCCCTTGGACTCACATCAAAGGGGCCACCACGAAGCTTTAGATGTTATTCAAAAGCAGTCTGAAACTTGTCTCTCACTGTTTGTCCCATCTATTGTACTCCACAGGGTCATCTTTAAAGGACTGTCAAGTTTGCAGAAAAACCAACAAAAAACCCCACCTTGTAAATGATGTTTCTAAAATCTGTTTCATAACTGTTGACTGGTTCACAAATGTTTTATTTTCAGAATACTTGCATCATCAATTATGTAATTTTAAAACTCTGGTTTTACATGCAGCACTGTTTGCCAGCCTTAGACACAAGAAGAAATTGAGCTTTGCTAAGGGATAATTATATGACCGTGTATATAGCAATACATATATATAACCATTTCTAGAACTCATGGCAGCCATTGTGTATATAGGAGATTTAGGGAAAAAAAAGGCAGACGAAAAGACAAAAGTATTTTTAAAATTTTTGGATTTCAGAATAGCTCATCCTTCTCTTAGCTCTTGCAACAAATTCCTGACCATATTCTTATAAAATAGCAGAAAGAAATCAAATCAGTTTGTGTGTTCATTGGATCCAAATATGTTAGAGGGTTCAGATATATTCTTAGAAACACGGCACATGAAATAACATTTCAGTGTATACCCCACAGTCATGGAGGGGTTTTTTTCCCTGTATGAGGGGTTATTAGTTTTTGGTTTTTTATGTTAACACTTTGAAGAGTACTGACATTGTGCCTTATATGCGAACTACTTGAAAAGATCAAAGTCTTATTAAGTCCCCAGCTCTTCCATCAATACCAACAGGATGTTTATAAACCATGATTCATGTTGGCTATACCAAGAAGAAAACACAGACTCACAGTTCTCTGTAATAAACAAAGCCAACAACATTTTTCAGCTATGGAAAACTGATTAAAGAGTTATGGGCAAGCTGTCAAAGGAAGGAAAACCCAACAGGGCTTCCCACTTTTAATAGACATGCAGGAAGCTGACTGCAGAACACTTTCTGGGTTTCTAACTTTACCTATGCACTCTAAAATGATCTGATATACTCTCTAGAGAGAATTCACTTAAATCCATAATTATTCACACGGAGTTGAGGGATTTTTCAGCAAATAAAGCATTCATCAAATGTGGTTTTTGGCAAAGACCTATTCAGTTATTGCCAAAGTTAGTTTCACCTCAAAATAACCAAAGACTAAAATTAAAAAAAAAAAAAAATTAAAAGCACAAGCAGTCTCTCTCTGTGGCCAGCAGGACCCCAGAGGTGAGAGCACTTCCCCCCAGAAAACAGTGTTTGAATTCCTCTTCTGCTCAAGGGCCCTTGATCCACGTCCTCTCTCTGCTCAGAACGTGTCCAAAACAGTAAGCTAAAGGACAGTCTCACTGGCTCCTGAGACACACAAAACACTGAACTATTTGCTGAAACAAAGGGTTCAGTGGTCCTACAGTTCACATTATCTCTTGGGAAGTAAACTCCAGCTGAGCTAGGACATTTTAGATAAGGGGAGAATTTCACTACTGGTTTTATTTCCTGATGACATGCTAACATTATAAACTGGAGACCTTAAGACCAATGGTTAAAAGCCAGTGCAAGGCAGCCCAACAAACATCCTTTCATTTTTAGGCCACTTAAGCTTGCTGGGATTTTTCTTTTGTGGGCTTTGCTGGGTATTTTCTAGGAAAATGTTCACTGATGGAAAATGTAAAATTAAATAAATAAAATAAAACTATTTCATTAGGAAATACCAAAATGAAATTTCCCAGTTTCCAAGCTTTTTACTTGAGAACAAGGGGTGGAAGGTCTGCAGCTCTGGAAGCACTGCAACACCCATCCAAAGTCTACAATGAAGTCATCAATTTCTCATGAAAGTCTGAACCTTGTAAGCATAAACAGCTTAAATATATTTTTCACGTAGTTTTAAAAATGCATATGTCTAAGTTACATGGTGAAGGCAGCACATTCCTGCAGAAATGTCTTACATAAAAATGTGAAGGGCAGCTCTGACTCTGGGAAAAATATTGCATCACTCCTACACTGCAAAATACTATAAATATATATAAGTACTGTTGTGGAGACATGTGCAAATTATATTAATGAGCTTTTGGTTTGTACTCAAAAATTATATTCTAATGCACATTGTAGGATTTCATCATTTCAATATTTAAATGTCTTATTTAATCATAAAACTTCCTTTTGATAAATCTGTCTGCTTCCCTTGAAATAAATAAAGATTTTGCTTTTTATAATGCTGTTAGGGAAGTGACCATCTCTAAACAGAAAATTACTAATTTAAGAATCGTATTAGAATCAAGGATAGGTATTCATAAAAATGGGTAGTGAAACAATAGCCTGAAACAATTTTACTTAACCAAGAGTCTGTGTGTGGTCAATGCTCATAAACCAAACAGCAGAGAAGTGTATTCTTACATTTACTGTAGTGCCTGGAGCAGTTAAATTGACCTCTTAGGAGGGTAAACATTGTGTCTATCCAGTTGACTGTGCTGTCAATACCAACAGGAGCAAAGGGGGCTTTTTCCAAACTAGGAAAGCAACTCCTCAGTGAGACTAATTAATTTCTCTGGAAATATCCAGGTTATTGATTTGAGATTTGAAAACATTGCTGATGTACAGTAGTCAGCTACACATGAATGAGAGTGATCTTTGATGGAACTTTAAAGAAGTGGAGCAAACAGTATTTTACAGTCTGGCTTCTGCTGTTACATAGCAGACAGCTCAACTAAACAGTTGAGAAACTGAAATTTTTTACAAACTTCAACTTAATTATTGCTCAGAAAGCCCCATGATTTTCTGCAATCTTAATCAGCCTGATTGAGACATCCACTGAAGAATTTACGATATATTAGAAAACATAAAAGTATCCGAATGATCTTGTTTCCTACCCTGTCAAGGCCAGCTTGTTCTGCACAGTGATCAGTGCAGAACCAGGGTTTGTCTGATATCCAGGAGGTGTGATGCCCCTACACTGACTGTGCTTAAAGCACGAAGGTGTGGTAGTTTCAGCAGCCAAGGTTTACTTTGCTAACAAACTATCTGAACACTCCTGAGTTGTATTCTGCCTTAGACACACATACTACAAGCATCTGTTTAAATCATTAGCAATAAAACATTTCTTGCTGTATCAAAATATATTGGTCTTAAGACACAAAATTCAGCTTTTTGCAGAGGATGTGATTATTCATATTCAAAATGCTCGAGGAGGGGATTGCAGAGATGCCCCTCCACACCAGTGCAGTTGCTGAGTTTAGTGCAGGGTTTAAGATGGGCTCAGCCCCTGCACCTCTGCAATGGGGACACTAGGCTGGGCCAGCCCAGCACCCCTTTGGGATTCTGTGCATCACCCTCAGCTCCCTGACCTGGGGCAGAACAAGGTCCTCATCTACAGACACTGCAGCTGCCCTAGAAGCCTTCATCAGAATCTCAGTCCAGACAACACAGGATCTTTGCATATAGAATCTGTCCCATGCCCTGGACAGTGCCAAGGTTCTTTGGGAGAATTGTGAATACAAAAATCACACAGCCCAAGAAAGGTTAATAACATGGAGAAGTCAAACATGGCACAAGAATTGGAAGCAGGACAGGAGGTATGGACTTCCTTGTACAGCAGTGGGTAGACAGTGGGGGTCAGCCAGGAAAGGGGGATAAAGAGCTCTGGTTTGGCAGCTGCTGACAGTGGGGGCACTTTGCAGAAGGTATGAGACTGTATGTACCTCTAAGAACATGACTCACTTCTTTTCAAGCTATAAAACATCTTAATAGAATTAATTTTGAGAATCTGGTTTGAGCAGCCCTTTTATCAAATGCAGCCTGAATGTATTTTTATGTGTGTTGGAGTTTCCTGTTAAATTATAGGGGTTTTTAATGGAAATGCTGACAGGACCTTAACCATTGCAGTGTGAACAAATGAATAACAATATACATATTCTTCTTGCTAATAAAGTTTTATAGCCTTGAAATTCAGCGTAGAATTAGTCCATCGATTCTAGAGAGAATTTTTGAAAGAAAGGCTTCATGGTACTTTCCTCCTTCCATGATGCGAAAAACAAATCATTCCAGTGTTTTAATTTATTATCAGGCTTTCACAGATACCTTTAGGTTTTTCCCCTACTGTTTTTTTTTTGTGGTCTGTTTATGACAGTATTAAAGACATAAGCACCATTTCAAAAGGATGTAATGTCTTTTTCTGACTTGAGGAACAAAATATCCAATCTTTTATTCATTTAACTAGAATCATTGCTTACATCTCAAGTTCATATTTTTCTTTGATTTTAGACTACATTTCCCAAAAGGTTTCCCCATTAATATTAACATATTTATGAATCTCATTATTCTGATTTATGTATTTTCAATATATTTAAGGCTATGTCAATATTAAGCTATTTGTCCCTTGTGAGCACCTTCTACAGAGTTAGGATTAGAAATATTTTAAACTTAACATACTGAGAAGCACCACTCTGGGCTCAGAGGTAATATTCTTATATAACCAAACTGTTTCTCAATTTGTTTAGTTTAGTTACTGAGTCTACTTTAAAAAAGAAATAACTCCAGTGATGGGACAAATCACTTTTAATCAAAGCTAGAAATCAAAGCATGTATATTTAACTAAAACAATTATATTCAAGGACATCCATGATGCTGTAAAGGTATCATACCATGGGATATACCATGTACATTACCCTCTCCAAGAGTCTGAAGCTCCCTTACAGCTCAGTGGCCCTGCCTGGACCCTGACACTGTGCTGATGAGCTTGACTCCACCTGCCCACACTACTGCCAGCTGAATTCCCAGTCCTGAAGTGCATGGGATGGAGGATGCAGCCCCACCACTGCCAGGAGCAGGCTAGCAGCAGGAGCCTGCAAGGGCACTTGCTGGAACACCTTACATGTGAAATCTAAACCTGAGAATACCATTTCTTTATTTTTTTTAAAAGGGGGCTCATTCTCAGCATGAACTTCAGATGCAGATTCCAGTAGAAAAAGCTAGAACTTGGCCTATCCCTATCAATGGTTTGCTTATATATAACAAATGTTTATTGATATATTATTGATTTCATATAGGCAGATTGTAAACACAGTATGAATTCCCAGACTTTCTTAAATGGGTCCTAATGACCAGGCTACATGAAGAAATAAGACAGCAAAAAGCAAAGAATCCATGATGTGTGAACAGAACAGTCTTTTTCTTTGCAGAAAATCTGCATAGCACTGGAATTGATTGCTTTGTTAATTACCGTGCTTGCCTCTCTTCTGTTACTGTGTCAATAACAAAGAGCTAGTGTTGAAATTTTGCTGTAACTGTCATTTTTGTTAAAATCTGGTTTACAATATTCCTCTTGCAAACCCTTCTATGTGCATACTGAATATAATCAGAAAATATGTTGAAAGTAACTCCAATGTACAATGGCAATCAATGCTTGGGAAAGAACATGCCTCCATGGACACACACTAGTGAAGCTACCAGAAAGTGATTAATGCAAATTGCTTATTAGAGAAACACATGGACATAATTTCATCTCTTGTTAAATGAGTTGCAGTTTTGCACTTCTGCTTTCCACTCTGACCTCCCGCTGACTAGCCTCTAATTCTCAGGGATTAGCCCTGTTGACTTTTTAAAACAAATAAACAAAAATCACACTGAAGACAGTTTCTTCCAGGAGTTCCTGTTTGTTACTGGATGATGAAACAAAGACAATAGAAAGATTTGGCCCAGTGGAGATTTTTCCTAACATTTTTCTTCAAATTTTAGTCATACGAAATATGAATTTATCTGTTTCTCTGACTCCATCATTATATTGCTACTAGGCAGAGATAGAAAAGACCTCACCATTCTATGAGTGGCAGAATGTATTTTAAAGGGACTAAACCTACCTCTTACTACAATTAAAAAAACCCATGCCAACAGTCAGGAAAAGCGCCTGCTAAATTTAAAGTTCAAATAGGAACAAATTACATCAGGTTCCTAGGGAAGATTGCAAGCAAACTTTTTAACTCCATGAAACCTGGACTTCCATTGCTTTAAAAGAACTGAAGATATGTTACTCTATGCTGGTTTTTCTGTCCCTTTCTAGGTTGCATGTTTCTAAGACAGACATCAACAGGGCACAGAGTTCCATTTTAAAAAGAAGTTTACCAAGTCATAATCCAATATTGGTATTCTCTATATCTTCTAATTAGCAATAATGTCTTGTAGATATATTTTTCTAACACATTACTTTAAACAGTGGTACACATTTCAATGCACGTGGATAAAATAAGCAACACCAATCACATCACACCTGCCACTGCTCTGTGTTTGGCACATGCTGAATGTGGGGCCTAAGCTTTCAAATGTCCCTGTGTGCACAGATCCTGGGACATCAGAGATGTTTGGCTGTGGAGGTACTAATCAGAATGAAGGAATAAAGTATACCCTTGCCTTTCTTTTTCTTCTTAAATTTCGTGGGCTATAATCCAAATTCCAGTTCACATGCAGTCTCATTAAGAGACACCATCTGTCTAGAGGATCCTTCCATCATTTCTCAGAGCAAAACCCATCTTACCTTTTGCTGTGAAAGTTCCTACTGGGTAGAACTCCCTCATCCCTCCTGAATTTAACTCCTCTCCTTCTCATGATATTAGAAAATGGCTCACATTACTTAAAAAGATGATCACTGACAGCCTCTCCACAGCCATCCTCCTTCATTGCTTATCCTTTGAATGCACAGCTTCCAAAACGTTAAAGCTAGAGCAAAGCATGAACACCCAAGGCTGCCCTTCCACACACAGAGTCTCTTCAGATAACATCCAACAACTCCCACCCCTTGCTGAACTACAGCACTCATTCTCCTCCTGCATTCATGTTAAAGGTTTTCTGAATATCCAACAGGGAAAAATATCTGTGTATTTATTTTATTTTATTAATAATGTCAGTTTGAAACTGGCACTAAATAAATATACTATTTATTATCTACTGCTATTTCTGTAGCAAGTTGAAATCCATCTACTTTGTCTCAGAATGAGGACAACTATAACCTGGTAGCTAGAATCAGTTGTGTGGCTCCTGACGGCAGAGTGGGAGCCTCTAAACCAAGACCTTGGTGCAGAGTAGAGGGGGAGCAGCAAAAGTGGGAATCCTCAACTTTACAGCACATTGGGGAGGTGGAGGAAGAGGAGAAGCCCTGAGACTGGGCTGTGACAGGGATAAACCCAGGCACAGGCTGCCACCACAGAGTAAGGAAGTAGCAGTGGGGGGTTGAGCTTCCTGAAGGAAAAGCTGCTCCCAAGACATCCTCTGGCAGTGCCCAGGGTTTGTTGCACTCTGCAGGGCAAGAAAGAGAGCGAGCAGAGAAGTCCAGCCCCAATAAATGCTGTACTCCAAAGTGCTGTATCTCTTGGAATGCTTTGAATTCAATCGCTCTGCTTCATGCTCCTCGTGCCAGCCAAGAAGGTTCCAAGGAGAGAAGCAACACAGAGGCAGCCCTCACAAGCTGCAGAAATCTGCCTGTCCCTGCCAAAGCCTGTCCTGGGCTGTGGGAGGGAAGGTGAAAGCCAAGAACCACGGCCAGAGGGCTGAGAGAGGCACTGGCAGTGAGGACAGCAGGAGTCCAGCAACCCCAGAAGCACAAGCCTTGCTCTGCACCTCCAGCTCCTGGAAGAGGGTCAAGGGAGTCAAAACCAGAATGATTGATGGATAGCTCTGGGAAAAATAAAATAAAAAGTCAATAACCATGCAGGAAGCACAGACTTCCAAATTCCACTTGATCTGTAGAAAACTAATGATGTCTAATAAAAGAACTTGTCAGATTCCTCTAGAAAGGTAATGGTGGCTAAAATTCTGCTTTCAGACAATGTGAAAAATTGTTCTACCCTGTTTAAAACAGTGCTCTGGATAATCATCTAGCTCTGCCTTGAATAATCTCTCACCAAAAGCTTTATTTCAACTGCAATTTGGACAGATTCAGGTACTGAAACTCAGCTGGTCTTAACTTAGTCCTTATCTGAGCATGGACACTGCTATTGGCAGCAAGGGGATTTTTAGACATTTCTGCTCCAGAAACATAAGACTGGATTTTGTGCAGCACAGGCTGAGCTCAGGCTACAAAAAACCCCAGATATTTAGTTATATATATTACCCCTGAAGAACAATTATAAAAAGCCGAACTGGCAGAGTGGTTACTCATATTTATAATTTTAACACTGATCAAATTATTTGTACCAGGAATGATGGCACGGGATACTAACAAATGGAAATTATTCTTGAGAAACAGAAAAATATTCTGTAATTATACAAAAACAGACTGCTAACATCCAGATTCACTTCAGCGATTTGCGAATCAGACATTTCAGGCTATCAGCCAAATTCTTTTGCCTGTTGCTAAAAAGAATCCTGTGTCTCAATGATTCATCCCACCTATCTTAGTGAATGACTGAATTACTGTAATTCATTTACTGAAGGTGCCTCTTTCTCCATTGACTAGAGAGGGAGTGTGGGTGCTGAGGACACACCACATGCTCGACTTTAGACTGCTCAAGTCACAAAAAAGACATCTGTGTCCTTTAACCTACTGAATTATCTATGGAGCAAGCAAGAAAATGTTTTCCAGAGCTTACATTCCCTGCTGTGGAGAAAGCCAAAATATTATCAAAATGGGAATTAAGTTCATCTATAAAGTATTGTAAGAAATTGCACTTAGCCTGATGAGCAGTAAAAAGCAGCATAGATGCTTCAGAACATGCAAAACTTCGTGTTGGCAGTGAATACTAAACAAGTGCTTCATAACATTGCAATTCCAACCATAGTGGAATTGCAATGTCCAGTAACAAAAAATGAAGTTTGCCTCATTGTCAGCCAGAGAAAACCATGCTACTAATTCTGTCACATCTTCTCCCTTGCTGTGCCGGAGATTAATATTTTCCTTTCCACCAGTCCAGCAGAAAAAATAAAAAGTTTGTTTTCAACTTTCTGGTATCAGTAGGGAAACAAAGCCACGATAAAAAGGACAAACAGGAACTCCACACCTGACAACAATGAAGAATCTTGCTTTCAAACATCACACAATTGGCTGACACTATTTTTTTTATGGGCTAGCAGCTGCGTGACTCATTTATGTATGTTTTGCCTGCCTTAGCACTAAGTGGACTGATGTAAATAGGAAGTGATGAGGAAAATCAATTCAGGGCAAACACATTTTTTTTCAAGGCTGTAACAGGAAGAGATAGGAAGCCCAGGAAGATACTTGATAGATATTCAACTCTGTAGAAAAGAGGAAGCAGCATGTTGAAGCACTAAGCTGGTTATTTTGAGTTGTTGAACGGAAACGGGATACAGTGCAGAAAGGATGCAGATAGGATGCATTTTGTTGCATAGCAACCCAGGGAACAGAAGCTCCTGCATATAACTGGAGACCATCTGCTAGTATGAGAGGGAGAGAAAAAACACGTGTTTGAAAAGGGGGAAAAAAGTGCAATACCAAAGAAGGAAGTTTAACTACACTACGTGAAACCTGGCCAAACCACCCCTGGTAAAAGTTTAAGGGATAGAACTTAAGCAGAAGTCATTGTTTGCAGCTTCCTACTACAGTATATTTGTGTTGAGATTGTTCTTATAGAACCAGACTAGGCTTTGGTGTAAAACTGACAAACTGCCAATGAAGATGCTGCCAGTTAATTCACTTCCACCAAAGGCAGATTGCAGCTTCTTTTATTTTCTCAACAATGTTTACAGTAAAACTGCACCAGCTTTTAACACCAGTATTTTCCACAGTGTTCTAGAATACTGCCTATCCCCAGAGCACCACTCAGTCATCAGGCTGCATGGGAATATTATTCAGGATAACAACTCCAGCTCTTGGCACACCACAAATATGGTTTTCCTCATGTTATTAAATGTGATCTATAAATAAAATATTTATATATTCAAATTAAAAATATTCTTAATTGATTTCATAAGATTCCTGGGTCAAAATTGATCCCTATGTGACTTTATAGAGCACCCTGGCATATAGCTCTCTGATACTTCAGGAGAAGGCAAAATACAAATATTCTCCTTATTTTTCTCATTTTGATTTTCCCCTTTTAAAAAATATTTTATTATAAAGACATGTCAGATGAGGCCACTATCATTTTCAGAGTCATTCAGTGTGTAATTGTTGAGGAGAAAACTGTTATAACCTTCATATGAAATTTATGGCCATGTACTGTGCTGCACTGAATAGCTTCTGGTAACATTATGGCGTTCCCTGGACTGTGTTTTTCCTTATCTAGCAATCATTCACTTGGGACTCACAGTGATCTTTCATTAAACGTAGGTTCTCGTCTGCTTCTCATACACACCACCCTGAAACTATAATATGTTCTCTGACCTGCTGGAAGTTTCTAATTCTGCAGCTAAGGCAGATTTCTCTGTGCTACAGGAAAACCTCCCCTTTTTGCTGCCAGGTGACTGTAACGTGCAAGAGATCTAGGCCAGCACCCAGCCCAGCACAAGGAGGCAGCAGAAGACCTAAGTGGCACTAGACTGGTGTCAGGCAGCCCATGCTGCTCTTTGCTGCATTAGAAATTCAAAGCATTTGACTCTATTTCCCACCTCACTCTTGGCCTAACTTTCTGATTCTCCCAAGCAGGGGTGATTTCCCATCAAGTTTCAGCCATGCTTTGTATGTCTCTCCATGCCTATGATGCCTCAGATCTACTTTTATCAAGGATAGGAGATTATGTATCAGCACACGTCCTGGTTGAAGCACTTCTGCTTATGCCACCAGCTGAGTTCATCCCTGAGGTTGCACAAGCTGATTATTGTATGCAGGTGGCAGCATAAGCATCTACTTTTGAACACATCAGCACATATAAATAAAAACCAAAATTATCAGGTAATAGCAATTAGAAGAGGTTGGAATGAAAGCAAGTATTTAAATTTAACACCAAAGCTTACATTGATTTTCCTTTTAAAATTCTCTATTCAATACATATGCCTCAGAATACACATAATGGTGTAAAATGGGTTTAGTGATTTATTTCAGGAAAAAAAATTGTCAGTGTCCTATAGGTGCTTGAAAGGAAGGACATACAAGCTTTCACTAGTTTACTGGATTCCCCTTCAGACTGTAACTTGAGTTGTTTTACCTCACAAAGGCTTTACCAATACAGATAAGACAGCAGAAGTCATATGGTGCTTACAGAGGCAGGACAATTTTTCATCTCCTACCATCCTCTGAAATGCCACGTGCCTCCCGAGTAAACTCAACCAAGGCTGCAGTCAGGCTCCCCACAGCTGTACAGCCTCCATGTGTGCAAGCTGATCCCCAAATATGTAGCTGCCAGCAGAGAAAAGTACAAAAGCTGTGACATGTTTCTATACCAACCTCACATTTGAATTCATATTTCCAGGAAAAAAGCTTTCCCAAGCTCATTCTTTCACTCATTTTTTATTATTGCTTTTGCATTATTGGTCAATTTATAAAATACCTGCACACTGCACAGCTTGGCTGCCAAGTACAGCCACATGGGTGTGAAGCTGAGCTAGCAAACAAAAAGTTATAGGAAAATCCTTGCACTGAATAAACCAGAGTAAGAGATAAATTTATGAGCCTTTCCAAAGACATGCAGAAAAGAGCTGGCAATACTTTAAGTTTTAAAATAACTGGGACTTGTCCACCTACAAGTGGTTTTGTCCAGCAGTGTTACACAAGAGCACTTACAAAAACCTGCTGGCAGGTCCTCAAGAAACATCTACACCCAGCAAGCCTGAGCACTGTTTCACCATGTGCATTCCCCTCTCCTCTCCCCCACCAAAAAGTATTGTATAACTTTAGAAAATCATTATAATCCTGATGATGCTCCCAGGATTCTTATTCAGTTGAAAAAATATTGCTACAGCTCAGTAATGACTCTGCAATGCTCAGCTGCCCTGGGGCAGTAAAATAATTCCTAGCTTCTTCTTCTGTACATTAATTCTGTAATATCAGTATATATTTTTCATCTCTAGCACACCAGAGTGCAGATTATTCTGATGTGACTGATGGTAGCAGTCACCCTCTTGGCCAGGAGCATATGCAAATCTCCAGTAGCCCTCAGGAAAATCTTTACCTTAAGGAATAGAAACCAGGAACTAGCTAAGGAAGAGTCGTGCACTCCTTTGGGGAGCAGCAGGTATTGACCACAGCCTGAGAGAGAGGCACTGGCCCAGACTGAAGGCTGATCTAACAGCTCCTGTATCAGCTACTCATTCTCATGGAGAGGGAAAAC
Source organism: Passer domesticus (assembly GCF_036417665.1). Lineage (NCBI taxonomy): Eukaryota > Metazoa > Chordata > Aves > Passeriformes > Passeridae > Passer > Passer domesticus. Next base: position 41,325,935 of record NC_087480.1, read on the forward strand.
CACAAGCCACCAGCAACACTGAAGGAAAGCGTGCTCCTGTGCTTGGCATTTCAAAAATGTGGGAGGTAGAGCAGAGACATGACCAAGCCATGACAGACACAGCCTGTGATGGGCAGTCTCCCCTGATACCTGATGAGAGGGGTGGTAAGGAAGCTGATCTGAAACAGCAGTAAAGAAAGCCATCAGTCCTTTGGCAACTTACTGGCCCTACAGGAAAAATAGTCTGTCTCACAAGGAAAATATTTTTTTCTCCTTCAAAGCTCACATGGGATACACAGAATAGGCAGACAAGATTTTTCAGTATGCACCACGGTAGTATGGTAGTCCCCATACTTCCTACACCTGTGTATTTTTACTCACCAGTGGAGGCATTCAGCTCTTTCCTGGAGGACTGGAAAACCCTGATCCAAGAACTGTCAGACAAAATTAATATTTTACCCAAATAAAGATGATAGGGCAGCAAAACATGCTGAAACTTAAGTCATGCCAACAATAGTGCCAAAGCATTACACTGGCACAATGTTTTGATTGATTTTAATTGTTTTGAATTTAAAACATGGGCTCCCTATACTTAGGACTCCTTGTGACCTTGTGACCTTTAAGGTTCAGCACAAACTTAGGTATTTTACTGTATCAGTCATTACAGAGACATGGATAAAGGTAACTTTTCCTATTAGAAACCATGTCACATGACTAAAGTAGCCACAGGAAAAAGTGTGACCTAAAGCTACACTTCCTTGCTAGATAAGTATTACCCCAAACTTGTGCCAGGACCATCCAAATAGGACACATTTCTAAACAGAAGAGATGGTGTTTCAGGGATGAACTGAAAAAAAAATTCCCCAAGAACTGCATTAAAATGAGACGTAGCATACTCATGTAGACAGTATGTAAGCACATTTTGAAGGGCTGTCAGAGTTTAAGGCTGAATTCTCATCTTCAGTAATCTCAAGGCACATCAGGGAAACCATGTGTAATTGCTTTTGTAGTATAAACACACTAAATATGTATGTTTCCACAATGGGAATGACTTGGAAATTTTGTGATCATTAACAAACTCTTCTACAGTACCAGCAAAACAGAACCTTAGCAGAATCCAAGTTCTAAGTTCTGCCATCAGCTTTTGTCTCTCTTGTGTCAGGTCTGGTTAAATACTAATAATTTCTGAAACTGATAGAGACAGCTCAATTTTGTAAGAGTGTCCATAGTTCATTTTGCTCCTAATGGGCAATGATTTGACATTTAACCTGATTAGGGCAAGTGTCCTAATCCTCCAAAACATTTATCTACCTAAAGAACATGCCTTTGTATGCCACAGGTGTGCGTTACACTTTCCAAAACATGGGAGAATATTTCATATGTTGAGGGAATACAGCTGCAAAATTATTGCTACTTCTGGCTTAATGAGCAAATGCATTAAACACTATTATCTGCCTAAAGTGCAGTTGCATGGAAAAATCTAAGAGAAGTAGCATTCACAAAAGAAACAGGGTCTATTGAATGACTGATGTTCCACAGATGATATTACTTTTCCGTGTGTGCAGAATACATAGGAAAAAATGTAACCAGCAATATGATAGTTTGAAATATTTTCTTGCAAGTATAAATCAATCTTAACTGCACTCAAAGTATTTGAATTTCCAGTCAGTTTTTGTTAAAAGTTCTCTTGTAAGGAATTGCTGTGAAGAGTTGGATCAGTTGCTCCATGAAGGAGCACTGAGTCACATCACAGAGAATAAAGTTCATAGTACAAGTTTAGGTTGTTTTTGACTGAAAACTGAAGTTCTGCTAATGAAAAAGAACTTATTGCATCACAGGATAGGAACTTTGGCATCCTGTTCTGTGCTTCTCTAAGGCAAAGTCTGAGCTAATTGTCATGTACATCCAGTTGATATTTGAGAACCACACTGGTGGATGCCAGTGGGAATGTTCCAGGATTATTTTTTTCTTTAGTTTCATATATTTCCATAATATTACACTTCATCTGAAAAGGAAAAATCTACATTGCACATTTCTCCAACATAATTAAAAATGTAACAGGAGAACACTTAAAATGTATGAATATTAATCAAAATGCAAAAAAAGCCCCAAAAAAATATTCTCTCACATTTTCTTATGTATCTTCCTGGATTAAAACAAATTGGTTCTGTGTTCCATGTCAAACTGCAGTTTTCTGGTACTGTTTTCTGTTGTTAGGTATGTGTTCTCCTACTTCTTGCAAAAATCTCCACCTAAAATTGAATTATTTCATTTAGTTATTGCATGGATCCTTTGTTTCCAAACCTCTTTTGTCTCAAAAAATAACTGCCAAGAGCAAGCAGCTATAGATTTTTACATTTTTGTACACATTTTCTTATCCATACACATGTTTACATATATCAGTACTGAACTCTATATATATTAAATTCATTTTCATATCTATACAAACATGTACAGAGCAATTACTGTTATGCATTTGGATTTAGTGTATATATTTAACACAAAATTTGGTTAATAAAATTCTCTTTCCAAAGTTCTGTGGCTATAAGACAATTGGCAAAAGTGAAACAAGTAAACAGCTTAATAAGTAAAAACAAATTCCTGAGTTAAGACTTGACCTAAAGCACATTTCAAAGACTTACTGAATGAGTTATAGAGGGATTCGGAACAGGTCCTAAGCTTCTTTATAAATGGCTTTGCATAGCTACAGTTATTGTATATTTATACACCACAGAAAACCTTATTAAAATATGTGGGAAGAAATATGTTTCTCTCAGTTTGGGGAGATAAATCACATACCTTCATTTTATTAGAACTTATCAAATGACTAAGAACAAGCTCAGCTGCTTCATTAAAACTGCCAGCAGTGCCGATATCCCTTTAAGACAACAGGTGGCAGAGAGTTTGTTGGCTGCAATCATTTCTCTTATGTAAGTTTACTTGCATGGCTGGGTTTTGGATTTGCTCTTGAAAATAAGTTTGTGTGAATGGTTCTCTTTGGGATTGTCCAGCTTCCTTCCACTTCCTTCTCAATGGCCCCTCCTGCAGCAGGACATCCTGCATTTTAGGAATTTCAGTTTCTTATCTCAACAGCTTTAAAAGCATTGTCTGAGTCAGGAGTTTTCTTTATGTCTTAAGTGTCTGGTATGCAGCTGGCATCTAACCTTATACATGTGTACTCTTAGATCTGTCTTTTTCAAGTTGGTCTTCAACACGGAAGGAGTATGCATGGGAAGTCAAACAGGACAGTGCTTCATGACAACCAGAATGTCTAGGATACTCTGACTTATTCTTTTTCCTTCCTTCTCAAAATTCCCTAATTCTCATACTGCCAAAAAGACCCCACAAAGAACCATCACCAACCCCCACAAAAGTGTTACAAATATTCTGTGCATTAATACAGACAAATATATATGAATAAATATATTTACACAGAATAATTTCACACTTTTCTTCTTCTTTGGTAGTTTGTTACCCAGAGTTATCTCGGTAAGCCAACACCACAGGCTTCATTGCCTCGAGATGGTCAGTTATCATAAATGCTGGAGATCTATCTGAAATGTCTTAAAGGCCAGTTCCAGATCTGTGGCAGAGCTCAAAATGAACTTGGAACTGAGGCTAAAAATGGATATAAGAGAGACACTGCCTGGCAATGACACTTTTTTGTCCTTATATATGTTGTCAAAAGTCTGTACATCTTTCATGTTTAATAAAGGCATTTTATTTCCTTATTGAGACTACAGAAATGTTTCTAGGATAGGTCACAGGACCAGGAGCCGGTACTTGAGGGGGGTTTTGGAGGGTGTCATAGGGTCACTTCACCATCTTAAACAAGTCATTGGAGCACTTCACACCCTGTTGCACTAGAGTTTGTGACATGACAGTAACATGTGGGCTCTCTATGATAACCCTTCCTGTTCTACGTGGCTTAGCAGAACCAACAACGAAGCAAAGTTATTTTTCTAACTTATTTCAGCCATTAGAAATATTTCCTCCCCTTTTTGAATGAATTTCCTCCCCTTTTGTAAACCTTACTGTAAGGTTTACAAGTTACAATCTTCAGCTACTCATTAATGAGTCTTAAACCTGCATTAAATCTTACCTTATATATGATTTGACACGAAAATTTTAATTTCCTAAGGCTGCAAGTGGCAGGGGGACAGGGTTTTATTGACAAAATTTGTTTTAGCCTTCATAGTCCCACCTAGAGTAGCCAGCAAGCATTCAAGTGTAATGTGGTCTTCACAGATGCTAAAAGAGTTGAATATATTTCCTCAAAAAAGCATTATAGTAAAAGCTTTAACTTAACACCTCTTTCATATTACTTATTATTGTCCATCACTGTTTTCCTCTACAACAATCAGAGAGAGTTCTTATAGAAAGAAGAAATGCCTAGTTCACTATTAAATGCCTGCTTAGAGTTAATTAATAATTTTTTATTTATACAAATCCAGGCTTCTCTTTTATGCATTTACTTTGGTTATAACTCACCACATAAAACCCCAGTAAAGAGTTCAATGAATCAAGAATTTTGTGTTACAAACTACGGCTCCTAAAGATGCTCAACATCACATCACTCCAATAATTAAAACTTTTTAGCACTAAAGTGTCACCAAAAAAAAAAAAAGAGACTAACAGAACATTCAGCAGCATTTGTATCCCACTTCAATGGTTTGAGATAAACTCAATGTGATCACGTTAATGCCAGTGTCATGGCACCAGCAACAATGACATTGGAAGTTTGGTAGTAAGGTTTAATATCCTTTCCCCTGAGGAATACTTGTTCCTTATATGGAATGGCATTAAGATGAAAATTATTTTAGGTAGGTTATTTAGTTAATAGTTCATTAAAATGAGTTAGCCATGAAAAAGTTTATTCCAATCTACTGAAAATGTTTTCTGCAAAGTAGAATAGCAGTACAGCAAACTATCTGTGGTGGAAACTTGTCTTCTTTTTGTTCATAAAGCTCTAGGGTGGCTTAAGAACAAATACAGCTTCAATTTCTGTACTCAAACATACATTACATTGCAGATCTGTCAACCAACCACCCGTGAATAGCTACTGCTGTCTAAGTTGATATCTGACTGCTCACAAACCTTTCTGTTAAAACAAAACCCTAAAAAAATGTTATAGGGATGCTATATACATACACACCTCAATAAACAGGGAGATTATTTAAACACAAAAATCATACTTGATAGTGGACCACATAAAGTGGATTTGACTAATAATTTGCCAGGTCCTTTGCCATTATATGGCTCTAGTACTATTGTACTAACCAAGCCATAAAGGCAGGGTGAAAAAAAAACCTGACTCAGAGTTCACAGTAATAACTACACAAAAAGCGTATTTTCAAAAAGATATTGTCACAAGAAAATCCTGTTAATGCTGTTTTTCAAAGCTGTCAGCCCCTTTGGCCTTAGTGAGCACTTATGTGTTGAGATACATTTTCTGTTAATTTGGTTTGCCCCATGCCATCATGGTCACCTGTACATGCTCTGCAACATGGTCCAAAATTGATGTGCAGCTAACAACCAGCAGATTATCATTAAGCCACTTTTGCTTATGTCCTCTCAAACCAGAGATGCTACAAAGCGTGACAGCAAAAGTAATCCATAAACTACAGACTTCCATTGAAGGAAACTAAACCCCATTAAGTAGCAGCCTAAGAGATGCAGGAAGGAACAGTGATTTGATTGGTGAAAGCCAAGCCTTCAGCAAGAATGCCATGTGCTAGGAAACAAGGTTGGAAACATATCTGTTCTTGAAAAACTGATCCCTAAGCTAGATACTTGAGGTTTGCCACACTATTCTGGTTAAAATTTGGCTGCCATCCTGAATAGGCACATCTCATCATACCAATGACCCATACAGCAAATCTCTCCATACCCTTCTGGTGATCGCTGTAGCTGTGTCACATCCAAGTGCAGAGCTCCCGAGCTCCAGATAACAGAGGTAGCATTGCCAGCATTGTTCCTTGCTGTCCTTTATTTTGGAGTAATTATTGCATTTATCTACATAGCCCCAAAATAAGACTCCTCTAGTTACTTTCTGCCTGACCTTCCATTCATGGAACATAACAAACAAATGAGGGGAAAATTAGAAAATGCAATTTTACAACACAGAGCAACCTTATATAAAAAGCTCTATACCAATACCGCTCTTGTACTGTGGAGTCCTAAGCCCAGGGATACAGAGTCTGAGACAGCAGGAGGAAATACTAGCTCATGTGTTAAAATGCAAATGTTTTGAAGAGGAAGCATGTGGCATTTCTGATAGAGTCAGCTTTGGGGAATGAGGATGCTGTTCCTCTCCCCTACCCTGACTGGCCATATTCTGCTGCAAATGTATTTGATCAGAGCCAAGCACTGTAAAACTGCAATCTGTTTATTTTGTTAAGAAAGACTGAATATTACCAGTCTTTCCTAACAAAATATCAGAAATATGTTATCTTCTAATAAGAATGTCTTGGTTAGGAAGGATGCTTTGGAGCTGAATCAAGCTGAGCACATGGGGATCAGAGCGACCATAATGAACAACAGAAGGGCATCAGAATAGTTTTGTCCACTGGTAGATTAAAGACAAAACACTAGTTTACAAACAGGGAGATAAGATTTGTTCATTGTGATGCCTCCTCTGCATAGCATTGAGGAACATGTAGTTCTCATCTTTTTACAATGTAATTCCCCTCAAGGATACAGTTAAACCAGCATTTCTTTTTGACTGTAAGCTACAACCTAAGTCTCCACTGCTTCACTTGTAATGTCTTAGTTTTATCTTATCAGTGTAGGCAAGTCTCAGACTGATTTAAAGAGAACTTGATCACATCTCCCTAATGCCCAAATACATTTCTTCCCTAATCACCTACCCCAGAGATTTTGACAGCTTTCACCTCAATTGCCTCACTGGTGACTGAGTGTTCTACACTGCCATCACACGGCAGAGTTCTTGCTCTGTGCAGACTTCAATGAGTTCACATGAATCACTAAAACCTTCCAGATAAATAAAGGTGGAGATAAGAACAGATTCCCAAGGGTGCAGCCTCCCTACCCATTCACCTCTGGAAAGACAGCCCACTTAGGCTCCCAACCCTTCTGCATGCATCTGACCAGTCCTCTGGAGGACCCAGATCCCCTGGGCCACTCCAAAAGTTCCCGTACCTAATCCTCTGAAATAAAAACACTAAAGCATTCCAACTGGAAGGAATCTCAGAGCATCTATGTCCAGCCTCCCACTCAGACCAGCTTCAGCACTGAACCCAGAGCAGGTTTCTCAGGGCTTTTCCAATTCCAGAAAATCTCCAGGACTGATTGCACTTGTTCCATTGCTTCATTAAGCTCCTAGTGACTTCTTTTTCCCCACACCAAACATCCAGCTTCAATTTCTGACCAGTCTTTTGATTTCTTGCCATGAAGTTCAGTGGGTCCATATTCTGCTGTTGGGTTTCTTCCTGCTTCCATCCTGCCCAGGCTGAGCAAGTCCTGGATATTCAGCCTTTCCTCATAGGGCCACTGCTCCAGCACCCAGGAGGCTTGATGGCCTCCACTGAATTCACCCCAGTTCAATCCCTTCTTTCCTGTACTGGGCAGGACACAAAACTAGATGAAATAATGAGGTGCTCATAAACATAGTCATAGCTGCTATTTCTTTGCACTGAGTTATAGTAAAGATTTTAAACACTTCAGAATCAATGAAACAGGTCAAAGTGTTTTAGCTGAATATTTTGTGATGCTTAATGGACAGTGGCTCAAGACTCCATTGTGCTTATGTTTCTGCAGAGCTTTAGATCAACAAAAGGGGAGTACAGGCTGCCTGTTAAGGGCTGGCATTTTGACTTAGTTGTATTTTCACATCCTCCTGTTGTAAATGACTCTACAAGGTGATGGTCAATAGCAATTCAGGCCGAGCATCACTATTGCTTTAGAAGCATCTTCTGTTCATCGCACTTGATGGCATCCAGTCTGAATGCTCTCAAAATATGTACAAATTTAATCAAAGCCTTGATCGACAGCTTTAAAAGAAATATTGGCTTTGTGTTTGTGGCTTGGTTGTGAAAACATTACTCAGTGACAAATATTCCAAAAGTCCCATAAAAAACAATCCTCTAGTATAAATCAAAGAGGGTAAACCTTGCAAAGCAATATCACTGATGTCTATTACCCAGATATGATTGATTAGCTGCTTGCCCCAGCCTCATCTAAGTGCCAATCTATGGTACCCAATATAATCACATTTGTTCCTAAAATTAGCAAGAAAATTTGCCCAGCTAAAACCTGCCATCTTTGTCCTAGTAACACTTCACATCTGAGTCAGGAGTTCTTAAAAAAATAATAGGATAAAAAGAACACTAACAACAGCTATGACTCCCGTCAGGAACAATAAAAAAGATGCAAGGAAAATGCATTGCAATTTAGAATTTGCTTAATAAATAGGAGCAAAACAACAATGGGGGTGTTCCAGACACCATTCGATAGTTTCTGTACTACCAGGACATTAAGAAATCAGAACACTTAACACATTCTCATTTTATCTGCTGACATAAAAGCAGACTTCTGACTGGAAGTTTCACAGATAATTAATACTATCAACATCGATATATTGGAAAGGAAGGATTATCCACACATTTGATAATAATCTAGAGTCCCTATAGTTCTGGACCTGGATTGTACACCAAAGTTATGCATACTCCCATTCACTCTTGTCCTATCACTACATGACCTTGTAAATATAGGCTTAATGGAAGGAAAAACCCAAACCAGAATATATAATATAGTAAATAAACATAATGGTAAAGGCTTTTCTGGAAGTCTGACCTTAGTCAATAATATACATATATATATATATGCACACATATACATAAAAAACAAAAAACATGTCTGAGCACAGATTCACAAAATTTTATATGAAATTTTCAAGCCAAATTTAAATAAAGTATATCTGATCTATACTGGTGACAGAACTTCCTCATTCTTTTAAAAGTATGGGGGAGAAAAAAAAATCAAACTATCAGTATAAAAATCACTTTCAACATTCTCAGGAAAGAGTGAGATGAAAATATTGTTATCTCATGATAAATTTAGGGAACCTTTTTTCCAGAGTTTCTCTGTTGACTCCTCAAAAGAGTCAACAGAACTCTTGAAAAAGAGCCTAATCTTTTTAGAGCACGAAAACCTCAGTTATCAAGTAGTGAGACTTCAGCTAAGTGCCTCTAGTCCAGCCTCATCCTCCACAGTGGTAAAATCTGACAGGGCACTTTGGTACAGAATTACAGCAGAGTTTAGCACTGCCATGTAGTCAACAGTGCATCAATCAATAGAATTTATATTTAAAAAATAATTATGCTAAAGTAATCTCCTTAATAAAAGTGGTATTATCAAAGTGTATTTAAAAAGTTCATATTTTAAATTCCTATTTTACCTTCTACATGATTTTTCATCTTAATGCCTTCATAATATCTGTAAAGTGTACAGTACTTTACCAGCTTTGGTACACTAAAGTGCCCTCATAAATTGTATTAAAATGGGTTTGTTAAGCATTCCTAGTACCATATAATGCTGGTAATGCCAAGTGATAAGTGATAGCCGGAATCATAAATGCTTTTCTAAACACGTTAGAATTGGTCTTAGTATTGGATGTTCTGGTCTGATAAGACACTCCTACACTAAGGCAATCAGTGGAAATTAGCAATTGGCATGAAAATTACTGTACAAGAAATTGCATTGGGTTTTTCTCCCTGCACTCTCATTATGCCTTTGTGAACTCTATAAAAACAGATTAAAGTGAAAATTCACAACTAGGACTGATGAAACAGTAGGAAAATATTTACCAGTGTTAACCAGAAGTATTTTAATTTTTGAGATAGGTTTGATACCTAAGAATAATAACATGAAAAGAATTCTTGTCAATCTTGTATTTCAAAACATTTTCAGCTGTTATTCCATGCAAGTCACATGAACTCATTGAACATACCCTTTGCAATGGATTCAATCTCTACCAACCTCACTCATAGCTCTCAACTTGCCTTTTTTTATTAATAAGACACATGCAAATCTATTTCCATATGGGATAAGGCAGAATACGTGAGGGTGAGCTAAGAATGAAAGTTTGGGGATTGTTTCTTTTTTTAACCAAAACCACTTTGGTCCTGTTACTTTCAAACAATGAAACCACATACCCCAAAAGTGAGTTCTGAGACACTTAGTGCTGCTAACGCCACCCTGAATTTATATTATTTATTGTTCCAAACTCCTTGGGAGTTAAGTTTCACACATATTTTCTGTATCACTACAAGACATACAGGCTGCTGAAGGCACCTCTACTAAGATACAGTTGTGAATTGAACTATTGATGCCAAATCTAAAAGGCGTTTAATTTTTAATGGCCAAAATAAACTCTTTCTCCCTTGTTTTCTTTCTTAGAACAGATGCACAGTGAACTTACTCCGCATGCTGACAGGTTTTTGGCTGCTTGTAAATCCTGAAAATATTGATCAGTTAAAAATATTCGGACGCTTGCATCCCTCAATTCTGCTTACCACAGCCTTTCTTCCTGGTCAGCTAGGAGAGCACCAGCAATTTTGTTATAATGATAAATGACCCTCATAGACAGGTCACTCTTTTTTACCTAAAGCCACAATTTTCTCCTTCCTTTAGGTCACAACCTGATTTTTCAGGGTGACAGATTTATTACTTTCTTTGTGTGCTAAAAAACAAATCACTAACAATTGCTCAAAATACAGTCCTGTCACAATAACTTTGAGCACTTCCCAGCCAGAATGATGCAACACGAGGTTTTTTCCTGTTTTCAAAGCAGCAAAATCACTTGTGCATTTACCACAGCTATTTTGAAGACCCATTTGGCTCTTTTCATAATATGCAACATGTCCAGGCTGCTTGCCAAAAAAATAAAGTATTAAAAGCATTATTAAAAGCACCAGTAAGCCTTTCATAATAAGAGATGGTACTTTTTTTTTATTTAAGTGAGGATCATGAAAGAGTAGCTGGCCTGACGTTTGGGTGCAAGTAGTGAAACAATATTTACCACAAAACAAGTGAGCTTAAAGGATATTTCTATCACACCCCAAATATCTGGACCACAGGGGCAACTCAGGATTATTATCCAGTAAAAAACTTGTCTTTCTAGTTTTCCTGTGTTTCCAGGAAGACTTTTTTCCAATGGGTTTGGATAACACAAGGGTCTTGGGATGCCAGTCCCATGCAATGTCAAAGATACTAAGACCTCTTTTGGATATAAGAAAAAAACCAAATCCTCAGTCCCCCAAACCTTGGCCCAGCTGCAGTTACCCAAACAGCAAACTCAATCTGACTGGAATAAGGAAAGAACAGAGCACTGCAGCAGAACTGCACGAGGTTTGGGGCTCACTTCCCACACTACATGCTGAGGAACACGACACTGGAAGATACCACAGCTGGCAACTCATGGACAGCCACAAGCAGCCCCGGACCAGAGAGTCTGACCAGAGCCTATGAACAAATTTATATTTGCCAATATATGAGAGACATTCAGGATGCACACTACTCTAATGCAGAATCCATCAATGTCCTCTGTGCACAGTGTAGCCATCACACTGACAGCATTTAATTTCTTATCTTTACTCTCAAAACATTAATTCTTGCAATGTGAATATTATGGGGTATATACTTTATAGGAATACAGGAATGGCCAGGAAGCAAGCTAGTATTTGGCCAAAACTAGGTTTGTGTCATATATACCTGGTACCAGGTATACTAGCTGTGACAAAAAACGATGTTCGTGACAAAATTTAATGTTGTCTAGCAAGAATCTTATTTAAAAGGCAAAAAAATACCTCAGCTACAAAGCAGTGTGCCCTTTGTTATGAAGATGAAAACATAGGACCATAATCAAAAGAACTATCAGCTTCCCATCTCATATGGTCTTGGTAAATTACTTAATCACTTTGTACCTAGACCTATCCAAAACCAGCAATACAGCCCTTGCTTTTACCTTTGTGTCCTAGGATCACAAAAACCTCAGAGAAAATACTAATATTCCCCTTACATACTAATAGCTATCAGAACAGGGAGAGAATGGCTTGTGTGACCAAAGTTCTGTGTGACCAAAACCAACAGAGGACACCAGAGGCAGACATACATCTCTATTTCCTGATGCAGCTTGCAAATAAATGCATTCTTTTCTTATGAACATCCTCTTATGTATCTGATATAAAGAACAGTTTAGTTGTATTTCTCAGAGGTTTGTAATATTCAGACATATAGGAGTCATCATCTGTTCCAGCACCCCTTTATTGTGATGGTGGTAGAGGGGCTTGCTTCAAAAAGGACCAAAATATTCTTTAAACATCAACAGTTATAAAAATGTTTAAATCATTCCAGAATACATAATTTGGCACAGGTAAAATTCCATAGTGCTGCCCCTGAGCCCCAGCCTTACAATCCTCACACTGGTAAAGCTCCTGCAGAGCTCAGGTGCTTCCTCTCCTAGAGACGGGGGAAACAATCTGCACTGAGTACTTTTATAGTCTGTAAACTCCCAGAGCTGGTCTATCCAAACTCCTCATTTCACACAGGGTTTCAAACCCTGATTAGTTCTGGTTTTCACCTCATAACAATATGCTTTTTACTAAGCTGCTGTCCTTATACTGTGCACTATTTGTAGTAACATGCCATTAAATATGCACAGTGTAAACATATAGTGCTGGTTAATGCATAATTTAATAGAACAACTTTTGATAACCCGTGTGTAGTAGAGTTCATAAGGTAACAGATATGAGCACAAGAAAATAAAGCAGAATTATTTCATTTAGAAACCAGTACATCCTTTGGAATATCTTCAAATAAGGTCACTGGAATGAATAGCATAGCTGAAACGTACGTAAAAAGATACTCTGACAGAGCAAGTGATAAAATGAGGAAAGTAAGCACTGAGAAGTCCAGAGTGAAAGCAATTAAGTGAGACTAAGAAAGAAAAGATGCTTGGGCTAAAAGACCTGCTTCTGTGTGTCAATTCAAATATCATTAGAAGTGCAAATAGCTAGAGAAAACACAATTTTTGCTGGATAATTAACATTATACCTCAGTCTCTGGGGCACAAATTGAGACGTTGTGGTCCTGTATGGCTTTTTTCCATCTAAATGTGCTTATGCACATGAGGAACCCAAGGTGTCTCATGAGAGCTCAATATAATGCTTACTTTGTCCTGCTACTTACTTTTAATGAAGATGTTTGCAAACATGATTCTTTTTTGCCATTCCACAATGTCTTCCCTGCTCCTGAACTTTACCTTACACTATTTGCAATAAATGCAAGCACCATCTAGTTGCTTTTTAAGGAATTTTGATTGCACTCCCAGCTGCAATCTTGTACATACATATGGCTGCCTCCAGCTGGCAACTCTCCATTTCAGAAGAGCCACATAATCAAACAAGTTATTTCCATTTCCCCCTGATGGTTCTAATGAGTTAATCTCTGAGATGTCTTCAATTAAAAACCAAAAATATATATAACAATAAATAAAATCACACAGTCCTTAGACATGCATAACTTCCACTGATTTCCAGCCTAAGTTCTGTGTAAGAGTATGGCTTGAGATGCAGATTCCCAGGAACAGTAAGCATCAAGCAAGTTACACACACACACACCATACCTGTACCCCTTACAGGAAAATACAGCCTGAAAAAGGCTGCTTATCTTTACTGATATGTAATGAAGACTATTTTCTCTATGAAGCTTTCTGCATTGTCAAAAGAAATTACTACCTTTTCAAGCCTATCCCCTGAAAGAGTTGGTGATCATTAGCCAGCTTTATTCTATTTACTGAGATAAGGTTTATAGCTCTGATACAAGACAAAATTCTCTCAAGCAGCTCACACTAAACTTTTAGCACAGAACTATCAAGACATTAAAAGATCCAGTCTTATTATGACAGCTGCTGTAGGATAGAAGGGCTTACTTACTACAAGGTAGAGAGACTGACTAAATAAGCACAAAGTAATTGAGCTGTGACACTGTTGTGTCAGTTTATTGTCACTGGGTCACAATACTCGTCTTTGCAGACAATTGTTTTGCAAGCTATAACAAGGCACGAAGTTAAAACTGCTGCTTTCATTTAACTTGTCTTGTCCATATTTGCACAGCTCACATTCTGTGACTAAATTGCTCTTTTTTCCCCTCATACCTGAGAGGTGGCAAAAAACAACCAGTTTATTAAATTAGATTTCTCCCTTCCTTCCCATCAGGGTAACACGTGAAACTATACAAGGTGCTTTAAACTGGTAAGTAAACAAACCTTCCCACCTGGAGTCATCAGGAGAAAAATCTTAAGACCTGCAAGCTAGTTTAAACACACAAAACTGGAGGGGGAGCTTCTCACCAGAGTTGTTCACAAGCATCTCAAAAGCTCATCTGCCAGGCCCTCTCATGATTATGAGCCGGAACGTGCCCATTAGAGCAAAATAAAAATCATACTGTTGTACCAATACAGTGGGAAATGCTAAATTTCCTTGCATGGGTGCCAGCCAGCACAGCTGCTAGAACAAAAGTTAATGTTCAGAACAAAATCACCGTGCTGTGACCTCATTCAGAACGTGGCCCTTTCCACATTGAAGGAATAGACAGACAAAAAAAAAGTCAAGAGTAGCGACAGGGGCCTGCCCTGCTCCCACCTTTGCTCTGGGTGAAGCAAAACTGTGCCTGCTAATCCAGATTAAAGAAATCAATGCCACTAAACATATGGACAAACTTGAAAACAGATTTTCCTCAGCTAAACTTATTCCTATAGAATTTCAATAATAACTATTGCAAGAAGAAATAATCCTCAAACTGCATATACACTGGCTTTTACCAGTTTAACTTACTTATAGAGAAACATGGGGAATACTGGCATGAGAGAAAAGTGCAACTCCAGAAACTTAGGGGCAAGAACAATTCTGTTGGCAGGGTTGTATTTTTATTCGCTCACAGTAAGTTTTCCCCAATATTTCTGGGTTTTCCCTTTGACTCTAATTGAGATCACTTCCTTGTAAGAGTGACTTGGTGCCCCTTTGTCTTTAGGAATCAAAAAAAGACAAGGAAGTCCCTGGATAGAGAAGTCTGGCAGTTAAAATCATGGGCTTCCTTCCCCAGCTTGTCTTATACATCACTTAATGTTTGACAGTCTTTTTCACTGCTTCCCTTCCTATTACGAAGTTTTCAGTGATTTAATTGAGTGTTCACCAAGCTGTTTACAATGTTCACATCAAGGCCCAAAGATGTCAGTTAACAACTCTTAATGGTCAGGGTTGACAAGGATTTGTTTCATCTTGCCTCTTTCAATAAAAAACTAAATCAGTGACAAGACAGGTACATTTCCACTCACCTTGCTTCCACTATATTGAAATAAGGATCATAGACATAAATACCATTTATGCATATGATCCGATATGTAAATGAAATATTTCCAGAGCATGTTTCTAACTGCAGATTTTAGTGAATCTTAGGTAAAACAAGCAAATTCTGCATTTCTGCAAAAGCCTCAAATCAGTGTGAGGGATTTTCACTCAGATTCTGTTCTGACTGTATGCACAGGGTTGTCTAATGCTTGTTCCACACTCTAACAACAGCTCAGGTGCAATGAGCCACAGACATTTGCACCTATGAATATCAGCTGCTACTTTTAGCCAGAGCACATATTTCTGCCACAGTCAATCACCCGGACCCAGCAGGACACACACTTGGATTGCACAAGACACCTGCACATGCCCTGTGGAGCCAGAATGGTGAAATCCCAGCAGACAGAGATAACCACCGAATGGAAACAGTAGCACATTTAAAGCCCTGCCTGCGTACGATGAGGCAGTTTTATCAGGGAAAACTGAGCTTTTGCCAGGACATCCCAGAACACAGCACTTCCCACCCCCTCATTCCCCAGTTTAACTTCTGCATGCCTACCCTTTAAGGATCTCAGTCAAAGATCACTGATGCCAATAAATTAGAAACAGAGAATTACTTTTCCATGAAGGATCGAATCACATCACATATTGAACCACCACAGGTTTGCTGTTGGCTTTGTGCACACGAGTCGCTTACCATAGATCAGCTGTTATAGTTTGCCTGTTCCTGGGGTTATGGAGTCATACATGTCAGAAATCAGAGTTTTGGCTTTCATTTAATAGTCTAAAACACAAATTCTGCACAGTGAACTTAAGCTCCTGAGATGCAGTCCGCATAAATCAAGCAAAATAGCTCAGCTCTTTCCATACCTAAAGCATTATTCTGACACTGGCTCCTTCCACTTGGACTCTTTCTAGCTTTCACTGTCTCCTCACATGTTACTCAAGAGCCAGTTTTCCTTTTCCCAGACAGCACAAGCAGGCAATATTTACCCCTCATCAGTGTAACTTGCTCAGTGTGTAGAGACTAGGAAATACAGCAAGCAAACCTCATCGGAATAACCACACAGATAACTCACAAGTTATTTAACAAACAAAACATCTAAGGAAAGCTTGTCCATACCTTTAATGGCACTAGTCATTCAGACCATTACATGATATTAGCCTTTATTCCTGGGCCTTTGAACTCCTTCCCACCCTGTATATTGGATCAGTAAGCACTAAAAACCATCATATTGGGTAGCCCTTTTTTTTAATTTTTACCTCCTTAAATCTTCAGTTCTCATCTCTTGGTAAAATCCATTTAAACAGGGCCCACGAGTTAATGGTTAAACTTGTTGTTTGTAGTACCATTAATATAGGTCAAGCAGCACAATAGTTACAACTGCTGAGGGGGAAGGTACATAAAGACACAGTAAGCAGTTCAGGACCTTATTACAACATGTCTATCAAATGCACGGTTACAAACAATGTGCCTGATTCATCAAAAAGATAACTTCTGCTGACAGTACACACTGTTCCCTGGAGTCTCTTACACATGGCTCAAAAATTAAAATTGGAAATGTAAACTACACAGACACATTCTTGCAAATGTGAGTATGTTTCAGCACAGTGAGGGCTTCTATGCAAAATAACAGATACAGGCAGCGGAATGAATTCAGCCCTCATTTGCATCACCGAGTACTGGAGAACTCAGCAGCAGCCATGACTTCACTCTGCATTTTCTCTCAGGTAACCAAGGGAAGAATTTGTCCCACCAGATCCAAGGACACACATTTTTCACCGTGGGATGCACATGCATAATGCCTACAAGAGGGATTACCTTATGCTTTATTCAAGAATATTCAAAAGGACAGACCTCTATGTCCCAAGAAGTTAGTATTTCAGCAGTACTGACATTAAGTACTGTTTCAAAACTAATGGCACTTTAAAGTTTCACAACATAGATTACTTAAGCTCAACATCAGCCATTCAATCTCTGCCAGTTTAAACAGACATCATTCCTGATTTGGGTCCCAAGACCCCTGGGCAAAGTTCCAAATTAACTTCCCAGGTACTTCGCTGGGGCAAAAGCAGACAGAATATCCAAGCTTCAAGACTAGCAGAACTCCCCATGGGTGGCACTGAGACACCTCCCTCTTCTCAATGATTAGTGTCATGAGAGCATGTAAAGGGATCAATCCAATTTACAACATGAGGTTATTTTCCCCCAGGAAAACCAAACATGAAAAAAACAGCTTTTCTGACCAGGCATTTGGAAAGTACAAACAGCATTTCAAAGAGTTTCTCACTTTTCAACTGAAATACTTCTAATGATTAGACTGAGGCAAAAGGATTTTAAAAACCTGTATTTAAGCCCCAAATCTAATAACTGTAATTCCAAGAGGACAATTTTTTCTATTGTTAATATAGAAACCAGATTAAATTTAAACAGGATAATTTACTGTGTATAACAAATTACAGAACTGATACCAGACAAACAGAAGTCATTGCAAATTGATGATGTACATTGTATTTTCTTTCAGACTTCTGTGTTTCATGTTGTTAAAAATTGAAGACAATTTTCTTCCATTTATCTCACGGATAGAACACTTTGCATTTTTGTAATACCTGCTTCCCCTTATTTCAATGTACTTTATGAACCTTGGACTAGATCGTCAGCAAGTGTGAATCACCATAGCCCAATACTGAATTTCATGAAAGTGTTTTAAGTCATGCTACCTGTAGAGTGATTAAGTGATATTGCACCATCCTGTAGACAGAAAAGGGACACAGCATGACATTAGAGCAGCAGATCTCAGGCATGAGGTTACGAATAGTTTATAAACACATCCTGTTGAATTGCAATTTTAAAGCTTAAAACTTTAAAAGTTTTAACATTTTAAACTTAAACCTTTTAGAACTTTAAAACTGATTAAAGTTCACCAGACCCATTTAACAATTTTGTGGATTTTAGAGACTACATGTCTCATCTGGGGTGTTTTCCATTAAATAAAATCATGTCACAGTTAAAAATCCACTTTTGACACTTTTCAGATTAACTCCACTGCATTTTATAGATACACTACATAATAAATACAGACCAACAAACTACTCTGCCTTCTCATTGTGTTCATGCTGGTAGGGCAGCCCAGGTTATAAAATTGTTTGCTTCAATACAAATTCCAGCACAATAAAGGGATTTTTCATCTGGCCATCTTTTCTATTCCATATTATAGGTTCTCTCTAATAGCTTCATATGTTGCACTTCCCTCAGTGGGAAGAGATGTGCTCCACTTTAGCACAGATGTACAGGAAGCCTGCTGCAGAATAGTTCCTATTAACAGAGCTGAATCCTTTTTGTATAGAAATTGTTTATATTAATGAAAACACCACTGCCTCACACTATTGTCTTTCCTGAACATCAGTAAAGACTTGATTGAATTCATTTGCTAATTTTAAAAAAAGGAGAAATAAAGTAATGTAAGGTAAAAAGAAAGTTCCCACAAAGTTACGAATACAAAATGTAAGAGTCCAGAGAATGCAAGGTAATTGCCTGTAAAAACACACAACACTGTAGGAATATGACTGCTTCCTTAGGTACTCAAGGGATCTCTGCCCAGTCAGCCAGGAAGCACAAGGCAGTTGTGCCCTGCTGCTGTTCAGATTTCTAAGGGAAGAAGGAAGGGGCTTTATCTTCTCCCACACACCACCACAACTTCACCAGCAGATATCTGCTGAATTTCAGCTAACATTTTATTCCATTTAAAATTGGGAAATAAGGCACTCAAATCCCGCAGAAACAAAGTTAGCCAGACCCATTCTATTAGCCTCTAAAACATTGTTCTGATTATGAAGATCTGTGTTATATATTTCAGTGAATTTCCCCTTCTGTTATAGTTACTGTCCTGTTTAATTGCAACTTTAGGATGGATACAACTTAAGCTGATGATCTTGCTAAATCATTTGGTAAAAGTTTACAAACCAGTACAATTCCACAATAATATTTCCAATTAGGTTAGCTGGGAGGACAACAATTCACTACAGCCCTAATTTAACATCACACTTTTGTGAAACTGGTGTTAAATTCTGAAGACCATTAAACCCGAATAACACCATTTAACAAAACCTAGTTTCTTATTAATGAATACATGTACCCACTTCTGAAGCAGGCAGCCAGCCCTGGAAATGAGCCACTTGGCTGTGAGGAAATGCAGCGTGTACTGGTGCTGCCTTACCCAAAGGCACATGCACACTGTGTGGAGAGGGTCCCGAGGAGGCGGCACCTTGAAGTCAGAGTTTAGTAAGGATTGTCCTCTTGGCTAGCATGCTTGAAATGTGAGAAACCATTCCAAAACTATGAGCAGCAAGCTCTCCTTTACAACGCTTCAGTAACATGGTAGGACAATAGGGCCTTTGTGGTTCAGAGTGACTCTAGGGCTGAATCATATCATCACAGTGGTTCAAAATTCTCTAAATGGCTTCTCAGAACAATTAAATGGCTTCTAAGAACAATGGCATAACACCATTTGAGGCTTAAGGAGAAGCACAAAGTACCACACTCTGCAGATGGCTTTCAACATTGTGAGCAATGAAATCAAATAAGATAAAGTGAGGATCACCTCTTTCACTAGCCAGCCACCTGGGTCTGTCTGCTTTAAGGATGGCTCTTTTCACCTTCCACAAGCAGAAAGCTGCAGGCTTTCAGGTACAACCTGTGAAACTCTGCCAGGTCTCAGAGCTGCCCTGTATATTCAGAGGTCTTGCATGGAAGAATGCGTTTTCTTGAAGGTTTCATTGTAACATGTGTAACTTGTATTTTCTAATTAGCTCCTCTCAAAGATGATTTGGCAGACTCAAAAAACAGCTGTGGTATCTCTGGGGTGCTTAGATTTTGCACAGGTTGCTCAATACAGGCCATTAGATGTATTGACACGGTTGTCTGAGTTGAAGACTTTCTCAACAACCTTTTGCTAAAGGATCAGGATTAGTTTCAAATCCCATAACAATCTATTGTAAAGCCCCAGAGCTAAAGCTTTCTAGCATTGCTGTGGAGTTTGAGGTTTTTACCAACCAAAAAATTTATTGGTTATCTGCTTAAATAGCCCAGACCAGGAATGGGGTCCCAATACCCTCAGCATCCAGAGTAGTCATGGGGACTTGAAAACCAAAACATTGTGGATTTCATCTTTCTAGTGGAACCTGTAGCACCAAATGACATACTGCAATCAAGGCAATCACAGGAGGTAACGGAATAGACAATAAATGCAAAGGTTAAAAACTATCCTTATTTTTCCAGACTACAGTGCAAGAGCTCAGACTTAGACTGCTAGTACTGCCTATTGTAGTATTGCATATATAGACTATTTACTGTACCCTTTTTTATATAACCATTTCTAGTAACTGCAGCAGTGCTATTACTGCAAGCAGCAAAAATTCTAACATAGAAAATCCTCAACATCTGTAGAGCAGAAGGTTTTCTGTGCAGGTACCAAGATTTCAGACATATGGGAAGCAGCAGCCAGAGCAAAGCTGTCCACAAGCAGAGATAGTGACAAGCCAGGCAAAGAGAGAAAAATAACATCTACAGCCAAAAGGGAGGGGGAACAAAATCAAACAGCAACAGAATAAAAAAGCAAAGGATTAAAATGTTTGTGTTTGAAGTAACAACCTGTGCCTTTTATTCATGCTGTGGAAACATTGTTAGCTAAAGCGATTTCATTTGAATTCTGCTAGTTTCTTAAGTTTGCTGATACTACAGGAGAAATTATATAAGCATTCCTCTTAACTTGCTGCCAAAATCCTAGGATCCATTGCAAAACTACAAAAATTTCGCAAACTTTTGAAATTTCAAAACAATATCTCATCTCTTCTCAACATTTTATACAATCATACTGCCAGTGACTTGACTAAAACAGATCTTACCAGGATAAGTTAGGAATGGATTCTAGGTCAATATTTCTTCTAATAAAGAAAACCAGAGAGCTTGTGGAACTCTCCACCAAATGAAGCCATTGTCTCTCTGTACTTGCCTAAACACTGATCTCCAATCAGAAAGAGCTTCCACTCTATTCTATCCCTCTTCTGTTACTCGCTATTTACCATTTCCCTCAGTGTGCTTTGGTTAAATAATTGATAAACATTTATTATTTTAAGCTTAACAGATGCTTGCTCCAAGACAAAAACCAGCAGAAACATACATATAGTCTGATACCTTAATGAGAGAATCCTATACAAGGTAAGGGTCCAGGGAAGGCAAGGAGACTCCTCTTACAGGCAAACAGGAATTTCTACACTAGCATCCTACCCTCACTATCAGCCTCAGAGCTCACCATGCCGTTAATATGAAATGAAAAATCAATAGCTATTGTTCAGCCACTATCTCCCATCAACTGATGCCCGAGTGTCAGACATGGCAGTGGGTTAATGGTAAAACAAGGCATACAGGTTGCTTTTCAGAAGCATGACTGAGCTGCACATTACAAATGTCCTGGCCCTAGCTTCTCACCTATCAAGTGTTCTGTCCCCTCTTGGGACACTAGTGAGCAGCTAGGACGGGCTATGTATCCACACAGCAGCCACCTGGCTTGGAGCTACTACAGGCTTTTCATAGGCAAGATCTTGTGAGGGTCAGTAAGAGTCCTGCCCAGGCTTCTTAACTGCCTCTCATTGTGAGCTACTGGAGCAAAAACTTGCCCCCTTAGAAAAGGGAAACAATGAATTAAAGAGAAAAAACACCACATAACTATATATCTATAGGAAGAAGACTAAGACAATCCAGCCACTCTGAAAAGCCTCCACATTCTAACTGAAAAGCACTTCAAGGCCCCAACAAATCTCTGTGCTTCCTTATAGAAGTACTTATTGCCATTTTGTAGGAAGAGATGAGGAGAGCACTTCCAAAAAGTTTCAGGAGAAAGCAGGAGGCAGTTACACCCTAAGAGGAGGCAAACTTAGAGCTAAAGGCAGCAAGAACATAGACTGGGTAGGGAACTCACCAATGGAGCAGTCCCACAGCAGGAGAGCCAGACAAGCAGAGCAGCACCAAGTCCTGTTGGTGCTCCCGTGGTCATTGTGCAGAAGCAGTAAAAGCAGCCAAGGTCTGAAGTCACAGCAGAAAATCCACAAAACAATTTTGAGACCCTGGCCCCAGCGAGCACAGCTCAGGCAAAGGGCAACGCTCCCAGCTAGAGCTTAAATGAGCAGGTGGCCCAGGGGGCAGGAGCTGTGAGGGGGACCCAGGTGAATGTGATCAAGGTCATTAAGGCTCATTAGTGACCTGGGACCCTGACAAAATCTTCTCTTTTTTTTTTGTTACCCTACTGTTACTTTAGTAAAGATCTCTCAAGTGCATTCACATCTTGTAGAACAGTATTTTCCAGAGGTCTTGAGCTGTTCTCCCTCTTAGCTGTACACATTGTTGTCTGGGCCACTGAAAAGCATTTCACTGTCATTGGACTGTTGGCAGAGGTGACCAGAGGAAAGAGTAACAATTTTAGGATGAGAATAGTGTAAGTAATTGTAAAGTAATTTTTTTTAGTAGAATAACTGAACATATCTTCACTTTTCTTTCTAGGTAGAAGTACTCAGAAGCCCCACTCTGAGACACAGAACTTAGTGTAGGCACTGTACAAACAAGATTTGCATGCCATTGCAAGTGCATTAACAGTCTAATTTAAAGCTGGTTTCTGAAAGTCAGGACTTCCTCAGAAGTCCCAGGTGCTACTGCTTTCCCCAGGATTATAGGTACTCCAATTCCAGGACTATCTGCATTTTTTTACTGTGATCTAAGCACATGAAATAAGTATACTGTCTAACAAACTGTAGGCACATTGTAAAAAAGATACAAAAATATTAATTAATGTTATACTAATATATTATTCATATAACTGAACTAGGGAGACAGTGTTTGTGAAGGAATTAGTATTTATCAGATCTTGAGTCCACTTGGTCTGTTTTTCAAGAAGTGCAATATTTACCAAGAGTGGTACCTCAATGACTTGGAAGACAATGAAAAAAAATGTGTTATTTCAGTGCTATATATGCTCCTGAAATATATCAAATGGACAGAATATATACAGCCTTCTATTATGAAGTTTACATGTAAAGTAGTTTTTGTTCAGATTTCAACACATGCCTCCAGAAACCAACCACCTCAAGTTTCAAATTTCCAAGAGACAGACTAGTGTTCTGTTTAATTATTAGTGCCATAAACCAGAACAATATTTACCTGCCTATAACAGAGCTTAGGAAAATCCACTTATCTCTCCTGCCAGTTGCTACATTTCTCACAGTTATTAATAAAATGATCAGAAATCCTTATTTCTGAATGACCTTTACCCTACTTTTCTCTCCTGCCCAGTGTCCTTCCTGATGAAAATCAGCTTGGAAATTGGAACAAATTCTGCATGTGCTCACTGGGAAGAGAGAAAGTGGGAGTGCTCCTGTACACCAGATCTGAGCAGCCACTCAAGCCTTCATTTCTCCTCCCTCAGGCTGGAATGTGGCCTGTCAAGTGTGTTACATGTGGTTCTGCAGTTCATCAGCCTCCTGACATCCTTCTGTTCCTGGTGCAATAAATGAGTTCAGTAAGGAGAACCCCTCTGCTTAGACATGAAATGCCACTGAAATGCTCTCTTCTGCCAGTCTTTCATCTTTCAGTAGCATTCAGCTTGCACTTACTTCATGATCTCAGGCAAAGCCAGTCTGTGTGGTGTGGCACACATGCAGCTTCCTTCAGGAGCAGAAATTAATCAGAAACTCATCAGAGCACTCAGGGTCTTTCATAAATTAGTTGCCTGATGTAACACTTAGTATTTCCAGCCTGCCTCCAATTAAGATTTGGGAAGGTTTTTGAGGTGGGAGGACAGGGGTGGAAACAGTTATCCCTATATCCTATGTATGTAACTTAAACAAAAAAAAAATCTAGATACCAAGTTTAGAAGGTTTCAAGTTCCACTTCAGATTCACTTTAAGACTCCCTATCACCTCCTTCTCCTCTCCTCCTTTCAAAGTAATAAATTCCTGATATTTTAGTAATAATGTTCTAAGAAGAAACTGTTGTCTGTTCCTGAGTGCTGTGTGAGATGATGGATGAGTTCACAACACCTGTTCCTGCTACATACGTGCAAGTCATTTCCCCCTGCCTGTTTCACTGAAATCTGTTCTTTTCTCACAAACACTCTGCTCCCATTACCACTAAATATCTCCTAGATAAGCTTTGTAAAGGTCCATAACTCTTTCATAACTTTCTCTTTGTACACCAATAAGATAGATTAGTGGAAAAAGAAAAAAGAAGGTGTACAAGAAATTTAAATTGAAGTTACTTACACAGACAGACAGACCAGCAGATGAAACTCGTCATGCCATGAAAAAGTTTTAACTTTCAGTGCAGAGAGTTAGCACTAAATGTGGGTCCCAACAAAGCTCATGCTATTCCTATAATTAGGGCTAAAAGAGAAATTTTGTGATCTACAACTGTATGCTTCCATCTGCACAGAATTGAGTTTTCCTTTTAAGCAATCCTAGAGGTTACCTGATTGCTCAATTACCTAAAAAAAAGTGTTTACAAATGTCTGTACTTACCTCCTCCTCTAGACATTAATTTATCATCAGAAATATTGACTGAAATAATTGTTGTAACTAGTAAGGAAAAATCACAGGAAGCAATTTTATAATTCCTACATTTCATTATTCATCTCCAAATATGGTTTATATTAAATTGTATTCATTTAAACAAAGAACAGAAACATGAGAGACTAATATATTCTGATAAATGTAATCAAGGAAAGAAGTTCATATTTGGACACCCATAAAGAAGGCACCATGCAGCAGCTTCTGCTCTCCACAGTTCCTTTCCAATAAGCTGAAAATCCTGAGTAAAGGAGTAGCAGACACTGAAATGTATTTAATGCAATTGCATTCTACTGAGCTGATAAACATAATGTGTAAAATACATACAAGTAAAAAACAAAACTAACAAGAAATTTTAATAGTGCACTTGTACCATAAGACCATACAGGAATTAAGGATCAACTGCTGGAAATTCCTTAAAAAAATTAAACCTTCTATTTCAGTACTGTCATCACTGAAAAATCCAAAGGGTAAAGATCATCAGATATATCAGATTCTCCCAATTTCTTTTACAGAACTACTAAGGAAAAGGCATAAAACTGTATTTTAATGACTTGGTTTTGCATATATGAAATAAAATTCACAAAGGTGGAGAAAATACCCTGAAGCATCCAAAAGAATTTTATATGTCTGTGATAGATCAGGAGGAACATTGGAATGACTGAAATAGAGAAAACTTTTAAAAGAGTGATTTCTAGATCAAAGAACAGAGCTTGCAAATCTCTTCCCACCTATGCAAAGCTCCAGCTGAAACCAACCTGGACTACGCTCAGGACCAGAGCGCTCATGCCTGGGGGCACCATGCCAACATCAGTGCCACGTTTGCCCTGAGCTTTCAGTTGAATGAGAATCATGTCCCTCGTTTGACGTGTGCTGTGCTGAGCACATATCTTTTCTGAGTTGTATGGATAATAAAAACAATAATACATCGAGATGGCATAGGAAAATGACAAGGAACATGCTGAATTCAGATAAGCAATATCCAAAATGTTACAGGAAAATTACGAAACCATGACTGAGCTCACTAAATTTACACCAAGATATACAATTCAGGGTTTAAAGCTCTTTGAAAAGGTAATTTTTAATGTCAGTCAGTCCATTTTTGAGGCTTATTTCTTAATAGTTTTATGTGCCCAAATGAAATGCCACCTATGGAAATGCCCTCAAGAGGAGAAACTCCTTTTGACTCCATTTTTGTGGTAAATGGTTGCAAAATAATTTGATGTGCAAGAGTCAAAGAAGGGATTGTTGCCAAGCTTTTGAAATCAGGAACACTTTCTTTGAGGGACATTTGTCAGAGGGACAAACAAGGGACAATTTCATCACACAAGAATTGGTTAAACAAAAAAGAAACTAAAAGTTTATCAGTTCATTATCTTCCTGAAAGATCTAAGACAGAAAAGCATGTTTGAAAAAACAAAATTAACTCATCTCACCTTCTCAGGATGTAGACAAGGGAAGGAAAGAAAGGCAGAGGGAGTACTGAAAAACAGAGAAATACAAGGTGAGTCTGTGATGCTCCAACCACAGCTAGGAAAAGCTGATCTGGGTGAGCTTGGTGGCTGCCTCAGCAGGGACTTACTCGTGAAAAGTTACAGTTCCAAATTCCTGATCAAGCAAAGTAATGAGCCGTGAACTCGGGTACTTCAGTGGCACAACTCGTAAGCCTCATTAGGGATTCGTTTCACTTGGACTCCAAATGGATCACTGCTAAACACATCGAGCTGCTGGATCACAGGCTGATATAGGCTGTCCTGGAGTTTCCCTAGGACTTTATTTTCCCCTACTGGACTAGGTATAAAGAAAGGCAAAGAAAGTCTGTCTGGTTATGCACCTGGCATACATTCCTCTGTCCGTGGAGACAAAGTATCAGAAAGGGAAAAATAGAACATTTTTCAGTGACCCTGACATTTGATACCGATGCAAAAAAGGAAAGGAATTACAGTGTTTGAAGCCAAAAGCATGAAGTTTCTCTATATTTCCTATGATTTAATATCTCTCTCCCCCACATATGGCGGATTCCTTTATAGAAGCTCTTGAAGATGGGCCAACAGTGCTCCAGCAATGTGTCTGATGATACAATGGAAAGTTTCTAACCACAGTATCATGTGCAGCAATTCTCATTTATTTTATCCCCAGTCCCCAAAGACATGCCTTTTCTGATGGAATAAATGTTTCTTTCCACTTTTTATGAATACAATTGAAAATCTATTTGATAACCAAATGAATTAAAAGAGACAGAGTCCAGTTATTTTAGGTTTCTATGGAATCAGTTTTAAAAGCTGGCTTCCAGCTTTCACTCAGTCTAAACAGATAAAAAATATCAGTGACCCTTAAAAAATACAGTACCAGTTTAAGCAGATTTGTAAATTCATTTTTTTCCAGTGGCAAATATGAAGATAAGAATTTGGGAAATCAGACCTTCCCTATACAGCCTGTCCTCCTTACTAACAGGGTCTCTACAGGACAGTACTGCACAGGCCAAGTGATAATTCAGGGTTCCTGGCTGTAAGGCCCAGTCACTGCTTGGTTTGCCACACCAGCCCTGTTTTCAGACCAGCTCTCAAGTACTCATCCTAGCCAAGAGAAGCAGTTCAGTTTGTGCATGACCTAATCTGTTTGCCACTGTGTCACCAAAATTTAACCACCATGACAAAGTATATAAAAAGGCACATGCTGCTTTACAGCCCTCTGCAAGTTTAAAGACAAAAAAAAAAAACTCTCACTGACTTCAAGAGGCTTCAGATCTAGCCCAAAGTGGAACAGCTTCACTCTATTTTTCAAGCGAAATTAAATATAAAATATCATCTGATTATTCAGGCTTGAGTCTGATCTCACAAAGTGTCTGCAGACTTGATCTATTGGGCTGGAGCTGCAGAGGCTGTCGGTGGCACTGCAGAGCAAGGCACACTGTGCTCAGGCTGGGAGTTGACATGCCCCTGCCCTTCCTCTGCACAGGCAGAAAGCAGAACCTGACCCTCTCCCAGCTGAGCTGAAACATCACCCAGTCATCTGCACAGCTGCCCACTTTCATGAAAATCGTTTAAAGCCAAACACTTGACAGCCACTGGACATGCTGTGGGTAGGGTTTGTGCCTCACAGCCTTAGAGGTGAGCGCAATACTCTACACATCATAATCCTGGGATATCAATGTTTAACCATGTTGTAAAGCTCTTTAGTGAGAAAGTAGTATATGCTTTCAACTAAATGGCTACAACCTGGAGCTACTCTCCAGCCTGAGGACTGGGGCAATAAAATGGTTTTGTGTGACAAACTATCAGGAGAGATTTGCTGGTGCTGTTAGTCTGAGTGTAGAATCCCCAGTGCATTCAGAAGCCTCCCTTAAGGAATTAATGCTCGATTGTTTTGCCATCCAAAGAGTGTTTACAGAAGCCAAAACAACCATGCTTGCTGTCCACTGTGCAAAGAGGTGATGACATCAAGAAGACAGGTCACAAGTCTGAGTTTATAGACATTACACTCATGTTGGTATGGCTTTTCATCCACTCAGTATGATCTTATGACCCCACAACTTTACAACCTTCCCCTCTCTGGGCTTCATAGCACCTCTCCACTCCAGGTTAATCATTTCTCTGCCATTATCTGCCAACAGTTCTTATCTCTTTTGCTGTCACTTTATAACAGGGTCTCTTATCAAGCTGTACTAAATCACGTGATGGTGCCAAACCTATCACAAGTTGCAATTCTTCTGATTAGAGACTATCATGAAATGGGATACATGGTTTACAGCAGGTCACTAATGCTGGAAAAAGTACAGAGTCCACTCAAAGACATGCTTGTTACTTTCTGAATTCTTGGATATTTTTTTTTGTTGTTGTTCATCACGCCGACTTTCACTGAAGGCTATCATAGCCTGGGTCTCAAGGCCAGAAAAGTTTACAGGCTGCACCTCTCCTGTACTCAATGCTGTACCCCTTGTACCCAAGGGTACGGTATATTTACACCTAATAATGTCTTCTGGTTCTCACGCAGCCATCATACAGGAATCTATAAAACATGGACTTACATCAGCTGGTAAGTAACAGTTTTCTAACTGTTTTGAAGATTCTGTGTAAATATATTAATTTCTGGGTATCCAAACTGAAAAAATCACTACAATTGAGTGAGCCTATGATTAATTTGAACATATACTTAAGCAAGAGAGAATTTTACAATACCATGTAAAAATATAAGAAAACAGATGATGATCCATAGAGTAACAATTTTCTCTAGAAATAATACAATTATCAAATATATATCACTGGATAATTAACAGTATTTTAATTTATTATAATTAAATGATAATAACTGTGAAATTGTGTGTGTGCGTGTAGAAACATTTGCAAAAAATTAGATTTCAATTGTTTCTGGCCTGATAATTTATATTGAAGAAAACCACAGGAATGGTTTTTGTCTTTTCAGTAATACTGTGGTTTCTGTCAAATGCAAATTCTTTCTTACAACTGAAAATTAAGATGTGTCATTCAGTGGGAGTGGGCTGGATAACAGAAGTCAGTTAGGCCTTCAGAGCAGCAAAGTGAATACTTTCAGTAGCATATGGAAACAGCACCCGCTCCCTGTCATCAGGCACAGAAAGCCATCAGACACAGGTTGCTCTGGCTTGCAGGCACAAGGGGCATTGCACAGCCAGATGTCCCAGGCTGCCCCAGGCTGTGGTGGCTGTGGCCGAGCCCCAGTGGGTGCACGTTCCCACCACCTCCCTGCCCTTATCCACACATTTCCTGTCTCAGGCCATTCTGTCTCTCACCACACACCTGGAGCAAGGTGTCTTTCCTTTGCCAGGACGAACACTCCCTGTCCCACCAGGCAGTGCCCATGCTGAAACTGGGGCACAGAAGGCTGCAGAAGGCTTACCGGGGAAAACTCTCCTTCGTGGAGCAGAAGGCACTTCACAAGCCAGCCTAGCAGTGCTGCAGGTTCCACAGCCCAGGGTTTTGCAAGGTTGTGCCTCAGCACAGCATTTCCTGGCAGGGATGAAAGAAGGGATCTTTGGCCCCAAGCGGAATCAGGGCACACTTTCCTCCTCTTGCCCCAAAGTGCGTCATCACATGGCAGGTGAGGAGTTCACCCTGATGCTGGGTGTGATGTGGGCACCTTGCCATCAAGGGAAGCTTTGGGAACGTGGGGATGGAGGGCACAGCAACAGCTGCAGGAAATAGCCTCAAACATAACTGATCTTTATCTTCTGGGTAGAGCTGCTGCTTCTCCCAGAGAAGGGCTCCCACCTTGGACCCAACTGTGTTTCAGCCAGATGTCCCCTCAGAGACCCTGTGCTTCCCTACAGGTGTGGGCTACTCCTCTGCACAGCTCTGCCCGCAGAAACACATGGAAAAGGTGGCAAGTCCAGCTTCCCCTCCAGGCCTTTCTCTAACTGTTCCTCTTTCTGGATACCATGAAGGGACCCTCTGGTTCTCTTTCCTGAGGAATAGTAAAATAATTATACATCTCATTTATCTAAAGAGTGGTCATTCAGATAAGGTTTCTTAAGGTGAAAGGATAAAACCCTAGAAGGGAAAATAACACACTCACCTGTGATACTTAGACCAATTAAATGCTATTTTCAAGGTTTCCAGAAGACTGGAAGGTCTCAGTTCCCAAAATCAAGTGGATATGAGAAAACAGATTGCTACAGGGAGTAGCAGAGACTCTTGTCACCATACCACCTATACATGTGCTGCGTCACCAATATACCAGGACAGATTCACAAAGCATGGCCCAGAAAGAAGCAGGTCTAAATCTTGTGAAATCCTGTGTACTCTGAGTCAGGGGAAGGATTTTGTCCTTCCATGACACTGCTGAGCCAGAAACCATGGTAGCATCCCTGGAAAGCTCACCTAACTCAGCCTTGTGAATTGATCACCATGTACCTGTAAGGGTTAAATTGAACCCACACCGACCTGAGGGCCTCTGCTTGGAGCTGGGGGAACCAAATAGAAAGTAGCCAGATTCTGTTCTTATTTGCACTGGAGAGTAATTCTTTAGGAGAAAAAGCTGTCCTCCCAGGGTAGAAGTACAATCAGCAGCAGGGTTATATACTCGTAAGAGTAAATCCTATCCCTAGACTTTTGCTTTCGTCCCGTCCCTCCTGGAATTCTCCTTCACTTTTCCCTTTCTCACCAAGGCAGAGTGGGTGGGTTTGTGAGAGGCTGTCACAGCCTCTGCACCCCTGTCCCACCAGCCCCTCAGGGCAGGGACACTTGCTGCTTCCCATCACAGAGGCTGAGTTGCCCTTGTCAGGGAGCATTTTGTGCATTCCCCCATCTGGTGATAAGTTAGTTTTTGTTATAAACCACTGACATGTCACAGCTTCCTCCCAGCATGGAGAGCATCTTCCAGCTCCCATGAATGGAAATCAGACTCCATGATATAAATAGCAGTGGACCTCTCCCTTGGAGAGCAAACACAACCAGCCTGGAGCTGGAGTGTGAGTGGGCACTACTGGTTGTTGACACCTGCTTTTAGGTTTATAGTCATACGATCAAAGAGGCAACCAGAATTCACAAAATCTTAATAGTACATCCTATCTTCCAGATGACAAACACCATATGGACTTATAAATGTTTTTATGGAAGCGCCATGATTTTTTTCTTCTACCAGATTCTGAAGCAGTACAAAGATACTTGACTAGTTTTATTTTTCCTCTAATCAGCCTCTTGTCTTAGTGTCATCAGGGCCACTATGCAATTTTTATAAGCATTAGCTATGATTCTTTAACAGAAATAACTGTTTCATTTACTTTTTAAGAAATGGTTATATAAGAGGAAAACTAATCTCCTTGTAGTTTCCAACTGTGATATTTTTCAGCTTGTAGAATACTTCTGCCATCTTCATTTTAATGTATGTCCTTAGGCAATTAATACTATTAAAATTAGGGCTCATGATTTTGGCAAGTTAGTTTTTATGTTTAGCAGCGATAGGAATAGTATCATTGTCATATGATTAACAAAGACAGCATATACTATCTTTAAAAGTTTGGAACAGGATTTTGGCCAGCATTTATGCAGGCAAAACTTTCACAGAAGT
The DNA here is from genome assembly GCF_036417665.1 of Passer domesticus. Classification (NCBI taxonomy): domain Eukaryota; kingdom Metazoa; phylum Chordata; class Aves; order Passeriformes; family Passeridae; genus Passer; species Passer domesticus. The sequence goes on from NC_087480.1 coordinate 41,357,938, forward strand.
GAACAGTCTGAACTGTGTGAGGACTGTAAGATATGCTGTAGGTTATTTTCTTATATAATTGGATTTTGCTGTTACTCTTTTATCAATTTTCTTCCCATTTTTCCTGTCCTCATTTGCTTATACTGCAGATGAGCTATCTACAAAAGGGGCAGTATTTACATTTACATCCGATTTTTTTGTTAGTCTGATTTTAAATACCACAACACCTGAGGCAAAGACGATGCCTGTGGTCTTCTGAGGGATCTCCAGTACTGACAAAATGCCTCAAGCTACTTGTCTGTGAGGGTAATTTAAAGGTCAGCTCTCAAACTTGTCTTATATGTATGGTGAAAATGAAGAAGGGTCCGCAGGAGGATTTGTGTGCATCTGTCTTGTGGGGAATCCGTTAAAACTTCTCATGACAGATCATTATTAATGCTTAGAGTTTACTCACATATTACATGAGTATATATATATATATTACATATATATGCAACCTTATATATTAATATATATTAATACATTCTTATGTGCAATGAACAGACATGGAAATGTACACAATCCTTATCAAGATTTCTCAATGTAAACTATGCCTAGTTTATCTTCATAGTTATTATTTTACATCATGTGTGGATAAATCTTGAGACAGATAGCTATGTATGAGCTCAAACTTTTTTCATTATAAAGATCAAGTGTAAAAATTATTTTTAAATAAAGTTTTCCAAGATTTGAAACATGGAGGGAGGGGGACAGAAGAAGCAGACTTAAACCATCTCTTTTTTCCACCAGCAGATCAAGGTCAATTGCCTCAGCAAGAGAAATTTCATTTTTAAGCCTGTCTGTGCAGGATAGAAATCAATTATCTCTTATGATACAGAGACCGGCGCTCAGCCCTGACGGGAGCCTTGCGGTATTTACAAATATATTTGGAGTGCTATTCCCAGACTAAGCTCTAGCTTTTTAACTAGAGGTTCCACACTCGGCTCCAAAAGGGCAGCACAGACAGAACCAAAATCGCCTCATCAGAATAGTAACGATCAGTGCTGGGAAGGGGCGATGGGATGGCGGCGGAGGGGAGCGTCAGGATGGTCGGGGCAGTCCCTCGGCCGCCGCGGGGCAGCGGCTCCGCTCCTGGGTGCGGAAAGGAGCCCCGCTGATGGATTCCCTCCCCGCCTCCGGCTGCGGGGGAAGCCGCGGCCCCCGGCACACAGCAGCGGTCTGCGAGCGCGTCTCCCCGTCGCACCATTAGCGGCAACAGGTCCAGGCAGTGCGGAACTAGAAGGCGTTTTCCATACAGAATTCATGCAATTTCGGGACGGGAAGGGGAGGAGGAAATTTCTATTAGAGTCCCTGCTTGCAAAACTGGATCTTTAAGAGTTGAGTGAAAGAGACCTGATGATGGGATCGATCCAGGGATGCCGTGCCGCCAGCCCTGGGCACGGCTCAGCCCGTCCCCGAGGGCGCCCGAGCATGCCTTAGCCCTTCCACGCCTTCCAGTTAGCGCAGCAGAATGTCGGTCGGGAAGCTGCAACAAGTGCCCGGTCCCTGTCCCGGGCGTGCGGGCCGCCCCGGGAGGGAGCGCGCCCCGGGCGGGCGATGCTCACGGGGCACGGCGGGACGTCGGCGGGACGCGGGGAAGTGTTACGACACCTCACTGATGACTCACTTACCAATAAAAGAAAGGCAATCAGAGCGATGCTTTACCACCCACTTGGCCCCGCTCACTGCTCTCCGAAGTCTCCTGTCATTCTGCATCACGCTGCTGCCAGGTGCTCATAAGAGCAGTGCATTCCGGCGGGCAGCAGGAGCTTGGCCGAGCTTGAAAAATAGCTTTTCGGTCAATAATTGACCGTTTGGAAATGGCTTTTTGTGCCGGATCAGAGAGGAACGACGTCTCCGTAAAGCAAAAATGAATGATTAGTTGTAGGAAAAAAAAAAAAAAGGCAACAGGGCACAGACGTGATTCTCTGTGGTGTGCGTTTTACTACAAAAGTGTTTCAGTCTGAGGCATCCACTCTGTTTTGCTGAGAGTGGATCAAAACCAAACCAAACCAAAAAAAAAAAAAAAAAAAAAAAAAAAAAACCACAAAAAAAAATTTTAAAAATAAGAAAAAGAAAAAAATATGGGAAGTGGGAAGAGTGGTTTTGTGTTTGGAGTGGGTTGATTTTGTAAGTTAGGGATTTTTGTCCTGGGTTATTTGTTGGTTTTTTTTCTAGAAGGGACAGTTTCTTTCCCAAAGCCTGAGTTGGAGGCACTAGCAATCTCCATTTAATGAATCACTAGGAAATGCATGCAATATCGCCTCGGCAAAATGATGAAAGGAGACCGTTGGCTATGGGGTTTGGAAGGTTTCGAGGTAGTCTGCTCTATCTACTGTAGGGATGATCTGCTTATGACGGAGAGGAGAGGAGAGGAGAGGAGAGGAGAGGAGAGGAGAGGAGAGGAGAGGAGAGGAGAGGAGAGGAGAGGAGAGGAGAGGAGAGGAGAGGAGAGGAGAGGAGAGGAGAGGAGAGGAGAGGAGAGGAGAGGAGAGGAGAGGAGAGGAGAGGAGAGGAGAGGAGAGGAGAGGAGAGGAGAGGAGAGGAGAGGAGAGGAGAGGAGAGGAGAGGAGAGGAGAGGAGAGGAGAGGAGAGGAGAGGAGAGGAGAGGGACTATACCGGCCATGTCTTTCCTGGTGTAAATAGTCTCGTAAAGTGGGGCGTGACAGGTGTGTGAGGTCAAGCAGCAAAATCGCATTCTGAACTTCCCCAGCTGCACAGGGATCCCGTGCCGGCCGCGCTGCCGCACGCTGCCTTCGCCGGGCACTTCTCGAGGCAGCGCCACTGCGTGCCCGTGGCAGTGACAGCCTGTGCCCGAGGCTGCGTCCCTGTGCCGAGCACAGGATGCGTGATCCCTCCCCGAGCCTGGCTGAAATCACTGTTTTCACTGAGTGATGGCTCAGAGCGGCTCTGCGCTGCCGGCAAACGGGAATGTACAGCGGGGGAGAAAGGGAGACAGGATGAGGATTTCCCTCCTTAAATACTTCCCTTTAAGTCTTCTTGATCGGTTTTGGATTTAGACTTTCCAGCGGAAGAGTTTTAGTCCTCCGCTTATTTATTTATTTCATTTGTTTCCTGAAAGTTTTTCTTGAACATCTATCCCCCCCCCCCTTCCCCGCTCATCCCACTCACAAATGCTCTCTTTCGCCACTTTGCTGGGAAGGTAAATTAAACCTTCTCTGGGACATCTCCCGACACAAAGCTCGAAGAGAGCATGCTACTTGCTTCTCATCGAGAAGACCACTCCAAGCTGGAAATGTCTCTGCTTAGGGGAAAAGACTTTGAAATTTGCTCAGGTTTTGTGCCCTCTTGGAAGCTGTAAGCAATCGCAGCTTGCCTTGAAATATCATCACACAGAAGCCTCTACCTTGGAAACAAAGATGTGGAAAAGCTTCAGATTATTTAACATTAGAGAGTGGGGTTTTTTTTAATGTAAATGTACATACATTTAAATAGGGAAGTATAAAGTATTCCAGGTCTTGCTCCTTGTACTAATCAAGGCTGCTGGAAGCTCCCCGAGCCATCATCTTTTATAATTATAATTACACGCGTCAATCAAGACCTTCAGGCAAAGTCAGAACAAGGCAGGCAAACTCAGGAGAGAAATCGCATTAAAAAAAAAAAAGTTTGGAGAACTTGGTAAGGAATGGAGAAGAGATTAGAAGAAAGGGTAATTAAGGTTGCTCAAGGCAATCGTGAGAGCTAGAACTCCATGTTAAATTAAATGTAGCCACAAGGGACCAGGTATCATTTATAATATGTACTGCCCTAAACTGTTACTTCGGAGAAATGTGGATGTGTAATAACCACTCCAAAGTACTTTCATCCATAGTGATAGCTCGCAGAGTCACTTTGCCATGTACAGTTGGAACTCCCTCCAAACAATTCCCTGGCAGAATGACATGAAGCCCCTGAGTAGGAGGGAAGAGCCCGGGGACCGGTGCTAGGGCCGAGCCCGCGGGGGAGTGCTGTCCGGGCAGTGCTGTCCGGGCAGTGCTGTCCGGGCAGTGCTGTCCGGGGAGTGCTGTCCGGGCAGTGCTGTCCGGGCAGTGCTGTCCGGGCAGTGCTGTCCGGGGAGTGCTGTCCGGGCAGTGCTGTCCGGGGAGTGCTGTCCGGGCAGTGCTGTCCGGGCCACCCGCCCGCTGGGGCGTTCAGCCGCGGTGCCCGCGGGGGCCGCAGCCCGCCCGACCCCGGCAGCACTCGGGCTGGTTTCGCCTGTCCTGTCCGGATGCGGCGTTTCCTTTCCCGGCTTTTCCCTAAAATGCAGCTGCCTTCCCGGAGCAGCAGTAACGAGAGCGGCAGCACGGAGCGCCCCGTCGGGAAATCGTCAGGCGGCGTGACCCGGCCGGCGGCGGGCGAGAGCGAGGGGACTGGCTGTCCCCGATGGAGCCCAGAGGGCTGCAGGACCCAGGTCCGCAGGTGTTCCGATGGCCTGCCGTAAACGCGCTTGGAGCTGTGCCCTGAGGACTCTCCTGCGGGGAAGGGCTGCGAGGAGGTGCCGCTCCCCTGTGAGCCGCCCCCGGAGCGCTCTGGCCGCCCGTCGGGCCCAGGCGGCCCGGCCGCAGGCTCGGAAGGCCCGAGGGCCGCGGCCCCGCCGCCAAGCCGAGACCCCGACCCGCAGCCCTCTCGGCGGGAGCCCGAGGGAGGGAGCGGAATCGGCGCTGCGCTGCTGTCGCCGCCAGTGTTGAGCCGGCCGGGGTCGGCGCAAGGCGATGCTACACGGTGGCGCCTGACAGAGGGAATGTTTGTGACTAATGCACCTAGGAGTAACTTCCCAAGGGCCGAGACAGGGTCTCAACCCGAGCTACTTCTGCCTAGAAATGGGGTCATTCTCTCTAGATGGTTTTCAGCCAACCCGTCTTAGCCATCGCACTGCTCGGTACCGCATCTCTCCATATTGCTGTCCTAAAACTTATTCGCAGACGACCTGTTTAATTGTGAAATTATAACTTGAGAAATAACGTGTTGGTATCATTCGCCCGCTTGCATCCCACCCGAAGGAGAATGGCGAAAGGTGAGAGTGGAAGGAGACAGAGAGGGCCTCTCTGAGCGTTGGATCCATCCCCCAAATATCAAACGCTGCACAGAGAAGGGAAAAAAGGCTTCTTCTACTCCGGTGGTGCTGGTGTTGGGTTGCCTACGAATGTGCGTTGAGTTAGCAAAGGTGTCCCAGCTGCTGGTTGCAAAAAGAGCACAGCCGAGTCCGCTCTCTGCACGCGGAGCGCTTGTCCCAGCGCGGTTCACCCTGCGATCAGCACTACTGAACAAGTTACAACCGCAGTTTTCACTATCGCTCTCCCAGCCGATGGGAAATGCCATACTCCGCGATGGAGACACTTCCGCGCCTCACTTTCCATCGGAAGCAGTTTTCACCGCCAAACATTTTCAGCTCCTCCAACACTTTATACAGATTAAAGAGTCAGAGGAGAACGGGCAACCGAGCGCTCGGATGAGGGGCTCGGATGCTTTCCAAGGTGCAAATATCGCTCATCCTACACCATCAAACCTATGCGGCGCAGTAGGAACGGCGAGGAACCCCCCGGGCCCTCCCGGAGAGAGGGGCGGAAAGGCCAACGAGGGCAGGCAGACCTCCGGCCCGGCGAGCCGGGCGGTCGGCACCCAGTTGCCCCCGGAGCCCCCGCAACGCCGCGCCGCGGGACCGCTCGGCTCTCGCCGCTGAGGCACACACTTGCGAGAAACGAGTTCTTTAGGACAACTTGGAAAATAGTGCCGCTTGCTGCACTGTGAGCCGGGGAAGGGGGGCTCAAGCGATGGCTCTGCCAGGGTTTTGGCTTCTGTGCAAAGGACGAGACTGGCACTGACCGATTTCGCAAGACGCTTAGGGAAGGGAGACACAAAAAGCCTGAATAGGTACAGCGAGCTCCAACGCGGTTCCCGCTTGCTTGTTTCAGACTCCAGGGCTGCGCGGCGGCAACGTGTCCGCAAGGGCAGCGGTTTCCGCTGTCCACCCCCGCCCGCCCAGAGGGAAGGTGAGCGCCGGGGTCTTCGCAGCCGGCGCTGGCCGGGCGGAGGCATTGCCCCACCGAACGCAAGAGAGATTGAGCGTGGCTGCCCACTGGCAATGAGGCACGGCGCTGAAGGCAGTGCAGGCGCAGCCCGGGTTAGCGTGGCTGGTGGCCCGTCGGGCTCCGCTGGGACTGGGAGGAGTGGCAACAGCCCAGACCCTCGCACCGCAGCCCCGTTTAAGAACCGGGTAGGGGTGACTGCACTGGGCCACAGTGTGTGCTCTGTGCGTGTGTGCGCTGGGGGTGTTGCTCATCCCGCCTCTGCCTTATTGGCTGCAGCGGCGGTGTCGGGGCCCCCCTCCGCCGGAGTCCTCGCTCCCCGCAGCCCCCGGGCTCCCGGAGCGCCTCCCCGCGGGCCCGGGGCTAGAGGTCCCGACTCGGCACCTCCGCACTTGTACCGGGGGGAAAAGGGGGAGGAGGAGGGGGAGGGGAAGGAGGAGGAGGAGGGAGGGAGGAAGGGAGGGGGACGGGGGTGGGAACCCTGTCTAGCAGCACCAGCGGCGGCAGAGTGCTCCTGTGCACTGTGCCGCTCCGCATGGATCGGGGCGCCGGGCTGCCGCCGTGCTGAGCCCCGGGCGGAGCTGCTGCGGGCTCCCGGGGTTCCTCCTTCCTCCCCAGCACCCCCGGTCTTCCTCCTCCTCCTCCTTCTCTCTCCTCCGCCCCTCGCCGCCTGCAGCTCGACTACCACTCCGCGGCTCCTCTAGCCGCGGGCACCCGGCGGCTCCTCCCGGCGGCCGGGGCCGCTCGGTGCTCCCGCTGCAACTGGGCAAGGGCTGGCGTGGAGCAGAGGGAGGGAAAAACAGGAAGAGGGGGAAGAGGCAGCAGCCGCCGAGCGCCCCTTGCTCCAGCTAAATCTGTGCTGCCGTGTCCAGGTGCTGGTGTCGCGGACGGACACGGAGCCCCCAGCCCGGCCCGCAGCCGCCTTGTCATGCTACCCAAAGTGGAAACGGAGGCCCTGGGACTCGCCCGGTCGAATGGGGAACAGGGGCAGATGCCGGAAAACATGCAAGGTAAGGGGGGAGACGCAGGGCGCTCCCCCTCCGCGCACGCTCGGGTTTCCTTCCCTCGGCAAAGCGCCCCTTCGTCCTGCCAAAAAAGTTTGCGGCAGTTGCTTGCGAGCTGCCCCGTCACCGCCCGCTCCGAGCCCCTGCCTTCGCGGGCCAGCTTTCAGGGTGGCTCGAGCGAGTACCGGGAACCGGGGTGCCAGGGCCGAGGCGACGACAAATCCCTGCTCAGAAGGTGCAAACGGGGCCGAGAAACTGCTCAGCATCTAGCCGGCGGGAGCCTACCCTAGGGTGCAGGCGTCCCGTCGGACGCTGCCCGGCCCCGCTGCAGATCCAGGGAATCCCGGTCTAATCCCCGTTCCGCGCAAAACTGCCTCGAAGTTTATGGCAGGTGGAGGTACGCGTGGAAGTTCTGGCGAGCACCCCGTGTGTCACACACCGTCCCGAAACGGGACACGGGGGCTCTGTCTCGCGGGTGCGGCGCCCACAGGTACCGTGCAGGTGGCAGCGGCGGTGTCGCGAAACTTCGCAGGAGAGAGCTCCGTGGCGGATTTGCGGGGTACCCAGGAAGACAGAGGGATGCCCGAGCTGGGATGGCGCTGTAAATGTCTATGTCGGGTGGCGGGACCAGGCTGTTCCCGGGGCTGTACTCGGGGCCGGAGCGGTGCGCGGAGGGAGGCGGCGCAGACCCCGCCGAGGGTCGGCTCCCTGCCTTGGAACCGGCAGCCCGGTATGGCCGCCCCGCCCCGCGCGACTCTGCCGGGGCAGAAACTCCCGTCCCGGCTGCTCTTTAGTAACTGTCCCCTCTCTTCTTGGGAGCCTGCTGGGAAGTAGAGGCAGAGTGAGCCGAGGGTTTCGGAGGTGCTGGGAGCGACCCGACCGCCCCTTTTCTCTCCTGTGGAGGATGCTCCGTGCAAGGGCGCGGCGCTCGGAAAACCCCTGCTTTCCCACTTTTTCCTACGGGGACGGCAACTTTGTCCCAGAGCCGGACCCTGGAGCCGCGACCGCGGGAGCAGAGGGGAGGGCCGGGCCCTCCTCCTCCTCCGCCTGCGGCCGCCCTGTGTCCGCCCCACGCCGCTGACAGGCGGCGATCCCCGGCCGTGCCGAGGTGGCTCAGGAAACGTTTTGCCGGCAGTGTGGCGGCGGGATAATGCTGCCGCTCTCCCCGGGAGCTCCCTCGAGCGCCGGGTGCAGCCCCCTTGCTTTGGCAAGCCGGGCGGCCGGGCCGGGGGCTTCGGGCGGAGTCTGACCGCCCCGCTGCCCCCGAACTGTGGCAGCCGCAGAGTTAAAGACAAAGAGGCGACATCCTAAGCAGTCCAGCGGCGATGCCCAGCGCCTTTCGCCGTGTTCAGGAGTCCTCCGCTGCCACAGTGCTTGCCGAACAGGTCGGAGGTTTAGAGGCAGGGAAGGGGAAGAAAACCGGCCCTGCGCTGACCAGAAGGGTTTCTTCTTAGAAGTAACCGGAGCGGCTGACTGGGCTCCCTTGTGAGGGTAGCCCGGCTCGAGTGGGCACGCTCGGGGCTTTCATTCCGCATATTTTAGCCCCCCGTTCCCTCCTGACCGCCGGCTTCTCCCCTCCTTCTCCCGGAGCGGCAGAAACTTCAGGCGGCGCCGGCGTGCAGGTTTCACGCCAGCCCCCGGTAGCGGGGGACGCCCGGTCCGCCGGCCGGGCATACCCCGAGCGCATCCCCCGAGCACGGCGGTCCCGGCTCGTGTCTCTCTGCCCACACGTGAACAGCTAAACAGCGTCTCCCCCGTGGCCGCGGACCCGCTGGCTGCGACAGCCGGGGGGGCCGGCTCGCAGCGCTTGCCCTGGCCCGCAGGGGTGGCGGTCACCCCGAGACCACGGGCTTGGGAGGCGCGGGGGACGTCGTTTTAAACTGGTTTTGCGAATAACTAACTTGGATTTCACACGGTGCAAAAGTGCTGGGTCTGTGAGATACAGCTCTAGTCTAGCTAAAAATTTGCGGGCTGATGTTGAAAAAAAACTTTAACGGAAAATAATTACTTTCAATATACAAGTGACCATCTTTTCGTTCTGCTTTTTTAAAGCTTGCCCCTGATCATTTTCGGATTTAAATGAATTCTTTCAGTTTGTGTTTCCATAAAATAAGGACTAGGCTAAAGGCACTCTAAATATTTAGAACATAAAACTTAGAAGCTGATGCATTTTATTACACTTGCTAAGTACCATGCAGATTTGCTGATGATGGGAAGTTGCATGTCTCCGTGCAATTTGTTTTCTAAAATAAAACTTTTTTCTCCCTATTTTCAGTGGTGTGCTCCTTTAAGTAAGCTTTATCTCCAGATAAGAAAGTTGCAGAATATTTGATTTAGTAATGTAAATTCTAATTGAATATGCTATTTCTCCTTTCCCCCAGTGTCTCAGTTTAAAATGGTGAATTACTCTTATGATGAAGACCTTGAAGAGCTGTGTCCAGTCTGTGGAGACAAAGTGTCTGGGTACCATTATGGACTTCTCACCTGTGAAAGCTGCAAGGTTCTGTACTAATCAGTCCATAAAAACACAAGTATAGCAAAAATGTTTCAAATACAAGCAGAAAAAAAGGATAATCAATAAAACAGATGTATAATATTTTGGGTTATTTTTATATGTTTCTTAATATATTCACATAAAATAATTAACCACCAAAAAGCTTTAGGATGTAAAAGTCTATTTGAGAGAGACATCTGCACAAATGCAAACAACTTGGACTGTTTTGCATTGTAGTTTTGTCACTGTTTTTAGTGTTTTGCTGTCGTGATGTAGTTCTAGAACAATTTTCATTGCTAACTGTGCTAAATACTGGTTTTAGTTGATTTATATTTCTTTTTCTGGAGGATAAAGTAGGAAGATTATCTTTCATGCAGATCAGCTTTGCAAAATCTAATGCAGCTTTCTTAAGATTTTTATTTTCATTCCTCAATATTGCAATGTAGATCTCTGCGATTATAATGACCATGCACTTTTTCATGCAAACTCTGTCACTTTGACACACAAAGTCAAGTAACCAATTAATATATAGAAAGATGAATATACCTGTGTTGGTCTATTGTGCTATAAGGTTTAAATAATTGTGAAGCTATGTCAGATTTTTCATGTAAAATTTTTTCAAGGCTTTTTACAGTTATTTAAGTGAAACTCCTTTGCCAGAACAATGCAATTGAAAACACTTAGTTGCATGGAAAAATTAACTAAGCCCACTATATTTTCACAAAAAAAAAAAAAATCAATGAAAAGTGAATGACAAGCACTTACTATGCCTCCTCCAGCATGTCCCACTAGGATGTAAAATAGCCAGAGGTACTCTGTACTGCTCTTATCTTTGCAACTACTTATTTCATGTAAAACTACTTGAAAAAGAAGACTTTAATAATTCTGCAATGATTTAAGAATACAAAAGGAAGCGGTCAGTGTCACTATTTCTGCCACCTGTGTTAGAAGCACAGAAGGCTACAGCCTCCTTAATGTCAAAGCTTGGTGAGACTTTAAGTCTATAAAACATAGCACTAACACAAGAAAACCTCCTCTGGAATCCACTGGCTATCTCCTGGGTTCTGCTGGCTAATTTAAAATAAACTATGTAACTTTGTAAGTGCTTGAACGGCATCTGAAAATTATCTTACAATGATTTCCATAAAATGCTGAATGAAACACACGTTCAAGCAAAACAGGCTAATTTTTGTGTCTATCATACAGGGGTTCTTTAAGCGAACAGTCCAGAATAACAAAAGGTACACATGTATAGAAAATCAGAATTGCCAGATTGACAAAACACAGCGAAAACGATGTCCTTACTGTCGATTTCAAAAATGTCTAAGTGTTGGAATGAAATTGGAAGGTAAGAGCTATAGTCTTGGTGATATTTTCAACTATACTATAAAATTGTAGGATAAGATGTTAATGCATTGTATTTTATATTAAAAAGTTATATAGTTATGGCTTTGAAATGTTAATAAAAGGTTACTTTGTATGGTCAGTGAAATTGTTGCTTTATTTTAAAAAAATCTAATAAGTAAATGGTAGATCACTACCATTTAGGAAGCAGTGAAAACCATAATCCATTTTGTCATATAAGTATACAGTTTGATATTTCAGGCTTTTAAAGTTTCTGAATTCATGGATGTAGATTGAATAGTTTTGCAGCTTTTAAAAAAGACTTAATTTAGATTAAATATAAAACAACTGTCCAGATTAGGAAAAAAAAAATTCATTTACTATGGAGAGTGATCTGATTTTATTTGTATTTTATCTACGGTTGGGTTGTTTTGGTTTTTTTACATATGTTCTTCTGACAACAAGGCAGAACACAAAGAAACAGATAAAATAAGGGTTTTTTCTCACACTGACATGCCTTTGAGATTAAGGAACCAAATAATCTCTAAAGTTGTGTCCTATATTTTTGTGGTGCTACACCTGCAAGGCTATTGTGATTAAAAGAGGATAAGGCATTTTGAAGTACACTTTTTGACTTCATTTTGCTTTCTCATCTACAGAGAACAATGAAAAGTGTACAATACCCTTTGAGATAACCGAATGCAAAAATATAATCAACTTCAATTTGTGAACCATGCATGGTTCATTCTAACTTTGATATATAAAATGTTAAAATTCAGATTTCACAGCAGATGACATTTTTCCTTGACCAGGGACAATCTCTTAAATTCCTTACTGCTACAACTGTATGTAATGACATTCACCCTAGACACTTAACCAGAAAAAAATCAGGCCAAGGAGGAAAACTGTAAGACATGAAGGGAACCAGAAAGGACAAGAGGCAGTCACCAGGCTCTGGCAAAGGGAAGCTGTTGATATAACTGAAGATAAACAGAAAAATCAGCCTCCTGCAGTTTGATTGATTCAATAGTGTTGTATTTGCCCACAAGACTGAGCTAGCACTGATACACTGCACTAAACATCCTGAATCATTGCATGTGCTTCCAAATTCAAATAGTACAATTACAGCACATGTAGAATCCTTTTGTCATTGTTGACATTAAGAAGAAGGATAAAACACATTTGTCTACTCCTACTTTTAACTCCTCTCACTTGCTGACAATGATACAAGACTAAACTTTGTCTTTTGTCATTGCAAAAAATTCACCTTAAATTTAAGTGGGATGTATACAAAAACACTTGCTAACAATTTGGCTCGCAGTTTTTAATTGCAGAGTACCAGTGAGGATACTGTGTATACAGATTTTAAATTAATTACATTTACTAGTGATAATTTAATGTATTTTGTTAAAAGTCAGCATTCAGCAGTAACATTGGCAGCTCATTTTTCCCACAAATTCAAGCAAAACATCTGTAGTTTTAAAGATACTACAGAAAATGTACTTTAGCTTTCTTATCTACACATCCATACAACTTCTTTTCCGCTGTTTAGAAAATTAGAATAACATGTGTTCTCTTAATTGTAAATACTTGTGACATTTATATGTGTATTTCCTTGATAGTGATATATATAGCCTTAAAAGTCGAGTTCATAAATTACCATGGACCAAAAAAATCATTAAACGTTAAAGTCCTTACGTGATAAGGTACAGTATTATGCGTATCTAGCATTCATAATAAATTTTTAATGTCCTACTAATCCCTAAGATAAAAAGCTCAAGAACTTAACCTCCAGCAATCTCAGCAGTCTCAACATGTCACCAGGCTGTCAAAGGTTCCTCTTTCAATCTAATTGCCGTTGGGCAAGGTGGGCTTGGTGAAAGCTCCTCACTAGTCCATCACATATATCCCATGGTGACAGACGCTGCCGTGACAGAGACCACCAGTATGACTCCCAAGGCAGCTGTTGAGTAGGATTTGTTTTAATTATTTCTAATTCCAGAGATATTATAAGCCAGAACAGTGTCAATAGTTTCTGTTTCACTTCTGTCTTCCACGTAGAAGGCAGCAAGCTGACAGCTTTCTCTCTGCACATTCCAACTGCAGCTAAACATTTTCATAGAGCTCAGCTAACTAGAAATCTCAAAGTTTTACACCAACTTGGACAGAACCATCAAAAGGAAATGTTTCCTTTTTGCCAAGAGAAATGTATTCCTCTTTGTGACTACTGAACATTTCACAATTTACATTTCAGATGTTTTGCTGCGGTGGAAGGCAGTAATGGAATGATTATAATGAGACAATGTGGTCTGCTGGATACGTCTCAGACAAATTCTGGACTTCAGCCCTTGTTTCTTAATGACATAGTAGCTTGATAGAAACCCAAATGTACATTGAGATTTCCACATGATCCCATAGCAGGTGTGAAATTCCTGTAGCCATCCATTGTGTTTGTCCCTGTGTCCTAATCAATGTACAGAGGAATCCTTTGTTAGTAATAAATGCATGTGACATTTAAATCACTAGAAAAAACTGACATTTGTTAAGTCAAAAGAAATCCTTTTCCTTAGGAATAAAAGTGCAAAACTGAATTTGGAAAAATAAAAAAAAAAATAGTCAAATTTTTACATTTCTGCTCCTTCCTAATATATGTTTGATTACAAATGTCGACTCCAAGTGTTAGTAATGATTTACTTCCTCCTTTCCCCTGGCAGCTGTGCGAGCTGACCGAATGCGTGGTGGTCGAAACAAGTTTGGACCAATGTACAAGAGAGACAGGGCATTGAAGCAGCAGAAGAAAGCTCTTATCCGAGCAAATGGACTGAAACTGGAAGCCATGACTCAGGTGATCCAAGCAATGCCAACCGACCTGACAATATCCTCTGCAATCCAGAACATCCATTCAGCTTCTAAAGGCCTACCTCTGAACCACACTGCCTTGCCTCCTACAGACTATGACAGGAGTCCCTTTGTGACCTCTCCGATCAGCATGACAATGCCACCCCATGGCAGTTTGCAAGGCTACCAAACCTATGGCCATTTTCCAAGCCGTGCTATCAAGTCCGAGTACCCTGACCCTTACACTAGCTCACCAGAGTCAATAATGGGCTACTCATACATGGATAGTTATCAAACAAGCTCACCAGCAAGTATCCCACATCTGATATTGGAACTCCTGAAATGTGAGCCTGATGAGCCACAAGTCCAAGCTAAAATCATGGCATATCTGCAGCAAGAGCAAGCCAACAGAAGCAAACATGAGAAGCTCAACACTTTCGGGCTTATGTGTAAAATGGCTGACCAAACCCTCTTCTCCATTGTTGAGTGGGCGAGGAGTAGCATCTTCTTTAGAGAACTTAAGGTAGGTAATAATTTTACATTATATTATCATTCAGTCAAGAAAAAAATACTATTTCTTACAATCTTGTACTTCAAGCAGGAAAGCATGGGTTTTGTTTTCTCCCCCCCAAGCATCTCATTCTTTATTTATTTGGCTTGAAGTAGGCAGACTATTAGAATGGGAAACTTGCTGCTGACTTCCACCTGAGCCTGTAATTAGCTATAGCAAAGATATTCAATATTCAGTTCAGCTTTTCTGTACTTCAGTATTTATCACAACTATTGTTAACATCCATAGGGCCTCACATAAGCCTACTCCTTCCCTGTCAGCATCACTCACTGTCTGGCTTGTTCTCAGGGTTGTAAGCACACCTGTTCCACCATTCCACATTCATTTATGTAATTATTTCATTGCCTTATTTAACATATGGGGGAATGCCATTTCTGTCCACCTCTATTCACACTTTATATAAGTTCATATTTGGAATATTCAGTTTCTCAATGGGATATTATTTTATGCATTCCCATGTGTCTAATTAACCATGCAGGCTGAAACCTAAGCAGGATATACACGGAACAGAAAGCAATGAGGAAATAGATACCTCAAGGACTCCTTTTGGTTCTCATCACCACTGATACATGGGGGATTCCTTTAGTCAAGGCTGCTAAAATGCTCTTATTTTTGCTGGAGCTCCCAGGAAATCCTCATGCACAGCTTTCTTGTGGACAGAAATTCACCCATTTACATTTTTCAGACTTATTGTTAAAGCAGCTTTGTTATGAGCAGGTCTGAAATTTCAAGTCTGAAATTTTCAGCCAGAAATTTGAGATCAGACAATAGGTATGAACTACAGTTTTTAACCACTGTCTTGATACAAAAATCAGCTCTGGAAAGAATAACCTTCAGTCTCAATAAAACCCTCAAGATGGTGAACGCAACTCGCATCTGAGTTTCCCTGTTACATTGCTAATTACTCTGTCTGTAGAAGGCATTGCTTTCACCTTAGTGTTTGTACCCTTTGTATCTTGGAAGCTTCGAGGTTAGATAATTTCATACCTTCTGCCATATCCAGATTATTTTTTTTAGCTGGACAAGATCAGCATTCCAGAACAATAACAACTCGTTAAGAAATCCATCCACATCCAAAATTTAGGGACCAAACTATAAACAATGCTAAGCTTTTCAATTTCAAAAGGATGTTTAGATCAGACCCTACTTTTTTAACAGCACCAGGTAACAATATCTCTCTTTTCAGTCGAGAGGAAAAGAACAATATTAAACAAAATATTTCCAAACCTTTCTTGAATGCAGTTCTCTTCTATCCATCCACGATTTCAGGTTCTTCTGATCAAGGTAGCAAAAGCAGCTATTTCAGATTGCTCCACAGGACATGAATACCTGTGGGAGAGGGTAAAGAATAAAAAAGCCACCTAAGACTATGACATATTTTAAATGCAGAAGGGGAGGCAATTTTGATAAAGATGCAATTAGATTTTCAGAACAGCTAACTTGGTTCCCTATCTATTCACAGCTGTGAAGTATGTATTTGCTCAAAAAGATATTTTACTCTTATTCCTACCTGTCTAAACAACTGAATATTGAGATGTCTTTCAGATAACACAGGTGCATTAGCCGATTTCTGGGACTAAAAATTTAAATTACTCAAATAATTAAAGTGTACAAAATTTAAATGTGGATTGTATGCAATTCATCTTGGCTTTGTCATGATGAGCAATGCCTCACGCAACTGGCTGTTAGTTACTAGGAGCATGTCTACAATTATTTACTGCATCTTTCCATTATAAATTTTGTCTTACACCCTCATCTCATCAATTAATATAAAGGAGCAATCAGTTTCCTTTCTGCTAAATGTAGTGCCTTGTGGTTAGCAGAATTCCGGGGGAGGATAGGATAAAAAATGCTGTCCCAAGTCCATTTGTGGTTTAGGCCACATTCCCCCTAGAGATAATAACGAAGACCCACCACTGAGCTACAGCTTAAGTTTCCCTTATTTCTTTTCTTTTGACTGCAGATTTGGTTTTTTTCAAAGAAATCTCAAATGAAAAAAAAAAAATCTGTTTTAAAACTTTATTTTCTGAAGCTTTCACCAGTTTAAGCTTATCACAATGTTCTCACTTGCTGATCTACAAATTTTCGTTGCCTCTTTTGGAATATGTTGCAATTTCAGGATGTAAAAGGGAAAAATATGGACTGCATAGAACTACCCACAGCATGCACTGCATTTGAATATCAACTGTGTATGGATTTGAGTATGTAATTTAAGGGTAATTTTCACACTTGCTGAGGAGCAGATACTCTCATCTTCACATGGGATATCAGAAACTAAGGGAAAAATTAAAGAAGCCAACTAGTCAGGATTAATAATAATGTCAGAGTAAGATCCAAAGTAGCCAATTGCAATCCAGTAAATTTGAATTTAACACCTGCTAAAATCTCAAACATCCCTACATGTCTTGTGAAGTCAGAATACTTTGTAAGGAATAATTAAGCCATAAATTCTGGGGGCTGATGTTACATACTACTTTTTTATTCATAATGAGATATATTTCTGTTTGGTTCTTTATACACAGATTAAATAATAGAGGTTACATCCTAAGAAACTTGGGATAATAGTAATAGTAATAGTAATAGTAATAGTAATAGTAATAGTAATAGTAATAGTAATAGTAATAGTAATAGTAATGAAGCCCTTTGTTTGCTATTCTGGAGCTGTTGAAAGCTCAGTAAATATAAAAGTAAGATATATCCATCTTATCCTCAGCTAAGAAAACTCAGGAATGCCCTGGGGATGCTAGATTTGTCGCCAGCTGTCTTAGTCAGGTGAAAGGTCTTTGTACAAAGCTAAAAAGAAAATATTGCAAGAGTTTCTAGAGTCCAAAGGCTGCCTGGCCCCAAGGAATGATGCAGAGAGCTTCTCTGGACTGGTCTTTCCTCATCAGCCCACATCAGGGAAAATTCAAAGACTGCTTCCAGAGCTAACTATTACTGAACCCATAAAAGAAAGCAGTCTCTGCCTGGAGCAGGAGAAACACAGGACCTGCATTGAAAAACAGTCCTCAGGATACTTTCTTCTGGCTGAAGATCAAAAAAATCAACTGAATGTTAATAGTTACAAAAGGCACTAAAAGAATGGTGACTCACAAAAAACCCTACCTTTCCTTATTTGGCTATTTTAGTGAGGATGTCATAGGTCAAAGTATCATGTGAGCACAAGCCTTGTAGTGAATGATTGCAGGAAGAACCAGTGCACTCCATGGTAAAGAAGCTCATCCTACAATTATTCACTGAGTTTGCAAATTTAGACCATTCACTGATGTCGGACTGTATCAGTCCCAAGCCAGATTTCTTGCTGTAAGTGTAAATTTGCTCATGCTGACATTAGCTGTAGCCTTAAACAAACAGTGGTTTATCCACATATCTCCAAAGAACCCTGGGTATAGAACTTGCACTGTACATGGCATCACAGATATTGTGGCAGCTCATAAACTAACAAAAGCCTAGCTTTGTGTTACATATTCCCCAGAAGTGAAGCTATATTGTCAGAGTTTCAACTTATTTTTGTAAGTGCAAATTTAATGTGAACAGGATTAACAGAACTCCTGGAGGCTCTTAATTTCTTCTGTGAAATCAATTTAGATAGATGTAATAATGTAATACTTATATAGCAGCTTTAATTTCAAATTTCAGTACATATACAGTTGAGTATCAAGGAATGCATAGAAAGCAAGGAATTATACAACAGAAATCCAATCATTAAACGGAATTACCACAGAATAGCAAAAAAAAGTTTTGGGTTCTGCCGGGGTTTTGTTTTTTGAGAAAAAGATCAGCACTGAAATACCGTAAACATTTTCAGGATGATGAAAGGTTGATATATTATTAAGACTTGAGTAATCAAGTGCAATTTGATAACTTGAAGTGCTTTTGGACTTTGTAGTGTGTGTTTATCAGGACAGGAAATGCAACTCACATAGCTGATGAAATAAAATTTCTGCAGTGCTCTTTCAGTCACGGAAGTTGCCAGAAACTGAGGTGCAGGAATACACTTGATACCAGTAATCAGATTAGTTAATATGTTGTCATTTGTAACTGCTGATTTTTAGTCTGGCTTCAGTATATCTGTATCTAAGAAAAACATTCCTCAAACACTTAAAAATGTAGAGGAACACATTGTTAGAATAAACTTCATGATGATCTATCTCTTCTCTGGAAAAAGGCAAATTAAACACTGTATTTCAGCATGAGGCCATGTGATTTTGCAGCCTTTCTAAACAGTTTGTTCGGTGCTGGCACACATTTTAGGCATAAAGAGAAAGATTACATTCTCTTACGCCCTTCCATGTCAGAGCTGGTACTTTATTTCACTCTGGTGTAGGATGTTATCACCCCTGATAGCAGGAGTTTAGTCTCTCTGGGTTCAGTAATTTTCTATCTAATACCCAGTTAAGCATCATGCTGTGACTAAAAACCATGTTCCATGTAGGTGTTTTTGGAAACACTGCCACTTCTGCACTGGAGTGCACCTGCCCCCAGCAAAGTTACCATGAACAGCCGTGATGCAGTAACAAAGTTTTGTTACTTACAGAGAAAATTTCAGCAAGTAACCATTCAAAAGCTGCCAGCCCCTAAGTAGAGATGTAATAGCCTGACATATGGACACAACAAATTACGTAGCTACAGCCACTCCTGAAGCAAATCCTGAAGCAGACACTGAGTTAATCTGAGTTTGAGGTATTGGTTACACAAAACAGAAGTTTAATATTACAGTTTAATTGTTTTCCTTCAAAATGTAAGCTTCCAATTTAAGTTTGACAATTGCCAGCAGGGACATAGAAAGATTACTTGGGTGTGTTAGCAAATGTATATCACATTGCTGTAGGGCAAGATGAAAAACCAGTGCTCTTTAGATCTTGCATGCTGAGTAGTCCAAAGGGATGCTAAAGTTAACTCCAACAATAACTCCTGTGCTAAGAAACTGAACAGGGAATGCTCAGCCATGTTGACAGTCTGTTGCATTTTCAGACAATTTTTAGCTGTTACTTTCTGCTGTGAAGGCCTGATCATTTTGCCAAATGATGAAGAGCTTTACACTTTGAAAATTAAACAATTCCAATCTCGGAAAAATCAGATATATTGCCTGATTTCACTTAGTAAGGTCACATTTTTATTGTCAGAATGACAGAGCTTCACTTGCAAATATTTTGCAAGTTTTTGTCCAGAAAAGAAATCCCAAAAGAGATGGTTTTTCATCTGCAAATTAGGATATTTTACATAACCAGGCTGTAGATCTTAGAGCAGGAAGAGAACTTGCTCCATTCCAAGCCAGAGTTTTTGTATGGTATCTGTATCATTCAGAACCAGCACATATTTCTGATCTGTGAGATGGCTCCCAATTACTGTGGAAGTTTGCCTCTATAAATTTATCAAAGCTGGTCAGATTTAAGGATGTTCTTCTGTCAGCCTGTAGCCTTTAGGATCCTCTGCAGTAAGGATGAAATCCCAGCCATACTGAAGTCACTTCCAGACTTCCTATCAAGCCTTGCTGAAGCTGCATCATATAAAGGGATGCTCTTCCACATAGCCATATAAAAGCCTTGTCTCAAGTACAACATCTGAACAAAACATACCTAGGAGAGCGAGAAACTGTGCAGCTGCTCACCATGAATGTTATTGGTGCTGCCTCCAGTAGCACCACAAATATGTTTTCCACAGCACTCAGCCATCAGACTCGTTACTGGAGAGAAGGTGTAAAGCTGAGAGCTTGTAAACTGTGCTGCAAAATCATAGGATCACTCAGAACAGGCTGGACACCTTATTCAGCTGTATAAGCACAGGAACATACTAAAGGACTTAAGTATTTTCCATTCCAGCACAGTTTTATTCAGAACTAATGGCTAAATCATAACACATCATCTTAGCCCATTACAAAATAGGTTTGAAATGTTTGCTCTCCATGCGCCACCGAAAGTGCCGGCAGCACCATCACCTCAGCCTCACTGAGGGGCAGAGGCTGCCATCCCCCACAGGACTATCCCACCCCACCTCCCTCACAGAGAGCCTTGGGAGCACCAAGGACATGGCAGGATTGGAAGGGACGAGACAAGGACACGTACCAGCAGTGAGGGAGCCCAGGGCCTTGGATGGAGCGTGAACGGCGCCGTGGGTGGGGCCCAGGTGGGCCATGAGGGGTGTTGGGGCTGGCAGGTGAGGGCAGGGCTGTGCCCAGCGCAGGCATCGGCAAACAACATGGGAGAAAAGCGGAAAAAAGCGGCTAACTCGAGCCACGGCTCTGCTCCTCTGAGGCTGCCTCTGGACCGAGTGAAGGGGTCGGGGCTGGCAGCCCGAGGTGCCGCCCGCAGCCCCGCGCTCCAGCGCCGCTGCAGCGCCGGGCGTGTGACAGGTCCGTGCCCAGCCCCGGGCTCAGCCTGGCGGGGCTGAGGGGCTCCAGCGGCCCTCCCAGGGAAGGGGCCGCTCACTTCCCTGCGTCCCCCCTGGAGCGGCTGCGGCCCTCGGCCAGCCCGGCCAGGTGTGCCGCGGGGACGGGACCGGGGGGAGCCGCGGGCGCCAGGTGCTCTCCCTCAGCTCGGCTGTCCGCGCCTGAGTGCGCGGCCGCATGCAGCGACGGGAAAGCCTTTCTGCTGAAAGGTGAACCACCAGACGGTTTTGCTGTAACGTTTCCCCAAATCCAACTGCTGTCAAGAAAGTTGAAAGGCACGCATCAGATTTTCCCCTCAAGTGTTCCTTATTTGCTGTTTTGAAATAGGGACTGAAAGTTGTTGCTACTGGCATCACTATGGGCACATCTTCAGTGCAAGCGCAGAAGAAACAAAAGGGCCGATTTAAGAAGGAATGAAGAAAAAATAAGAAAGTGATGAAATACGGTGTAGATGGGAAAGTGAAGATGTAATTTTCTGTAGATATTCTCAGTGTCTTTTTTCCACTTCTGTAACCTGTGGAATTTCAGTTATAGGTGGTTAGGAAAACATCAGGGTAGTCTGGAAAAAAAAAAAATTAACACTCTGTCTTAGAAACACCCCACTCATTAAAGCAACCATTACTGACAAAAAAAAAAAAAAAAAAAAAAGAAAAATCAGTAAAATAAAATATCAAGCAACCATACTGCAGTGAAAAAAGAAATTAAATTTTGTCTGATTCTGTCTGATTCTGAGTTTTCTGTCATACTCATCACTTGGAGAGGGAAAGAAACTAAAATCTGTGTTCGGAAATTCAGAAATAGAAAAATGCTTTTTACATCTAAATACAGCTCTTGCATTTGTTGAAAGAAAAGTTACTTTGATTTTTGTTGCTAAATAAAATCTTGGATCAAGTAAAATTAATTTTAAAAAATTAGTTGAGGCAACAATAAACACAGGAAATATACATGAATAAAGTGTTCTAAAAGTCAGGCAACTCTTTTAAGACTATAAATATCACCTAAGCAAGGCCACTATAATTAGCAAAGGGTGAACAAAAGAAGACATCCAGAAATAGATGGGGAGGAGGGAGGCTGGGAGGGTGAAATGTCTTGGTTAACCTTATTTGAGTGTTCTTTCCATAGCATAGGAAATGGTTCCAGCTAGCTCATGAGTTCTATTGGTATTAACTGATTTTAAAAGGACATTTCCATGTTGTCTGTATGCCAAGGAAATTCTTTTACTGGCGTGTTTGCTGAGTACAGGAAACATCACCCTGACTAAGTGACACTGAATGTGAGGAAGAATTGTATCTTTATTCTGGTATTACAGTCAACACCGTCTCTTTGTTTCATCTGGATACCTTTTGGTATTTATTGGGGAATGCTTACTGCAATCTCCCAGCCTGTCCTGAGTAATGAGCACACTGGTGGTGCTGAGTCATAATCCCTCACCACTCAAGAAGCAGCTTTCTGCATCTCTTAGGCAACTAATTAGCCTGAGGGATGATCCAGCACTTCAGGGGAGGCAGATAGGGCTGTCTGGTCACAAGCTCATCTGCTTCATCCCTCTTCAAGGTATGGGCAGAAAGGACTAACAGTGATGGGAACCTTCCTCATCCTATGGCCAGAATTCGCTGTGCAAGGCAATAAATATGTACCTATAACTGCTTGCTCTCCTAAACAGAGAGCTGAACAAATCAGCCTTGTAGATAGAATTTTTCAGTGTAAGTCAGGCTGTGCTTATGGACCCAGTCTTTACTGCATATCAGAAAAAGCTTTACTGCAACCAATGAGAATTTTGTCCAAGTAAGAAGTGCAAGTTAAGATCTTGAACACTGTATTCCCATTTTCACTCACAGCATTTGCCAGTTTTCTGTTTTCTTCTGTAAAGCTGCCTCTGTCAAGTATTTAAGTTTCATTTGCCACATTATTTCTAAATTCCTTGTTTGTTATCTACTTTATCTTCTTTTCCTTTCTCTTTCTTGGAAATTGTGCTAGAGCCATGGCCACTACATAGGCAGCAGTAACTGCAATTATGTGTGGCTTTGGGCTCCACTGATCTTTTGCTTCAGTCAGTCAGTGGTTTCAGTGACAAGCCCTCAAAATCTTTGTGCACCGTTTCTGGAAAAGAGAAATATTTGAGAAAAAGTGTCATGGTATGTGGATCATAAAGGCCAGCATTCATCATACTGATATTTCTAGAGCTCAGTAAAAATCACAATAAACCTACAAAGTTATTTAATTCTAAGCATTAACTTTCCTTCATGTAACAGATAAAATGTGAAAGAATAACAGGTGCCAATTGCCCAGAGTTTCTGTTTCTGCTCCTGTTTTTCTGTGCAGTGGTTTTAAGGCAAAAACAACCCTGTCCTTAGAAGTGTGGGAGATGGCAGGGATGTATTAGACTGGCTGCTAGGAGACATGAGACTAAATTAAATGGTGCAAATAATCTGCTGTGCAAGTGGAAGCTCATACCCAGGCCACTATAGCATATAATAGTTTCAGTTTCTTTTTTGACAACCTCACAGTCATTGATATACCTTTTATCTACACATGGAGAGAAGAGCAGGACATAGAAAGCCAGCTTCTCACAAACAAACTCTCCAATTCTACAAAAATGTACTGCTTGGGTTAGTACATATCATACTCATGAAAAACAAGAACAGGCAATTTTCAGCATCTGAGGCCAAGATGTGGGTTGTCCTAACACTATTTGGAATATTTGCCATATTGCTAAGATTTTACCTAGAATTTCAAGTCTTTGAGAAATCCAAAATTGCTGTAAGGAAGTAGCACTGCCTTTCTGATGGCAGGACTTAGAAAATAATGGTTCTTGCTTATAGAACAGTGAATAAACAACAAGAATATTAACAACAGCAACAACTTTAGGTAGAAAGAAAATTGCTTTACTTTGTCCATGGCTTGGACCCATAATTTACAAGATAGGTTCTTATTTGGCAAGTGTGGTCAAGGACAATGCTGTCTCCTGACTAGGAATGAACTTGCAGGGGGAGTGTTCCCAGTAGGAAGGGTTAGACCTCAAAGTGTGTATTTACATGAGTAGCTCATTTGGTAAAGTTGAACCACATTCATTTTTAATTTGCATGCCTCTCCTTTAAGTCATACCCTTCTCCTCTTGACTTCAGTGGGAGCTCCACATGTTTTTCCTTTGATTCTGCTGCATGCTGGCAACTCTAATTAGTGTTAACAGGAGTTCAGTGGAATTTCTTGCTCTCCTTTCTCTGTAAAAGAGTTTACAGATCAGGAGTTGGAGCTTTATCAAACTGGTATATGGTGCCTATCAAGAACGTATCTTCTTTTCTTCTTTTTCCCAGCCAAAGTGGAACTTAACCTTTTTCTAACAATGGTGGTGTAACTATGAGAAAAATGACATTGATCATTCTAACAAGCTCCCTTTAGTTTTGAAAAAAATTGGTTAGTATTGGCTTTGATTTTTTTAACAGGTGTAATTTCAGCTAGTTAACAGAGCCTTACTGTTCAATTGCTATGGTAGTAAATTGGTGCAGTAAATACGAGTTAGAACAGCTCAATTCTCTGGGGCTAGAGCCTGCAATTCAAAACAAACCTCAGTCTGCTCTGCCCTATAGAAGCTGCTTTGAACTCCAGAGGTATTTTGTATAGGGACACTAAGCTACCTATTGAGCAAGACTTGGAGAATCCAGTCCTTTTTTGCAATGCTGCTGGTTTTATTAATAAACACCCCCCACCAAACCCTCGCCATCAAACATCACATTTTGAAAACAGAAATACTGAATGTCTGAGATTAAAATCTCAAAATTCCATTTTGAGATTTTAATCTCAGACATTCACACCCACGTGTATGGACAGACACAATGAACAGGAGCCGCTTTTCTCCTTCTTCCTAAGAACTGCACGTGACTTTTTGTGCTCACATAATCCTCCTTCCAATATTTCAAAAGACACAGACCTTCCCAGCATGATGATAAAGTTTTCCTGTGTTCCAATAATAAAAGTTGAATGTACCAGTAATTTCCAGTTCCTCTGTGGTTGGGCAGCCTGTGAAGACTAAATCAGAAGTAGCCAACCTGCAATATCAGTGTGGGAGTCGGAAACAGATGTTCAGCGGACAATACAATTTGTTGTCACTGTCGATACTATATGGCACTTTTCCCAACAGAAATTGTCTGTAGCTGGAAAGGAATGTAAGGAATGATTCATGCCCCAAATTATTATTATTTGTTATATTACTGTTAATGTTAAATAAATACTCCTTGCTTCATTTTGTTTCAAATGCCTGAATCAGAGAGGCGTATCCACTCAAAAATACAATTACCTGGGCTTGTAGCATGCGTGTGCTATGTAAACCAATTATTTTAAGGCTTTTTTCCTCAAGATATTCTGTTATATTATAACCTCCTCTCCTTTAGAATCAGCATAATTTAACCTTCAGTTTTATAAAATAGCTCAGCAGCTATTTACACAAAAAGCACATGGCAGGAGGTAAATGAGACAAATTATTTCATGTGAATCTGTGTATCTATAAAAATTAAAATTTATGATATCCATATAATAGTATTTTTATACATATAATAACATTTACAGTAGTTTAGGTCTTGGAAATTCTAATAGGCCATTTGGGCATTCAAAACAGATCAAACACTCAAATGAGCAAAACCCTCTATTAGCATATGATGGTAGCATATGATGCCTAGCCTTGATTTCCAGATTTCATGAATATTACAAAAGCAGATGCACTAGATCATACTTACTGTAAAAGGAAATAGATTGGGTTAGGTGCTTTTGAAATGAAATATTAATTTTTTCAGGGATACATCAAATATATTAAAAAATGCAGAAAGCCTAAGTAAAACCAAAACTAAATAAAAATTAATATATTCAGTAGAAGTGTAAAAGAGCTAAAGATCTGACTACCAGAAAATTTGGTTATAACACCTATATTTTACACAAGAAGTAAAACTAGGTATTTTCAAAAACTAAGACATCTGGAATTTGACTTGGAGTTCAGTGAAACTGGTGACAAAAGTGACCTGTAATTGCTGACTGTTGTGTCTCTGACAGACTTTCTTTAGAGATATTAAAAAGAAGAAAATGTGTGTTTAATCATATGGCCTGTACAAGAGCAAAAGATTGTAGCACTATAAAATCAAACAGCTGTCTTATTTTTACAAATGCATGTGGCAACACTTCACAGTAATCTTTTTGTAATACTAATTTTGCATTTGTGTTTACTGTTGCAGCATTCTGCAGCAGAGTGGTTTACTGCTGTACATCAGGTTTTAGTCAACGGGAAACATGAAATGATTTTCAGCTGTGTGTTTCTTTGTAACTGCTGCACGATTTAGCCTCAGAACCTATCCATTGTCCAACTTTTTTATGCTTTTAGAGGTAGTGAATTTAGATATATTTCCATAGTAGAACACCAGGTGATTTTGAGAAAGAGCTTGAACACTGCAAAATTTCCCAAGTCGGCATGAGATGAAGTAGGATGAAATAGCTGATAAGGTAACACTTAGCACACTTGTAATCAATGTGCTGAAATTCTCTGTATGTCTGTATATTTTTATATACATTCATGGGTTAAATGGAGTTTTTCATCAAGTAGATGTTGGCAAGTGCCAAAGTGATTTAGGATTAGAATGGGATTTAGGCTGATTTAGCTACAGTTGTATTTCTCATTTCATCATCATGCCAGGGATACTGTGACAGTTGTGGGTTTTCTTTAATTTATGAAATAGACAAAATTAAATGTCCATACCAAACATACCATTAGGTTATGGGGAGTGAAAGAGAAACACTGCACTGGGCCTTACTCTTTTGTCTGCACCCAGCAGAGAGTCCTGAATGTACAAAACAGCTGGGAAACTTCCTATGTAGCACACAGCTTGAAAAATGAATTCAAGATTTTTTTAAAAATTAATCTGATTTGGTTTATTTCAAGTGACTGTTATTCTGATTCTGTAGTATATCTCTTTGTAAAATATTAATAGGTACAGAAGTGTGCCATCTGCGTCTATCACATCATTTTTAATATTAACTCTACTCTCATTTTTACCACCATGAGAGATGAATCCCAATAAATGTTTGAACTTTGAACATTTTTTATTGCAATACTAGACATATCATTGCTCATACAAAGTTTTAGTACTACTTAAAATTTCAAAAATTACTTGATTAAAATAGACCTGTTTACAAAAGTGACTAATCCACCCTTTTAAATCATGATGCAATTTTTTTTGTTGATTTTTATCTGCTGAATGACACTTTGCTGTCTCTCCTTGTCAATTTAATTATCATTTTTGAAAAAGAGGGGCTTCAGAAGGAGACAAATGTTGATGTTCAGGTTACAGGAAAGATTTCCAAAGAGATGAGAGAAAAAGAGATTACTGAAATTAGCAGCAGTGTGTCTCGCCCGCTATTGAGTGGAACGAGCAGCACTGGGAGGAGAGAAAACCTTTGGCCACTGTAGAGCGTGGCTGTGTACACCAGAGTTACTTAGAGTGCTCTGAATCTCATCTTTTGATCTCGGGCGATATTTTTCTCTGTTATGTCACAGAGGTCACCTGGCTCATGTGTGACAAACTGCCTGCATAAGTCACAGTGCCACTGGCAGAGATTTGTAACCATGTCCCTGGTCCATTGCCTTTGAATTATTTCGCAGGCCCTCTGCTTTACATTTACACTCTGTCGGAAGATGAACAGGGGAAGGGAGTAAAATCAAGGGCAGGGTCTCATCCTGAAGGACAAGGGGAAACAGGTGGAAGGTTAATGGCCCTGGAGCGTATCCACAAGCCTCTCAGGCTTGATATATGGGCCTCAGGCCTAAAACGGGCATTGGCTTTCAAAGATATATTATTTCATTTGAGGAGAGACATTCTGGAGTTCCTGCATTTGTCTGCTGATAGATGATCCTCTGTCCACAATTGGTTATGGCGTGTGAGTTTTCCTTGGGCCTGCTCCCGTACATAAAAATTCTGCTGAGCTCTCCAACCTTTTGCATGCCTGTGAGAATGGGACGTGTGCGGGCCTTTTGGCAGGCAGCTGGATTTTTGTGGCTGCTATTTTTGTAATTCCTTTTGAAGCGCCAGGCAAGTGGGGGATGAAAGGCACTTCTGTTCATTCATACACGGCCAGGCAGGGGCAGCCTCGTGGGGACAGACATGGGGCAGAAGAAGACGTCAGGGACCCATTATGCACTCGTGTGTCTGCAGCCCATGCAGAAGTCACTCCCGCTGACCCCGTATTTTATATTGGCACACGCCTGCACAAAAATGAAAATGGGGAAATAATTTGCATAATTTTTGGGCCCTCCCTTGGTTTATTGTATTGAAGTTCTGCTAGGGTTTTTGCATGCGCTTCAGCTTATGGGAAAAAAACTAAGATAGAAACTTCATATCTTGAAATTTTTGTGTCCTTCTCCAGAATGTTTATCTCAGGCACCTCACGAAAATGAGATGCTACTGTGCACGTCTCAGCAAAGCACCAGAGGCCCCACAGGTGATTCTGCTTAGTGTGACAGCACTGTGCTGTGGGCAGGGCATGGTGCTGGTGGGACGTGGCCCTGCCCCATCTCTTGTGGCCAGCTCAGAGGGGCACCTTGGCATGCACAGAGGAGCCTGGTGGCAAAGGCCAGGTCCAGAGAGGGAGCGAGGCCCAGGTTCACTGCCACGATGGCATTCCCATGGCATCTTCTGATATTGCATGGCTGTCATAAATTGTGGAAAATCTGTTTAAAAACTGAAGTGCTTAACAAGAGCTCCCAAAATCTTAACACATATTTTTGTTTAACATAGCCTACATAACACCTTGTTAAAGTCTCCTAATTTTTACCTGATTGTAGTTACTCTTAGAGGATTGTGTATCTAAGGCCTATTACTCCATGACAGCATGATTTTAACGAAACTGGGATATATATTTTTACTATATAAAAGATATTCATCTATATTTGTTTTAATAACAAATAACTGTTCTGT
Source organism: Passer domesticus (assembly GCF_036417665.1). Taxonomy (NCBI): domain Eukaryota; kingdom Metazoa; phylum Chordata; class Aves; order Passeriformes; family Passeridae; genus Passer; species Passer domesticus. The sequence goes on from NC_087480.1 coordinate 41,386,573, forward strand.
TTCAGTAGATAGAATTTGCTTGAAAGAATTTGCATTAATTATACTTAAATATCTCCTAGTTCTAGCTTTTTTTATTTTTCCTATACTACTAAAAAAGCAAAGTAAATGCAGGATATATGACGTAAGTTTGTTTGCTTTGTGTTTGCAACAGTAAAGCTTGTACTTACATAAATTGTAAAAGCATTATATTGGTACCATGTTGTTTGAGTAATCAGGTTCTTCTTTTGCTGTCACTGAACTCAGTTGCTAAATTCTCAGCGCTCCAGTGTAAGCAAGATAAAGCTCATTCTGCATTTTAGTCAGTTTCTGTAGAAAACGTGCTGGTGCAGTGCAATTATTCTTTCTTCCTTCAGTGTTCTGCAGAGTTTAAGTTAGACAAGTGAGCTAGAAACTTGAGAGATATTTAGTGTCTCCTGCAGCCGTAGGAAGGAAATCTGAGGACTTGTTAAAAGGAAAGATTTAGAAGCAGAAATTCTATAGAGAGAACAGAACAGAGTGTTAGCAGGCAGGAGGATCTGCTTTTCCACTTGTTGCTTTGATAACGGATAAAAGGCTGTCATGAACTGCAGGCTACCAGCTGGGAGCAGATAGAGTAATCCCAGCAGAGGGTTGGCCCCAAACTACACAGGCATTCTTTTAAATCTTCAAGACCATAGGAAAGTTGTTTTTCCCCTACCATTGTCATCATTATTCATGATGATATTTTTTCACCCTAGTTTAAAATGTTGGTCTAGTAAATCTACCTTACAATACTTTTATGTTGGAAATATAAGCAAATATAAGGAAAAACCATGTAGTCAGAGATATTTCAGCTATTTCATTCAACTGCCTGAAGATTCTCAGAATAAATTCCAGAGAACTGGATCTGGATGTGCTGTAAGAAATCTCTGTCATTTGATTGTAAAGGTATATTGTGCCCACTGTGCAGATAATCATAGGAACAGTATGTCTTCCTCGTAATCAACACCTGTGATAAATTAAATCCAGAGCCTGTGTTACTTGTAAGAGAATAGCAACAGAATGTCATTTGTTAGAAAAGGAGCCCAAGTGACCCCCTGCCCAGTCCAAACACAGGTGAACACAGTGACAGACAGAGCCCGGCAGACCCATGCACACGTAGCCGTGGTGATGTGCATTGTGCCACCAAGGTCATGTTACCAACATGCTTAGACACATGCTTGGCTAGGCCAGGGACATTTGTTAGCATGTTACATATGCTTGACAAGACGGGGTGTTTCAACCTGCATTATTGCAGAGAAAAAACAAAAATATTTAAGCCCCGGTTGTCCTTCTATATTGTTCATTTTAATGATATATGTAGGGGTCTAGCTTACTTTGTATTCTTATGTGTAATTACCCATATAAAAAAACACCACTCATTAGTGTTCTGTTCCACTGACTTAATTATACTCCTTAATTAAATCTTGACTAACTGGGGGTCACTGCAGTGTCAGTGGGATTTGTCACTGTTTGTCAGCAGGTGTCTGGTCACATCTATTTCTGGTTTCCCTGTTGCTGTATGCTGTTTAAGAGCATGGTCTTTTTTAAATGCAAAGGACAATTATGCATTACTTTGTTGTGGTTTGTGCCTTAAAGAAAGGTAAGTGAATCCGTTCTGTAATACGAGCGCTCTCCCGGTCTTTATGTACAGGAGGTGGGGAAGATAGCAAGTATAAACCTTTTCAAAACACAATTCATTACCTCACTGGTGCTCATTTTCAAAGGCTTGTTCTTCCTACAATCAAAAGACACGGTGTTACTAATTTATCAGATAATCTTGTGTTCAACAGGCATAAAAATATATTGCAAATATCAATCCAGAGATACTACTCCTTTTCCCTATCTCCCAAACATGAAATGAATTTGAAACATGACCAGCAAGAACGAGCTAAATCAATATTACATGCATAACAAACACTACATGGCATGTGCTGCTATTGCTGTGCTGCTCAGAGTCAGAAGATCGAGGCTCCCGATTCACTGTTCCCTGAATAATTCAGTGGGCGTTCTGCATGTGCAATAAGGGCATAATACTGCCATTTCTGTCTGTTTCAAATTTACATGTTTTGGGTTTGTTATTTTAGAAAGTTACTTAGGGGAAATATAATTCCCCTGTTTACGCATATAATAGGCACCTAATGTTCATCTGAATAATTGATTAGTCAAGTCAGGCTTTCATAATTAGCTATTGGCTTTCCAGTATAAGCCCACAAAGCACTTGTCAATCTACAGACATTTTTAATTTATTAATATATATGTTATCAAAAGAGCTGCAGTACTTACCTAGAAAGCATTATTTATTCTATCGAGGCTGAGGAAGCATTTAGATTCTAGACATGTATTTTGAATCTATTGTAACTTTCCCAGAAGATTATTTTTCTATTCTATTGAAAGTTCAGAAATGTTCTCTGCCTATAAGCTCTTGCTAACAGTAGAAATTGGAGAACTTAGTGACATGCCTTACTGACTATAAAATAATGTGGATTACTTATTTGCACTCAGATACATAACATGTATGTAAATAGAGGCCACCAGCAGATATCCCTAATGCAGCCACAGATTCTGTAACCAGACAGATGCATCTGTTGACAGCACATGTGTGACAGTGATATTGCAATTACGAGTTGTGAGGCTGTATGGTAAATTGCAGAATATTAAGATAAATTGTATTTCTCATAAACTTCATGACCTTGTTTGAACTCTACCACTATTCCAGTTTTGCTTCCTTGTATTTCTGACCAGTTTTCAAGTGGTTGTTTTTAAAGGGAAAAGACATGTGCCGTACTCAAGAAGTATATTGTAAGCCCACTGGTATGAAAGTCATAAACCAAAACATTTGACTGTGAAATCCAGAATGAAAATTGTTGTTTTCTTACTAGAGGTAGGTTAAAACAATTGGACTAGAAATTCTATGGTTGTTTTATTAGGAAACAAACTTTATGTTTCCATTGGGAGGCAGCATTTACTTCTAGCACTTGTTGAGTGTGAGGCACTGAATCTTAAAAAGACAGTGTTGTTATTATTTCTGGAAAAGGTATTTTGGTTCTGTATATGCTATAAGCTTACTTGCCCTTGGCCCTGTTCAGGAGAATCACCCTCATTTTAGTGAAAATATTTAATCACCAGCTTCCCATCAGTGAGATAAGGACAAGAGCTGTCCCAAATCAAAGTCCTTGTGAGACCTGTACTGTTGGATGTGTACTAGGTTCCTTGCTTTATAAGTGGAAAGATACAAATATAATATCAGGATTTTAAACCCCTTCTAGATCTAAAACACTTCTGTAACAGAACAGCTTTTTAGTTTGTTTGGAAAAGACATGATGTAAAAACCACAATTTAGTGGTAGGAAAAAGTATGCCCATTTTGGTGGTGAGATTTATGTAACTGTGGCTCACCACTATGAATTATGTGGTTTCACAGAATTCAGACAAGTTCTTGAGCAATACTGCAGCATCTTGTGCACCACACATGTTCTGCATACTCAGTTTCTATTGGAAGGTAGGAAAAGTACCAAAATCATTCTCTTGAAGTTTGGTAACATACTTACAATTGAAAAAATGCAAATATATTTCTAAGGGTGTCATTGTAAAGTCCCTCCTCTCCAGTATATCCTGTACTAATATAACCTTCTGTTATCTATTTTTATATCCATTCTAAAATAATCAAAAATTAATTGCTAGGCTGCAAAGATCACATATTTAGTTTCTCTGTAGGATTCAGAACCAAGTTTGCAACTGCGGTTCAGTTTTCTACATGATATTTGTACAGCGTTCACATTTCAATCAGTGTTACACCAATATAAGGATTTTCTACTGGGATATCTCTAAGCATAGTAGTTTCTACCTGAAAAGTGTTTATAATTTAGGCTGGTGTGCTAATTAAGGTTTGAGCTATGCGAGCATTGAAATGTTCACATTCTCACTATTAATGTGCAGAGTTCTCACTGGTTTCCCTTCTGTTACCCTGAGTTCAGAAACATTTCCCAGTGGTATTGCATTGCTTGGTTCTTCCATTTAGACTTTGAAAGAGCATTGTTTTCAGTAAATGTTTTACAAGTGGAAATAGATGTGTCTGCTAAAGAGATTCCTATTTGCATCATTAGACAGGTGTTCTGATCACAAGGCGGAAGAGAGATCATATACATAAACAATGAATTAAAATCCTGAATAGGATTGCTAGGGCTGTTTCTCTAGGCTGCACTAAATGAGGGCCATTATGTGGGCTTTCAGATAAACTCACAAAGCTCTTATCTGTATAAACCTGATAGATCTGCCATTATTCTCAGTGACTAACAGAAGTTATATCATTTAGTTTCATTAAAAATGCATTATTCCTTTTTTAGTAACCTTTTCCTAATTCATTGATTCAATTATACAATGAACAATAAAAATGTTTGGTGTAATAAAAATACAGTACTAAAAGTGTGTTATATACATAAATGTTTCATTGCAATGAAATTATTCAGAGTTTAAAAATATTAACAATACTAATATCATACTCTTAGACAAAAAAGTGTACTTTTTTTTCAGCATCTCTAAAATTATACATGAGAAGAATGAGTCTTTAAAATGAGATGCCAAAATGGTTGCTTATAGTATTCTATGTGGTCACTTCATGTACAGACTTCCTGCCGAGTTGGTGATGTTTACCAGCACAGGTTGATTGAGGGAGAGCAGAGCATTATAGAATGTATGCACATATTGCTCATAAATTCTGTGAACCAGGCTCCTCTGATCAGATCAATTCTCCCCAAAGTCACTGGCCTCTGGCCTAACTGAAAGCAGACTGACTCCCAGGGCTGGAACTTGAGTTAATGCAAGTATGGGGAACATTTTGCTTGGTGAAGGAACACTCAGAGCATGGCAGCACTCTGAGCAACTTCCACAGCAGTGGCAGCTCCTGCCATCCCACTTACACCAGCTAAATAATTCAGACCACCAGGACTCCAGTCCAGCTCTCAGTCTGGCAGTTCAGCCAAGACTTTAAGTGATTTTGACAGAGCTAGTACTTGTTATCATTTTGCATTTGGTTCCTGGAGAGCACGCTCTCTCTCAGTGGCTGCACTAACTGCTCTCCCAAACGCCGATAGCCCGGCGCGGCTGAGCAGGTCCTGTGCGACGCAGCCGATGCTGCCGGCTGCTGTGAAAAGCTGGCGTGATTTCTGCAAGCATACCAAGAAGAGAGGAGCAGAAAGCACTTCATATTTTCATTAGTCATCCCTTTACAGATTTACTTTTAATTCTTTCAGCAAAGCAGATTATTAAAAGCAATGACCTGAGGTCTTCATTCAGATCTCAGACTTGCAATCCTGTATAATGTGCGCCGCAGGGCAGAGGTCACACTGACGAGTCTGTTAATGTAGTCACTCTGGGATAAGATCAATCTCCATACTTCACCATATTGATCTAATAGCTCATTGGCACTTCCCTCTTTGAATTGATTAGCTCATGTGTGAAAAGAGATTGATGGGTTTGTGACCCTGAGGAGTCTGTCAGGGGCACACCCATGGCAAGGGAAGTGCATGTTTTCACTGCTTCATTTGGGTGGCTCATTATCTGGGTGCCTCACGGGGAATAAGGGTCATAACGTTGTTTTATGAATTATTTACAACAAAATATCACGTTTTTCCTTTGGTGCTCTGCCTGTGCTGAATTCATTCCAAGCAGAACTGGAAAAAATACACATATATGGCCACAGGTACCAAATATTTGTGTAAGGGGAACCATGACATAAAAGTGACCTTAACAAGTAATTTTACTAATATAAAATAATCATAATAGATATGAGAGTAGGAATAGACTTCATGGGTCACCTAGTCCATTCCCCTTATGCAATGACAGAATACTGATGATATCTAGAAATTTATTATTTTAATTGCATATTCTGGATAAGTACTTACAGTGACTCTAGTTCAGACATCTCAGAGAACTTCATACGCACACTGCACTGTAGAAAGAGGCAATTTGAATGCAACATGTGAGTTACAAAGTACACTATGAACATTCTTCATTTGTTTAAAGTGTCCAAAAAAACCCTCACATTCAACTCCATTTATCAAATAGTCATATATTTGCAAAATGCATAAATTTGATACGGTATATTGGAATTTGGTGTAGTGTGTGCTCATGCAAGAGGAAATACAAAAGGAGCTGTCTTATGAAGCTGAATGTAGAAGTTGGCTTAAGTTAGGGTGTAGTTTAAAAAAGTGTTTATTATCAAAGGCTTTACAGATACAAAGCAATAAAAGTAAGGACTGGCTCCTTGAAGCTTTTTGTTGAAACCCAGGCATTTTTGTACTTCTGTCTGCATATGAGTCGTAGAATCAGTCTTGAAGACATTCATAATGTAAGAATGTCTTGTGCATCATCCAAGCTCAGGATTCTGCATAATGCCACAACTACTGGTATTTCATGGTTCCATAGGATGTCAGGTTATATGATTATGCTGCAGTGCAAAAATTACTGAGCAAAATATTCTCGTGGTGTTGTTAAGATGATGGTCATATTTATGTAAGGAGACAGTGAGTTTCACCAATAATATCTTGTTGTATTATTTAACTGGACATTCTGTGTTTGTTTTGCAGGCTGGCAGTTTAGATTGAAAGACTGATCATTTTATTTAGAGAAGTGTCCATGTATGCTGCATGCAGTCAGGCAACCCTTTTCTGCTATTTGATTTATGGTAACATAGACAGATACTGCCCAAAGACAGTAATAGTCAGTCTGTCCCTAAAGACCTTATACTCTAAAAGAAACAGACCCTCAGGCACATTCGCCAAAGACAGAATTCAGTCCACTACCTGTCAGTGACACAATGCTGAATATTTGTATAATCTTGCATTCATTTACACTTGTAAATCATTCAAGCTATTCTATGTACCAGGAAAATTGCCTTGTACAGATTTAAGTAGCCATATTTTAAAAAGTTCTAATACAGCTCAGAAAAACTTATTAGAGATAGAGTCATCATGCACACTACTTTGGTAAAACCAGGATAAGCCTGGGATTAAACAACAAAACTTCTTACATTTGGGTGTTATGGTAATCTTTTAGTCGTGTCAAACCTTCAGTAATAAAATTCATATTAAAGCTAATTACAAATCAAAGTAATTCTTTGTTTTTTGAAAATCCAGGTTCTAATACCTAGATTAATAGTAGATTTCCAGATACTTGCACATAAGCAATACAAAAAATGATTTTTTGAAGAAAATGTTTCCATTTTATTGCAAGCTGTTGCCCATTGGCCAAGCCTCTCCCAGTCTGAAACTTAGCTGCTGCAGTTGAGGTGTCTGGTGCTCTCATGGGTGAACAGGAAGTAATTAGAGCAGCCTGATTTTGTTGTTCATCATCCCTGCTGTCATTCAGAAACAAGCTAAGAAAAACACAGTAAGTTAGATGTACATATTCTTTCCATTTTTCCTAAATACACAGCTAATCTATTGCATGCAGACATGTAGGAATCCAATTTAGAGACTCACAGTTTGGATACCTGTGCCCAGCTGTGACAGCAGAGAAAGTCAGAGGCTGACTGATTTGTGTCACAGTCTATTGTCATTTTTGCCTATAAGGTTCCTACTCATTCTGTGTTCTGTACTGAAAAAGTTTCTCTCATCAACATACCAAACAACCCAAATAAGCCAGTATCTTCAAAGGCATTTTTTAAAATTAATATTAATCCTAATTGCAGAGCTAACGACAATATGGGACCCAAGCAGAGCTGTGACAATCGTATTTTAATGATACTTCAGAGATTTCCAAATTAGACTACAGGAAACAGGAAGTAGGAATAAATGAAACAAAGCCAAATGAAAGGATGAATGGAAAAAAAAAAAAAACATTTTAATACACACTTGCCTGTTCCTTAAACATTCATTCAATCAGGACTTCCTGTGATTTTTAATAACATGGCTCTGTCTGCTCTTTCACACTTGGCTCTGTTGGGAAAGGAGGTAATATTTTGAAGATGATGTTCCTAGTTGAAAGGATTTAGCTAGATAGTAGTAGCTGCTTGCTGAGAGCGTCCTGCAATGCTTTTCAGATAAAAACAGAAGTAGCAAGTGTTTCAGTGTATTCCTGAAATACTGTGTACCTTGTTGGATCATGCATCACTACACCTCCACAACCTTCTCGTATGACTTCAGCTTCCTTTGGTGGTGTTTTTAAGCAATTTTTTTCTATCAAGTCGGATGGATACTGGTTTAATACATGACAACACCCATTCATAAGGCTGATTTTTCTTTCATTTTCTCTGTTAGCATTGGGTCTTCTTTCTCATTTAATCTCTGCCCCAGTGACTTACTGTTACTGCTGCAGCCCTCAGGATGTAAGACAACATTTCTGTATTTTTTCTTCATCAGTATACCATCTCCTTTCACATCTTGACTGAAGATACCGTTTCTCATGATTTCTTACTGCTTTTGCTGTGGCTTTTTCTGGCTGTTCTACTACAAATCAGAGGAAAACACAGTGGAATACATTTGTATGGCAAGTGCAGTGTTCCACAGTAAGTTCCACTGCTGAAGTGTATTACAGGTGCCTCTGTGTCCAGCCCTCAGTCTGGAGACTCTGCATCCTTGTTTCCCTGATTCAAGTATGGGCAGAAGGAAATACTTGCCTTTCCATAGCTGGATGTCTGTCAAAAGTTTTAAGAGGACTATGGAACATGAAACATAAACTAACATATTTTAATTCCTGAAAAATATTGCAGTGCCATGCAATCAAAAGATAAAGAAAATTTAAAATAAAAAACTACTGATTTGCTGGTAACTACAAATGGCATGAAACATTAAATGTATTGGATTCTTTGTGTGGTTTGTCAGTGTCCAACCCTGATTGTCACTAATACTCACCTAGAAAATTGTTCTTCTCTCATTTACAAGTGCTCTAATGTTAAAGTAACTTCTTTTTAGTCATGACTTCAGAAGATTACTTGCATAGTCCCATTGGTGCAATCGTGAATACAGCCCCACACTGTGTACACAAGCAACATTTGTAAGTGTCACCTCTTAAAAGAGAGTAAGATTATTCTTCACTTATGACTTGCCTTTTTCCCATACTCCACACCCACTTAACAGCTGTACTGGAAATAAACACTAACCCTGTTAAACAGAAGAGTAACCACACAGTGTAATTTAAATGAGAGCTGATTTAAGTAACTCTTGTTAAAAACTCATGCAAAAAACAGTGTTCTGGGGCATGCAGCACTTGAAAGAATGAGACCCTAAGTGTTTTAAGAAATTACTCTGGTTGCGTGTTACCGTATGTCTTGGTTTGACCCGGAAGTGAGTTTTTGGAAGGGTTGTGGTCAAAGCTTGCTTTCTGAAATTAGCACGTGTTTCATCACAAGTTAAAAATATTTTCTATATTATGCCTACTTGACTGAGCTTTAAGGGTATTTATTTTGTCAAAAATAACATTAGTTCTTACTAGAACTTTGTCTTTTTGTATTAATAAAGTACCCCATATGTTGTATTGATATCTGTTGAGATTTGATGTCTAAGAAATTTTACAAATGAGAGCTAAGGTTTGAGTTTACCTGTAGACTCATGGAATAAGTTTCAGTTGGAGCAATACACTAATTGTAAGAAAAATTTAAACATAACTTAGCCAATTAATCACAAAACAGGAAAGGAACATTATACAGAAATTAGATATGGAACATTATATAGATATTAGAAATCCTCTCAGATAGTAGTAAAATGTATATGACTGGGAGAAGATCACAAAGACTTTAATCACAGGCTGCTCTACAATAGAGTGAAATTGCTGATTGAATAAATTAAGAATAAATTCACCAGCAGTGCCATAAAGTTTACTGGACTCAATTTTGTCTTCTGATTCCCTGAGGGACATCATTGTGCAGCCTAAAAAGCAGATCAGACCCGCAAGGCTAACAATTCATCAGGTGGGACTAATTCAGATTTTATTGCAAGTCAAGGAACTGATATTCACACAAGAGTTAAGAATATGGTTCAACAAAATTTGGAGTTAGTTTGTTGACATCAGAAAAAAACAGGTATATTTTCAGATAAATTCAAGGGATCAACACAGCTCTAGTACCAAAATTGCCACATAAACTACATGGCTTTTTCTAATTCTTTTAAAATTCTAAACCAAAATATGCATAAGCTTAGGCTGTACTAACCTCTGTAGAAATACTCACAGGAGTAGGATTTTGAAGGTAAATTCTATCGGTCCAGTGCTAAAGAAGGTACCTCTACTCTGTGAAACAGATGGCAAAAATAATTAATTTTACCTTTTCCTTATCTTTTTATTCACTTTGAGAGGCAAGAAACACTGCATTGTAAGCAAAATTTTCAGTTGGGACTAAAAAGACATACTTCTCTTATTTTCAGTTAAATAAAATAAAAAACACAAACCCACAACCACCCAAAAAAGAACCTAAGAAAAACACATTCATAATTCATCAGAAATAATGCTGACTGTGAAATACCAAGTCATTTTTATGCAGTTTGCACAGAGATAAATGTGAGGAAAAGGAGAAGAAATAGGAGTGCTATGTGTCGCATTTGATGCCCTATATAATAGATTTATATACGCAGAAAACTTATTGTAACGGCCCTTTCACCTGATGCTTGTAGACATGAGATTGGTCATTTACCTTCTCCTTAATAGATGGGAATCCTTTTTAAATGGAGTGCAAAGATCCATAAGAGAGATCTTATTCCTTAGCAGCATGACCATCTGCTGCCCGCCCCTACTTCTTTAGCAATCTGAGGCCCCCAGACTCTGGCACCTTGTGCTCTATTCCTGCAAGAAAACAGGATGAGTGTGAGCTGATGCTCAAGGCTGCTTTGTTAAAGTATTTTGACCCTCTGGAAGATCAGCAATGAAACTGGGAAATGTCTGGGCAGCGCTGCTTTGGTCCCCTCTTTCCCAGTGATCTCACAGGGAGCTGTCCAGGGCCATGTGAGTGGAGAAGCTGTGGCAAAGCCATTGCTCTCCCTGCTCCCATCTCCTCCCTAAGCAGGAAACACCACACACCTTTCAGAGCATGGGCACCACATGTGCACCCCTCCACAGCTTGGAAGGGTAAAAAAGCGTGGGACTTTTCAAATGTTGCTTTGTGCCATAAATTCCTTGTCTATGTCCTTTAAAAAATTCCAAAGTAGTTTGATATTCCAAATACTAACAGTTCCATAAGCAAGGGGTTAATGAAGCATTTTAGTCCTTCTCTCTTCCTCTTTCTCACTTCCCTGCTGTTGAATAAAGGATGAGTACATTAACCTTTCTTTCAGCATGGCATTCAGCAGTTACTTTCCTCTGTGTGGACACTGACTCAAACAAAGCATATAGAAACTTGGTGTCTGGATAGAAAACCTTCCTGTTGAAATATTCTGGCTTTGACTGGTGGATTCAGAAGTTACTAGAGAAAGAGTACACACAGAGGCACATTCCAAGTACAACTGCACTTGTCTAACAGCCTCTGTACAGGCCGCAAAGAAGCAGGAAAAGGCACACACTGAAGTATTTCTGTATTTCTGTATTTCATTTTTGAATCAAGACAAATGTAAAGCATTACCAAACTTGGACAGATTTATACTCCCTTCATGCTAGAGCTAGATGGAAACAGGACAGTCATTTAACCAAACATAGAGTTGTAAAGATCACTCCCTGCCTTCACCTAGAAATTTTTATAACCCACAGGTTTCTAGTAAAGAGCTGGAACAATCATAGTTAATATTAAATCATTTCTTCTTGAACTTTGTAGCGTTTTATTACTGAGGTTATAGGTAGTAATCACATTTTATTAGGGCATTCACTGATTCTGAAAGTTATGTGCATTCACTTCTAAAATCACATTGGCTGTTATGTGCTGCTTTTTGACAGCAACCTTGCACAGGAGGTTTCCCACTGTTAGCAGCAAGCCATCTGGAGAGTCCAAATCCTTCCCTACCTATATAATGATTTGGAAACCATGCATGCATTCAGGAGTAAAAAATAGTCTCTGGAGCGCACTTGTCTTATAAAACTTTGATTTGGGGTGATTTGCACCACTATAGCATAAGAAAATGGAGTAACAACTCAAACTATATGTCTGCAATGACTTGTGAGTGATCTCCTAACTGCATTTGAAAGAAAGTTCAACCATTCCTTGAACCGATGTGCTTCAGGCTGAACAGTTCAGACAGATGTTTAATCACTTTATATTCACTAGGAAATGGCTATTCAATGGCCGTAGAATTTAAAAGTGGCACTATGAGATGAATGCTTCATGTTATTCCATATTTGCATTCCCTCTTAAAATTATAAGTAAAAATAATTCAGCTGAATCCAGCACAGTTTTATCACATAAATTTCAATTATTGTGTTTTTTTTTAAATCATTAGATACCCTTTTAAATTTTTAGTAGCAGAAAAGCCCAAAGCTACTGTGGCAAGTTGATGTAAATGAACAGAGATGAAAAAGGATTCTCCAGCTTCTGAGAAAAGCAGGTGTAAACTGGGTAAAAGGTGAGCACACTGTTTAACTGAACCTGCAGCAATAATTATAAGGAAAATATTTAACTTAAAACAACACAAAAAACCCATGACCCTGAAATTTTTAACAGGTAATTCATCAAGTTTCAGGTTGAAAATACCTCTTCAGAAGAAAAATTGCAATAAATCTGCAGTTGTTGGTTACAGTGCGAAATATTGTGAAACACTTTCCTAAAAGAAAGACACAGTGTGGTTTTGATAAGATTAAGGTGAATTTCAGCAAAGCATACACATTATTCTTCATTTTACTGTTTGGCAATTTCAGTGTTGTTCTTCAGAAAAAACAAAAGTTTATAATGATTAACGTTCTGTGCTGTGGGAAGCATACACTCTACAACAATACTACTCTTGTGTCACACTAGCCTTCCTCATCTATAACATCAGCACAAATAGTTTTTCAGATGAGTAACCAGCATTTCTGAGATAAGTTCTCCCTTTAACTATAATTGATAAGGTGTGATTGTGTATTTCAGTGTCAATAGAGGCCTCAGCGAGACTTACAAACTTCCACTGAATTCCATATCAAAAGCTCAGGGCCCAGCTGAGCGGAGGCTAGGGTTTACCAGGCAGATGTGACACTCCCATTCCTATCTTCTTCTCCTGCCCAGAGATAGTGTTGTCACCATAGTGCTCAGGGTTAGACCTTTCCTCTTCAAATTGAGAATCCATTTCCTCCACTCCTGGAAATACTCTATGTGGTTCACATTATATTGGCAAGATAAATTATACAAACTAATAGATACATCTAAATGTATTCTCATGCATACCTGTTTTCCAATCCTTGTTAGTGGAAAATTCATTAAAAAATTCTTTAAAGTCACTTTATAATCGCAGCTGGCGGTGTAGAACTCTGACATGCCACCAGAGAATTCTGTGTTCAAACCTGTATTCAGACACTTGACAGAATCAAGTTCGCTGTGGAGATGAACAATACCACACCTGTACTGCTG